>NC_092811.1:121464076-122130743 GCF_040954645.1 Diabrotica undecimpunctata
TTCTAGAAAAGTTATTGACATCTGTTATTCAAGAAAATAAAAATCAATGGAAAAAAGAAGTATTTTGTTTGCAGGCACGTGATTGAAAGTAATAATCATTTCATAATTCATGTTCCGAAAGATTTCCGCGGTGAGTACAATACTCACCGCGAATACAATAAATAAATACTACTACAAGAATTAATATTAAACTTAACAGTCTTCCAGTTTGAACCACCTCGATTATCATTGCGCCGAGCTTTAGACATCCTCTTTGATGTCTTCTTCAAAGCTTCCGAAGACCTAGTCTCTCGAGCCCCCATGCACTACTATACTGGTCACTAACCAATGGACTATTGCTACTGGGAACAGAGGACGATTCATTTATTCCGTCGATGGTGATGTGGTTTGGGTGGGGGTTAGCGTAAAGATTGTCGGGTGAAGAACAAGGAATTATTATGTGGGACAGTATAAAACTATTAAAAAGTAACAAAGCCCCAAGACTAGATGATATGTATGCAGAAAAAATCAAGTTACTTAGTGAAGAAAATCTAGACTCTTTAACAATATCTACGACACAGGTCAAGTTCCAAAAGATTGGCTTCACTCTACATTTATCGCTATTTAAAACACGACGTGCAAAATTCTGTAAGGACCACCGTAAATACTACAAAATATTATTTAAGAAATATGAAGAGGCCGGTGGCTGGAGTCAGTTTGGTTTCAAAAATTGATTTGGCATCAGAGAGGCGAACTTTAGTATGCGAAAATAGAATTGTTTAGATCAAAGAAAGAAAGTAGAAAATAAAATGTGTACAAGAGTTGAGATTGGACGCCAAGGATAAAAGAGTTATCGTCAATCTGTATTGGAACCAGACAGCAACAGTACGCCTTCAAAAATTTCAACAAAACGAAAGATTTCTTAATAAAAAAGATGGGTGGTTGGTGAAATCCATGAGCTCGAGTGAGCAGGTTTGCTATTCCTGAATTAGATATATCCCCTATAGGAAATAACATTAAAATGATTTTATAAGAAAATAACTACAAAACAACATTAAGGATCTTTTGATCAGACAAAGTTACTAATCACGAAGTTGTGTGAATATGTACTACAAGCAGAAAAAGATACTTACCAAAAAGTATAAAGGTACTAATCATCCAAAATCCGTCAATGAATATATATAAAAATAGATAGAATTGTGTCCTTAGGTAAGTTGTGGATTGTGCGGGAAAATTTCCTTTTTCTAAAATCGTATACAGTATTCTATAGAGATCGTCTTCATCTGGCTTTGGATCTGTATCTAAATCTATCAGTCTTGAATCGTTATGAAAATGGTTTACGCTCGTATCTGAGTCGAGGTACACATGACCACACTTATCGTAATCTAAAAATACATACCTTAAATAAGTTTCTAAAATTGGTACAAATGTTTAAAATATTGGCATTTTTAATTGCATTTTTTATTGGTACTCAACCAATCACACCTTAGTAAAGAAAACTATAATTAAATAATTAAAAGTGTAGTATACTTCATTCACAATTATAAGAACTGACTTATGCAGAATTTAAAAGTATCCTGCTGATAAAGTCGACGCCATAAAGAGATTTGCCTCTTCAGGTAAATAGTAAAAAGGGCCGGCTTAACGAATTTTATATTTTATTTAGCATTTACATTACATATTTAATTTAAATAAATATCTAGATAATTAAGGGGAAAATACATAAACTGATAACTTATTCAATATACAAAATCAACAAATGCAAAAGTATTTTTTTATTTACTTTTTACTTTAAATGTATTATTTAATTATTAGAAGGCCATGAATCTAAACTTGGACATAATTTTTAATACCTACAAACATTTTAAAATAACATTTTCTTGTATATCTAAATTTAAAATCACTTCAGTATTAATTAATAATTATGATTTTTCCTATCTACCACTTAATATTTTATAAGATTATTGATTAATAATTTTATGTGATGCACAACCTTTAGTGAAGAATAATTTTTTTTCGTGAAATTATTAATAAAGAAATTTATCATTTTTTGCCAACTTTTTCAGACATGAAACGGAAAAGTTAAACATAACATGTCAACATGAATAAATATGAACCTTTTAAAACGAGTAAATCGGTACTCACCTGAGGGACCGCAAACGTTCGGATACAATTAGCGTCCCTTTGTAAAGACAATGACGTCGACTTTACTAAAGTAACAAGACATTTACTTAACACAGAGACTACACATTACTCCCCTGAGTTAGTGATAAGTTATAGTCTAAAAAAATCATTATGAAATTGACTGGCCAGTTGGTTGTGAAAACCAGTGCCAATAAAACACAAAACACACACACACACACACACACACACACACACACACACACACACACACACACACACACACACACACACACACACACACACACACACACACACACACACACACACACACACACACACACACACACACACACACACACACACACACACACACACACACACACACACACACACACACACACACACACACACACACACACACACACACACACACACACACACACACACACACACACACACACACACACACACACACACACACACACACACACACACACACACACACACACACACACACACACACACACACACACACACACACACACACACACACACACACACACACACACACACACACACACACACACACACACACACACACACACACACACACACACACACACACACACACACACACACACACACACACACACACACACACACACACACACACACACACACACACACACACACACACACACACACACACACACACACACACACACACACACACACACACACACACACACACACACACACACACACACACACACACACACACACACACACACACACACACACACACACACACACACACACACACACACACACACACACACACACACACACACACACACACACACACACACACACACACACACACACACACACACACACACACACACACACACACACACACACACACACACACACACACACACACACACACACACACACACACACACACACACACACACACACACACACACACACACACACACACACACACACACACACACACACACACACACACACACACACACACACACACACACACACACACACACACACACACACACACACACACACACACACACACACACACACACACACACACACACACACACACACACACACACACACACACACACACACACACACACACACACACACACACACACACACACACACACACACACACACACACACACACACACACACACACACACACACACACACACACACACACACACACACACACACACACACACACACACACACACACAAAACGAGTATAAATATTACATCACATAGATATTATGTTAAATCTGTGGCACTATCACTGTCGTCTTTTAAATTGATGATAATATTTTGTATATTATATGTAGGAAAATATGAATTCTCAGCTTTCATAACATATGAGACTGCATCTTTCCAACTATTCGCATCAATTTTGAGTACTTCCTTTTCAATTAAATGCAGGACAGATGCATTTAAATGTGGCGAAGTATTATTTCTTCGAACTCTTGACTTAAGTTGATGCCACATATGTTCGATTGGGTTAAATACACAGTAATATGGTGGAAGTCTTAAAATCGTATGACCCATGTTTTCGGCATAATTATCACAAAAGTATTCTTTTTTCAATGCGAAACTTTTTAAAATGTACAATAAATCCTTCTTAGTATTATCTATGTGAAAATAAATATCTTTGTCATACAAGTAATTCTGTATTGTTATTTTCGTATCGCTTGAACAGGGAATTTTATTTAATTGCCTGCTATGATATGTTGCATTGTCCATAACTACAACACTATTAGGAGGTATGTTGGGTATTAACTTATTTTTGAACCAGTCTTCAAATATATCTGAAGTTGTGTTGTCATGGTAATCGAGACATGAATCACTGATGTTTTTAGCTGATAGAGATAAGGCATTTGGAACCCATCCATCGACTGATCCAGCATGGAATATTGTTATTCTTTTTCCTCTATTAGAAGGCGCTTTTGTTGAACAAGATTGCCTAGTATCTACCCAACCTTTAGATGGCGTATCGTGTGTATCAAACCACGTTCCATCTAAATAAATAATAGGTCGATTCTCTCGACGACACTGTTTAATTTTGTTTAAATATTCCATTCGCCATATCCGTAAACGATTGGATTCCATAAGTACCTGTCTTTTATCTACTTTTTTGTATTTAAACCCTATACGTTGAAAACACTTCCAAACAGTTGTTCTACCGCACTTAATTTCAGTGTTGTCGACGTGAAGCCTGTCAACTAATATATCTAGTGTGGGTACAATTTGTTCTTCATACAAGGCATACACTTTGCGACGAATAAGATCTTCATCTGCACGATCGAGCTTCCGAGAAATACTGTTATCCCGTCTTATTAATCTTGGTATAATAGGATTAGTTACAATTTTTCTGACTGTGAATAATGGTTTTTTAGTTAAAGTTGCCGTTTCATGTAAGGCTTCGTTACTGTCCATATTTTTTTCGACAAGAGTTTGAAAAACATTAGCAATAATTTGTTTTGCATCAGTAGATAAATGTATTCGTTGGCGCTGTTCAGGTTCTAATACTTAAATGAGATCACCTCCTTGTCGATTTGCTTCCGGTTCATTAACTGGCAGAATTGCCCTATTATCCTCTGGACTCCAGGGACGCCACATTGTTTCATACAATAAAGGTAAATTTGACTAAGTGGATTCACCGGCAAGTGTACACACTCTAAAAAAATAAACACTTTTATTACAATACTCAACTAATTTTTTACACAAACTGAACACTCAAACGACTTTACAACCAATTCCGTCGAAGCAGACTTTTAAGTGTTAGTTTGTCATCGTACAACTCTCTTCAAATTAAAAAACAATTAACGATAAGTAACAGGTAGAAAGTTATATAAATTCCAAGTAATTTGTTAATAGGTCAATTAAGTTAAACGTTTACTCATTATAACTGTATATACGGGTTTGTCAGTTCTAATGTGTTTGGGATATTACCCGTTTTCCCAAAACTTATTAATTTCCACCACCGGTCCAGTCAATTTAACTAAATTGAGATCTTCATAATTTTGGGCGCTTTTATTTCGTTGAGACTTAAAATAATGATTAATAAAAGAATACAATAATTATGGGAAATTTGTATGTTTATAAAAAGAGTTTTTTGACATTACGCTTGAATGATAATATTTGATCTGATTATGTGTACTAACCTACAGTTGACTTGGCTATATGCCGGTCCTGTCAGCTTGGATAGCTGTGATAATTATACAACAATAGAGTGCTTACAAGGGATTATTCAGTTTTACAGCTGTTATTAAAATAACTTTTATAATGAGACACTAAATTTCTGGATACAGATACTTATGTGTATATTAAAATGATAGATAGTAATAAAGCACGGTCACATATTGCATTTTATCTAGAGAGCCCTCAAGACATTACAATTTTTACTAATGTCTCTAAAATACTTCCCACGTTAGTGGTTAGTGCACAGAGGTGCCGCCTGCTTTGATGGCATAGAACTAAAACAATTTAATAAATCGTTTTCTGTTCCTCTGGGCTGTCGAAATGTGTAAATATTAGTAGCTTTCAGCAAAAGCTTGCTATTGCTCTTACTAGCAGTCCCAGTGGATGATAGAAAACGTTCCTGTAAATATGCAGGACAGTTGCGAATAAGGTCCAACCAAATAAGAACCCGCAGTTCAACTGATGGTATTATATAAGGTAGTAGCTATGCCATTATTGCACTGGGGCTGTATGATTCATACAGGTCTAGTGTAAATTACTCACAGGTGACAACTACATCTTAGTTTAACCGGCTGTGAGACTGCGATCAGGCAGGTAGCAGGATTATCTTTCCAGAGAGCGTTATGAAATGACGACTAAGCAAAAAAATTCTGTGCTCTGCAATCCGGCTAGCAACCTGCGCCATATAGATTCCGGGTCGAATGGTGTGAAATAGGCGACCGAACAGATGATGGTGAACGACCAGGTAATATCTGTGAAAGATATTGGAAGATCAAACTTAACATTACGTAGAAAACACCGCATCGCAACATGGAATGTTAGGGGGCTGCTACAGCCAGGTAAATTGTATATATTAGAAAATAAACTGATCAAGGAGAAGATATTCTGTGAGATATATCTGTGAGATATCTGATACACACTTGGAAGGCCAAGGACATTAGGAGGCCAGTCACTACAAAATTTTTATGTCAGGAGCTAACAAATCAGGACAAAAAGGCGTAGTAATACTAATTCAAAAACTTTGGGCAAAATATGTACATGAATACCTTCCAGTAAATGATCGAAAAATAAAAATAACTCTAAACGCTAAACCAGGCAAAATGCGTATTATACAGGTATATATGATAACATCCGAAGCGGCAGAAGATATAGTAGAAGAAACATACCACCTAATTTATAAAACCATCTCTATCATTCCTAAAAAATAACGAATGATGATAATAGGAGATTGGAATGCAAAAATAGGAAAAACTAAAATAGATGACCACAAGGAACCATAGGTGAGCATGGCTTAGGCGAGCAAAATGAACGACGTGAACGGCTCCTTCAATTTGCCATCGATATGGATCTTAGTATAGCAAACACAATGTTTAAACATCATCTACGGAAATTATCAACATGATCTTCGCCTGGAGGACAATACAAGAACCAAATAGATGATATTCTTGTCACTAAACGATGGAGGAGCTCAATAATCAACGTGAAGACAAAACCAGCTGCAGACTGTGGTTCCGACCACAAAATGTTACAAGCAGAATTTCGCATTAAGTTACAGAGTAAAACAATCACAAACAAAAGACAAAAATGTATTCCAAAACACCCGGAAAAGTTTAGAGAAGCATTAGCAGAAGCTGACCAGTGACTACAGGAGACTCGTGACAAACTATGGGAATACACAAATAAATAGATCACTGAAGCCATCAACAATACTAATCCCAAACACAGAACAGCTAGGAAAAAACATTGGATGGCTGAAGAGACTCTCAATCTTGTAGAAGAAAGACGAAAACTTAGAAACGGCACATCAAATTCAAAACAAAAATAGAGATATGCACCATAAATACAACTATTAAACACTTGTGCAGAGAGACAAAAATAATTATATTAAAAACATATGTGTATAGCTAGAGGAACATGCTGACCGCCAAGAATCTAGAGAACTTTTCTCAAAAGTCAAGTATCTAGCGAGAGAATTCAAACCGTAGACACAGATCATCAAAGATAATAGTAGAAATACCATAACAAACCCCGGCGGTATCGTAGAGGGGTGGAAACAAAATTTCGAGATACTATTCTCTAACAATGACTTAGAAAATAATACAGAGTAAAGAAGTTGTGAAAAAAAACCTCAAATATTGAAATCAGAAATTGGGGCGGCAATTAAAAAGCTAAAATTCAGAAAAGCAGGAGGAGAAGATAGAATAACAGCTGAAACACTCAAAGAAATGGAAGAATTAGGGACGGAAGTAATGCTTAGAATTTGCAATGAGATCTGAAATACTGGAAAGTGGCCAAATGACTGGGGTAAACTCACGTTTATTCCCATATATAAAAAAGATTAAATTCAATTCTCTTACCACAAATTCCCCAAAAACAATGCGGATTCGTCTCAGGTAGAGGAACAAGAGAACATATTCTTTATATTCGTCAAATTATCGAAAAAAAGAGTTTAACATCGAAACATATTTATGCTTTGTTGACTACTCCAGGGCCTTCGCTTCCGTAAAATGGGATAAAATGTGGCATATACGTAAAGCAATGGGTACGTCAGAACATCTAATCTATTTATTACAAAAACTATATGTAAATAATACTGCTAATGTAAGAGTTAATAATGTGGTTTCGAAAACTTAAGCTACATTCTGATCGGCAACAGGAGAGAGAATTGCTCCTCTCCTGTTGCCGACCAGAATGTAGATTCGATTTTTTAAATAATTTTACTATTTGTTCTTGTATAGTGCATTGTTATGTTAAACTTCATGTTTAATTTTATGTTTATGACATTCTGGGATTGTTGGATAGCCCAAAACTGACGAAATGCCCCTGAACATGCTCTAGTGAGCGAAAGTACTTGGGCAAGATTTAATTAATAAGACTGTGCTCGATATCTGCCTTTATTTTATCAAAGTTCATTTATTCGAGCATTCAACATTATATCAAAAAATGAAATAGTTCTTGGCACAATTCTTTTTTCTGATGAATCAACATTTACATTGAACGGAGAGGTAAACCGACAAAACTGTAGTTATTGGTCAGCGGAGAATCCTCATTGGATGCGTGAGACACACACTCAGTATCCTCAAAAGTTGAATGTTTGGGCAGGTATTATAGGAGATCATATTATGGAGAGAAACTGGACGTGGATCGCACCCAATGGTTTAACAAAAAATGAGATTGATTACATCCTATCCAAAGAAAATAACATAGTACAAGACGTTACAGTCATAAACATGATTTCCGTAGGAAGTGATCACAGAATTGTTAGAGCCAAAATCAAAATTAACGTCACAACAGACAGACAAAAATTTAAACCACCTAAAATACATACAGAACTTCTTAAAGAACGCAAAGAGCAATATATAAACCAGCTAAAAAGAAGTGACATATCACAGCTAAAGGGTTTGCAACTAGACGAAATAAACGATAAAATAACAACAGAACTACTAGAAGCAGGCCTGAAGATTGCTAATAAACAAAAGCGAACACAACAAAAAATTAGCACTAAATCACAAGATATGCTAAAAAAACGACGACAACTCCTGAATGATAACAAAAGAAATAGAGTGGAGTTTACCGAACTGAACAAAACCATAAGAAAACAGATAAAGGAAGATTTAAAATAATACCAAGAAGATCGCATTAAGAAAATTATAGAGAAGAACAAAAGTTTAAAAACAATGAAGACAAATATAGGAAAAAGAAAACTAATCATGCTTAAAGCTAAGAACAATGAAGAAAGAGATCTAGGAGAAATAGTAAAAATCACAGAAAGATATTACACAGACCTATACAGTTCTAAAAATGACCCACCACTATCATCTAAATAGAATCTCTCGAGGAAAATACAAAATGTTGGCTCAGAGATATTACCAGAAATAACTGAAGATGAAATCGAAAAATCCATAAACGACATGAAAAGAAATAAAGCGGCCGGTGAGGACAAAATACTGGCGTAACTGCTAAAAGAAGGAGGAGACACGATCAAAAAAAATGCTAAAAATACTGTTCAACAAATGTCTGTTTGAAGGTAAAATACCTAAACAATGGAGAAATGCCAACACAATCTTAATACATAAGAAAGGAGACTGAACAGACCTAAATAACTACCGTCCTATTTCCCTTTTGTCACAACTATATAAAACCTTCACAAGAATAATAAACAACCGACTAACCTATAAACTTGATAACTACCAACCAGTGGAACAGGCCGGATTCAGGAAAGGATACAGCACAATGAGAAAACCAATGAATACAACCTTCCGCTGTACTTAGCATTCGTAGATTATGAAAAGGCTTTCGACAGCATTAAACACTGGGCGGTGGAAGAAGCTCTGGTCAATAGTAGCATAGATTCAAGATACCGACAATTGATACATGATATTTACCAAAACGCAACCATGACCGTAATTCTGGACGACAAATTAATAATGGATAATATAAAAGTTAAACGAGGAGTCCGACGAGGCGATATAATTTCACCTAAACTGTTTACCTTGACCCTCGAAGATATAATAAAATCAACAGATTTTATACAGACAGAGGAATATGTATTAACGGAAAGTACCTAAATCACCTTAGATATGCGGATGATATACTCCTGATCTCCTCGGAACGACAAGAACTAGAATTAATGCTGAATGAACTTCATGAAAAATCACTGCAAAAAGGCCTTAAAATTAGCTTCAACAAAACAAAAGTAATGACAAACACGGAAGACCAAGAGGCAATAAAAATACAAACAGAAAAAATAGAACAGGTAAATAAGTATATATATATATATATATATATATATATATATATATATATATATATATATATATATATATATATATATATATATATATATATATATATATATATATCTAGGACAAGCAATCAGAGCTAACAGAGAAAATCAAACAGCCGAAATATCGAGACGAGTAAGAATGGGATGGGCAGCGTTCGGCAAACTTTCTTACGTTCTAAAAAATCAAACAATCCCTCTATACTTACGAAGCAAGGTATATAACTCCTGTATGATACCGGTGCTCACCTACGGAGCACAGACATGGACATTTACACAGGCCAATTTGGATAGGATAAGGAAGGCACAAAGAGCGATGGAGAGACAAATGTTGGGCATATCACTTAAAGATAGAAAACGTAACCAGTGGATCAGAACCAGAACAAAGACAGTAGACGCGATAGAACAAGCAGCAAAACTGAAATGGAAATGGGCTGGACACAATGAACGTCTCCAAGACGGACGATGGAACAATGCCATCGGAAAGTGGCGTCCATACAATGCAAAGAGATCAAGAGGCAGACCACAGATGAGGTGGAAAGATGACATCAGGAAACAAGGAGGTCCCACATGGCAGAGAACAGCTCAAGATAGGGAAAGATGGAGAGAACTGAGGGAAACCTACATCCAACAATGGAAGAATAGAGAATAGGTTGAAAAAAAAAATATTTGTAGATGGTAATTTTACAGCGGAAAAATATTTAAGCATGCTAAGAGACGATGTTCTTCCTCAGTTGGCTAACTTATATCCCAATCCAATAGATCCGACCCTACTACATGAAATTGTCTGGTTCCCCCATTATGCTTTAATGGTGAGAAATTACTTGAATGAAATCTTCTTCAATAAATGGATTGGACGAAGGGGTACTATTCAGTGGCCAGCTAGGTCGCCAGATTTTACGCCTTTGGATTTTTTTCTGTGGGATTATCTCAAGAACAAAGTATATGCAACACAACCAACTAGCATTGAAGACCTCAAAGAAAGGATAACTACAGAAATAGGGAATATTTCACCTCAAACTTTAAACAAAGTTCGGGACGAGTTTTATAGGAGACTGTGTTATTGTCAACAACAAGGTGGAGAACATTTTGAGCATTTATTTTAATGTAATCCAATCAATTACCTCGGGTATTCTATGAATGAATTGTCTTGAAGAAAATTATACTTAATTTCAAAATTTCACCTTGTATTATTCATAATAGACCCTACATGATATAATTCGTTGAGATCAGGTTGTTAAGGAGCTTTTAAAAACATAAAAATATACAGGGTATTTCATTTATAATACAGATTATGGACTATGCCAGACTTGCGTGGACCATCCTGTACATTTAAATTTATGTTTAAAAAGCGCAAATTTAAATTTAAAAGTTAAGGTATCTCAAAGTTTTTTATTATTTTCTAAAATAAGGACACAAACAATTTTATTCCATAAGTGGTTTCCACACTATATACAGGGTGAGTCATAACTATTGGGACATAGACTAAGGTCAGGTTATTTGGACCAAAATATGGCTATTGGGCCAAATATGCCTTAATAAAATGTTGCTGAGAAAAAAGATACAGGGCGTTAAAGTTAATTTTTGTTTTTCGTTTTTTGCTAATAGTTTCCCTGTATATTTATAAATTGCTATCAAAATTGGCACAGAGGCATAATCTTAGACAAGAAATAGTATTTTATTTACAATTCCACTATCAAATACCAAACTAATAAACAAAGTTGCAACTAACGTAAGGTTTCCGTTTTGACGATAAATCAAAACTAAACACACTTTAACTTAAAAGAACTCAAAAAAAAACTCAAACTAAATGTTCTACTAGACCTTTTCTAACTCTTTTTATGAAGGATTTTCGGACGTTAAAAAAATAATATTCTGTCCCCTTATAAGATTAGCTGCATTTTGAATGTATCTCCAAAGTTCGTCTCGTGTATTAATTTCATTGGCATAAACTAAGGACTTCATATGCCCCCAAAAATAAAAATTTAGCGGGTTGTACTCAGGACTTCTTGGTGGCCATTGAAAATCACTGCCTCTGCCAATCCATCGTTGAGGAAATACGTCATTAAGATAATTTCTAACAGCTAATGAAAAAAGGTGGCGCTCCATCCTGCATAAACCACATTTTTCTTCTTACATCCAGTGACAGATCATCTAAGATATCACTAAGAGTATTTTCCAGAAAGAATAAATAAGAATCTTCATTTAAATTCGGAGGAAGAACATAAGGCCCTAGTAGTTGGTCGCCTATAATGCCACACCAAATATTCAATTTAAACTCATGCTGAAAATGTCTAGCTTTAATGGCATGCGGGTTTTCTTCTTCCCAATAATGACTATTTCGCCAATTAAGAACCCCTCGTCTGGTAAAAGTTGCTTCGTCGGTGAACATAATATTCTTAATAAAGTGTCTGTCATTGCGATGTTTATTCAGAATACGTTGGCAAAACTGTCACCGTCGTGGAAGATCTGTTGGAAGTAAATTTTGAACAGGAGTGAAGTGATAAGGATGGAGGTTCTCTTTTTTTAGAATTCTAACAACAGACGACTGACTTACTCCTGTTGCTGGTGATAGATGTCGTGAACTTATTTCAGGATTTTCATCTACTCGAACCAAAAGTTCATCTTCTTGATTAGGTGTGATTTGTTTTGGTCGACCACCCCGATTTTTAGTGTGAAATGACCCAGTTTCACCTAAACTACGATATAATCTTGCAAAAGTTTTGTGATTTGGTTGCCTTCTGTTTGCGTATAACATTCCATACCTTCTGGCTGCCGAGCGACCTCAAAAATTTTCTTGTGCGTATACGCAAATCATATCTCGCATTTCTTCATTAGTAAAATGATTGTGACGAGGCATTTCAATCAAAAAAAGTAATGATTACTTTTAAAAAATGCAACATTACACTACACTGTCACATCAAAAATAATTTACTCTGAACAAATGACATTTACCAACAACAATTATCTGACAGTCCAAAGCATACTTTTCATAAATGAAATAATATTTGAAATCCTTTTTTAAGACTCTAAGCAGTTCGACTGCGTTTTTATCGAAAACAGTTGAAATTATCATGTTTAAACAAGAGTACCAATTTTACGTAAAAATGATGTTTACGTCATATTTTCTAATAAAAATTACTAAAAAGTTTCATCAGAAAAAGTTTAGACTCAATTTGATCCTTAGGAATGATCCACGTGGCGCCCTCTATGACAAAACGTAAAATTGTAAATAAAATACTATTTCTTGTCTAAGATTATGCCTCTGTGCCAATTTTGATAGCAATTTATAAATATACAGGGAAACTATTAGCAAAAAACGAAAAACAAAAATTAAATTTAACACCTTGTATCTTTTTTCTCAGCAACATTTTATTAAGGCATATTTGACCCAATAGCCATATTTTGGTCCAAATAACCTGTCCTTAGTCTATGTCCCAATAGTTATGACTCACCCTGTATACATAAAGACTTTTTCTTTTTTCCGTTCTACCTTTTGAAAATGGACTTACATTAGCAAACAATTCATCGCTTAGCTACTTAAGCAGTAATAAGCAGTTCCATTATTTTAAACACGCACTGTATATAATATTATTTATAGTAAATAATATACTTACTGTAAAAATAAGTAATATAGAAGATGACTAGCAAAGACTGGCTGGGTTTGAAGCGGCAACTATAGTGCCCACACAAAACAAACATGACGTGGAAACATGTTTGGATCTGTAATTAACACAAATATATTAATAAAGGAAATGATCGTCACACTGATATTGTTTATTTTGATTCGATATCTACAAGTTCTAATAAATATTGTCAATAATTACCAAATTGTGCTAGGAAATCTGTTGCTTTGTCTACGTTTTGTTACTAACTGAAAAGTTTTTTTTAAGATTATTTTGTTTTGATTATTTTTTATGAATAATGTATAAATATACAAACACTGTTTTCGCTGATTTTCAAAATGCCGTCGACAAGAGTTTCCCAAGTAATTTATAAAATTTACAAAAAAATTGTATTACCCAAACTCGTTCCGATGCATTTAGAATCTCGTATGCCCTTAAAAAAACGTGCTAAGTAAAGTTTATATATCCATATCACCCTTATTGTCCGCGTTATCTCACCCTGGCACATCGGGTGAGTTGGCCTTTACAGTTTTTTGTATTTTGATGTAGACTGTTTTTGTCTGTAAGTATTTGGCGTAACTAACTCTGTACACTTTGTTCTAAATGGTATTTTAAAATAAATATATTAATAATTCAGAGTGTAGATTTTTTGGTGCTAAGATTCAGACAGTCAAAAAACGTGAGCCATCTCTCTCGGACTTACCCTACAAGAAAAGATAGGATGAGAAAATAACCGCGAAATCTTTTAGACTATAATGAACCTGCGTTTCTGTCTGGTAGACCTAAAAAAAATCATTCCACAGAACAATTTATCCCTGAGATGTAAAAACTATTACAAAAGATTTACCAAAATAACAAGATATCAAGACAACTTACAAAACATATAGTTATGGGCAACGGAATAAGAAAAGAAGATTCATTAAGCCCTATGCTATACAATTTAATCATGAATGAAATCATCAAGAACATAAAAAAAACCACAATAGTAATCCCTAAAGAAACAATCAGATGTAAATTAGAAAACGATGACGACAAAAGTGTAACGAGATTAAATTAAGCATCCAGAAATCAGATCTAAGTAACCCAATTCAGTTTAAAAATTGAAAATCCTTTTAATAATATTATTCATTGCTTATTGCTCAATGTGATTGTTTGTTTATGACATTGAAAATATCGGTGTAACTTGAACACGCGCTGACCTAGAGAATTTTCAAATTAATCAAAAGCTTATTTAATAATGTGTACAGATTATATTAGAAAAACATGAATGCATAAACAAACGCACGTGAGTTAAATACCCGGAAAATAACGGGAGTAGATCATTAAGAATTAAGAGTGAACAGTCGAAGCTAATGTTGTCATCCGTCAACTGGGTACTCTCTCTATTATTATGCTTAGAGAACCAATAAAGTAATTATGAGTATCCAGTGAGTTCGAGTTAATCAACCCCATGCAGGGGGTACTCTACCCTTAGAGTTCCACTATATGGAACTCTTGATGAAAGCAATCTAATAAACATTATATGATTATCCAATATTATTATAAAAGATTAATAAAGGACAACAGAGCGATAGGGTCACTAAATTCATTACTGAGAGCAACAAATGTCTCAAGAACAGCTAAACTGTGAGTCTAGATAAGACGAACAAATAAAGAAATAATGAGGATATATGGAAAACCAGCAATTACGGCAAAAATACGAGCCCAAAGAGCTAGATGGCTTGGTCACATTAGACGAATCCCAGAGAATCAAAATGTTAGAACAATACTGAAGGAGGGAGAAATGGGGAAAAAAGGAAGAGGACGTCCAAAGAAGAAATGGTTGGAAGCAGTAAAGCAAGACTTGTCAGAAATAGCCGTGAGAAATTGGAAAGAGAAAGCAAAGGACCGGAAAAAATGGAGAGAAATAACCAAGTTTTAAGAAGCCAGGGGCCTACAAGGCCTGTAGCGCTGATATATATATATATATATATATATATATATATATATATATATATATATATATATATATATATATATATATATATATATATATATATTGAAATGATATAGAATATAGGAGAAAGAAAAATAGTGATTAAAAATAATTTATAAGTTACACACTAGATAATGTTATATATAAAAAGTATTTGGTTATTTTAATAAGTTATATACTATAAAAATTATTTATATGAGGGTATTCTTAAGAAATTAGCATATAATAAGTGTAAAAAGTTTTTTTTTAATAATTATAATATTGTAAATATATTTAAGTGAGCCATGTGCATAGGCAACCAAAAATACCTACTCTGAATAAGTGACAGACATTTAAATAATAATTACGAATATAAAGTGGGGTTATTTGTTAATTTGAAATGTTTAGTTTACATATAGTTACGGATTTGAAGTAGTGTAATTTATTAATTTAGGTTGTTTAAATTACATATAAGTTTATATTCTGATCTGAAAAGTTTAAATGTCAACAAAATTCTCGATAGAAAAGAAAAGAATTCTCTAGAACACGAGAGTTAACCCTGTTTGCGAGATAGACTATTCCAGAAAATTCATATATTTAGAAAATAAAACAATTCGAATATGATTTCTTGCCAGATGATTCTGGAACATGGAAAAAGATATAAATACTCAGTGATTTGGATTCAAATGGAGCCAGTTAGTCAGTAAGACAGAAGACAGTTACTATGAAGTCAGTATAAAGTCAGTCAGAATTAGGAAGAAAGTATAAAGTATGCAATAATCAGTGATTTAGTATTAAAATTTGATAGTATTGGAAAGTATATTAGAAGAATATTATTGAAGATTAAAAATTATGTTATATATAAATGGTGATTGGATATTGGTGTATTAAAAAAAAGAATAAATATAAATGCTATTAAGAAGAAAAATATTTTAAATTGGTGGAAGCTGATAATTAGAAAAAGTAATTTCACAAAAACAAGGTAACCGAAGCTGAGAACGAAGACATTGAGTGGTGATTAAAATCTATATAGTGGAGAACAGTTTCATTTAGGCATTCAGTGACAGAAAGGTACAAAATTTTGTTAATATAATTTAGTTAGTGTCATAACAATTTCAATTTTAAAGATAGTTTGTTTAAAATTTACATTGTCTATATAATTTAATTAGTTTCATAAGAATTACAATTTAAAGATAGTTTATTTTAAATTTACATTGGCTATGTTAAATATATATGTGTGTTTCATAATAGATATAATAAAGATAATTTAAAAACAGCCATTACATAAATGCTGAAATGAAAATACTTAATAAGTAGGTAAATAAATGAATAAGAATGACGGGAAATATGCTTCAAAGGCCATCAGAGGAGTGCAAATATCAGGAGAAGAAAATGTAATCAATCCGCCAATGAATAAGCAGAATTGCTGACAGAGAGAAATATGTAGATGAAAAAGAAAGTCCAATTAGGAATAAGTTTGGGATTAACCCTCTATAGCCCCGTGTGTACCTACTCAAGGCAACAAAGGAGTTTTTTATGCAGAAAACTTTTTTAAAACAATTTCCGACTCTAAGATGCCCTCTGTTGATTTCAGGCAACATTTGGTTATACATTTTAATACACTTAGTGCCATCTATGAACCTATGACGAAACCTATATGGAAATTTTTAACGGTATGTCAAACGCACATGGCTGCCTTATTAGTTTGTATTTTCGATCGTGATTTGTTGTTATAAATTGTGTACAATTTATATAAAAATACATAGAGGCATTATATCAGCATTTAGATATTAATTGCCGTTGAAATTTGTTTATTTTATTGTGTTGTTTCAGTACTGTGATAAAAAACAGGTATGTTGCTTTGAAGCCACACTGGACCATATCATTTTAAATTATTCTTTTAGGATGGATACAAAAACGTTCTACGGGAAAAGCAGTAAATATCCGTTATTGTTTGTAAAAGTTCCCAACAAATCCGAGGAATCCGAAGACTCTGACTTTGAAGAGAGTGATAATGAATTTTCCATAGGTACTCACATATCAATCGATCAAGGATCAAATGAAATGGAAAATGAAGACGATTTGTACGAAGCAAATTTAGACCAGGATACCAATTTAGATTTAGATGAAGATGAGGATGATACCGATAAAACAGAAAAACACACTAAACAAAATGTGTTCAAAAGATCAAAAATTATCGAAAAAAACATTCAGTAGAAGAGTGGTCCCCGAACAGTATTTCCAATTCCAGAATGGAAAGGTGATTTACCGACATGCAAATTATTAGAACCGGAATTCCCTCTACATTACTTTAAAAAGATGATATCTAAAAATATGCTGGAAAACATAGTAGAACAAAGTAATTTGTATGCACTGCAAAAGAATATAAATAAACAATTGAATATGACACTAGCAGAATTAAACCAATTTATTGGATCTGTTCTACTGATGTCAATATATATGGCTTGCCGAGGACAAGATCATTTTGGCAGAAGGAAACACGTGTTGCTCAAATAGTTGACACTATATCTAGGAATCACTGGGAAGAAATAAAGACTAAAATTCATTTCAATAATAACGAAAATATGGTCAACAATAATGATAAGTTATACAAAATTAGACCATTCATCAACGGTCTAGTTCAACAGAGTATTCCAATGAGTGAAAAATTGTGTATTGATAAACAAATGATACCATT
Organism: Diabrotica undecimpunctata; assembly: GCF_040954645.1. Lineage (NCBI taxonomy): Eukaryota > Metazoa > Arthropoda > Insecta > Coleoptera > Chrysomelidae > Diabrotica > Diabrotica undecimpunctata. Next base: position 121,482,502 of record NC_092811.1, read on the forward strand.
CATTCTTTAAAACAATATATGAAGAACAAATCCAAAAATCCATTGTTTTGTGTGATAGCAATGGTATTGTTTATAACTGGGAATTATATACAGGAACTGTTGAACATCCTCTTCATTTACCTAATGTAGGCACCAGCGGTAATGTAGTAATAAGATTGTGTGACATAGTCGAACCAAACAAATACTATAAAGTATATTTTGACAACTGGTTCAATAGCATTCAGTTGCAGATTGAAATGGAAAAACGTGTACTGCAATGTTTGGGAACTGTTCGTCCAAACAGATTGCCTAGTTGCCATTTTTCTGATGACAAGAATATGAAGAAACAGGGCAGAGGTACTGTAGAAGAAAAGCACGCTACAGTAGATGGCATAAGACTAACAGCGTTAGTGGTACGATAATAAACCGGTTCATTTGCTTAGTACATTTGTTGGTTCTGAGTCTACTTCGTTAGTCAAGAGGTGGGATAAGAAACAAATCAAGAATTGATGTATGCTGTCCAAACGCAGTGCAATTTTATAATAAATTTATGGGAGGTGTCGATCTTATGGATTCACTAATTGCTCTTTACCGAACAGACATAAGATCTAAAAAGTGGCATCTAAAAATATTTTTTCACCTTCTGGATTTAGCTGTTGTTAGCAGCTGGTTGTTGTATCGTCGTGATTGCGATTACTTTGGAATTGAAAAGAAAAACCAGTTGCCTTTGTTAAAGTTTAAGTCCTACTTATGTAGCGTACTGTTAGCAAGAACTGACCAGATCAAAAACAAAGGACGTCCCAGGCTCAGTGAAATTGAGAACGAAACTGTAAAAAAACAGAAGAGAGGACATACTGCTATTGTAACACCAAAGGAAGTTAGGCTTGACCAAACCTCCCACTGGCCAGTATTTTCTAAAAAAAAGGGAAGATGCAAAAAAAATGCTGTAATACTCCTAAAGTAATGTGCATGAATGTAAAGTTGCTTTATGTTTTACAACTACAAATAATTGTTTTTTTGATTGGCATAATAAATAAGTATATAACTTAATTCGTTAGTTTTTGCTGCCCACAGTTCCCTGAGGGCAACACTCCCACAACTCTCCCCAAACAAAATTTAAAAAATCTAAAAAAATTACTAGTTGTTGTAAATGCATGTTTGAGCATATATAAAAATTAAAACATTTTCTCTTAAATTTACAAAAAAGTCGGGCAATAGACATGGATCTATGCTTTTCGAGCTAACTGATATATGCACAATCAAAATTGCGAATTTATTGTCATATTATATTAGTAAATTATTATCTTACAAGTTTTGTAGTGCTGATTATTCCTATCTACTAGGAACATTTGTTTATACGAGCAGCTGACGTACGATTTCCTCTAAGAAACCTAGTTAAATTTGGAATATATATTTCCTTATCGCAGCAATCTTTTATAGTAATATTTTCGTTGAAATAACCGAGTTATGACTGATAAAAAAGTAAACAAAAATATCAATTAATCCCCGACAACAAAAGATTTACTTACAATGGTCCACAATGCGACGATAATCCCTTTGGCGAAATCGCTGCTGTGTTGAAAACACATAACAAAAAATTAGAAATTGTTCAAAATCACTACATTAACCTATCAAAAATTAAGTGTCTGCAGCAGCCGATTTTCGGCCTGGCCACCATGTTCACAAATTTTTTGCTTCTAATGGCATAAAGAAAGAATGGCGATAAGATAAAGGGAATTTTTTCAATAGAAAAACAGATAGGACGAGCTCTGATCGATATCTTCCGATATGGTTTACGTTTTATATTATATATGTCGAATTTTGAAGTGTTGGCATAGTTGATTTGTGAAAGCACGTCAGTAATGAATAGAATTAATTACATATACAGGGTGGCCCATCCTATACGCTTCTGTACGGAAAACGACTTAATATTCAAAGTGTTTTTCCTCAGGGAAATATACAGGGTCATTAACAGTGCAATTTAAAAATTAATATGAATTATACAGGGTGCTCCTAAAAAGAGTGGTATATAAAAGTTATATTTTTCCTTATGAGATACCCTATATTTGATTACATTTATTAATTGTTCTTAAAAAATAAGCTACACTTTTATAAGGGTGTCCAATAGCCAAGTATAGGGTGTTTTGATTTATTTCGGTTTTTCTAAAAATGTTTTAAAGGTAAAAAGGTTATAGAAAAAAAGAAATATCTACGAATCTAAGAATCGGAGACAATTTATTTCTTGGACCTTAATAATAGACTATTTTTTATATTGAAACAAATGCTTACTATAATTTTTTACAGGGTGGTCAAAATATTAGATTGTTCTATTAGCAAATTTGGGATGTAATAACGTACTTATTTTAAATGGAACATCCTGTATTTTATTATGTCGAGTTTATTATTTATGTGGAAAATTTACTTAGCTTTCAATCTTTATTATTGTTTCCTATACATATCTTCCTTCATTTTCGAAATATTTAAAGATATCACAATTTTTAAGCTTAAAAAAATTAACGAATGACATAACATCAACTGCAAAAAAGATCTGTGGTAAAAATAAAAATCCGAGAAAAACGAAATTGAAACAAACAACACTGGATTTAATGGAAGAAAGAAGAAGAACATCGAAAGAATTACCAGAGTATAAAGCTATCAACAATAAAGTTAAAAAAGGGCATAAGGTCAGACTAGCGAGCCTCTCAAACAAAACAAATATTGCAAACGGAGAACGTCAAAAAACTGTCAAAGTGTTTAAACGCATTTCAAAGTTTCTCTTAAAAATTTAAATATTTAAACGATTATTTCTTCAGTTCTGAACATGTAAATAGTGAATTATATTAAAATCAAAATCATGTTTGAGTCTAATCTAAAATAGCTCGCAAAGAAGTTAATTTTATAGTGGTTTAATAACTTAAGAAAAGTAATTAAGTATAAAAGTGAAAGTGATTTGTATACTGAATATTGGAATCGTGAGTAGATAAAATATACTTTTTTCATCTATTTGGATTTATATATTTAAGTAAACAACTGCAATCAGTTATAAGTATTATCCAATTTACATGAACTGGTATCACAACGAAAGCTGTAAAACAGCACCGGTTTTAGTCGGATTTTAAAATCCATTTAAAAGATGTCATCTTCCAATCAGCTACCACAAAATGCATCATACTCAAAAGCAGTTAGTCAACCACGTAGTATATTAATCCCAAGCAGAGATCAAGCTATTTTGTTTAACACTCTAGAGAATTGTACAATTAATGACTATCTTGAAGGATTGAGTCAGCATATAGAACCGAAAAATATAATTTTCGCATCCCGTATATCAAACGGTAGAATATGCATATATCTATCTTCCAAAAACCTAGTAGATAAATTCATAGCAGAAACAAAGAAAATAATAGTAAATGGAAATATACTAGAAGCGAGAAGATTAATAACTCCATCAATCCGCTTAATTCTGTCCAATGTATGTCCAAGCATACCTTCTAACAAAATAATGGACGAATTAATAAAACTAGGTTTAAATCCTCTCTCAGACATATCATATCTACGGATAGGAGCAACCAATCCTGCCTTTAGTCATATTCTAAGCTTCCGAAGACAAATTTTCGTTTCACCTTTTCCAGACAACTTTGTACCACCTGAATCTTTTATTATCGAGCTGGAACAAACATCATACCGCATATTTATAGCCCAAAACGAAAATTGTTTTAAATGCAAATTAACTGGACACCAGGCAGCTAATTGTCCAAATATTTCACCTTCTAACCATCCTCACAATGATAGTGCAATGAAAACAGAAATAAGACAAAATTCATCAATAAATCATACTCAACAAGATAATCTACAAAATACTCCCGCAATCTCAAAAACCACTCCCTCCACACTTACTACGTCTTCTCAAACCACATTACAAAGAGTAGCAATCCCAAATTTATCAATAAACCAAACCCAAAAGTGCTCACTACAAAATACATCCATACATTTGACCACTTCTTCAGTTAACACTACAATCGCAACACCTACATCGTCTGAGTCATCCTCTAATACCCAAAAACATAAATCAACCTTACCCGAAACAAGTCAACACTTACCTCCAAATAAAAATACACATTTGAATTCTTACGAACCCCAAGTAACTTCGAACAAAGCAAACGGAAAAAGAACCCTAGAAGATGCAATCACGCCACCCTCCGAAGAAAACTTTGAAAAACCTAAGCTTCAATTAAAGAAAAAAACCAAAACTGATGACAAAAACTTAAGAAATGATATACCAAATCTCCAAACATTATTGGAACCAGTTAGAGAATATGTAGAAAGGGAAAAGCAATTGTTAAGCTTCGATCAAGTAGTGGATCTATTCGAAAATATACAAGGATCAAAAGACATAATCAGCGTAACAAAATTGTACTCAGAAGACTCTTATGTACTTATAAAGTTTCTAACGGAATTACATTCATACTACATCGACAAAAGAATGAAAACCATAAGCACCAAATTAATACGAAAACTTGGCAAACACATAGGTTTACTCTCTACAGTGAAAACTTCATTATCGGAAGAAGATTCCGACTCATCGGTAAATAATTCCTCTAAAGAATAATAATATCACTGTTGACTTCATGTCTGTTCCATCACAAGTCTTAGGAAAAAACATGAATATTAAAAAACACAATAAGTTATCTTAAAGACTCAGAACTGTATCAATTATTGTAATTTTTTCTACCTTTACCTGTATGATATTTTTTAGGTCGCTAATAACCCTTGTGGTTGCAGCGTAAATAAATAAAAAAAAAATATTGCAAACAATCGAAAACAATAAAAACATGAGAGTAATGAAATCAAATTTAACTAGAGAAAAATCAAAGATAACTAAAATCAAAAACCAACAGGGGAATACGGTGACGAATAAAACTCAAATAATCAAGGAAATACAAACGTTCTATGAGAATCTGTATACATCTACTATACAGAACCCCGAAACAGACCATAGAACAATTCTAAACGTCGGCTCGGAAGCTCTCCCTAAAATAACTTCTTCGGAAATTAGACATGCCTTACAGCAAATGAAAAATAAAAAAGCTCCTGGTGAGGATTGTATAACGTCTGAAATGTTAAAAATTGGCGGCAACATCGTTGTAGAGGTTGTGGAAGTTTTGTTGAATAAGTGTCTAACAGAAAAAAGAATAGCCAGTCTATGGGAAAATGCCGAAATTATACTTTTACACAAGAAAGGAGACACTACTAATATTTAAAACTACAGGCCTGTAAGTTTGTTGTCATACTTATACAAATTGCTAACAAGAATAATAACCAACCGCATGACACAAAAACTTGATTTATATCAACCGGTTGAACAGGCGGGATTTAGAAAAGGGTTTGGTACTAACGATCACTTACAAACCATCCGAACACTGGTAGAAAAAACCACAGAATACAACGTACCTCTTTATATGGCATTTATTGACTTTCACAAGTCTTTCGATAGTATTGAAACTTGGTCCTTTTTGTCAGCCCTGAGGGATGTTCGAATAGACTCACGGTACACTACACTTATTAAAAACATTTATGAACAGGCCACATTCCACATCAAAATCAATGAAGACGAAAAAACTGAAAAAATGCGTCTTGGTAAAGGTATTAGACAAGGTGATACTATTTCACCAAAGCTTTTTACCTTAGCATTGGAAAATGTATTCAAACAGCTCGACTGGGAGCAAAAAGGTCTAAACATTAATGGTGTACGTTTGAGTCATTTGAGGTTATTTATTTAGTACAGATATCGAGGAACTGGAGCAAATGTCCAAGGAATTAAATCAGCAGTCAAATAAAATAGGTCTTGAAATGAACCTTCAGAAAACAAAAATAATATATCTTGGACATACCATTAAAATCGGCAAAGAAAACCAAATAGCCTTGCCTGTAACTACATATGGACTGGAGATCATGTCCTTTACAAAGAAAACCTTAGAGCAACTCAGTACAACCCAAAGAGCGATGAAGAGGGCCATACTAGGGATTAGTTTGGGAGACAGAATTCGAAATATCGACATTCGTGAAAGAATAAAGATTACTGATGTCGCAGAGATTAACAAACTGTAGACCAAGAGAAAACAGGCGAGGAGTAGGCAGACTACAGAAGAGGTGGGCAGATGATAACAAACAAGTCGCGGGCAAACAGTTGATGAGAATTGCCAAGAGTAGAAATCAATGGAATCAAATGGAAGAGGCCTATGTCCAGCAGTAGACGAATACTGGCTGAAGAAGAAGAAGAAGAAGAAGAAGAAGAAGATGTCGTAGTTATGCACAACACATCAACAAACAACGGCAATATACCTAGCCAATTAATTTTTGCTTTGGCTAAAAATGTTGCTCGAGTGAATCTCACTAAGGAAAGTCCGGTTTTTTTGATACTTGATGACCACAGTTCTCACAAGGAACTACAAGTAATTATATATGCGAGAGACCACAATGTTCGAATGATAAGTCAACCCCCGCACACTACCCACAAGCTTCAGTCTCTTGACCGTACAATAATGAGACCATTCAACTCTGCGTACAATGAAGCTTGTGCAAAGTGGTGAACTGTATCGCTCGTTTAAAATAACACAAAAAATAACTGGCGTGAAAAATGATCCAAAAAAACGACTACAAAATGAACCTGACTTAGGCGCAAGTAATAATATTGTCGTTAGATTCCCATAAATTGTTGTATTTTGATAACTACTACTTATACGTACTTGTAATGAGGTTTTTGGCGAAACAAGGAATTTATACTCTTGGGACAGTACGCAGAAATCGAATTCCATGCTGTAAAATGCCAACTGAAGCAGTATTTAAATAAATTACCCAGAGGAACTTCCGAAGATTTTGTAGCTGATTTTGAAGGTATAGATATAAGTAATGTTTTCTGGAGAGATAATAAAATAATTACATTATTGTCTCCATTCGTTGGTATTGATCCTATTCAAATGGTAGAGAGGTACGACAGAAAACAGAAAAAGAAGATCCAGTTGCCATCCCTGACATTGTAAAGCAATATAACCGTCATATGAGTGTGGATGATTTGCTTGATAGCATCATTGGTATAGATTGTCTCAATGTGACTAGTCTCTATAGGGTAAATACACGTCATCGATGCCATTCTTCTTTGCAAACTTGTATTAAAATAAACGTCACTTCTTACTACTTAGCCTAATCCATCTTTTGTGTTGAGGGTAGCTTAAGTACTAATGCCCACTAACGACCCTGCCTGGCTTCCTTCTGTCAGTGGTTCTCAAACATAAATAATATTTGCCACAACATACTTGGGTTAAATTAAAATTAAATAGAAATTAAGAAATGCCTTTTATTTATGTCACACAAGCAGTTTGTTTTTAATTCTACAGTATGTGCTAGCGATACAAACCATTTGTTGATAGATTTAAATAAAATCGAATAAAATATAACTAAAATATAAAGAAACATTTTATTTATGTATTGTTCCGTTCAAAGTTAAGGGGTGAAGGAATTTTAAAAACCGCATTGTATATGTTGGCAGTAACAAAACGTAGAAATATCCGAAAATAAAACGAAATAAATAAGTTAAAAATAAAAGAAGACATTGTATTTAATTTCATGTGTAAGTAATCGTAATTGTACACCATTATATTTAGTTCCTTTTTCTGTCAATCGCTGTCACATTTAGTTTCTGCTTCACTATCATCATCATCATTATTATCGTCACTGTCATCACTATATCCGTTATGTATATTTATAATAATTGGTTCGATATCATCCAAAAAAATTGTCAATTTCCCACATTTTTTTCTGTTGCTATTGCGTGGTTTACGTAGTTTTTCCATTTCTCTGGCGTAATGACCTGGTACGCTGCTGTAATTAAATTTCGCATTTCAGCTTCTTTAAAATTCGCGTTGCGTCCAGCTATATACCGTTTCACTTCATTCCAAACCATTTCGATGGGATTGAGTTCACAGTGATAGGGTGACAGAAGCCATTCTTGAATATATTTTTTTAGTGTAAAACTGTTGGGAATTTGTTCTGACTTTCCGCTGTGATAGGAGGCATTGTTTATTGCCACAACAGTTTTTTCTGGCAAATTTACTATTAGTTATTTTCGAACCAATCTTCGAAGGTCGGTCCATCCATTTCGTCGTGGTAGACCTGAGTATTTTTCTTTGCCAAAAACGTGAGCTCTCCTCCATCAACAAATCCACTGGTAGATCCTGCGTGCAATAAAACGAACCGTGCACCACGAGCTGTTGGAGCTTTTAATCCTGTTGTCAGACCACGAAAAAAAGCATCGCGATGAGATGTAATTCTTTTATCAACCCATTCTTTTTTCACACTGTGCCCGATATTTACCCATGATTCATCCAAATACACTATATTGTATCCTTCTGCATGGTATTTACGAATTGCGCGTAAATAACGATGACGCCACGAAATGATTTCTGGTTTTTCAATCCAAATTGAATTTCTGCCACGTTTTATAAACACAAAATCCATATCACTCAGCAAGCGATGTAGCGTGGCACGTGAAAAGTTGGGCAAAGTTTCTTTGACATTTACAACAGCTAATATGGTGTTTATTGTTGGTGGTATGTTGTCACAAAAAAATTGATGAACTAATCTACGAATTTGGCCCCTGACACCTTCATCGTACTTGTTGTCACAGGATTAATAACCTTTCGCTTCTTGGGCCTGCTCTTTGGAGATTGTACTCCAGGTGATGAATATTCCTGTCGTATGCGAAACAGAGTCTTTTCACAAACAACACTCATTTCTGACACTTTCCTAATTACACTTGATACAGAATCGTTGTTATCCTGATTAAGATGATAATTAATAATATTCATTAGTATCTGCGTCTCTGAAAGTTTCAGAGCTTTTCCATGTTTCCATTGAACAATTTTCTCCATTTTGCGGTAAAAATTCGGCGTCAAATATAACAATAGTCTACAACAGAAAATAACAATAATTGCAAATAGCAAATCACAACAACAGCCACCAACAAATAGTAACATTACATCCAAGATGGTACAAATAATCGTAACTCGAATATGTTTACGCGCTCCGAAGAACAAATAAAGACTAATTAAGGCCCTGGATGTATCAAGCTTTTAAACATATTCTGTACAAGAATTACTCTAATTGCTTCTTAATTACTAAATAACTTAGAGCAGTTGATATCAACCAAAATTACAAATTCCTTACACATTATGGCAGTAATTAGCAACGCAGGGACATAAATAACATTTTAAATTTGGCAGTTAGTAGAAATTAGCGGAATTATTTTAAACTTTGAAACAAATGTTTATTTAATGCACATTCTATTATACTACTGCTACTAATAAAAGATAAAAGTTGATAAATTACTATTAGAAACAAAAAATGTATAGTAATATGTAAAATTATTAGCAAGCGATATTTGTAAATTACATAAAATTGTACGTGAGGACTTGTTGAGATCTCCTGGTTTATTCCGTTTATTTTGAAAGATAGACAATAGAGAACGCCATCGCCCACTGCATAAAACTGGCAACGTCTTGGCGAAATTCCCATAAGGTTAACATTGCATATCTTACCCTGGACAGACTAGTCACTTTGAGACGATGTATAGATACAAAATAAAGATAAGGTCAAGAAAATGGTACATTATGTTATTTTATCACCTTATTGACATAACTGTAAGAAACGCTTGGCTTCTCTATTGACGATGCAATGAAGGCAAGCCAAATCTTTTAAAACTTGCACAATTTAGGGTAGATTTAGCATGTACACTATGTACTATTGGCTCACAAAATGCGACGAAAAGGGGACGACCATCTGACTTGCAACAACCTGTCGATCTTAAAAGAAAAAAAGCTACTGGTGCACCATTGGACAACCAAAATCATTTTCCCATTTGGAACAATACACGGCTACGCTGCAAGAATCCTGTGTGTGGGAATCAAACTTTTGCAGTGTGTGAAAAGTGTAATACAGCTTTGTACTTAAACAAAAACAACAACTGTTTCAAAACCTTTCACAAATGTTAGTTACTTTCGCCTTACTACTTTGTGCGCAATGATGCATATATGCATCGCTAATTAAATATCAAATAATAAACAAAATTTTGGCGGTTGATTTTTTTACTATTTTTCCCTTACTTATAATCAGTTAATGTATCCTCCTATAATGTTTTTCTTTGATAATAAAAAATTGCGCATTAAAGGCTTAGACATCTGCCCACTGTACCGCACTAATAATTCAATTAGCAGATTTAAAGAGGGTGGTACTCTTTTTCAACTAATTATATTCCCTAGTACAGCCTACAAATTACCTGATTCGTCACTGTGAATTAGAAATATTGAATACTATGAGTCAACACCAATTAGTGGCGATAAGAACTCTAGTTTAAGGTTGGGCACAATAGTTGAGGGGTTTTTTTGTTGTAGTTTTATTACAATTTAAACATGAACCCCAATAAAAGTTCTTTGTTGCAAGTTTTTAGTCGGAAATGAAGATAAAAATATTTTTTTACCATTAATTAATTAATGCGCCAGCTTTTTCTCTAGGAACACTATACGGGAATAAAGAAAATTACTTTGTTTCTTTATTCCTGTATATTTCCATCAGCTAGCTTATAATGAAAATTGTATTTGTTGTTGATCTCCTTGAATAAATCCAAATTGATTTTCCGATATTTCCTTGTCTCACCGTATCCGTCGTCACATAAAAATATTATCCAGATTTAGCCATACGGCTCACACTCCCTCTAAGGGAAAATTCGCGCATCCCAGATACCTAGGGTATCAAAAGTGTTATCGAGCCCTAGGTGACTTCAATCCTAAAATATTATCCTAAAAACAATACTGAAATACCAATAATAAATAATTTTGTAACATAAACATAAAATCTCATGATCTCTTCTAGTTATATTTTAAAAGTAAGATACCTAATGTTTATTTTTTTATTTAAATATGTACTTAAAATATTTTCAGGTACTTAAAATGATTGCTATTAATACTTAGTCATAACAGTAATAATTGCTAATTGGTAATGTAAGCAAAATAAAAATTATATGCTCAATAGCCATAAACGAATTCGTGATATGAAATACAAGGATTTGTTTTCTTTTTTGTACTATATTGGCCAAATATACTTATTTTAATCTCGATTTTAGACTCAATTGACGTTGTTTTTCTTCCATTTCGCTATAGATATCTTAGATATACCTATTTTCGAAAATCTGTTGTCTGTAATTGAAGATTGCAGTCTATGCTTCCTCTTGTTACTCTAGTGGTTTATTTTATTGCTCTAGTGTTATTACTTATAATTTTTAATCACTTTTTTGGTCTGTTATTTTTTTAGGATTTTTTTTTCCTCTATTTTTAACAATCTTTGTATTTTGATCATGTTTGTTTTTACAATATGTACCTTTATGTCTAAAGAAACCATTATATATTCGTAATGAATACTACAGGTAGAGGGTAGGTACCCTTTCTGGATAGTCCTAGTCGGGGTGTAGGGTTGTGTTATAGAGGTAGCACCTTTTATCGGAACGACCACATCGAGCATCATAGATGGGAGATGGTTCTTGGTAACTGGTCCTCATAAGACACCTAACTTTCACTTATGGTTCTAAGTGCCACACCCCGGACAACTGCATTGGTCTGCAGGCTAAACTAAGTGAGGGTAGCCAGATATGGTGAAAATTTCACCGACCGATTGCCGGTATAAGCAATCTCACACTTACTAATCAACGGCTCTGGGCGGAAGAATTGGTAGGTGGTAGGGCACTCTTTTGTCCTGGGGTTGAGAAATCGATCTCGAAGATGGAGGAACCAATATACTGGTCAACAGCATAAGGATGTAGAAGGCAAGGGGAAACCACTACATTAAAGATCCCCATGGATATCCCTAGTAAAATCATCATGGTTTTAGAAACTAATAACGGCGTTACTGATCATGGCCCTCGGAAGCCAAGATCCGGCAGGGGAGAAAAAGACAAGGACTCTCAGGTCGTTAATCAGCGAATTCCTTGTCAAAAGAACGCAGATGAAAAAATAAGACTGTCCAACACTAGAATAGGAACATGGAATGTTCAGAGCATGTTTCAGCCTGGTAAAATGCACAATGTTATTCAAGAAATGAACAGGTTGAATATCGATGTACTGGGTATCAGTGAAGCTAGGTGGCCCAACTCAGGTTGTTTTTCAACAGACGAAGCCACAATATATTATTCCGGTAGCGAGAATAACCAACACAGACACGGCGTGGCAATAATAGTTAATAAAAAATCTAATAGAGCGGTGGAATTCTATTTCCCTATCTCAGAAAGAGTAATGGTACTGAAGTTAGTGACATCTCATGCCAAACTGAATTTGATACAAGTTTATGCTCCTACGGCGAATGCTGACGAAGAAGAAGTAGAATTATTTTATCGAGATATCGAAGAGGCACTTAGAATAACGAAAACAAGAGAAATCACGATAGTCCTAGGTGATCTCAATGCAAAGATTGGAAAGGGACAAAGCGGAAAGTGTATAGGAAACTATGGTCTGGGAAATCGAAACGAGAGAGGAGACCGTCTGTTACAATTCTGTCAAGAGCAGAACTTTATTATTACAAACACATTTTTTATGTTACCAAACAGACGACTGTATACATGGCGATCGCCCGCAGATACATCGGAGAAAGTAGTCAGGAACCAGATAGACTACATTATGATCAATGAAAGATACCGTAATGCTGTTAAAGCCGTGAAAGCATATCCTGGATCAGACGTGGCCTTAGATCACAAGTCACTTATAGCCAAAATTACACTCACCCTTAAAAATATTAAAAGACATCAAAGAACCCCTACAATAGACACAAGAAAACTTAAAGAACCTAAAGTAAAAGAATGCCTCCAACATGAACTGCATGTGAACTGCAACAAATTGAACACAAACACCAACGATATTGACGAGTACTGGAATCGACTTAAAGATTTTCTACTGGAACCCTGTAAAGAAATATTAAAGACTTCCTCAAGGAGAAAAGAGGAATGGATGAATGACGAGATACTCAATATGATGGAACAACGGAGACAATTTAAAAACAAGGATAACAATAAATACAGAGAGATAAGCCACGAGATTAGAAAGACGATAAAGCAGGCAAAAGAAAAATACTTTGAAGAGCAATGCAAAGAGATCGAAGACCTTCAAAATAAATATGATCTGTTTAACCTACACAAGAAAGTCAAAGAACTGGCAGGACTAAGAAAACAAAATCCCACTTGTGCAATTCTGGATAGACACGGTACTGCTATAACACATACGGACGAGAAAATACAAAGATGGGCAGAATATATCGATGAATTGTTCGATGATGAAAGAGGAGATCTGGAGCACATAGAACTTACATCAGAAGAAATAGGTCCATATATTACAAAAGAAGAAATATTGCACGCATTAAAAACAATGAAGAGCGGGAAAAGCCCTGGACCTGATATGCTTCCTATAGAAATCCTAAAAATTCTAGATGAGAAGCACATAGATGTTTTAGTGACACTTTTGAACCAAATTTATAGTTCAGGCGTATTACCCAAAGAGTGGTTAACATCTATTTTTATTTGTCTCCCTAAAAAGAAAAACGCAAGAGAATGCAGCGATTACCGCACCATTAGCTTAATGTCCCATACGCTAAAGTTACTACTTAAAGTCATCCATAACCGAATATATCACAAACTGGACATAGACGTTAATAATACACAATTTGGTTTCCGTAAAGGCCTAGGAACACGTGAAGCTCTTTTTTCACTTAATATACTAATACAAAGATGCCCGGACGTCAATCAAGATATATACGCATGGTTTATTGACCATAATAAAGCATTAGATAAAGTACGACATAAACAATTAATTAATGTCCTGAAATCAAAGAAGATTGACTACAACGACCTCAGGATCATATCAAATTTATACTATAAACAGCGAGCAAAAGTACGTGTTAACGAACAGCTGTCAGAAGAAATTAAAATTAGATGTGGAGTAAGACAGGGATGCGTATTGTCGCCAATTCTTTTTAACGCCTACTCCGAAGAGGTCCTGAAAAAAGCTCTTGAGGGTGAAACAGCTGGAATAAAGGTAAATGGAGTTCCCATTAACAACATTAGATATGCGGACGACACTGTGATTTTAGCCGAAAACATTGAAGATCTTCAGAGACTGGTGACCAGAATAGCAGAGTATGGAAAAGAGTATGGTCTAACAATGAATGTCAAGAAGACGAAATTTATGAGAATATCGAAAACTCAAAGAAATAACGAGAATCTTCTAATAAACGAAACCAACGTCGAACAAGTGGACAAATATGCATACCTGGGAACAATGATTAACTCCACAAATGATTACAATCAGGAGATAAAAATAAGAATAGAAAAGGATAGAGCAAATTTCAACAAAATGAGAAGAGTGCTATGTACCAGGGATTTAAAACTGGAACTAAGAGTTAGGTTGGCGAGGTGCTATGTTTTTTCGACCTTATTTTATGGAATGGAATCTTGGACCTTGAATGCTACATCAATGAAAAAACTGGAATCATTTGAGCTGTGGGTGTACAGAAGAATTTTCTGAAAATATCATGGACAGAACAGGTCACAAACAAAGAGGTTCTGAGAAGGATGAACAAAGAAATGGAAATTTTAAATTCAATAAAAACAAAAAAATTGGAATATCTCGGACATATTACACGTGGAGAGAAATACACCTTGCTCCAACTGATCATGCAGGGAAAGATCCAAGGAAAGAGAAGCATAGGGAGGCGTAGAATGTCATGGCTGCGCAACCTGAGAGAGTGGTACGGATGTACATCAAATGAACTTTTCAGAGCAGCCGTCTTAAAAGTTCGAATAGCTATGATGATTGCCGACCTCCGCCGCGGAGATGGCACTTGAAGAAGAAGATCAGAGGAAGTGAATCAATCCCTGCCGTCCGCAGATTTCAGGTGTTTTCTTACCCAGGAAACTAGTACCTGCTAAGAGCAGAGTTACGGATGAAGTCTACAACGGCATTTTTGGCGGAGAAGAAAGTCTTCACATTGGTTTGGATAGTAGACGATGCAGCCTTTGTTAACGCTTTTGATGATTTCATCCATAATCAAATTGAAGAGCATGGGGCTTAATGAATCCCTTTGTCATATTCCGCTGCCTATATCCATAGGTTCTGTAAGTTGTCCATCTATTCTGGATCTATGAAACTGGCTATATACCAACGGATTGGATGTTGTTAACAAATAAATAAAGATTATGTTTCGTGACATGGTGCATTAATTGTCTCGTAAAATAGTCTTGTCGAATATCATTTGAGAGAAAATTATTTACCGGCAAAATTTTCTTCTGGTTTTATTCAAGTTTGTTACCTTTTGGCAACTTTCGCTTATGAAATTTTGACAAAATCACTCGACTGACCACAAATCACCAAACTCTAGTGGTCTGTGCGACTGACATCTCGTGATTTAATTGTCAAAATTTAATTCGCAAAAATTGCCAGGCAACACACTTTCATACCGGTTGAAAATATTGCCGGCAAAAGTTTCTCTCTTATGATATAAATATTATATACGACAATAATGTTTGTGTATTTTAGTGTGTAGATATTTAACTTTAAAAATAGAAACCTGTGATTTAAAATAATTCCAAGAATGTTTTTGCCACTCTTACTGATGCTGATATTTAAATTACCGATAATAAAAGAAACGACGAAAACCATTTGCGAGAATTAACACTCTTCTAACAAATGTTTAACTTCGCTGCGTAAAATATTCATACGTTGTTGATGCTAATTAAATTATATCTGGCAAATATAAAAGATTAATAACGAAAACATTCCTCGCAGTTTACGCCACAAAATTCACCAAAAATGTTGCGGCTTTCTTTCTTGTTTGTAGCGATCCTTTCAGCTAGGCTCGATGCCGCTGTTTTGAAAGACGATTTTGACTACATCCCCGATAGGCCGCAAGACCCGAAGGAAGTCACATCTAGCTCCTCAGTGGATCCTCTAAGTCCTGAAAATGGTGAAATTGATGTTCTCGAGGGAAATTTGACGGATTTTAACAACACCTCAAAGGATTTGTAGGTTTTGTAAAACAATTTATGGACAAAATGAACTTATTGTTTTTTTGTTGCAGGTTTGTGATAAAAACAGTTGTTTATGAAATAGGAATTTTGACGGATATTGGAAATGACACTAACTTCGATAATGAAACGTAAGTACGATTTATATTATTTTGTTTTATTGTTTTTCTTCATTCTTCCTTGATAGTCATGCGGCTATTATATTTTCGGATGCCTTCTCATTGAATGTGTATTCTTGGAATTGAGTATTTTTTTTTAGATACATACTAGTACAGTAAGATCTCGTTTTATTCGGTGGATACGTTCCACAGAAAAGCGCATATAAAAAAATTGCAAAAAATAAGACATTATTTACCTCGAAAAAGTAGGGATACGTCCCATAGCCTTCTAAAATTACATAAAACCAAGACAAAAACAAAAAAGTTTGCAGAAATTAAAAGAAATAGGCTGCATGATAAATTATTATTATTATTATACATAAGTGAGGGCAGAGGAACTAAGTCCCTATTATGGCCAAAAACAAAGAAATTTCATTAATAACCTACTAGTAAATAACAAAATTACAAAAAAAAGAAATAAAATTACAATTTTTGGTTTAAAAGATAAACAATGTTTTAACTATAATGTAAAACGGTCAAGTCTGTTTTTGAACGAGTTGGTAGAGGGAGCAGAGACAATGTTATCGTTAAGGTTATTCCAGCACTCAAAAACTCTATTTGGTAAAAAGTTCTGCCTTGATCTTGTAGAAAAATTTTTTTTCTTCAGTTTGAACTGATGACCTCTGAGGCGTTCATCTTGATTAATGATAAAAATTTCATCGAGATTTCCAAAATTGAATTTTAATATTTCAAAAGTTGTAATTAAGTCTCCACGTTGTCGGCGAAGTTCAAAGGAAGTTAGGTTAGCCATACTAAGTCTTTCTGCATAAGAAGGTCTTCTCGGTCCCAAAGAAATTCGAGTGGCTTTTCTTTGGACGTTTTCCAACATAGTCTTGTCTCGAACCAGATCAGGATACCACGTTGGTCCAGCGTATTCAAGTATGGGTCTTACGTAAAGAGTGTAAAGTTTACAGAATGATTGCATTGAAACTCTCGAAAAACACCTCCGAATAAGATACAGTCTGGAGTTCGCACGTTTACAAATAGAGGTAATATGGTCGGATCAAGTTAGGCTGCTGTTTATGATAACACCAAGATCGTTATACGAAAACACTGAAACTAATGGCTGCCCGTTAACAAAGTACGGCACAAGTGGGTTATTTTTACCAATTCGAAGCACTACACATTTTTAGGCGTTTAAGGGTAGTAAAGTACCGCGAACTCCGAAATGTTCTAGCTTATGTAGAAGTCTGCCCTTAGGTACACGGTCAAAGGCTTTAGAGAAATCTAGATAAACAACGTCGACCGGCTGTGAACTGTTAAGGGATGACGTCCAGTCGTTAACACAATGTAAGAGATTGGTTAGAGTAGAGCGACCAGAGACAAATCCATGTTGTTGTGTTGGAATAACATGTTCCTGGAGAAGGAATTTGGTCATCTCCTCGGAGATAATGGCTTCCATAACTTTGGCAACTACTGGCAGCAAGCTAATAGGACGATAATTGTTGGGATCGAGTTTGTTGCCATTTTTAAAAACAGGGGTTACTGAAGCTAATTTCCAACTAGGGGGTAAGGAGTTCTGGATGAAAGAATTTTACATAATTAACGTTAAGGGTATTGCAAGCGTGTCTGCGCACCTTTTTAACAGTTTTGGTGTTAAACCATCTATACCGGGTGAAGCGGCTGTGAGAAGTTTAATTAAGTGTTGTTTGACATGATCCACTGTGAATTCAACTTGCTGTAAGGATGCGCCGACACGATTACAGTTAATAGCAGGTAGATAACCATCATTCGATTCTTTATTCAAAACCTGTGAAGATGCTAAAGAGAGAGTTTCGGAAGATTCTTTGTCAGAAGAGCATAAAGTCTGGTTGGATTTTTGAAGTAGAGGAATGGAAACTTTAGACGTCATGGAGGAACGTATGTATTTGTAGACTTTTTTAATGTTACCGCTTTCGATAACATTTGCTTCAAAATTTTGTCTTACGGTTTTTAGAGATGTTTTTAAGTTATTTGAAAATCTGCGGTGGCTTTGGAAATCACTAAGAAGCCCGGTGTGTTTAAATTTTCGCCATAGATGTCTTTTGTGGTTAATTTGTTTAATTGCTGTTCGATTTATCCAGGGTTTAAGGTTGTTTTTATAACTCTTACGGAAAGTGGTATTTGTAGAAATTATATTGTGGACTTTATCGAGAAATGCAGTCCACATTAATGAGGGGTCATTTAAGTTTGCAAAAAATAAATGCCAGTCGATTTGAGAGAGTTCGATGTCCACTTCAGAAATGTCGGTAGTAGCATATGTTACAATATTATTTTTGCGGGGTAATATTTGATTGAACTGAATGTGAGCCGTTATAACTGCATGATCTGACTTTCCTACAGGAGAACTGACGTCGAGAGATGAAATCAGATGTTCGTCATTAATAAGCACTAGATCTAAAGTAGAAGGTTGGTTATTATTTCTAAATCTAGTGGGTTCTGTAATGAGTTGTATCAGGTTTGAATTTACTACAAAGCTTTTAAATAAATTATGAGCGTTTTCGGCGTCAGATAATGAAGTCATTGGCCAGGTAATCTCTGGGAAGTTAAAATCTCCAGTAATGATAAGATTATCAAGAGATGATAGTTCTTCTAGTTTTGTGAAGAAAACATTATCGTGTGCAAGTAGTGTAGTAGGTGGACGATATATACATACTAAATTCAGGCAAAAAGAATTTTTAGTAACAGATAAGTGAATTGCATCTATTCCAGTAATATCTATTAGCTTAATGTTAATTTTGACAGTTGTGGTAATAATATTAGATAAGTAAATGCATACACCGCCACCCACACGATTTTCTCTGTCTTTACGATATATTGTATATCCATTTATATTAACAGAGGAGTCAGGAATTGTGGGTTTAAGCCAGGATTCGGCAATACAAATAATGTCCGGTTTAAGAAGTTGCACTGTGCATACAAATTCGTCAAACTTAGCGGAAAGTGAATCTAAATTAGTATATAGAAATAGCGAGTCATTAAATTTGTCGGTGGAAAAATTATAAACGAAATTTCGTGATTCTGGGAGTGCCATTGATGTATTTAATAGTTAAATCATGTTCACCGTTATTTTTGCGAGTTTCTAGCTCACTTCGGAGTTCTTTTAAACGTACTTGTTGGATAGGCGTCTTGTCGTCAATTATTGAGAATTTTTCCGTGGCTTTGTTCTCCAGAAGTTTGGCTTTATTTCTCAGAATATCTTTAACGTGGTATTCCGAACCCATTACTACCTTTATCATTCGGGGAAATCGTTGGTTTGCTTTGCCGACTCTGTAGAAGGTGATTTGCTTTTCCTGGCAGCCAACAGTATCCAAAACAAGCTTAACCTTATTCGCGTCGTCATCTTTTCTGCGTTGTGCATCTCCAGAGGAAGATTCTGTTACGCCTCTAATTAGAATATTTTTAGCACGTGTTATGCGATCTACAGCTTCGTTAGCAATATTATCCGTGAATTCGGTAGACTTAAATAAATCAATCTGGCTGAGCTTATTGTTTAACTCGAATTTTTTGTCGGGTGACGCGATCCTCCGAAGAAAGGTCGGTGCATGTGATATGTATTTGACGCTTACATCCATCGCACTGGAGTTTGCGGTCAGCTGTCGCTATGGTTTTCGAGACAAGGATCTACAGACCGAGCGTGTCTTATAAAATCCACGACTTCGCGCAATCGTACTTGTGAGTTCGTGAACTGTGATAGTCAACTGGAGTTACAATTTGCCAAATTTAAATGTAGTCGTTTCCACTCATTCATATTAATATTATAAGTAATGTATAATATAACAAATTTTTTAATATTGCTAATTTTATTAAAGATTTTAATATTGTTTTTTTTATATTAATAATAATATTAAGTAATTAAATATTGCACCTTGCTTAAAAAAAGTACGAGATAAATAACTCGTTTTTTTTATATGAAAGTGCAATTTTCCTGCAAATGCTTGGTTTTTTGATAAGATAATACAAATTGTATGATGATGATGAGTATCTAAACGTTGGGTAGTCAGTGGCGAATCTACGAGGAGGTAAAAAGGATCTTCTGAATTTGCCAATTCTTTGACTGAACATACAACCAAGAGAGGATGGAATGTTGTCAGACCATTAATAATATTGAAATATAACCAGTACGTGACAGGAAACGATGTAGAATATGTTCTATCGATAAAAATAGAAAAAACACAATTTACGAGTGTGCTGATTGTGACAAAAAAAACCTGGACTATGCATAGGATATTGTTTTCGCAAATACCATTCAACCAACGGATAGATTGCATTCAGTATATTAGTTTAAATAAAAATCTTATTTTCTAAAGACCTTTTAATTGTTACCTGATGTCCCACTAACAATTTCTAATCTGAAAATATAAATATCCTGAGAACTTTCACAAATGTTAGGGATAATAAATTGAAATCCTTTAACAAAAGGCTATAGCTATAATTTGAATAAGCTGGTTTTGCCGATTTGATTTTCTTATTACTAATTAACATAATAGGCAGGTATTATACATAGTCACAATTCTCTTAAAGATTTTTGTTTCATTGAAAACTGAACCTGATATTTCAGAACCAGATGAACAGGTGCTATTTCGTCTAATTTATGAGTTTACATTATAAATACTAAACTAAATTTATAATATTTCACAACGGTCAAAAACCACACTTAAAAGTATTCACACCACAGAATATTAGTTAACGCAAATATTCAAACAGAATCAACAACCAAACATCCGACACAGTGTCTCAAGTACGATTGCGCGAAGCCGTGGATTTTATAAGACACGCTCGGTCTGTAGATCCTTGTGTTTTCGAGCAGTTCGAACAAAAAGAGGTGGACGGCATGGTCCGGTTTTTCGTGTGTGTAATTAGTATTTGGTTTTATATTAATTCGAATATCTGAAAGAAATTCATACAAAAGCTTAAAAAAACTGGTCCATATGTCTATTCGTTTTTGTGACTACTTATATTTATTCATATCGTGTCGGTAAACAGGAAAACAGGGGAACCTGTTTATTTTACTAGTAAGGTAAGGACGCCAATTAAGGCCACGTTAAGGTTTAAATGTCTGTAATATTTTATTCGGCAAAGATATGGGGGGAAAAGTCTTATATGCGTATTGCCTAACATTTTAGCTATCGAATTTCACGATAAAATACTTAATAAATAAATAAAGAAATATAAAATTTTAACATTGAATAAATCTTGAATATTTGGCCTTATTTGCAACTATGTAGTAGCTTAATAAGGCAAGTTTCATTTTTTAAATAAATTTACGTGGATAATAAATTTTAAGCCTAAGAATTAAAGAATAAATACAAAGTTTAGTGAAAGAAACTGTTATTCGTATTAAAAAAAAAATTTGTCAATACATTAAGTACATATGGATATCCTTATTGCAACAAACACACTTGCGCATATCAGCCACTCTATCCTCATCACACAAGAAACAGTACCATGAATCTTTTTTTAAATTTGGTTTTGGTTTTGCTGAGCTATGACATTGTGCACTAAATAAATCTCTGGTAACTTCTTGTGCTTTCGCATTAATGGCCTGTCGACGTTTTTTTGTTGATACTTTTAACTTCGGTGTAATCAGCAAACCACTGGACCTAAAACTTGCATTTCGTTCTTCACATGGCTCTGTCTCACTTATTTTTGCAACCTTATTTTTATCATATTTATTTGACGTGTAAACTGCATCACTATAATCCTCGCTGGAGGCTGTACCACTTGTGTAAGACGCCAATGAGTCACTGTCTTCATCTGAGATGTAAGTTTGAAAAACTTTGGTCAGACCTTTTTTTTTTGGTAATTTTCCTTTTCTCACTACTCGAGAATACTTTGCTTTTATTATTTTTGTTTACACCACTGCAGGATAGCTGTTCTTCGAAATTTGTATTGTTTTTGCCAGTTGTTTCAATTTCTGGTTCGGTTGTAGGATTTTCTTTAAAATCTTCGGCGATTGTTTCAAGCTATTGTTGTGTCAGACAACTAGGTGCAAAGGCAGCATCCGGAATAGCATTTGGATTGAATGACCATATTCCAGTTGCTTTAAATCCAGAACAAATATTTTTTTGCGTCATTGCGTTTTTCCTAACCGGAGTAAATATTTGTCCAAATCTTGCTCGGTTGATGGTACATTCGTTATTATGGTTCACCCAAAAATTTAACAACTTCTCATCCCAGTAAGATTCAAAACTCCTGAAGACTGCTTTATCGAGCTCATGGGTGGTGTTGGACGGTAGACAAACATCTTTTTTATTGCGGCTTCCACAATTCTAATGTCTAAATGAGATGAAGCTCTATCAAAAATTAAAAGGGCTGGTCCAGGATTTTTGGATCGGCAGAAGTGATCTAACCACTCTATAATTTCTTGGTCATTACAATTTTTGTTTCTGCTGAAAGACTACAATACCATTCTGGTTTAATTCGGTGCTCTTTCATCATGATAAGTATAGGAAATGCTGTTGCCTATGGCGTTGCCACATGCCACGATTGTTATATTTTCGCCGTGCTCTGGTGCAACGATATGCACCCTTTTAGCACCTTTATTAGCCAATACAGGTGATGCAGTGTAAGCTGGCATTCTTTTCCATCCATGTTGTAAATTTGAGCAGCTTTCCCTGCGAAGCCTTTCTCATATAAAATCTGTCGAAATTTCTAGAAATAGTCACTAATAACTGTACTATTCAATTTTTGAGCTCTGGCCAAATTGAGTATTTGAGCCCGACGCTATGCAATGTCAGGATGCCTAGAAAAAAAAAACAATTTCATCCATTTTTTCTAGCTATCTCCGTTTTAACCGAGAATGGATGCCTTATTCCTGTCTATTAACACAAAAGCATACACGGTTTTTCGTAATATTTTGGGGGTTTATGGCATATTCACGTTACATAATCTTCCTATACGCCTAGCCAATTATCTTCCTGAGGTTTTGTAAGTACTGGAAGCCGCTCAAGTCGTTTTTGTGAATTACCATTAGCTAGATGATTACGTAACGTACGCCGAGGAATATTAAATGTAAGTACTGCCTTATGAACAGCCAAGCCATTTCGTACTGCATTCATTGCAGCTTTAATGGCCTCTTCGGTCTACTGTGCCCTTTTCCTGGTGTACATATCTCCAAAGAAAAAATATTTTAAACGATTATGTTAACAAATTGTTTATAATGTCAGCCAGCTCTTAATAAGGTCAGTCGACTCTTGATAAGGCCAATCAATTGGCCTTATTAGGGCACTGTCTATTTTTCTATTTAACATAAAAGAACATTAATAAAAAACAATATAGCGAAAAAACAGTACAAGTTCCTAAAAGAGTATCAATTTTCTATTGCTTTACAAAGAAATAATGTTTGGTATATATTATTTAAGTAACTTTATAGTGATTTTATAACTTACCTAAAATTTATAACCGAACTTAAGTTCCGAACCGTAGTAAACCGAAGTAACCGAACCGTAGTAAACACGTGTCTGGTATATTTCGCGCTGCTGTTTGATACTACCGACTAGTGATGAGAAGGTCACGAACGATCCGTTCACAAAGATCGAATCCTTTCGAAGACCCGTGATTGATACAATCACGTTCTGTGACCCTATCTTTCGAATGATCCTATGAACGATGCTGTCCAGTGTTTACAAAACGAACTGTGTGATAGCGACATGTTGATCGGTCAATTCATCATAGCGCAATTAATTGGAACGGGGAAGCCCCTACGATGCAAAACTGTAAAATTATATACATTCAAATTGTCGAGAATGGTCCCGTAGTCTATTCTGATTCACACTTGACCTTTACACAACAAATTTAATTAAGTAGTCGTTCATATGAACGGATCTTTATGAACGGATCATTTTAATGATTGACCTGGAAGACTCGAAATGAACCAAGTCTTCCCATCACTAGTTTACTATAATAGAACTAGATATAAAACTATCTCCTTGTACTATCTTCTCTCTAACTTCTATCTTCTGTACTAAGTTCTCTCTCTCTCTTTCTCTCTCTCTCTGTGTCTCTCTGTATCTCTGTCTCTCTGTCTCTGTCTGTTTCTCTTTCTCTGTCTCTGTCTCTGTCTCTGTCTCTGTCTCTGTCTCTGTCTCTGTCTCTGTCTCTGTCTCTCTCCTTCTCTCTCTCTCTGTCTCTCTCTTTCTTTCTCTGTCTCTCTCCCTCTCTGTCTCATTTTCTCTCTCTTTCTTTCTCTATTTCTCTCTCTCTAGGTTTTTGACTTAAGGTCTTGGTTAGATCTTGATTTCTATAGCGTAAATTAGAGTCAACGTTAATAGAATTATTTTTTTATACTATTCTTAAATCTAGATATGCTTTATTAAAAACTATTTTTTTTTATTAATGTTCTTATAAAGTTCAAATATTCTTTTGTTTTAGCCATGAACAAATCGACGTTTCATTTTTCGATCCAGCCCACAACGGCTCCATCATAGACCTATCCCAAATCCCAATACCGATTCAAACCAACGTCAGCGGAGTCTCTATCACTGGATTACTACCAGCCAACTTCGGTGACCTGAATTTACTTAAAAATGGCACTCCTACCGTACAAGGATCACACTTTCCTTTGTTCCCGAACAAACAAGTCAGAGTAATCCATAACGTGAGTACAACTGACAGAGATAGAACCAACGACGTCTTGTCTAGTTTGCCGGAATTGTTGGGCTTGGGAGACTTCATAAAATACGACGATTCTTCGTCTGAAGAATCGAAGGAACATAGTAGCGATGAAAGTAAGGATAATAGCGAATCTAAAGGAAAGAAAAATAAGAAACACAAGGAATCAAGCGATTCCAGTGAGTCAAGCGAATCAAACGAAGAAAACAAAAAGAAAAAACATTAATTCTGTAATTTATTATAATTTGTATAAACGATCTATTAAACACTTGCTTGTTTTATTTTACTTACGTAGCAATGCATTTTCAATTACCGAAAAATAACTGTAATATAACTGTAGTAATAGTACAGGTCTCAGGTTCAAAAAAAGACGCCAAATCATCCACTAGAATTTGAAACATGGATAACTACATTAACCCTAAAAAGCGAAGAGCCGAGAGGTCAGCAAATGATAGAAAAGGAAAAACATATCGGAGATACATGTCTTAGCAAATTCGGAACATTGATGCCTAGTCTTTTCTGACAGTTTATTATAACTACGTTATTTACAATAAGAAAACAATTTCTGTTTACTTATTATTGTTTGCTATGGACTTTTAACTTATAATTAACAAACTAGGTACGTTGAAGAATGGAATTTGATATCACCCGTTGATACTTGTAATATCTACGTTGATAGTAAAAACATGACACAATGGAATCAATCCTATGAAAACTCTTTCTATGGAACGGACTATAACTGCTTAATCCATGTTTATAAAACCATAATAAGATATAAAATAGATTACGGTTCCATAATATATACATCTGCTAAAGAATCCTTATTACATCCCCTTGACGTTATTCAAACTACAGCATTAAGAATAGCCACAGGAGCATTCCGGATTAAATATAGAAGGATGCATTTAACTCTCACATATGCATTTGCCGCTAATTCTAATCGAAACAATCCAACTAGAAATAACATATTAACTGATCTTTTAAAAACTTATATACTGAAAATAGAATGCGAAACCACCATTCTATGAGAGAGTTAGGCAAACTCTTCCTTGCCCACTGTGTTAAGTTATGGTGGTGTTGAATCCAGTCACGGACCAGATATTGTAAATCTTTTTGCAGAATACTTTTCTACAGTCTATTTCACTCAAATATGTGACGTACCCAGTGATTCACCTTCACTTGGTCTTACTAACTTGACTGTTTTCAACATAACTAAGTATATCTGATATTTATTTAACATTATCAGAACAGGTTTCTAGTGAATAAGGGTCCTGGTCCTGATGGATTGCCTCCCAGCTTTCTTAAGAATTGTTGTTTTATAATATTATCCAGACCTCTTTTTCACATTTTTTAATCTAACCTTAAATAAGGGTGAATTTCCAGAATGCTGGAAAAATTGTTTTTTAACACCTATTTTTAAAGAGGGAGATAATTCATTGGTGAATAATTACAGGCCCATTATTATAATTAGTCTAATACCAAAGATATTTTAATGTTTTGTATGTGACTATCTTAAAGCTTCACTTGAAAAGCAGCTAGTAGACCAACAATTTGGATTTCGGAATAGCAAATCAACTGAATGTAATATACTAGTGTTTGTAGACTTCCTGAGGAAGGCCAAGGAGAGGGGCTGTAGGGTAGGGGAGGACGGGGTAATGCCGTCATACGGGGCAATTCCGTCACCAAGTATTTTTCACAAAATATTAGTCCTGCACGCACCTTACTAACGCTGAGACATAGCTTCCGATTGAGCGTGCTTTGATCAGTACAGCTATTGCCGCTTTCAAGGTTGGTTCGTGCGAATATCAGTAAAACCGTTATCGTTTCATATTTCTACTTACTTCTGCCGTATTTATAACTCGAGGCAGGGCCGCCGCCCGTGTGCAACTTAATATTTGCCGCCCCCCTTCCAACACTTTAGACATACATACTATTATTTAAAGAAATGTGCAAAAGATGCATAATATAACAATAATAATTTGTAAATTGATAAATACTTACTGGAACATTTAGACTAATCTCCATGATCCAACGTCCATTAGGATGTCCATCCTAATGTATATCTAATATCCCATCCTAATATCCTAATTTAATCCTCCTTTATCCTAATTTAATAACCATAATCCAACGTCCAGAAAATATGTACCTATATCCTAATATCCTAATTTAAACGTCCATTTAATTAAAATAAACCGTGAATAGAAATATAAACACATAAAAAAACTAAAAACGCACTTGTCGGGCTATATCTTTAATGTCCAATGTCGCACACAATTTATGTTCTATAGATAACATGTTAATGTTCTATATGCTAAAGCAGAAAGTCTATCTTGCTTCATTGAGGATCGCAAATAGTTTTTAATAATCTTAAGTTTTGAAAACGACCGCTCACCCGTAGCTACAGTAACAGGTAGAGTTAGGAATATACGTACTATTATAGTTAAGTTGGGAAATGTTGATACAAGATTATTTTCGTAAATATATTCAAGAATATCACTAGGACTTTTTTCTGCGGAAAAAAATGGTTGAATAGCTTTAATTTCTTCATATAAATCGGTTGCACTAATGTCAGTCTCTGAGCTGTTTATGTCTGTAAGGGCTTAATTCACGTTCTCACAATTGGTTTTAAGTTCACCATCGTTTTTGGTTATGGCATATATTACACTAAAAATGTCTGTGTGCCGTTGAAGTAATTGGAACCGTTCTTCAATTGAACGAAACGTTCTTCAGGCTTTCAATTGATGAAAGCCTGAAAGTCGTTTTCTTTTTCTTTCGGGTGTTTTGAAATTATCACTTAAGAATGAAGCCGGGCGAATTTAACAAAATAAATCCAAAAACACTTCAAATAAGTTGTCCAAATAATGTTTCTAGAAATAATATGTAGCCGTAAGGCATATACGAATAAAATTGCTCTGATCTCGACGTTACTTCGAAATACAGTACCTACTGTACAAAAGAAACGGGTACACTACTATATTTTACAAACAAAATCGTTTATTAAAAGCGTGTCTAAATTCATCGAATTCTCAACTAAGACTAAGCATAAGACATGATAACCCATCTATAAACATAACCATAGGAACAATATTATAACAGAAACTTTACAATCACTTGCCTAAATTCTTGTAAAGTATCTACATGTGAAATCCCAAATAACTGAAGTCCGAAAGCCGCCAGCCGCTTTGAATTAAAAGGAATTCCCGAAACTGCTTTATGACTGTACCTGCAAAAGGGCGGCAGTTCATACAATAAATAATATTTTCTGACATTTTTTTTAGATTAGGATGAAAAAAAAGGAGTGTACATGATAAATGAAACGCATTTAAATATTATCACGTACTGAATAATTATTATTGTTTGGAATATTAGAGTTCACAGAATTACCTGAATCATTACTATTTAAGTAATTATTTGAATTTCTTTTCGTTTTAAAAAAGTATTATCATCAGTGGACTGCTTTTGGCCGCCCCTATTGTTAGCCGCCCGTGTGCGATGCACACTTGGCACATATGGTAGCGGCGGCCCTGACTCGAGGTAATCGTGATAATAAGGTTCTTAACTGGTTTGTTGAATAATTATGTCCTTTAATAATATGATACCTTAGATACTTTTCGGTGAGATTGTTTTTAAATGTTTGGTTATTGTTTGTAGTATGTAGTGATATATCCACCATGTTGTTCTCGAGAGGTAATTCCGTCACTTTACTTCGGGGTAATGCCGCCATGACGGTATTGCCCCGTATTTTCTTATTGAAATGAAAGGTTGACAACGCATTTTTTTTTCTGATTTTCAGATGGTACGATCACGTAAAAGAACAACAGAGAAGGCTATGTGGGAGGAGGAAATCCTCAAACATGCTATTGAAGCAGTTCGCCAAAATGGTGTCTCGCAAAAAAAAGCAGCTACAATAATTGGCATACCCCGAACAACATTAAGGATAGGCTAACGGCAAACGATGGTAGTAAGTCGAGATTGGGTCGGAAATAGGTTTTTTCTGTAGAGCAAGAACAAAACTTAGCAGAGCATGTGGTTAGCCTATCAAAACTATTTTATGGCATCGCTACAAGTGAACGAAGACGACTGGCTTTCGAATTGGCTGAAAAACATCAAATCAAACACAACTTTAACAAAGAGACCAAGTTGGCCGGGATAGATTGGTTAAATGGATTTATCAGCAGGTATAAAATTAGTTTAAGAAATCCAGAAGCCACTAGCTTAAACAGGGTCAAAGCATTTAATAAAGATGAAGTTCATTTGTTTTACAAAAATTTAGACAGTGTAATGACTAAGTATAACTTTCCACAGAATCGTATCCATAATATGGACGAAACTGGAATTTCCACAGTACAAAAACCGGGAAAAATTCTTGCACCAAGAGGACAGAAGCAAGTGGGAGGAGTTACGAGTTGGAAGCGTAACAAGAAGATCACTGTAGTGTGTGCCATGAGCGCTTCAGGAATAAATACGCCCCCAATGTTTATTTAGCCAAGGCACCTCCTGGAGCCATTTATAGATGTTCACACAATGGGTGGTCCAACGAAGATTTATTTTTAGATTGGCTGAAACATTTCCAGACAACCACTAAGTCAAGTGAAGAGGACCCTGTCCTTCTGTTAATAGATAATCATGGAACCCATATTTCTTTGCCATGTTATGACTTTTGCCATTCAAACCACATTCACGCTGTGTCGCTTCCACCTCATTCCTCGCACAGACTTCAGCCCTTAGATGTATCTTTCTACGGGCCTCTTAAGAATGCGTTCAATAAGGAGTGTGATAATTTTATAAAAACAAATTTTCATCAAAAAATCACTCCATACGATATTGCTCCGATATTCAGCAAAGCTTAAGTACTTGAGGATTGCTACCCTTGAAAAGGCAGTGGCAGGATTCAAAGCATGTGGAATTTTTCCGTTTCAACCAGATAAATTCAGTGAAGAAGATTTTGCTCCTGCTCATTCAGTCATAGAGCAAATAATTGTTGATGACAAGGAGGAAAATTCTGAAAAACTCAATGATACCTCTACTAATAAGGCACCTATTAATGAAAATCCTCCTGAAAGTGCTGCTACTGCTACTGCTATCGAGATTATTAATCGTAGTCAACCGGGGACATCGTCAGAAAAAGTAGATTTTTCAAAAAGCATTCTCGACATTTCACCAATGCCAACTAACAGGACCGATCCTAAACAAAAAGGTCAGGATAGAAAGCAACGTTCTAATATTCTGACTTCGACACCAATGAAAGATATCGTGCAAGATGCTAAAGAAAAAAGGGAGTTGAAGCAAAAAGCGAAAGCAGTGAAACGAAATTTTACAGATTGCGAAAATAACAAAAATATTGGAAAAAAATCAAAAAAAAATGAAACAAAACAGAAGGACGTTTATATCTGAAGACGAGCTTTCTAAGAACAAAAAAAAACAAAGAAAACGAAGAAAACTATCAGACCAAAATTCGATTTTGATGAAATATAGTCAGAAGATTTTGATGATGACAAACTTTGTGATGATGATTCAAATGATGATATCTCCCTACCCACTGTGTTTGCCGATGAGGAGAAATGTTTAATTTGTGGAGAATTTGGAGACACTGAACTTTGGTATCGCTGTACACTTTTTGCTCGAAATGAGCTCATTCTCAATGCAGTGGGAAAGACAGTGCCAAAAATTTTGTTTGTGACTTCTGTGAATAGAATAGTAGGTTGTTTTTAGGTTATGTTTTCATTTATCATTCATTATACCGTTATTTTTTTATGTTTCCAAATAAAATTTCAATAAAGATATTTGCTTAGAACATGTTTTATAGAGAAGTCTTATCCATCATTTCAGTTCAGTAGGTGGCGCAATGCCGTCACGTTACACAAAAAGGTGTTGCGTTTATTGTCGCTTAATCAAGGCGAATGAAAAATTTCTGAAAACTAATTCAAGTTAAAAACTTAGTTCTTAGATCGCTAGCATAGTTACATATTTCTTTCATCTCAAAATTAAGTCACAAAAAATGATGATCTCTTAAGGTGACGCCATTACCCCGCCCTCCCCTACATGCACTATCACTTATTTCTCCAGGGCCTTTATAGGGTGTTAATGGGCCACTCCTTAGATGGCTGAACATACTTGATTGGCCAAGTTCAGATGGTGTGTATCAGGGATTTTGTTTCCAGTGAGATTAAGGTTCATTAAGGAGTACCCCAAGGTTCTCATTTGGGACCCGTTATTTAACATATCCATCAATGATATACACCACTGCGTCCAGCACAGTTCACCTCTTCTTTTTGCGTACGATCTAAAGTTCTACACAATTATCAATAATACAGAAGATTGTGTTAATGTTCAACACAATCTCGATCAGTTGAGTGAGTGGTGTGTGTTGAATGCCATGGCCCTGAATGCATCCAAGTATCAAGCTGATTCTTTTGGACGATCGAGAGACACAATGGAATATAATTATAATATACAGAACATTCTTGTTGACTGGGTTACCGAAATTCTTGATCTGGGAATTAATTTAGACTTTAAACTTTTATTTGAATCACATTATATGGCAATAAGTCTTTACAAATGCTTGGCTTCATAAAAAGATTCACTAGAGACTTTCAGAATATTAAAGCGATTAAATTACTATATTGTTCTTTAGTCAGACCCCATCTAGAGTATTGTTCTTGAATATGGTCTCCATCTTATAATATTTACGTATCAAAAATTGAGACAGTTCAACGCAAGTTCTTCAAATATGTAGCATATAAACAGGGTTTACCTTTTGAATTAAATCAAGTAAATTATGATCAAATTGAAACCCAACTTGGTATTCTCTCATTGCATGACTGACGAATAATTAAAGATGCAAAGATGCTTTATGGCATAATTAATGCTACAGTCTTGTGTCCTCAGCTACTTGAGCAGGCTGGTCTGCATATAACTATGCATATAATTTTTTATCTCGAGCACTAAAATGGGCTAATATTCACCCAGATCTAGATTTTTTTGCATTGAAGGCTGAATTCATTTCTGGTCTCAGGCATGTGTATATTTGAGTGGCTGTGGAATAGGTAATCATCATTTTGATGTGTACAACTAAATTATGTTATTAAGTTTGTGATATTTATACTTTTTGTTCTATTGTATACATTGTAAACATTGTTAATCTTATTGGGCAGCAGCCCGTTGAAAATAAATAAACTCTCATGTCTTCACAAATTCTGATACTAAATACCTATTCCAACTTCATAAGAGTTTTTATCCCCAATTTTTTCCTTATAAAGTTTTCTATTTCGTCTTTAAGTTGCTCTTTATCTGATGTATCTATTGGTAAACCTCTCATTATTAAGTTGTTCTTCTTGTTTTTTTTTCTGGCATACTTCTATAGTTTCTATTTTTCTATTTTCTCCCCTTTTTGTTTCATGATCTCCGTTTCCTATTTCAGATTTTCATTTTCTTGTTTTAAGTTGTTCATTTGTAGTTTATATTAGTGAGTTATCACTAGACTTCGGCAAATATGCATATTGCATATTTTGCATATTGTGCATATTTTATGCAAATATTTCATATTTTGGCATATTTGTATAAAAGTTTGCATAAAGTGCATAAAAGTTCAGATTTTTATACTGTATTTGAAAATTTTTAAACATACCAATTTATTTCAATTCTTGTATAAAATTTTGTAGTCATTTTAATCAAGAAATGATCTAAGTACGTAATCTCTACAGGTACAAAACATTTACAATTTCAAAGAAGATCAGTTTAAGTAGCCCTCAACATTCTTAGAAAGTCTCGGTCACTGAGGCATTCAGTTATTGGATAATCGCTAAGGGTTTGCTCATTTGCATTTTATGATCTAATCCCCAAATCTATCTACAATTTATTGTATCTTAACAGCAGGTAAATGGCTAATAGTTTTGTTCCTAATTTAGGGATTTTCCAAAATCTCCCAGTTTATTGAATTAGGTACCTAAACATTTCTAATTTGATGCTCAGATTTGTAAATCATTTTTGTTTTGATATTCAAAGCGTAAACACTCGTTGTGCGTAACAAAAAGGAAGATTGTGATTTTATAATGCCTAAAACAACCAGTGCTTCAACTTGGATTAAACCTTATAAAGAGCTGTCTATGGATATGGGAAAAATCTACTGTTCAGTCTGTGGCAAAATTGTAAGTATCTAATATTTTCTATTAAATATCTAATATTTCATACATACAGGGTGTTTCCAAATGACACTCACAACGTTTGACTGTAGATACTTCTCGAAAAATTGAACAAAACGATATAGTTAATGAGGGGTCAAACTTATTTACTTTTCGAGATACAGGGTGTTAAAATTAAAAAAAATTAAATTCTTTTAGTTAATAACAACAATAACTTTAAAACCAATAAACGTATTTACTTGAAATTTAGTACTCGTAGGTTGTTTTTAAATGAAAAATAGCTTCCTTTAGTGAGAAAAAATTGTCCATGGTACAATACAATGGTGTGTATTTAGAAAAATTTTTCACCTTTACTTTTTTTTATGAAGTCAGCTATTCTAAAACACAATTATTTTTATTGTAATTGAATTAACAAAAAAAAAACTTTTGTTGAATTTTAAAATAAGTTATATGATGTACTAATGGTTAGTAACAAAAACTAATTTGTGGATTAATACTGCATTTAAAACACTTAGCGAGTGTTTTTTTTTTCCAAACCAGTTATTTGATTAACCAAAAACACCTTGTATATTTTTATATTTTAAAGGTAGGGTTAAAATAAAGGTTCTTATTTTTATTTATAGATAGCATGTGAGAAGAAATTTCAGATAGACCAACATGTGAGAACTGCTTCACACATTGCAAAAAAAGGAAAAATAGGAGGAAAACATCAAACTTCAATGGCTAAATGTTTTCAATCTACTTCAAAAAAATTAGATGAGCAAGAAACTTTTAATGAAGACTTGTGTCGCGCATTAGTGTCTGCAAACATACCGCTTTCAAAATTAGCAAATGTAAATTTTAGTTCGTTTCTAAAAAAATATTGCAAACATAATCTTCCAAGTGATCGGTCTCTAAGAAGAAATAATGTGAACGGGCTATACTCGTCGGTGTTAATTAATATTAAGGAAGAAATTGCAGATAATTATTTTTACATATCTGTAGACGAAACCACTGATTCCTCAGAAAAGTATATTGCTCATTTATTGATTGGTGTTCTTAAAGAAGATACCTTACCAAAATCTCATCTTATTTCATGCCAGCAACTTGAGAAAACAAATGCTTTAACAATTTCGCGTTTTATACAAGAAACATTAGCAACTTCTTTTCTTCCGACAACTATTCCTTCTAATAAATTACTGCTTATTTTATCGGATGCTGCTCCTTATATGGTGAAAGCAGGACAAAATTTAAAAATATTTTTCCCAGATTTAATACATGTTACTTGTGTAGCGCATGGATTAAACAGAGTTGCAGAGGAAATACGAAAAAAGTTTCCTCTTGTAAATACCATGATATCCAGTGTCAAAAAAGTATTTCTTAAATCTCCTATAAGAATTCAACTTTATAAAGAAATGCTACCTAACATTCCTCTTCCACCACAACCTATTTTAACGCGATGGGGAACATGGTTAGAAGCAGCTAATTTTTATGCAGATCATTTTGTTAAAATAAAGAACATAATTGATACGTTAACAGATGAAAGTTCCCAATCTCTTTTGGATTCTAAACAAACTTTTCAGAGTAACTTGCTTCAACAAAAACTTTCATTTATAAAATCAAATTTTAGTTTTGTTCAAAAAACAATTACTCAGTTAGAATCACCAAAACTGTCATTGTTCGAAAGTACAGCATTAATAAAAGAATTTGCGTCATGTTGTCGGAACGTTAGAGGTAATATTGGAAAAGATATTTTAAAAAAATTTGAAGCTACTATGGAAAAAAATAAAGGTTACCATATTCTTTTTGAAGTAGTCAGTGTTCTAGCTGGAAATATTTCGGAAAAAATTAATTTAGAACCAAATGTTTTGGTTAGTTTGAAAAATGCTCCCGTTACATCAGTTGATGTTGAACGAAGTTTTTCCATATATAAAT
This sequence comes from Diabrotica undecimpunctata, assembly GCF_040954645.1. Lineage (NCBI taxonomy): Eukaryota > Metazoa > Arthropoda > Insecta > Coleoptera > Chrysomelidae > Diabrotica > Diabrotica undecimpunctata. Next base: position 121,517,394 of record NC_092811.1, read on the forward strand.
ATATGTACTCAGACAGAAGCCACAAGTTTTTGTTAGAAAATTTTGAACACCACTTGGTCATTTATTGTTACCATAATTCTAAATAAGTTTATTCATACTTAAAAATGATGTAGTTACTTAAAATAAATGTAAATCTTAATGAATAGTAGGAAATATTTAGTTATGTACACTTTTTTTTTAAATAAAATTGTTACTATTTTACGATTTTTTTATTTATTTGTATGCATATTTTGTAAAATATTTGCATATTTTCGGGTAAACACGTGCATATTTATGCGCATATTTTCTACATTTTTATTTGCATATTTGCTGAAGTCTAGTTATCACTAGTTCCATTCCTATTTTGGCTCCCACATGTCTGAAATATGGTTTAACATAGCTGTAAATAAAGTAACATAGACATACAGTTAATAATTTTATTATAGAAATATTCATACATTACTTTACAAAAAAAAAATACAATACTTTTCAAAGTTAATATATTGTTACCATTTTATATTATTATTTTTTATTAGGTAATTAAATAAATATTCATTTAAAAGAATAATCTTTTTGAAGGATTTCCTCCTTCACTATTCTCGTTCAACTTCCTCTTCAATGTAGGTTTATCATTGTCTCTGTTATTTCTTAAGCTCTGAGGAAGAGGAAGTTTGGAACCTATAGTGGGAGCAGGCTTATTACTAAAGAAAGGCATCTGCAAACATTCCGAACATGTTTTTCTTTTGATTGGGTTTAAAACTAGTAAACCCTGTATTAGGTCCAACAAATCATCACCAGCTGCTGTGAAGATCAACTTCAGTGGGATGGCATTGAATGGTTTGAACTCTATGAAGTCTGATAGTGTCTTTAACCCAGGCCAATTTTCCTCTGTAGGATTTCCAAATACTACAATAATAAATCAATAAAAAACTGAAAAATATGGGATATAAAAAGCTGTATATTAAACACTACAGAAATATATGGTAAATAAAAATAATATTGTTCTGAAGCTATTTTCTTGTGGCATTTTAAATTAATTAATATTTAAATGGGAATAAGCCACAATTAAAGGTTAAAATACATTTATTGACGTTTCAATTTCCACTTCGGAAATCGTTCTCAAAATACAAACATTAGTAAAATTTACTAATGTTTGTATTTTGAGAACGATTTCCGAAGTGGAAATTGAAACGTCAATAAATGTATTTTAACCTTTAATTGTGGCTTATTCCCATTTAAATATTAATTAAAATAAAAATAAATATTGAATAATGAGCAAATTTGTTTAATAAAAGGCTCTCAGTATGAATAAACATTTGTCTGTAGGTGATCCAAATTTCACTACTAAACAAAAACGGAAGAGGCAACTAAAGGAACCAAAAAACTAATATCTTGGCATAATGGCATGCAATAATGTGTAGATGAAGCATAAATTTCCTCTCCTTACTACTACTATCTATTACTACTTACTATACTTACTACTATCTAATTATTCTTAATATAGCGAACAAAACAATAGGAAAGCCCTTGAATTTTTTTATTATTGTTTTGTGACAGATGCATTTACATATGTTTAAACAGTGGGGATTACAGGCCAAATGATTACTATGAGCCTACTAAATCGTGTGAGAAAGGATGTAAAACAAAAATCGAGACAAGTAGTTGACAGCCTGTCAGATGACCTAAAGCACTGCTGCACAGTGGAAGGTTCCTATAGAGCTATGTAGGTATAGAGATGAAGAGTTGATTGAAGGGAAGAATGAAAAATTATAAAAAATTTATAGATAAAGATGTTATACCAACAGTCTCGGAACTTCAGTTCCAGGTCTCATAAATATTTAAAAAATAATTTAATTACCTATGGCAGTGTAAAAAGAATTAATTAATTTGATATTTACCATCAAAAATCTTTGTCAATTGATCCAGATCTGATTCTCCTTGAAACAGAGGCACCCTGAGCAACAATTCTGCTAGAATACAACCCACAGCCCACATATCTATACAGGTACTGTACTGTTTGGCTCCAAAAAGAAGCTCAGGTGCTCTGTACCATCTTGTAACAACTTGATGTGTATTAATCCTATTGGGAGATCCATACAGTTTAGCTAAACCAAAATCACCTACTTTTAAGATCCCACTTGAATTAACTAACAAATTATTTGGCTTTAAATCTCTGTGTAGAACCTAGAGGACAGAATAATGTTAAATTTGTCATTAACAGTATGTTTTACATGCACTAACCCAGTTCAAATGAAGATATTCCAACCCATGAAGGGTTTGAAGTATGTAAGACTTGATATTCGCGGTAGTGAGAATTATAGTATTGTCTTTAATTATAACCTCTAGATCTGTGTCCATAAAATCAAAAACTAATGATACATTCGACATATGTCCAAAAACATCTAGAAGGCCAATGATATTTGTATGATGAAGTTCCTGGAGTAATTTAATTTCTCTGAGAGCGGTTCTATTTATTCCATCTTGGGCCTCTTGTCGACTACCTATTTTAATTTTTTTCACAGCTACTATATTGTCCGTGTCTACATCACGAGCTTGATATACTGTTGCAAATTGCCCTTCACCTAAAAATTTAATTTTTTCGTATTTCTTTAGTTTATTTTCCATTGATATCATGATTTCAATTTTATATATACATGTTTTCATATAACGAAGTTTTTCAAATTTGCTAAATATAGGTTAGGTAGTATTAGTACTCGCTAACTTCACGTATGTAAGTTTCAGTCTTGACTCAATTCTTAACAGCCACCAAAACAAACCATTATAACGGTAAAGAGGTTTATTTTATGAGTAATTTTCAATATAAATCTTTTATTTTTACAGATAAGCTATCAAAAACATCATTTTTAGTAATGAAATAATACTTTAAATTTTGAATATATTCAAATTAAATGTTAATGTTGGCTGTATTGACTGTGATGATTGTAAAATGTAAAGTATAGAAGTAGAAACAGGATAACAGCAAACAGCTGACATTTACTTTAACCTCAATAAGTTAACGTAAACAACATGCCACCAAATAAACCAAAATTGTATAAAAACACTGGTAAGGCTAGCCCAAAGCCGCAAAAACCGGTGCAAAATAACATTCCGGTTACCCAACCTAGCACGTCAACAACAACAACTGAAATGCCCAATCAAGAACAATATGAAGTAGAGCTGTACTGGTGTATACAGCAACTACAAAAGGCATTAGGATCTGGTAAATTAAATAACAAACAAGGTCCGTTTATAAAAATAAATATTTAATTAACCCTTAACAGAACAGGTTACAATTTTCGTAATAATTGTCACTTTTTAGTACACAATTGTGTCCCAAATTCCAATGTCAATTAAGATTGGATTTTGCAGTAATTATCTATTGATTTGAGCTAGAGCCTGTTATGCTGCATATTTTCATAGCTTTCTTATATTTTGAACTCCATGTATAATTATTCATATTTCATTCTTACAAACTGTATGTAAGAGACACATAAAATTTGTTCAGATATCAACATATCTGATTAATTTGTGAGAACATTGATGACCAATGTTACAGTTTTCTGAATATTTTCTCTGTGTTGGCTTTCTTGAATAACACACAAATATAATTTGTAACACCTGCTGTTTCATATCCAAAAATTCTGCCTGTCTGGTCAAAGACTTTAATTTATATGCTTATTTTTAGTTCAAGACAATACAAAAGCACTAAATATATTGATGAGCAACACTGCACCACTAGCTAGGAAAAGGCAAGTTATGAGACTATCCTTTGGGGACTACAGGCAAAAAATGGCTACAGAGGAGAAAAAGTTATCCAAAAGTATGAATTTTAAAACTATTTGCAACAATTTTAATAATTCTTTTTTTATTTTAGATGCAGCTAATATGAAACTGAAGCCTGCTACAACTAACAAAAAAACAGTGTTTTTAAAGAAAAGTTTGTTTTCTTCCAATGTAGAAAATAGTTTTAAGTTTAACTTTAGTATAAATGAAAACAATACTGAAGAAACAGTAACTGTTAGTGATAATCAAGAACAAAATAGTGTTAATTCAGAACCTTTTCATTTTACACCATCAAATAATGGCTTTAGATTTAATTTTGATATTGACAGTGAACCATGTGATAAAACTGAATAAAAATGAATGTTTTGTGAAAATGTTTGATGAACCATTTTTGCAATGAACCAAGTATGTAACTTTTTAATTAAATTAGGATACAGGCAGATGAATCTTAAAAGGAATTGGCAGTTTGGTAGTGATTTGTAAGTGTAATAATATAATTATGAACCAACAAGAAAAGCTTTTGAAACACCAGGTCTTCTATACCATTAAAATTACATCTTTGATACTCCTATTTGGATTTTTTGTGAATAATTTGAGTGCAGTAAAGTGTCAACCATGGGAAGGGTTCAACCAGAACATCAAGATAATAAAAACAAGACACCAAAGGTGCTTGACCTTATGTATCTTGAGTGGCTACTTTGTTTTTGATAAGATGATGCAACACAAGCATATGAAACAAAATTTAAGAGCTTTTCCATTCAAGATTTTCATTATTTGAAAAGTTTGTCATGTAGTCAAAAGAGTTATTCTCGAGTAAAGTTATCTCTGATACTCAGTTATATATTTTGATGTCTTCTTTTAACGTAAGTGTAAACAGTGTATAGATTTGTTCTCCAAATACTTACAGTTATTATATTTATCATGTTTTAGAGCTTCAATAACTTACGATATTTACATAATAATTTAGTGGAGGATTCAAATAAAACACTTTATTAAATTAAGAATTAGTAAAATATATTATAAAAAATTATTTGTTTGATATAAATTGAATCTTTCTGCTTAGCCTATTTGTTATGTATGCTGGGTAATACAAATTCAGTACCATTTTAGCCTCTCGTATCATGTGTTCTACATTTTGTAGGAAAGCCCTGAAAAAAAAAACAAAAATGTTATATTCAATGAGACAACTTTTACCGATCTGTATGAGAATTTAATTTTGCATTTAATTATAAATATATTTAGATGTATGAAAAATTATTGTATACTTTTTTTAAGTCCATTTTAAAAACTTTTCACTTATTTAAATAATTATATTTTGCATATATAAACTCCTTGTTAATTTTCATTTAAATCCTGAGCTGTGTTTAAAATTTCAAGTCTCTAGATCATTGGGAAGTTTGAGATAAACAGAAGCAAATTAATAACAAGTGTTCAAACATATATTATCGTTGCTATTACTACTAACAAAAGGTTCCTAGGCAGAACTATTCGCCAAAGAATTTGGTGTAATAATGGACAAGGGCAAGGATAAAGTATTGATAAAGACAAATAAACAAATAATTAATATATATAGTGAATATTGGAAATATTTAGGGTTTACTCACAACATAAGAAAATAATAAATAAAAGGAATATCTTACTTTAAATTAGTGCAATTTTTGGGGCTTCCATTTTGAAGACAATGAAGAATAGCCAAAGCAGCTTCATATAACTTGGTTCCGATACCTCGTGAGTTGTCACCCCTTCTGGCTTTTTCATTTTCCAACCATAAATGAAAATATTTAAACATATTTTCGGCGTCACCTAAAAAACATAAAACATTGATTATGTTTGCAAAAAATTAATTAAATCGCAAATAAATTAGCAAAATACGGGCGAGCATAAATGGCTTTCTTGTGACCCGAGCAGAATCAGAGCATGAATTTGACCAGGAATGGACAATCAGAATTTTTTCTGAAACATGATAACAAAAGTCAGGTTTATGGAACATAATTTAAGAAACCCTAATACAGAACCGTGGTTCGTAATTTTTCGAGCAGAAGTTAGATCGATTGTAGGTTCCATTCATGCCGGCCACCGATTTTTTCTGTCATATGAAGAGAAATGTTCATGTTAGTCGGATCGGTACTCGGCCCAGATGCCGTAGTTGTTCCGATATAATAAGTAACTCTTTGTTAAGACTGTGGAGCCAAGTTTACATAGTAATAAGGAATTTAATTAGATACACTATCAAAGACACAAAAGATCTCGATATGCAATGATGCAAGAAAGTTGCTAAATAGCCTTAAGACACTACACTTTCATCTATAATCAGGACAGAACAGAACTCAATAATATGAAACCACGGAATAGGCTAAACATCTTAAAAGATAAACTGCCCTACTAAGCGAAAAGGGGGTATCTACAATTTTTTCCAAAAATGAGATATTCATGTCTAGTCAATAATTACACCTTATTCTAATACTAAAGCGAATTGGTCGTATCTACTTTACAAATATTATATATTTTAGGCTATATATTTAGGAGTATCTCCAAAGCGTACCTTATATACTAAGCAATTTGGCGGTAACTACTGATACTAGGCAATAATGGATGTATCTACACAAACTTATGCAGTTACGGCTGGAACTGCTTAGTACACGTCACTTATTGCCAAAATCGCTTAGTAATGCATTTTATTACAATCTAATTTTTGTGTTTATGGATAGAAAGTCGTGTAAAACATTTTTTTTATTTCAGATGAGTAAAAGTAGAGGAAAAAGGTTGTGTGACTTAGCTATGGCCAGCTCAACATACAGTAGTGTAGTGGTGTGGAATGGGAAAATATTGAAAATGCGCCAATTGTTTTATTAGAGAATAGTGATATTCAAATTCCAGCAAATTCTGTTGATACAATAATAATCCGAAGTGGAAATTGAAACGTCAATAAACGTATTTTAACCTTTAATTGTGGCTTATTCCCATTTAAATATAAATTAATTTAAAATGCCACAAGAAAATAGCTTCAGAACGATACAATAAACATTACAAATTTGCTTTCAGATTCAGAAACTTTCATAGAAGTTGAAGTAAATACGTTGGAACTACCTGATTTGGGAACAAATATGACAATGGAGGTCGTACTGGAGAATAATCCTGAATTAGACATCGATATAATCGTAAAAATGAATTTGAGCCTGTCAGTTTAGAAGATGGTTGAAGAGAAATTGAAGAAATAAATGAAAAAGAAATAGACAGACGCTTTACTAAGAAAGGGGAACAACGAAGACGTAAAAAATTTAAATATTCAATTAGAGAAAGAAAAATAATTAAACAGAATAAACTAAGGGATTCACGTTCTGTTAGGGATGGATGTGGTAATAACTGTAAGAAAACATGTAACACAAAAATAAATCAGGAAAGAAGAATTGATATAAACAATCAGTTCTGCCAGACAGACAAACCTAAAATGTAAAACTGTTGGATTAGATTCTCGAAGATCGAATACTCTAAGCTACTTTTTAAAAACGGCAGACAGAGAATGTAAGTCAGTTTTTAGAACCTTTTTTCTTACAACTCTATTGTTTCACAAAAATAATGATAAAATTCTACAGAGGTTTTGTAAATCTTCGAACTCATTACTCTCTCCAAAGTCACATAAAAACCGTGGAAGTCTACCTCATAATAAATTGGATCATACAGTAATAGAAAAACATATAGAATATTTCAACCCATCGATATCTCATTATCGTAGGGAGCATGCACCCGAGCGACGTTATTTACCAAGTGATGTAAACATCAAAGATATGTTTAGCAATTTTCAAGTGAAGAATCCTAAAATAACTTGTTCTTATAATTTATACCGCTCAATAGTACAAAAGTTAAATATATATTTTGTAACATTGGGTCACGAAGAATGCAAAATGTGTGAGCATTTTAAAGTCCATCCACACTCTGAAGAAAATTTACAAAATGATTGTATCCAGTGTCAGAGGTGGTCCAATCATATAAAAAAGAGTAAAGATGCACGTCTGCTGTACAAAGAATATGCCAATAAGAAACCAGAAGAAGGAGAAATTATATATTCCGTTGATTTGGAAAAAGTAATAATGCTACCCTGGTGCGACATGTTTAAATCGGTTATATTTACTCAAAGATTGATTGCTTATAACGAAAGTTTCGTTCCGGTAGGGACTAAAAACAAAAACATTAAACCTGTAGCTGCAATTTGGCACGAGGCAATTCAATGGCGAAAAAAAGAAGATATAATAAGTACCTATCACAAATTCTTAATATTCCAGAGAGATGCGAAAAAAATTGTTCTATGGGTAGATAATTGTACTTCTCAAAATAAAAACTGGGCGTTTTTTACATTTTTAGTTTATATAATAAATTTAATTGATATTTCTGCTGAAGTAATAGAAATAAATTACTTCGAACCAGGTCACACATTTATGAGTGCCGACGCATTCCACCATGAAGTAGAAAAATCTCTACGAAAAACTAAGAAAGTTTACGACTTTCCAAATTTTAAAAAAGCTGTTCTACAAGCTAATTCTGGGCGGGTTATAGTTTTGGAAATGGAACTACGTGATTTCTATGACTGGCAGGATTTTTCATCCGATTATAAACTTAAAAAAGCACATAGTTAGCGGCCATATATTCAGGATATTGTTCAAATCACAGCCCACGGGAGGGGATCAATGTCACTAATTTATAAAAACAATTTTAGTGGCCCTGATTTAACATTAAATTTTTTGAATGACAAAATTACAAAGACTGGAATAATTCCAGCCCAAGAACAAAAGAAAACCCAAGAGGCATCACAGAAGAAAGACGAAATAATATTATCTCAAAGCTTTTAGAAGCCGACAATGCCATCATGCCAAAAAATCGTTTAAATTTTTGGAAAGAAATACCTACCACTTAGTGCTTTGAGCAAAATGATGATGATTAATAATTAATTTAGTATTTGAGTTATTTTGTGGAAATTACTTTGTTATTTAAACCAAATCATTTAAAAATAAATGTGTACATGTAGATACTGTGTTTTTATCTTAGTATCTAACCTATAACCGTTTCTTAATAATGGGGGTAACTACAATTTTTTTATTAAAAAATTTAAATGGCCTAATTTTATTAATTTAAAAAAAAAACAAAAAAAACTACGTATATTTTTAATTTAAACTCAAATATTATACACAAAACAACAATGCGAATAAACGAAATCTAAATACCTTCTTAACTTAAAACAATGTAAATTACAGATACCACCTTTTCGCTTAGTAGGGCAGTATAGCACTTTAAAAACTCTATAGTTAATATAATATTTACTATAATATTGCAATTTAATTTCAGCACACTGTTGCTAGTTCCAGCAATGAGTCCGATTTAATTACCAATTTTTATGCCTCTTTTTGTTAGTTTTTTTTTTTCGTATTTCACTAGGAAATGGATATTACGGTATAAATTATATACGATACAAGGTTATGTTCAATAACTATGTGTTCTAACAAAGTTCCACAAGATTTTTCGACAAAACACATGATACTCCAAATTTACTTTACCTGATTCTACATAATAGCTATAAAGTCTGTAATAAACTTCTTCAAAATCCTTATGATGTTTGTAAAGTATTTTTTCTCTAATTTTCAGACACTTTATTAAAAGTAAAAGTTGATTGGCATCGTCACCTGTAGAAAAAAACATATCTAAATATAGAGTCAATTTAATATATATAGTTGGGCTGAACACATCATTCGCTATATACAGGTTGCGTGAAACAGTGAATGGTACTAATTAATCGGTACAAATCTGTGCCAAACCTTTCAACTTTAAACAAAAAGAGAAATCAAACTATTTCTACCTGGCTAAACCGAATTCAAACCGAAACAGAGTAGTGGCTATACCCCTCTGAGGAGACCTAAAGAGGTCGAAATATGTATAAGCGGCTGTCGCTGCCCTGTATCAAAACAAAAATCACTATCACTATCCATTATGCTGTTGTTTAAGTTACTTTCAACTAAAATAGTTATATCATAAGAGCAGCATGAAATACTTTTTAGGAGATCCAGTTTAATACGTAGACCACCTACATTTTGACCCGTTTTTTGTTTAGCTACTACCACGGTTTAACCTCCCCAGCAGATGTTATTTCCATTCATTCCTTTTTAGCAGCCTTGTATGCACCTTGTTTCATTTTTGTCCAGTCCTTGGAGATCTTGAATGTGGTTCCATGAAGTTTATCTTCAGATTTAAGCGCTAATTTAACTGTGGCAGCATTACATATCGTCGGTCAGATAGCCAAGCGAGCCAGGCGGCCAGTTCTCATTCGCTTTACTGTCAAATGGTTAAGTGGATGTTGGTTCAAGCCCTGGCTCGGTGTACAGAAAAATAAAAAAGGCTAACGCAGCAGTTTAAAATTCTAAAACGAATCTGCGGCTTAGACTAGAATATGCTGGTATCTGATCGGCCTATGGTGGAGTAGTACGGCAAGAGATAAGGGCTTGCGGCTCGGTGATACTCCCCCATAGATCCCTACCAGAAGGGCGTGGCGCCTAAATACCGGTATATATATATATATATATATATATATATATATATATATATATATATATATATATATATATATATATATATATATATATACATATGACTTTGATAGGCCTATTCTTAAGTCGAGTTTATAACTGACTTGTGACAGCAGATTTGAATTGTTTTATTTACAGCAGATTTTCGTAAAATTTTCAATAATTTTAATCAATTTTAATGCCTGGAATTTATGAAAGTGCCCAAAAAGAATTTCCATAACGACAACTATTACTTTAGTGTTAGATTTGTTGGAGAAAGTATATTTATAAACTAATAATGGAAAGTAATCATTTATATCATCTAAACTGGCATTTCATTATTTGAAATTTAACTAAATGGGTGTCTTAGTACCGTTTTTTTGGTATTACTAGAGTACTTACTTTGTAAATATTTCTGAGCTTCATTGTTAATCTTCCTAAAGGGTTTGACGGAATATTTATCGCCACAATTAAGGCAAAAGCTGTGGAGAGTATTTTGTAATTCGGGAATCAAGCCTTTGCATTTCGGACACAAATAACTATCCAGCATATCCTAAAAATATTTTAGAATTTAATAACAATTAACCAAAAAAAAAAGACGTAATAACGAAATATGTCTCAAATAAATTTTCAAAATGTATTTTCGGCTAAGTTACAAGTTCAGAAGTCCATACTGGAAGACCCTGTATATATTCAAATGGGAAGGATAATGATGTTACATTAAAAGTATATATGTTAATGACTAGAGCGCGGATTATATGCAAATTGCATACACGTGCATATTTTGTAAAAAATGCATATTTTGAGAACATTTTAATTTACCTGCATATTATGGTCATCTTTATACCCAAAAATTATATTTAATAGTTACCTCTGATAACGCCCAAGAATTTAAGGAATTTCCAAGTTGAATCTGTTATCGAAAATGCTACTATTGTTAGAAAATTGACAATCCCATACCATTTTAAGGAGGTTTTTATGACTGTATAATACGGTTGTTGGTTTGCACATTAAATATTGGGTAGGCATAACTAGACTCAAGGTTAGTATTTTCAGTTTGTCGAAAAGCTTTGGTGTGTTCACACATATATATATATATATATATATATATATATATATATATATATATATATATATATATATATATATATATATATATATATATATATATATATATATATATATATATATATATATAGCGAGTTTTGAATGGTTTTAAAAATGGCGAAAATAGTAAAAGTTGCGACGTGGATTAAGGGCATTTCCGAGTTAGAATTTAGTGGAGAAAAAGTTTTTTGCAAAGTCTGTTCAAAAATAATTGTTTGTGAGAAAAAGTTCCAAAAAAGTTATTTACAAAGGCATTGCAACCAAACCATTCCTGATGAGTAGACAATCAGAAAGAAAAATGTTCATTCGGTCTACGAGACAGTTCTTCGGGAAATAAAATCTTCAATTGGCGAGAAAAACTTCTACATCGTTGTTAATGAAAGTACCGATGCTTGTGGCATATATATCGCACATCTGATGATTGGAGCATTTCAAGAAAATAATTCTACAAACGCATACTTAATAGCTTCGAAGTAATCGGACAAAACCAATAATGTGACGGTATTAAGATTCTTACAGCAGTCTCTATCAATCTTCTTTCTTCCAAACCCAGTGCCAGAAGAAAAGTTGGTGGTGCTTGTATCTGATGCCGCACCCTATATGATAAAAGTAGGGCAGAACCTTAAAGTATTTTACATCAATTTGGTGCATGTTTCTTGCACATGTCTTCTACACGGGATAAACTAATTTCAAATGCTATAAAACTATTCATCGAAGCCCCTCTAACAGTGCAGATGTATAGGGAGACACTGCCTGGAGTTAGTTTAACACCAGAACCTGTAATTACCAGATGGAGAACGTGGATTAACGCAGCTATATTCTACGCTGAACATGTTGATGCCGTTAAAGAGTTAATTTTGAACATGGAGGACGAGGCTCAGAGTGTAGTTCAAAGTAAGGACTTGTTACAAAACGCAAGTGTAACTAGAGATTTACGTTTTAATAAAATTAATTTTGGCTTTATACCAGATATGATCACATCGTTAGAGAGTGGACATTTAGTTTAAGAGAGTCCATTAGTACCATTGAAACTTTTATGGCTAAGTGTGGCAACGTTCCGGGTAAAGTTGGAGATCAAATAAGGCGCAAAACGTAAGTGAATTTAACAAAGAATGAAGGGTTTAAACTTTTTAAAATAGTCAAAAATATCTACGAAAATAAGTCTTCTGACGAACATGTTAAATGGCCTTATAATATACTGCCAAAACTTCAATATGGTCCAATAACATCAGTAGACGTTGAAAGAACCTTTTCTATGTCAATATTTGTGCATATTTTCATGAAAAAATATGCATATATATGCGCATATTTTTTCAAAAAAATGTTGCATATATTCCGCGCTCAATTAATGACCGATGATAAAGTTGCACGTCCCTACTGTTATGTACCTTAGAACACTGTGGAATAAACATTATACATACGAGCAACGTTTTAGTAACGTAATGTGATAGTTTTAGATATTTTAACGCTTCCACTTACCACTTCTTTTGAAGGATCGCTGCATATAATACATTTGCATTCAAAATGGTACAAGCTCTTGCACGCTATCTGACGCTGTTCTCGATTCATTCCACGGTAATCGATACCGTAACAGTTATATACCTCTTCGTTTTCTTGTATATCTTCTAGAGCTTTGACAATTATCGTATCACAGATAAAACTAAAAAAAAAAACAGATAAAACTAAAAAGAAAAAAAAAACAAACATTGAGTAGTAATCACTGACATATTGTATGTAATGGATAGAATCCTCAAAGAGTATGATTTCGCAGACGATTTAATAATACACTAGTTTTAATGCACTAGAAAATATTTTCAGTGAAATAGAGAATTCTTCGAATAAATCGATGGGTTAACAATGAGCTGTCATTTAAATCAGGTAATTACAAATCTTTGTGTGAAAAAACTCAAACAACAAGTCATAAAATTAGCACATAAAAAATTATTATGTTCTAGCAACCATAAAAGTGCTATTGATGGCTCGTTTACTACTGAAAACGGAATATTCTGTTCGAAAATATTTCAAATATAAAACTTGATATTTTTTTTAACACTAAAACATTAGAAACATTGACATGGTGTACAAAATTCTCTAAATTGAGCATTTGTTATAATTTTAAAATTAAATTCGAGGACTTCCAAACCGGAACTGCATCAGTTAAGTTCTGTAATTTTGTTAAAATTTTCAGGTATCTAAAATTTTAACCATATAGTTAATAAAACACAGTGATTCGTGAAATTATTCATAACAGGCTCAAAGTGAGTTATATATTAGTTAGTTTACTTTATATTATGTTGAAGACATAACCAACAAAGATACTATTTCTGTTACTTTTATTAACTATTGTTCTGTGATACGAGTGATTAAACAATCAGAACACTCGCTAATTTTCCTGGTTCGTATAGGCAACCAGTTTTACGCTATGCCATATTTAAAACTGTCTATAACAAACACAACTTTTATTAGCGATCAAGGCAATAATCCTGTAATAAAAGCACCTTTATTTTGACATATGCATGCATAGTTTTGCGTCCTTTATTTTTGTCCTTTAATAAAATACAGGACGAATGCATTTAAATTCAATTCGCGATTGAAACTGAATGTAGAGGGCAGGTCGATTGCAGTGTCATGACCGATATAAATGGTATAAACAACTAATGTTTACCATTGCTTTTGCATGTTTAGTTTGGTTTAAGATGAGTTATTTTTATCATTTAAAAATGGAAATTAGCCTAATGATATCTTTGAGTATTGTGGTGAAACAAAGAGACCATTGGTTGAAGGGGAAGCAGTTTTCAAGTGATGAATTCTTAAATTTTAACTTAAATATTTGGAACTGGCTTGTGTATTGATGAATCCAGAATCGTATTTTGTGTATACCTGGGAACCCAGAGTATAATGTTTTGTGTAATGTTTGTCTTACTACCTAATATATGCAATATTTTATATTATGCCTTATGTTTTTAATATGTTAATTTTTATTTTATACTATTTTGTGACATGTAAGTACTTTATTATATATTAACATAAATAAATAACTTGTTGAGTTTATTGTAAGATAGTTCATTTGATTACATGAAATCAACCTTAACTTGGAGAGTCACCTGTTAAAAAAGATCATAGCACATGATTTGTCTTTAAAAGATTCCGTAATAAATCATGAGGAAAAAACCTCACGATACTATCCCAACATGGTAAGTATTTGTATTTCTGTTATTCAAGAAAATAAATTATGTATTCTTGGTATGTTATTGACTTAATGATAGTGGTATTTTCTTTTTATTCTTTTTCCTCAAGTTTTCCAGTTTAGGAAAGAGAAATAGAGAAATATCTTTTGTCGATCTTGAATTGCATTGAGGAACAGAACAATATCGATTTGATTTAAAATACTTTAACGTAGTCACAGTATATTGCTTTATAAAGAATATTCTTTGGCAATATACTGTGACATAGTCATAATGCTGAAATTTACTAAAAAAATTTAATAATTCTATTCAAATCAACAGCTGTCTGGTTTGTTTATACCAGTTTTAGTAGTTTAAATTTATTCCGCTAGAGGTCAGATACTTTGTTTTCAATCGCGAATACAGGCCAGAGAACTTTTATTTAAGGATCCCTTTTTATGACGTAACCTGTCAAATTACGTGTAAAAGGGAGACATACATCTAACTTCACTTTTATTTATATGGATATTTGATCAAATTTGTTGTGTTCTCTTTTATTTAAGGAATATTGTTATTTGTATTATTATTATTCTCAATTAGTAAATCTTCATGATTATTGTTTTTCGTTATACCGATAATATTAATAAGTAACAACTCTATGTCTTTATCATTTGCGCCATTTAAACTATATAGCATTATCTCTAATGGTTCTTCCACATTGTAATATGAGTATTATGGATTATAAAATTCGTTAAATCAAAATTTAATTAAATTGAACATTTTACTGTATTCAATGATCTTATTTTAATTTTTAATTTTAACAAATAGGAGCTTATGGGCATTTATAGGTTATTTATATTATACAAAAATATTTAATGTCATTTGTCAAAATAAAAGATTTCTTTAAAATATTAGAAATAAATCCTGTTTTAGACATGAAGTATTTTGTACTTTAGTAACGTATCCTGTAATAAAGGTGGCTGTCATTAATTACCTCTGTGAAACCAGGCTTTACCAGGAAATTAGGAAAAAGAAATGCAGTTTAGAATTTGATAATCATTAATTATACCAATATTTAATGTATTTAATGTGAATATTTATTCATTGTAATGTTACTGTATATTCTTGTAATGTAATGTAATAATATTGTTCCTGTGTCAGTGGCCTAGGTTGTCGAGACGCCTAAAGCTAACAAAAAAAAATCTTCCCTTTTAATAACCCACAAACCCAAAAAGAAAGTATACTCACAAGTTCGTTACGTTTGGTCGGCACGAATGATTCATAATACTAACGGATGGAAACATTCCACAGGCTATCGTTATTAAAATATCCGGAAAAAGCAGATCTGTCGAAGAGTACGTCCAGTGTTCGATAATGCTGGAGTTACACGAGAGTTGAGCGATATGTTTCGTGATGAGACCACCGATGAATTGAACGAGCACAGTGGGATCGTTTTTCGGACAATTTTTCTGCTTCAGAAACCATTTGAAAAAGTCTGTGTATTTTTTTAAATAAGTTACTACGATGGCTGCCATCTGAAATAAAAAAACACTCTGTATTACATATTATAACAAATTTTTATACGCTTCCAAATATATTCACAACCAAAATTGTGCCGAAATACGACTGGCCTTCTTCTTTCTCTATCGCTATTTTACGATCCTTTAACCAATGAATTTGGTTAAAAATGTTCTAAAACACATGTAAGCTGTTTTGGTTACTTTTGTAAGTATATAGGACAGTTATTTGTCAGTAATGTAATATAATTTATAAACTAGGTTGTAAGTCAAAAGTCATTTGACTGTGAGTTCCATATTTTCATTACTTTTAAAAGTTCTTGAGCATATGGAAATCAGAAAAATCAACTAAAATAAGAAACTAACTACTTTAGAATCAAGGATTTCAGTGATTCTATTTGTGATGAAGCACTATCTTAAAGATGGAATTTACTTGAATTATGTCTAATATAGTGAAGTTCCCAAAGTACCTTGCCAAAGTTCCCGAAGTTTCAGAAGTACCCCAAAAAATGTGAAATGTATATATAGGAGCATCTACAGGAAGAAACTGGACAAATTTACTACAGAAGTGAAGGTAGTCCTTAAAATAAATGTAGAAGGGGTACATGAATGTTTTGTGTTTAAAATAGAATAGAAATATGCTTTATTGTCACTGAAAATTGTACAATTTTATGGACAAGCTTAAAAAAAGCCAGTAAAATAAAAATAATTTAAAATTTACTGAAATTACATAAATCGTCAATATCACAAAATAAAAGCAATCCATTGCAAAATTTAAATAAACTGCAAATTGCATAATAAAACCTTACGAACTAATAGATTTCAGTTGCTGCATGTGACACCCAAAAATATATAAAAAATACTCTAGTTACTTGTACATAAACGTACTGTAATTTCTTAGTTATTCGTTAAGAAGCTTTTTCACTGAATAATACGGTCTTTCAGATAGATAAGCTTTTGTCATTTTACGGAACTTTAGGAAAGGCAGAGTTAAATTGCAAAGGGAGATGGTTGTATATTTTTTTGTCGAATATAATATAAATTTCTTTACTAACTCAGTGGACAGGATCGGTAAATACTCATCAAAGGTTGAATTATTGGTGGAGTAGTAATTATTAGGTCTTGCTGGAAAAACATGAAGGTGTTTACGAATTAGCAAACAGTTTCTAAAATATATAAACAGGGAAGAGTTAAAATCCCGTGGTTTTTGAAGTAGCTTTTGCAATGTGTTATTCTACTAAGGCAAAAATGATACCGTATTGCTCTTTATGTAATTTAAAAGTAACATCAGATTGGGCAGCTGTACTAGAACCAAAAAAAAACAAGACCATATCGAAGATGAGACTCAAACAAAGAAAATATGTTATTTTTGAAGGTGCTAAATTGATTTTTTTCGAAACAGATCTTATTGCATAGCAGGCTGAGGCTAGTTTCTTAATTAACAAATCAATATGAAGGGACCATTTAAGGTTGCTATCTATAAAAATTCCAAGAAATTTTACAGAATCAACGATACTGATCTGGCTGTTATTAAGAAGCAAGGGTTGAAGAGCTTCTTTATAGGATACTGCTACTATCTTCTTCTGCTTCTTAGCCTTCTGTCGTCCATGTTTGGACATAGGCCTCTCCCAACTCCTTCCATCGGTCTCTATCCTGAGCAACATATTTCCAATTTGTTCCGGCTATTCTTTTAATATCATCAACCCATCTCATCTGTGGTCTTCCTCTTGGTCGTTTACTTTCGTAAGGTCTCCAATGTTGTATTGTAGTATTCCAACGTTGGTCTTTTTGTCTAGCAGTGTGGCCCGCGGAGCTCCATTTAAGTTTGGCAATTTTTGTTGCTATGTCCTCGACTTTTGTTTTGGATCTTACCCAGTCGTTCCTCTTTTTATCTGACAGTCGTATACCTAACATTGCTTTTTCCATTGTTCTTTCTGTTGTGGCTAGTTAATTCATGTTTGCCTTGGTTAGGGTCCAGGTTTGACATCCATATGTCATGATAGGAAGGATGCATTGGTTGAACACTTTGCTCCTCAAATATTGGGGTATTTTGCGGTTCTTAAGTATCCAACTAAGTTTTCCAAATCCTGCCCATGTTAGTCTTGCTCTTCTAGTAATTTCCGCACTTTGGTTCTCTTTGTCAAGTCTCAGGATTTGGCCTAGGTAGATATATTCCTGGATTTGTTCTATCTCACTGCCATTTATAGTTATACGTCTGGGGTCATCTGTGTTTGTCATTATTTTTGTTTTTTTTTTTCATATTCATTTTTAGACCGACGTATTGGGAGCTGGCTGCTAGTTCTCCCATCATAATTTGCAGTTCCTCGAATGTGCTCGCTATAATCACTACGTCGTCAGCGAATCTGAGGTGGTATAACTTGTTGCCATTAACGTTAATGCCATAGGTAAACCAATTTGTAGTTTTGAAGACGTCTTCTAGGGCTAGGTTGAAAAGCTTTGGCGATATTACGTCTCCTTGTCTCACTCCTCTCTTAATGGGGATGGGATTTGTATTTTCGTCTAGTTGTACGATCATAGTTGCATTTTCATATATATTATGTATTAGTTGCTTATATCTCGAATCTATTCTACAACTATTAATAGCTTGTTCTATGGCCCACATCTCGATACTATCAAACGCCTTTTCATAGTCGACGAAGGCATGAAATACGGGTAGTTGGTATTCATTTGCCTTCATAGCAAATGAAATGAATGCTACTGTCTTATCCACGTTAAAAGGAAGTAAATTAAAGCCGGACCAGGTTATTTTAAGTAGATCAGAACTTATATTTGCATGAAGAGTTGCAATATTAGAGTTCCTCCAAGTGATACTTGCATTATCAGCAAAAAGAAAAAAATTTCCATCGATTTTTAAGTTAGTGATGTCATTTATAAAGATAAGGAAAAGTAGAGGATACAGTACTGAACCTTGTGGTACTCCACATACAATGCTTTTGTGACTAGAGTCAGTATCATTTGCTCTAACTAGTTGTTTCCTATTCCTCAAGTAAGATTGGAATCAATTTAAAGAAATACCTCGAATTCCGAAGAAATTTAGTTTTTTTATCAAAATGTCGTGATTTACATAATCAAAAGCTTTGGCATAGTCACAAAAAAGTGGTAGTGTAAAGATTATTGTTTAGTGCTTGATCGACCTCATGTAGTACAGAAAACGTAGCATCACTGGTACATGTATTACATAAAAAGCCGAACTGACTTTGTGATAAAATGTTGTTTTCAACGAAATAGGACAAAATCGTGTTTTTATAAGTGTCTCAATAATTTTGGTTAGGACCGGTAGTAAGGCAATAGGTCTATAGTTGCAGACATTCGATTTTTCACCACCCTTGTGAAAAGGAATAATAATGACTGTCTTTAGGCTTTGCTTAGGATATGCTTGCAAATTTCCTCAGCAAAGTAAAACTATTCTGCTTAAACACATTCTACAAGAAAAAGATGAAGAGAAAATGGACGTGGCACAGCCCAGACGGCAAAGTAAAAAATAAAATTGACTTTATTCTCTCTAACTTCAAAAACATTGCTAAAGATGTTACTGTATTAAATTCTGTCAACACTGGTAGTGATCATCGATTAGTTTCATATTGCATAGATCATCTGGTGCGAATAGAAGTAAATACGAAATTCGATAGAAGAAAATTATTAACACAGGATAAATTACCAAACATAAAAGCACTCGAAATGAATCAAGAGGAATATCAAAGTGAACTAAAAAAGAGACTAGAACCTCTACCAGTATTCAACACGAAAGATATAAATGAAATAACACAAAAATTAACGAATGACATAACATCAACTGCAAAAAAGATCTGTGGTAAAAATAAAAATCCGAGAAAAACGAAATTGAAACAAACAGCACTGGATTTAATGGAAGTAAGAAGAAGATCATCGAAAGAATCACCAGAGTATAAAGCTATCAACAATAAAGTTAAAAAGAGCATAAGGTCAGACTTGCGAGCCTATCAAACAAAATAAATATTGCAAACCATCTAAACCAATAGAAACATGAGAGTATTGAAATCAAAGATAACTCAAATCAAAAACCAACAGGGGAATACGGTAAGGAAAAAACTCAAATAATCAAGGAAATACAAACGTTCTATGAGAATCTGTATACATCTACTATACAGAACCCCGGAACAGACCATAGAACAATTCTAAACGTCGGCTCGGAAACTCTCCCTAAAATAAATTCTTCGGAAATTAGACATGCCTTATAGCAAATGAAAAATAAAAAAGCTACAAATTGCTAACAAGAATAATAACCAACCGCATAACACAAAAACTTGATTTATATCAACCGGTTGAACAGGCGGGATTTAGAAAAGGGTTTGGTACTAACGATCACTTACAAACCATTAGAACACTGGTAGAAAAAACCACAGAATATAATGTACCTCTACATATGGCATTTATTGACTTTCACACGGCTTTCGATAGTATTAAAACTTGATCCTTTTTGTCAGCCCTGAGGGATGTTCGAATAGACTCACGGTACACTACACTTATTAAAAACATTTTTGAACAGACCACATTCCACATCAAAATCAATGAAGACAAAAAAACTGAAAAAATGCGTCTACTATTTCACCAAAGCTTTTTACCTTAGCAATGGAAAATGTATTCAAACAGCTCGACTGGGAGCAAAAAGGTCTAAACATTGATGGTGTACGTTTGAGTCATTATAGGTTTGCGGACGACATAGTATTATTTAGTAGAGATATCAAGGAACTGGAGCAAATGCTCAAGGAATTAAATCAGCAGTCAAATAAAATAGGTCCTAAAATTAACCTTCAGAAAACAAACATAATGAGTAATTTACAAACATATATTGTTATTGGCAATGTCAGTCTTGAAAATGTAGACCACTATATATATCTTGGACATACCATTAAAATCGACAAAGAAAACTAAAGAGCCGAAATAAAAAGACGCATACAATTGTCTTGGGTAGCTTTCGGCAAGTAAAGCTTTATCTTGAGGAATAAAGATATACCACTGTGAAAGCTCAAGTGGCAATGGGTCGGACATGTTGCCCGAGATAATCCCGAAAAATGGACACAGAGATTAACAAACTGGAGACCAAGAAACAACAGGCGAGAGGTTTTGGGAGATTTAGGAAAATTTTTATGTATAGTCCATCAGTACTACAGGAAGATTTGCTTTTGATACTATTGATTGTTTGGATCCGTTCAGATTTATCAACTGGTCTTATAAAGAATGAATTCGAGACCTTTTTTGAATTGGAGAGATAGGAAATAGTATCTTGTTGTGGCAAAATAGTTGATGTTATATTTTTATTCACATTAACGAAGTATACATAAGTTTGGAACAGAAAATGTTTGAGCTGTGTTAGTTTTATTTCGAAGATCGTTATTATGGACCAAGGTTCTTTTGCAACATTTTTAGAGCTTCCCAGACGATTTTGATAGTACTTACTACTACTAATACTACATAATTGGGTTCAAAGAATATTGATGGCACTTCTAGTAAAAATGAGAAATCTCTGAAAGTGTCGATTTCATATAAAACAAATAAAATGGAAATAAAAATCTTAGTATTAGTATGAATAGTAATGATATTTTTACATTGTGAATTTGGATGTGGATACAAAGTATGAAGTCAAAATTTCAGTTTTAAATTATACTTAGAGAGACATATTAAAAATAAAAAAAAAACTTACCAAAATATACGGCGCAGCGTTTTTACTCTTATAAATATTCGAAACCAACCTATTAAAATAAGCATAATTATCATTTTTATCACCGAATTTCTTCAAGTCTTCTTTACAGTCGCCTTTTATAGTCTGAAAACCGGACTTCACTCCTTTCAACACGGCTTTGAAAGCTGGGAAAGCTATGCCTAAATCGTACCAAATATTGGCTTGCATTCCTTCGCATTCCCATTTGTGGCCTTCGTTCCAGGAGGTCGTCCTACATTTCTCGTTACAGTATACGCACAGCGTACAACCGGTACACCTGAAACGTACAATTATGAACTTCGTGAAGAATATAATACGGACGTGTTCACGAATCTTTCGAACAATGCTTCAATAATAATTGATTCAATTGGTATTTATTCAGGAAATTTGGGTGAACATATACAGGGTGTTTCAAAAAAAGGTAACCCCGTCTCTAGGGTAGGTAAAAAACTGAAAAATAATTGGGGTTTGCTTAGTAAAAAACTACTGGCAACATTGTAATGAAATTTTATACGAATATGTTTTGGAAGCTGATACATCCCATGAATATGTTTTTATATCTGATTCTCATAGAGGGCGCTAGTTACACGGATCGTACTAAGTATTAGTCAATATAACTTTTTTAGGAGTATAATTATTAATCAAAATTTCAAGTAAACTTAAACATCATTCAATTTTACACGAAAAAGGTACTCTTGGTAAAACTCGATACTGTGTACCGTTTTCGGAATATTTTGATTTGAAAATTATGAAGTAATAATTGATGCTGGTATAAAATAGTTAGTAATTAAACAAAACTCACAAGAAGAAAATTAAATTAATGACTAAGAACATAAAATAAAATTCAATTACAGTAAGTATTCAAAGTGTCCTCCGTTTTCGCGAATACACAAGTCTATTCTTTTTTCTAAAGATTCCATTAACCTTCTAAACGGTAGGGGATAAGCTATGATGTCATTAAATTGACGTTGAATTCTTTCTTCCAATTCTTGGCGTGAATTTACCTCTGTAGCATAGACTTTTTCCTTAATATACGACCAAACTGCGTAGTCCAAAGGGTTAAAATCGCATGACCGAGGAGGCCAATGAATCGGAGCTTCTGCACCTCTACCAATCCATCGATTCGAAAAATGATTACGAGACCTTCTATCAAAGTGTGGTGGAGCTCCATCGTGCATAAAAAATAAAGATCTTCGCTCGTTTAGCGTTAAATCTTCTAATATCTCGAATAAGGAATTGTTTAAAAAATCAAGATACATATCACCATTTAAATTTCCAGGTAGAATATGATAACCTATTAATTTGTTACCTAAAGTTTGGTGCCCAAACATTAACTTTAAATGAGTGTTGGTAATGTGATACCCTTTTGACTCGTGGATTCTCATCACACCAGTAGTGTGCATTATGGGAGTTAAACATACCTTGTCGCGTAAAGGTGGCCTCGTCCGTAAAAAGAATGCATTTTAAAAAATTTGGATTGTGGGCTGTCCTTTGTTGCAATGTTTCACAAAAATCCATTCTAACCGGTAGATCATCTGGCAAGAGCTCTTGGACTTGTCTGTAATGATAAGGATGTAATTGCTGTTCTTTAAGTATCCGCCAAGTACTTGAAGAAGAAGTATCTGTATGTCTTGCTATATTCCTTACGCTAACTGTTGGATCTTGACCAAGTAAATTTAAAATATTATTTTCTTTATTAATTGTTCTTGTTGTTCTTGGTGTACCAGAATTTATTTTATTTGGTCTCACATTCCCAGTTTCTCGACAACGTCGTTCAACGGCTCTAAATGTTTTTTTTACTTGGTAAGTTTCTTCTAGGAAACTTTTCTGCATAACGTGTCACAGCTGCACTAGAACATCCTAAACATGCGCCTAAGGTTAATAACATGTCAGTGTATTCAACATTTGAGAACATTTTGATTTGATTTTACAAATAACAAGGTTTCAAAACTCTAATTATTGTTGATTTATCGTCATAACAATCAATAAATGTCAGATTTCCATGGCACACTTGAAGAAAATAGAGGTATACCTATTAGAACTTTATCATTACTACCAGCATCAATTATTACTTCATAATTTTCAAATCAAAATATTCCGAAAACGGTACACAGTATCGAGTTTTACCAAGAGTACCTTTTTCGTGTAAAATTGAATGATGTTTAAGTTTACTTGAAATTTTGTTTAATAATTATACTCCTAAAAAAGTTATATTGACTAATTCTTAGTACGATCCGTGTAACTAGCGCCCTCTATGAGAATCAGATATAAAAACAAATTCATGGGATGTATCAGCTTCCAAAACATATTCGTATAAAATTTCATTACAATGTTGCCAGTAGTTTCGGCAAAATCGTAAAAAATGCGTAAAATTTTTTTTCTTCAACGCCCTGTATCTTGAAAACGGATGGCGTTACAAAAATTTTTTACTAAGCAAACCCCAATTATTTTTCAGTTTTTTTACTTACCCTAGAGACGGGGTTACCTTTTTTTTGAAACACCCTGTATAAAGAATTCCATTTTTAAGTTATGACCTCAAAAAAATCCCGGAACAAATTGGCAGTATGTTGCTCAGGATAGAGATCGATGGAGGAGTTGGGAGAGGCCTATGCCCAAAAATGGACGATAAAAGGCCAAGAGGAAACCGAGATGAGAATAGAATGGTCATAAAGGACTCAAAAAATAAAAAAAAAGATAACGCAAATGATGATAAAACGACAAAAAAGATAGATAAAAATGTTAGAAAATGTAGTCACATGGAGACTAGAAACAAGGAGTATACGAAGCTACAGGAATATAGATATTGACAATAACAGAAACCAATAAGAAGGAAAAAAGGAATAAACATTGACAACAATTATATTCGCTCCGTGCAGTTGAACAAGTATCGCCATCTACAGGTTATTATATCATCACCATAAAGTTTACACCATTGAAAACATTTATAAATCTGGAGTAATAAAATCAAAAATTTGTAATGAATCGTAAATATTGTCTATGTATTAAATATTTATACAGTGAACGGCTAAATTATGGAATATTATCATTATTTCGAGAACCGTCGAGTTTTGAGGGAAATCCCGAAACAGGTCGATTTTTGTTATAAAATACCCGTGTTAAAACGTACATAGAGTAGGGATGATGTCACTGGTGTAGGTGTAGTGACGTAATCGTTAATTTTTTTAAATAGAAATCGATATAATGCGACACCTCATTTAAACGAGAAGTTAATTCTCTATTTAACGACATTACATTTTTAACTAAAATATCTTTTTAAGGGTACAAAAACATTTTTTTTTTTTTTATTTAAATTCAACTAAATTACAACTAATGATTTAATTAATAATGTACTTTAAAGTAACCACATTATGCATAATAATTATTTTAAATTAAATGTTCGAAATGCCATCCATCGGTTTCTTGACAATATACGAATCTACGGACACATTCATCAAGTACATTTCGGATGACTTCTGGGGTAATTAGACTTATTTCATGCCTAATTCTATCTTTCAAGTCCTGTCAGTTTTGGGGTCTATTGACATAAACTTTTGATTTTATGTAACCCCAAAGGAAAACGTCTAGAGGTGTTAGATCTGGCGACCTTGCTGGTCACTCTAAAACACCTCGTCTTCCGATCCACCTCCTGGGAAAGCAATGATTTAAAAATTGACGTACTTCACGTGCGTAATGCGGAGGGGCTCCATCTTGTCGAAACCAGATATTTTCACTAGGTAAATTTGGATTATTGGCATTTTGATACATGTTAGCAAGGACAGGTATAAGTTGATTTCTCAAAAAAGTTAAATAACGTTCTCCTGTTAGATTTTCTTCAAAGAAAAAATGGGCCAATGATTCTGTCATTAATGATCCCTGCCCATACATTTACTTTCTGAGGATATTGCGTGTGTGACTCAGTCATCCAATGTGGGTTTTCTTGACTCCAATATCTGCAATTTTGACGATTCACGGTACCATGTATAAAAAATGTGGCTTCATCGGAAAAAAGGATTTGATTGATGAAATGTGGATTGCGGATACATAAATCCTGCATAATTTCAGAAAATTTGTCGTCGTTTAATTCCTGATGTAGTTGAATTTTGTAGGGATGGTATTTTTCTTTGTTTTAAATACGTAATACCGATCGTTGGGAAACTCCAGCATATTCACCCATTTGTGTTGAACTACTGTGAGGATTGTCATGTACATTTAATAAAATATCAAGGTTCACATTGTCTTCAATTTTAGGACGCCCAGCGTTTGGAATATGTTTAACGTGCCCAGTTTCTCCAAATTTTCGGACTATTTTACTTACTGTTGATTGGCTGATGGGTATGTCTGGATATTTTGCGTTGAATAAATTGCATACCTCGTTCTGTGTTCTTTTTTTATCTTCGCATCCGCTAAGAATTAATATTTCTATGCGTTGTGTTTCATTTAGGTGAGCCATAATTTAGTATTCAAAAGTAAAAATTACAATTGACAATTGATGAAAATTCACAAAATCAAAACATAAACGTCAATCATTTACGTCAATAAATATTACAGTAACTATGCCACTATCACTTGCTTGAATTAACATTTGACAAAAACTTTCAGTGTTTATGAGATAACTTTTTGTATCCATTATTATTTTTGCTTTTTTAAGTATTTAATTCATACAGTTATGGCAGGAACCGATGGATGGCATTTCAAACATTTAATTTAAAATAATTGTTATGCATAATTTGGTTACCTTAAAGTACATTATGAATTAAATCATTAGTTGTAATTTAGGTGAATTTAAATTAAAAAAAATTATTTTTGTACACTTAAAAAGATATTTTAGTTAAAAATGTAATGTCGTTAAATAGAGACTTAAATTCTCGTTTAAATGAGGTGTCGCATTATACCGATTTCTATTTAAAAAAATTAACGGTTATGTCACTACACCCACACCGGTGACGTCATCCCTACTCTATGTACGTTATAAGATAATTATTTTATGACAAAAATTAACCTGTTTCGGGATTTCCCTCAAAACTCGACGGTTCTCGAAATAATGATAATATTCCATAATTTAGCCGTTCACTGTATATAAATAACGTTATCGGAGTAGTAGTTCAAAATTTGCATATTTTTACAAACACATAAGTTGGATTTATATATTATAAACATTTTACTAGCTTATTATGTATATTTTTTGAACAATGATATAATACCAATTTATATTTATTATACCAATTTATATAATTACAGAGTTTATTTGTGCTAAAAACGAGTTAACCCTTAATTTGGATTTGTATCTTATAGGCTACGTCATTTTCAAATATTCAAATTGTCTATCTCTTAAATCATTTACTCACTATTGTCTGTTAATTGTGTTGCCTATACGTCTACTAAACTCAGAAAGCTAATAGTACTGCCATCTATAGTGATCATTCAAAGTTAGTCACAATTGTTTATAAGATGGTTGCCTAGTGAACGTCGATTAGAAAAAGGCTGGTAAGTTTTATTCAGTATTAGTGTAAAAATAAGTATTTTGTTTTAATATAGGAGGTGAAGTTGTAGTATGATGATGCGTTGTGATCATACATATATGAATATTTATATATAAATATCCAAAAGTGACAATATCGAAACATTTTTTAAGCTGTATCCTATAATCTACTTTGCCAAAGGTACAGCATAAAGGAGCATTTTTGTTTTGTATCCCATAATCTACTTTGCCACATATTCAGTATTGTGAAATATTTTATATAAATATAGTGTTTCCTTGGTTTCAGCGAAATACCAATATGACATCATCAAGGTCCGAAAAAATTTTGGCATTACTTCCACCACCTTCATCTGATATAGATGATTCGAGCGATGAAGAAAATGAAAGTTATACTAAACCATCTAGAACTCAAAGTTCTGAAACAGATGAAAGTTCTGAAGTCGAAAGTTTATATTCTGAAGTTCAAGAGATTTTTGATACATTATCAGATACAGATTCAGTATCCGAAACTGAACATTCAAAACCAGAGCTATTAACACATAAATCTGCTTATAGTACGCCTAAATCTATTTGCAGTATACCTAAATCTGCTTTGAGTCCTCTAAAAACACGATCACAACATCAGATACCTGGACCATCTACATAGATTAACGACAATATTAACCAACTTAAAAGCAAACTACAAAGTAAACGCACGAAACGACAGAATTTGATTGAATACCACTGGACGAAAGAAAAATTTTAATATCCTGTGACTATTCCTGAAAATAACTTTTCTGTGGATGAATTAAAGTCATCATTAGAATATTTCAAAATGTTTTTTTCAGACGATCTATTAAGAGTTGATTGTCAACAATACAAACCTTTATTAGGTTCAGCAAACAGGCAAATCGATAAGCGTTGTTACTAAAGATGAGATAAGTGACTTCATAGCGATGCCATCATACTTGGACTACTGCAGTGTAAACTTCAGATACGATAAAATATCAGAAATAATGCCTCTCAAACAGTATCAGAAAATTCGCCGGTATATTAACTTCGCTAATAACGATCATATAAACAACGATCAATACTACCGAATTCGCCCAGTTTTGGACATAGTGAGAAGAAATTGTTGTATTGTAGAAGAAAAACGCCAGAATATCGACGAGATGATGGTCCCTTATAAAGGGAAAAAGGCTGGTTCACAACGACAGTACATAAAATCAAAACCAAAAAAATGGGGTTTTAAAATATTTGTTAGAGCCGGCATTTCAGGGTTTGCGTACGATTTCATAGTTTATGGGGGTGATGATACTTTTAGGCAGCATACTTTTTCACAAAAAGAAGAATCCTTAGGATTGATAGGGCAAAGTTGTTCTTGCTCTAACACAATCAATGAAATCACCGGCGCTCTGTGTTATCTATGTCGATAATTTCTTTTCGAGTTTTGATTTGTTTTACATTCTTCGCCGTGATTATGGAACTTTAGCACTGGGGGAATAATGAGAAAGGATCGATTAAAAAATTGTGTTTTAGAAGATGATAACTCTGAAGAAAAAAGGAAGAGGGTCGTTTTGATGAGGGAAAAAAAATACACTTAGTATTATGCCAACCAGTAAATCTTACGATTTCTATAGACAAACTAGCATTATTTAATACTTACGGAACACTACTGATGATATCTTTCAAACAGCTATAGCACTTGAACGAATAAAATTCTTTGCTTTCTTTGAAAACTGGAGCAAATATAAAAGCTTTTTCTATGAACAAAACTTCTCCTTTCGTGATGTTTTTCGCTGCAACCACGTGACGGCCTTTTTCTTTATCGTAACTAAAAAACACGGAAAAAAATTAATAACCTAAAAGAACAAACGCTGGTGTGAAAGTATTTTTTATTTGATACATATACATTTGAAGTCGACATTCAATTTTAATAACTTATATTTGTGTTATTAAAACATTATTATAAATACTCACTCCATTTTAATTTTTGAAGAGGCATACGCGAAATTCGTACTTTCTCCTTCGCTAAATTCGGGAAGATCATTCAAATTATCACGATGCACCTCAGCGGGTTTACATTTTATCTTCGACTTTTTCATCTGCTCTAATTTTTCGAAGTGCTTATCTAAAAGTGAGACAGAAGTTCTTTATTTTCTACAACTTACAAATTACACGTTATCGATAACCAATAACCTTTATAGTGCAAGCTGTAGATACAAAAATGAATTATTGCGAGCATTAATTAGTGAATTTTATTAGTGAAAATACAAAAATATTTTCAGCTATTTTTATAGCCCGGTATAGGAACCAGTCAAAAGATGGCATGAATATTTCAGTGAGTCTCTAAGAGCAGCCCCAACACTACCAGAAGATGCACAAAATATAAACAAAATGTAAACTAATATTTACGAACTAAGAATTAAGATAATCAAACAACTCTTCCGAAGGACCTGGAGAGAGGAAAAATTCCCTAAAGAATGGAAAACGGGACTTACGAAAACTGGAGAGGATACAATAAGTAAATTAACAGCAATAATTCTAAACGAACCGAATGACTAACAGTGTGGTACCAATGTTAAGAAAGGAACAAGCCAGCTTCAGACCGAACAAACAAATTGTAGGACAAGAAGTGCCAACAATGTAGTGAATTAGTTGAAGACGTACATGTCCAACATATTCTTCCTTTTCTTGATAGAGTTTCGCGATCTCTTCGCTATATGGGTCTAGTGTAATACTTACAGAGAATCTCGTCTTGATTTTGAAAATGCTCAATGACTTGACTTACCTCTATCGTCGACTAATGTTATGCTGAGAAACTTTTGTATTTCCCCGACACATTTATCGAAATCGTCTTTTTGGCCAGTCTCGACGAAACAATCCGCTTTCCTGAAGTAAATTTTCGGTATGAGATCCACTGGATAGTCAGTTTTGAAACACAGATCTATGTCTTTCAAGCAGTTCTAAAAAAAGAAAGCATAAATAGATATTTTAATTACCACGTCTCATTTACTATATTAAGTAATAATATTGAAGATATTGAAGAGAGTATTTACTCTGATAATAAAAGTAATTGGACAAGTTTTAGTTAAAAATGTTTGAAGATCATTTTTCTAGGCTTGCTATTTATTTGAATGATTTCTATGCATAAATGGCTGTTTATGGTTGGAGAGAAAGAAGTTAAAAAGCCGGACCGCAGGACCGTAATGGTCCTGCTATGAATCTACATTTACGTTCGCCGATTTTGGCGGTAAAATCTCCTATAACTAAAAAAGTTATAGTGACTTTTTAAGTTGTGGTTCAGAGGCACCTTGTGCATCAGTATTATATGCATCACTATTCTATCAACATCCCCGTCATAAACCGCACGGAGCCAATTGAAAACACCGTCCAGGATCGTAGCGGACAACTGTGAAAGGAGCGCTGATCAGCTGACGAGGCGGAACCTAGGAAAAAGCTTTAGTTTTAGGAACTTAGTAGTTCCCTAACTACTTTAGTTAGACAACTTTTGAATGTTGTTGAGTTGTAATAGTTTTGTAGTTAAGCTAATATAGAACTAGAGAAGGAGTTAGAAAGAACTCTAAGAGAACTAAGAAAAGTGTTAAGGGTGAAACATGTTCAATCATCCCGCAAATTCTTCCAATTTTTTTGCCCTCACAAAATTCCTTTAGTTACTCCCATGGTTAACAAATCCTTAAAAGAATTACGCTATGCTTTCTAATTGGCATATCGAGGGCAAATCATGGTTCTCTGTGTTCCTTTTCCTTCTCAGAAACAAGTCAATAGCTTGTGCGTTTTGTCTCTCGACTAACCCTTCACTTCTAAGAACAGGTATAATTCTCTGGATTTCTAAAAAACCTCCGAAAATCAATTTAGTCCCTTTCACCCCAGTCGCTCCACAATTCTAAAGTACAATTCTCCTAAAGTAATCTCGCATGGGCAAAAAACAATCTCCTCTTTAGAGAAAATTTTAGCTCTGATACGTATTTCGAAAACTATTACTTTATTTGTGTACCAGATTTCGAGTTAAGCAGGTCAACTTGGCGGTAAGTCGTTTATTCAGATTATGTCTTGCAACTGACCCGCTAATTTCAATTTTTTTTATTAATTATTGACTTGATGACACTTCTGTTTGCCTCCATACATCCTACTTCGCATATCGTATCGTATCTTGTAGCCGGCATAATGTAAGTTGCATATTGCCTATTGCATCTTACATTAAAGCTGCATATATCTGGCCGTTGAGTTCACTATTCTTCGTTCACAAATTGTTGAGAGCACGAAATATGCCTCAAACTCATAAAACGGTCGTAAATCATAAGCGTTCCTAAGGTGTTTATTCATTAAATAATAATATAATGTTTTAATACTGTTATATATAATATTGATAATATTTTAATACTAATATATTAGCAAAAAAACAATTAAAACTTTCACGACTAATGTTGGTTATTATATTATATTAATAAAAATAAGAATTTAACCATTAACAATTTTGTAAATAAGAATACCTTATCTCTTTGGATATTTCTATACTAATCTTCGCGTTTAATCACTTTACTAGAAAACCTGGAATTCATATCCGAAGGTACTATTCGTTGCAAGATAATTAAGATGGAATTCCCCAGATTTTTAATAATATAATTATATTCGAAACTTAACTTGAAAGGGTGAAGTTATTACGAACGAAAACAATTTTTTTTGTTTAGTACGTTTTTGGTCGCATGTAATTTACGGCTCGTCGGTGTTTCCGCGTCTACGGCAGTAATTAGCGTCTCAAATATTTTTTTTGCGAATTATATGCAGTGCGTGAGTGATTTTTTATTCCATATACCTACGAACATATACGTACCTTTCGCTCGTGCTCGTTTTGTTGGATTGTTTGTGATGGCTTCATCATCAAGTTTTACACCGGTACTGTTGCGTACAGTCAGTAAGTCTGTCTATTCACCAAGAGAGAAGACTATTGTCCTGAATGTTCACGATGCTCTGGTTTCTCAGAATCCCACAAACACTGTTCGCAACATAGTCGAAAGTTGTGCCAACATGACTGGCGTAGGAGAGTCAACTTTATATAGGTTCCTATCAGAAAGAAAAAAACACGGTATAGCTAACCCAAACACAAACGAAAACTTAAAGAGAGGGAAAAAGCCTATTGAAATTGATGAATTTGCCAAAAATGGTATTCGAAGGAAAATTCATGGATTTTTTTTTCAAAAAAGAAATACCAAACCTAAACAAAATTTTACAAGAAGTTAGAGACGACCCAGATTTGCCTCATATCGGACGAACTAAATTGTGGCAAGTTTTAAAAGAATTAAATTTCCGGTGGGAGAAATCAGACCGAAAATCACTTTTGATTGACAGGGAGGAGAAGATGATGTTGGAGAAAAAATTATCTAAGATTCATACGAAAATTCCGGGCTGAAGAAAGGCCCATCTTCTACCAGGATGAAACGTGGGTAAACTCAGGTCATACTCTAAAAAAAATTTGGTCAGATAAAAATATATTAAGCTCCAGGCAAGCCTTTATGAAAGGTTGGTCTACTGGTATCTCCCCACCTTCTGGTAAAGGCAGTAGATTAATAATTTCTCACATTGGCAGTGAAAAAGGATTTGTTAAGCATGGTTTGTTGAAATTTCATTCCAAAAGCACAAAAGACTATCACGAGGAGATGACAGCTGATGTTTTCGAAGAGTATTTTGAGCAAATGATTGAACACATACCACCAAATTCAATTATAGTATTAGATAATGCACCTTATCATTCACGACTAGTAGAAAGACTTCTAACGAATGCGTGGAAGAAACAGGATATTCTTGACTGGCTGCGGAATAAGTATCTGCCTTACGAAGATGGAATGGTAAAAGCAGAACTTTTAAAAATTGCCCGGCAACACAAATCTAAGTTCAAGAAATACGTAGTTGACAAAATGGCGGAAGGGCGAAACATCACAGTCTTTAGACTTCCACCCTACCACTGCGAAATAAATCCAATTGAACTCATTTGGGCACAAATGAAAAGTTATGTGGCTAGAAAAAATACGTCATATAAAATACAAGCTGTACGTGAATTGTTATACGAGTCTTTATAACATATTACAAAACAAAACTGGAAAGATGCAGTAAGACATGTAATAGAAGAAGAACAAAAAATGTGGGATCTTGATAACATAATTGATGCGACCGTAGAGATTATTAACCCTCAAGACGACTCGGATTCCGAAGTTGATCCTATTTATTTTGAATTTGAATAGTTTTTTAATCGTAATTATATAAGGTAAGTAATAGTAGTTGTAATCGTAAGGTATTAAAGGGGAAAGGCGCAAAATGTCGCCTGTCAAAATGTTGAATGTGTTTTAAATGTATCCATTTTTTTTTTCAAATCCTGAGAAAACTAAAAAGCATTTTTGAAAAATTTAAAGGCAGAATGAAATATTTTTTAGAATAAATAAAAAGTTTCTTTTGCATGCAATATTTTCAATTAAAAATTATACTATATTTTCTCTTTTATTTTCACCCCTGTTACATAACATATAAAAATAAACATTGTAGAAGTTTTCAGGGACTTTCTGCCCTGAGTAATAATGTAATCTTTCATTCTGCGTTTAAATTTTTCAAAAATATTTATTAGTTTTCTCCGGATTCGAAAATAATGGATACATTTAAAACACATTGGAAATTTTGCCAGGCGACATTTGGCGCCTTTTTCCTTGATTAAATAAATGTATCTTTTACAAATGGCAAGAAACTTTTTATTTTTGAATAAAATAAATAAGTTTTATTAAAAAATACAATTTACATAAGTACAATTTAAAAAAATATATTTATTTAATTCAAATAAATGTTTCAATCATATACTCTACGACACTGGTTGTTCATCTCTAATCATTCAAAATACCCCCGTAATAGGATTATAAGGTATTGTATTCCTTCAGATATAAGGTGGGTTAGCCGAAAACGTCTTAAACCGTCAGTTTTAGGTGGGTTTTTACTATTATATCGTATTACCTATCCTCTCTGTATTTCAGTTTTCTAATTAGGGTTAAACTTGTAGTGAGCTATCAACAAATTGTGAACCGACTGTAGATATCATCCTGCCGGTGTATTACCTATGATAGTGTGCGTGTTTCTGTTGACACAACCGCCGAATGGTCACAACTACTGCATCCTTACCTGAGACACGACAGACACGTGCCAATCTGCCAATATGAACCTGTGAGTACATTTTATTGTTTTCTTTTATTCGACACAAAAGCCGAGAGTTTTACCATCAGAGATACTAAATCCCGTTGTAAGTGATTTATAACATTCCCATACTTTATTTTTCTTTGTAACAAAGGAGTATTCATATTATAAGTACGGTCAAATTACTGCTGATTAATTTATACGCATATATTTATCTGTTTTGCTTACCTTTATTTAAATGTTATTAGCGTTTAGTTAAACATAAACAAAAGGTTTAGAAATTCTATCACCTCAACAAAAACATATCCAGGCGCAGATATCTTCTCAGATCATAGCCTATTGGTTGCAAATATCAACATACGATTCAAAATAATTCATAAGAAAATGAGGCCCAAGATAGATATGTGAAGAACATAAATTAAATAGTTTGATGAGCCATCATCAAAATGAATCAAGACGAAAGATTAAGAGGCCATCGATACAAATTGAAAAGGGAACAAACTACTACAAGGTTCAGGGTGAACTTCTTGCCAAATAGAATCTTTAATATCTGGAACAATTTGGATCAAGACACCATATCGGCAACTAGTGTTAACATCTTTAAAAATAAACTTGACAGTGGTTTATTTTATTTATAGGATTTTTTTTCTTGGACAGCATTATTTATTTATTTATTTATTGTCTCACCATTCAACTTTTGTATGATATACTTAATTGTTTATGTTTACTTAACTTTATAATTGGTATTTGTTTTATAAGGATGTTTTTTATTTTTGATTTTTGGGCATAATAGGAGCTCGCTCCTCTGCCCTTATTTGTAATATAATAATAATAATAATAATAGTGTACTTAAGTTACTCCTTACTATCATTCACTCGCGCATATACATCAAATTAGAAGAACACCTGAGTGAAGTTCAATTTGGATTCAGAGCAGGACTCGGAACGAGAGAAGCCCTTTTTAGTTTGCAAGTTCTAATACAAGAGACAGGGATGTCAACTGCGACGTGTATGCATGTTTCATTGATTTCGAGAAGGCATTTGATAAAGTCCCACATGGGAAACTAATCGATATCCTAAAAACATCAGGGCTCGATAGTAAGGATATAAGACTGATCTCAAACTTATATCTCCAACAAAAAGCAACAGTACGATTAGAAAATGAACTAACCCAGATCTTCACAGTCGAAAAAGGAGCAGTAAAGGTGGCCAACTTATAAACAATATTAGATATGCAGGATGATTGATAACGTTGTAGAAGTATGTAACAAATACGGCTTAAAACTAAATTGCAAGAAGACAAAAATAATGATCATTAGTTAGAACACCAACATAAACGCCCAAATTACAATAGGCGATACACCGTCAGAAAGAGTGGAAACAATATGCTATTTGGGCTGCAATATTAAGATTACTTGGGATCACAGCTACGAAATAAAAACTCGTATTGAAAAAGCCAGAAGCTCTTTTAACAGCCTTAGGAAGATTCTCTGTAATTTATCTTTAAGTATCAATATGCGCATAAGAATTCTCAGATGTTAAGTCTTTGGTGTCCTCTATGGAGTAGAAAGCTGGAGCCTTACAGAAGATGCCATAAAACGATTAGAGACATTTGAAATGTGGTGCTACCGACGTATGTTGAGGGTCTCATATATACACCACACAAGTAACATAACTATTCTCCAGAGGCTAAGAAAAGACAAAGAAATTATTAACACCATAAAAAACAGAAAATTGGCTTACTTGATTTTGTATTGTATTGCTTTCTGTGTTGAATTCTTCCCTTTATAAGCAATTCTGATTATTCTAGGACCGATAGTTTTCTCTATGGTAAGTTGTTACGCGCGGTATGCCGATACTTCTTCTACTGTTTGATATTTTACCCCTTGGTCTTTTGACGACTCTAGTCTGGTCTATTCTACTTACAAAATTATTCGTTTACATTCGTTTACCCTGTAGGAACATTTTCTTCTGATGTCTTTACCCTTCTTTCGGCCTTTCAGCGTATTTACTATAATTATTCTCATCTATTTTCATCTTCGCAATTTATAATAGCCTTTGTGTTCTTTTTTATTCATTATTGATTTTATCTCAGTTTTAAAATGTCGGTTAGGCCATACATATAGTGCTATTAAGACATCCTGTTATTTTATTCATCTCTCACTTCTCTCTCCATGCTTGGGCGGGTTTTTCGGAGTTACGCCAGTAATAAAGAAGATAATGCTCTTATCTCCTTATTTGTTCCTCCAAATCTCTTTACTCGACGATCTTTTCGTTGTATTACACGTTAATGGTCAGACGGCATTTACGGTGTGCCGTACTACAATTAGTTTAAGTTCTATGGCATTCTGGGTCGAATAACCTCTTTCTCTCCTCCTCCTCTATCCTTTATCATTCGTAACGATGTGGTGACATTATGGTATTTGACGAGTGGTTGCTATCCATTCTTCTCTCTCCTGGGCGCGGTGTGCTGTCTCAGACAGAGAGTAACCGGTAGCGCACTTTATTTGGTCTGACCATCGGAGTGGCGATCTTCCTTGAGTTCTTTTACTATCTACCTTGCCTTCAACCACCAACCTCTCCATGCCTTCCATTCGTCTGGTAATGTGTCCAAAGTACCTCAATATAATTTGGTTGATGATTGTGGTAAGCCTAGTATTGATGTCGAGTTTTGTCGATATTGAGACATTTGTGCGATGTGCTGTCCAGGGTATGCGCATCATTCCCACATTTCATAGGCCATTATACGTCGTTAGTCGGACTTTTTAATGGTCCAAGTTTCTGACGCATAGGTAGCGATAGGAAAGATAAGCGTCCGTACTAGGCGCAGTTTCGTGTTCCTGGTGATGTCCGTATCTTTCCAGATTTTAGTAAGTTTGACCGTTGCTGCTCGGCCCATTGTAAGGCGTCGACGTATCTCTTCTTCGCATCTACCATTGTTTGTGATAACAGAACGTAAGTAATTAAAACGGCTTACCACTTTACGCGCTACCACAAACCCCGCTACATTTCGTATTTCCGGCTGGTTATCTCTAATTCGATCGATTATCATTACCTTGTTTTTCTGTACATTAATTTTAAGTCCATATTAACGACTAATAGTACATAGTCTCTTCATGATGTATTCAAGGTCATTTGTTGATGATGCTAGTACTAAAGTGTCGTCAGCAAAGCGGAAATTGCTGATTTTTCGGCCTCCCACTGATATTCCTCCTTGCCATCCGTCGAATACAATGCGCATGATGTGTTCGCTGTACATATTGAATAACGTGGGAGAGATAATACATCCTTGACGAACACCGGCTTTTAGTTTAAAATTATTGGAGCATATGTTGTTGATCAAGGCAGATACGAGCTACTTCAATGCATTTTGCAAGGTAAAATTGAAGGAAAAAGGGCCCCAGGACGAAGAAGACTATCCTGGCTTGCTAACCTGATCCTGGCTTCAACCTGAGAGCATGGAATAGAAAGAGCTCAACACAGCTATTTCGTATAGCAACCAACAAAGTCATCATAGCCAGAATGATCGCCAACGTTCGGAACGGACAGGCACCCTAGAAGAAGAATGTTGTTGACTCTTACGTTTGCTGTGTTGTTGATATACAGTTGTTTCAGTAGGTATATTAGATGTTTGGGGGTACCCATTTATCTCAGTATTCCCCACATTTTACATTAGTCTTAGTGTTTCTTTGTATTTTCCAGGATCTTTAGCCTGGAATATTTAATTGTTTTATTTGTTTCGGTTTTTTTACGAAATTTGATACGGAATTCGGATTGTAACAGTTTATGGTCTGTTTTGCAATCAGCCGCTGGTTTTGTCTTTACGTTGACTACTGAACTTTTCCATCGTTTGCTGACAAGAATATAATCTATTTGATTTTTATATCTTCTCCCTGGTGACGTCCAAGTTGATAGTCTTCGCGGATGATGCTTAAACATGGTGTTCATAATACTAAGTTCAGTGTCGATGACAAATTGTAACAACCTTTCTCCTCTCTCATTTCGTTCACCTATTCCAAACCCACCAACTGTTCCTTTCAGCAGATCTTCTGTTGTTGTTTATTGGATGTTGGTCATTTATTGGAAAGTATTCATATACACATTTTGCCAGGTTCTTCTGTACCAATATTGCTACGGCTTTTTGACCGGTTTTATTGGCTCCCGACATGAATATTTTATAGTAGTTGGATTCCCAGTGACCCTGACCTTCCCAGTGGGTTTCTGAAACTCCACATGTCTACTTTTTTTCTCATAAGCTCTCCTTCTAAGATATGTAGTTCCTGGTTCTAACAAACCTCTAACGTTCCATGTGGCTATACGGTGTCTTGTACGTAGTTTTATTTTTAGGTTTCCAGTCACCAATTTCGCAGATGTAGCCTGGTTGCAAACATCCATCTGCCAGGTCACTACCCAAGAAATCGGACAACTGTCCTAGTACAAAAAAAACGTATCATTGCTCATAGTTGTCAAAATGATTGTTTTGGTTTTCCGAGTTCAAATCGTCATATTAAATTCTTTTGTCCTTGTGTTGAATCCGTCGACTAGACTTTGTAGACTATCTTCATCTTGGACAGTCAATATTACGTCACCTGAATAAGAAGAGTCTTTTAACTTATTTTTTCAATCTTTCTGTGTTGACGCTTTTTATGACTTCATTCCTGATTAAATTAAAGATCATAGGGCTTAATAAGTTCATCTGTCTTATTCCGTTGCCTATGTCTATAGGTTTTGTAAGATATCTAACTATTCTTTATAACTACTAATAGTTTTTATGATCTTCAAGAAACTTTCTCTGTTATACAAAAGATGAACTATATATTTGACTGTAATTGAAAAATTTATTTTTATTCATCAGTTTAGACTTCTTAAATGCATTTTTGTCCAGCTAATGGGGCATTTTTCCACATTCGCACGAAGTGTATTGGAGAAAATAGAAATTTAACATTCTAAAGCTTTAATGATTTGAGGAAATAAAAGAATCGACAATATTTTTAGGATATGTATGTACTTAACAAATATGTATATTATTTCATATATAATCTGCAAGTAATTTGGTCACTACCTCAAAACTACACAAAAAATTGTACCTACAAAGGTTATTTTTTAATTTGATATTTATTAAATTAATGTATAATGACATAATATACATTTACGACAAACAATTATCAGTAGTAATATTTTTAGGACATTGATAACAGACGAGATAATTTCATGACAATCGAAAGCTCGTTCCTTGGTAACAGCACGAAGCCGAAGGCTGAGTGCTGTTACCAAGCAACGAGCTTGAGAAATTTGTCATGAAATTATGAGGCATTCATCAATGTCCGAGGGATATTCGGCGGATAATTTTTCGACTGTTCTAACAACCATTCAAATTTCGTCATTTTGTGTCATGTGGAACAATTTCACCCAATCATGTCAACATTAGACTGATAATTGCATGCAGTGCAATTTTCAATCCCTATGACAACTTCATCCAAATAAATTTCAAAATGTCACGTTTCGGCAATGAGAATGTTCAAAGTATAAATGATTATAAATATTATGCGTGGTAATAGATCTTGTATAATAGAGAACAGCAACGAATCTGATGTTAACTTAAATTTTAATAATTGTACTTTCACTAACTGTACTTTTATTAAATAAATGTTTCGTTATGTTGAGTTATGATTTTTTTTTTTTTTTTCGAAAAATTATCCGCCGAATATCCCTCGGACATTGATGAATGCCTCATAATTTCATGACAAATTTCTCAAGCTCGTTGCTTGGTAACAGCACTCAGCCTTCGGCTTCGTGCTGTTACCAAGGAACGAGCTTTCGATTGTCATGAAATTATCTCGTCTGTTATCAATGTCCTAGGGATATTACTACTGATAATTTTTCGAAAAAAAAAATCATAACTCAACATTACGAAACATTTATTTATTAAAAGTACAGTTAGTGAAAGTACAATTATTAAAATTTAAGTTAACATTAGATTCGTTGTTTGACATTTTGAAATTTATTTGGATGAAGTTGTCAAACTCGATCGTGTTGTCATAGGGATTGAAAATTGCACTGAATGCAATTATCAGTCTAATGTTGACATGATTGGGTGAAATTGTTCCACATGACACAAAATGACGAAATTTAAATGGCTGTTAGAACAGTCGAAAAATTATCTTGTTAATTAATTAATTACTATACTGTACATAAGAATAATTATTTAAAAAACAATAATTTAGAGAAAGACGTAATAGAGACACATATAACTCTTTCAAACAATTAATTTTGGTCTACTTTAAACGAACAAATAGAAGTAACATGTAGCTTTTTTTGCTTAAGTTAGATATTAGTGACAACTTTACTCACACAAATTTTAAAAATGTATAAATATGTTTCTACGATTGTTTACAATGTTCCAGAAGAATCAGAACAGCGATACAGAGCTCAAGAACTGCTTACCGTAACTTGTGTTCAAAATATTTTAGTCATTATCTAGTATTTAGCTGTACTTACCAACGATTCTTAAATAATTACTACATATCTTATGGCGGGACCACACTTCGCTATGCGTTATGCGCCATATTCGACCTCATAAGACGAAGTGTGGAGAGTACATTCGTCATTATTTGCTTTATTCACACGCATAAGCAAATACGTCTATCCGTTCACTTATCGGTTTTTTGACTCAATTTGACTCGAATAGCCAAATGCGTGTGGTCTGTACTTTTGTATGGATGTGAAACTTGGACTTTAAACGCCGAT
This sequence comes from Diabrotica undecimpunctata, assembly GCF_040954645.1. Classification (NCBI taxonomy): domain Eukaryota; kingdom Metazoa; phylum Arthropoda; class Insecta; order Coleoptera; family Chrysomelidae; genus Diabrotica; species Diabrotica undecimpunctata. The sequence continues at coordinate 121,558,606 of NC_092811.1, forward strand.
ATCATGAATAAAATCGAGGCGTTTGAGATGTGGTTGTATCGAAGGATACTAAAAATTCCATGGACTAGCAGAACCAGAAACGAAGAAGTTCTTCGAAGAATGGGACATCAACGAACTCTATTAAATATTATTAAGAGGCGTAAACTAGAATATCTTGGACATATAATCAGAGGACCAAGATATGAGTTCCTTCGGCTAATTCTCAACGGTAAAATCGAAGGAAAGAAATGGATAGGACGGAAGAAACTCTCTTGGTTGAGGAATTTGCGGCAGTGGACAGGTTTGACAGCGGACCAATTGCTACTACACGTAGCGCAAGACCGAGATCAGTATAACAATATTATAAGCATGGTAGTCGCCGACGTTCAGTAGGGATATGGCACTCTAGAAGAAGAAGCCGAATGCACGCCGAATGTATGTGTCGACTGCCCATACTTCGCTCGCACCGGTGGTTGTCTCGCTGTATATCTTAACCTAACTTTATTATAATTTTCGTTATTCTTGAGCCATTAATTCGACAAATTTGTGTGTTTCTGTACAACTATCGTACTTAATACGCTTTGATTTATGGTGTACCTACTGTGAAATGTAGTGGACAAATGATCTTCTTCTTCTTAGTCGTTGACCTGATGCAGGTATCGTGATATCATGAAGCTATTAGCTAAATTTCCCAATGTTCCTCCACGTTTTTCTATCTTCTGCCATTCTAGCACATTCTGACAATGGAGCGCCAATGGTAGCAACAATATGGTCCGTGTATCGTGTGGGAGATCTACCTCTATTTCTTTTGCCTTCTACTTTTCCCTGGATGGTAAGTTTTTCAAGACCATTTCTTCGAAGCACATGTCCAAAATAGCTTATTATTTGTTCTGATATTTGTGTTCTCAGTCTTTTCTTTATGTTTAGCTGGTCCAATATGGATTCATTTGTTCTTCGGGCCACCCACGGTATTCTCAGCATTCGTCTCCAGCAGTACATCTCAAATACATCTATGTTCTTTTTGTCTTTCTCAGTAAGGGTCCAGCATTCCGATGCATAAGTAAAAACTGGAAAAACTAGACTTCTTACTAGTCTCATTTTTGTATCGGTAGTTATTTCATGGCTTTTCCAAATTTTTGTTAATTTTGCCATAGCGCTTTTTGCGATTGCTGACCGCCGCTTTATTTCTTCAGTACAGCCTCCTTTGTTGGTTATTAATGAGCCCAGATACACAAATTTATCTACAACAGCGATATTGTTTATCATGACCAGATGATTTTGATTGTTGTTAGCTCTGTCAATTATCATGATTTTCGTTTTATCTCTGTTTATTTTAAGGCCCATCGTTAAGCTTACGTCTTCTATCCGTTGTAGCAGGTGAATCAATTCAGCTTCAGAATTAGCGAGGATAGTAGTATCATCTGCATATCTCAAGTTGCAAATCTTCTTCCCGCCAATGGTGATGCCACCGTTCCAGTCCTCAGTAGCTTTCCGCATTATCCATTCACCATAGATGTTAAATAGAATTGGGCTTAGTATGCAGCCTTGTCTCACGCCCTTTGTGACCCTGAAACTATCGGTTAGTTCCCCATTTAGTTTCGGCAAGGTCGCACTTGCCATTGTCAAGTCAGGTAGTACCGCTCTTTGCTTGCTAGTGCTTGAAACAAACTGACTCTCCTGGTCGATGAAGTTACTTATATAGCCGATCAAGGCGTGTTCTCTCGAACGGTCCTTAGCAACACTTCTTGTGATTGGTCCTGTCCGTGTGTAGGTAGTCGGGATCCTACTAGTCGGTCTTGTGGTCTGATGTATTTTTGACTTTTTTCTTTAATACCGTTTTCCATGTTGTTGAAAGCCTTTGAGCATCATCTCTTTGGTTTAGCCTGTCGGATTTTTTTCTATTTCTATTGATTCTCTAATTTCGCGTTTTCTTTTAATTTCAAAGTTAGCTAGCATCGTAGTTTGGTTCAGATTTATTATATGTCCTGTGTTTGAGACATTTTGTGCAAGGGACGACGATTTTCTCTCTCCTTTCGATGTTCTTCTCGTCTAACATTGATTCTTCGGTTGGTCTGTCCGATGTACGATTTGTCACAGTAACGACATGGAATCTCGTATACTCCTTAATTTTCTAACGATATTTTTGTTTTGGCGGATGGTAAAATAGTTTAATTTTTTCTGTCGGTATTAAATATCGTTTCTATTTTGTTTTTTCTTAGCACTCTCTGTTGTACCCTTTACATATGGTAGAACAGCTTTTGCAATCGGTTTTGCGTCTTCTGTTGGCCATTTAAAAAAGCCCATAATGCTCGAGAAAAAATTAATGACTTAAACAGAAGACGCAAAACCGATTGCAAAAGCCATTCTACCAATGTAAAGGGAACAACAGAGAAAATAGGAAGAGTGCTAAGAAAACACAATATGCCGACAGAAAAATCTCAACTATTTTACCATCCGCCAAAACAAAAAAAATCGTTAGAAAATAAAGGAGTATACGAGATTCAACGTACGTGGGGACTGTGACAAATCGTACACCGGATAGACCAACCGAAGAATTAATGTTAGACGAAGACAACATCGAAAAGAGAGAAAAAACGTCGTCCCTTGCACATGTCTCAAACACAGGGCATACAATAAACCTGAACCAAACTACGTAAAGTCTACTATGTTCCAACATAAAAACATTCGTAAACAGACTTGGGTCTCTAATGACCACTCCACGCGGAACCAAATTGACCACGTAATGATCGATGCTAGACATCCAAGTAATGTGCTAGATGTAAGAAGCCTCAGGGGAGCAGATGCAGATAGAGACCATCACCTAGTAAGAGCAAAAATCAGGTTGAGAATATCTTCAGAGAAACCTAAGGCCAACGAAGCATTAGGACAGTGGAACATCGAGAAAATGCATAATGAAGAAATCGGAGAAAATTACAAACAAGAAATTAAACAACATCTAAATACAGTAGACCAGAGCAATGATGTCGAAAGGCTGTGGCAATAAATGGAAAAATCAATTACGGAGTCAGCAGAACTAATAATAGGAAAAAGCAGGAAGAGAACAAGGAAATGGTTTGATAGAGAATGTCAAGAAAAACTACACGACAGACAGATAAAGCGAAACATTATGCTTCAACAAGGAACGGCAAAAAGAAAACTATGCAACTTCACGTCGAGAAACAAGAAAATTAATTAGAGGGAAAAAAAGAAAGTACGAACAACAGAAATATGAAGAAATGGAAAGTAATAGGCAACAGTCAAATAGTAGCATTTTACAAATCAGTGTCAAACGAAAAGAAAGGCTTCAGACCTAGATGCGTGTCTGTACTCAGAAAAAATGATGAATTAATAATAAATGAAAAAGAACGGCTCCAAACATGGCAAGAATATTTCAAGACTACTAAACATACATCAAATGGAAGAACATGGAGTATATATTTTGGGGTGGACCTACCGGTAGAGGACCCCAAAATAGATGAAACATTGCAAGCAATTAACAAATTGAAGAACGGAAAAGCTCCAGGCTCTGACAATATACTGGCTGAATTCATTAAGTACAGAGGAGAAATTCTACATAGACAAATACACAAACTAATAACACTTATATGGAACGAAGAGAAAATACCAACAAAATGGCACGAAAGTGTAATAATCCCCATCCATAAAAAGGCATATAATAATAGGCATTAATACGGCATATAAAATCTTATCGAACATCCTATTAAGTAGGCTGACACCGTTTGTAGAAAATTTCATGGGGGAATACCAAGCTGGCTTCAGAAAACCTAGATCGACCATAGATCTTTACTCTAAGACAGCTGCTTGAAAAAGAACGGGAATTCAATAGAACTATCCATAATCTCTTCATAGATTTCCGGCAAAACTTATCCAGCTTGTTATCTGTGAATAGCTGTAGATCCAGAGTACGGATAGGTAACAAACTCTCAGAATCTTTGGAAATAAGCAGTGGTCTGAAACAAGGAGATGCGCTGTCACATCTCCTCTTTAATATCATCCTGGAGAAAGCGGTAAGAGCAGCAGAACTTAAAACAGAATTACTGACAGTAAATGGACCAAAATTAACACTGGCATACGCAGATGACATTGACATTGTGGGAAACACAGTCACCAATGTGAAGGAGACTTTTAATAAATTGGAGGTAGAGGCAAAAAAACTGGTTTAAGCGTAAACGAAGAGAAAACCAAATAAATGTGCATCAACAGACAAAAGGGACGAGATAGAATAGGGCAAAATGTTACAATAGACCCATATAACTTTAAAAGAGTGGAGAGTTTTAAATATCTCGGAGCAACAATCACTTCAGATAACGATATCGCGGAAGAGATTAAAGGAAGAATTCAGGCAGCAAACAGATGTACGAGTATGTACAGCCTCCACAATACTATTAAATCTAGAAGCCTAACACGAACATCAAAGATTAGAATATATAAAACGATGATTAGACCGGTGCTCATGTATGGGTGTGAGACGTGGACCCTGACCAAAGAAACTGAAAGAAAACTTGATGTTTTGAGAGGGAAATCCTCAGAAGAATCTTATCACGACATTAATAGCAACCAATACCGAATGAGAACAAATGCGGAGGTCAAGCAGATGTACAGAGCGACCGATATAGTCCAAGAGATTAAATCCCAACGTCTAAGATGGGCTGGCCATGTCCATAGACTCCCTAATAACCGCCTTGTCAAGTTAATATGGGAGGAAGCCCCCACAGGAAGAAGGCCCATAGGACGTCCACGAAGGCAATGGAGAGACAATATATGGTCAGATCTAAGAACAATGGGGCTACCCACTGACCCAACTATTATGGATGACTGTTCAAGATGGAAGCAAGTTGTGCAGTCAGCCAAAAACCACCCCGGGTTGTAGTGCTACGAGAAGAAGAAGAAGAAACTATGATGCTAGCTAACATTGAAATTAAAAGAAAACGCGAAATCAGAGTATTAAAGAAAAAGTCAAAAATACATCAGACCACAAGACAGACTAGTAGGACCCCGCCTACCTACACACTGACAGGATCAATCACAAGAAGCTTTGCCAAGGATACTATGAAGCGTTACTATGTGACTTGACAATGGCAAGTGTGATCTTGTTGAATCTTTTCCAGTGTGAATCAATGGAATGAGCATGAACATTGAACACCAACCCTATCTCTTGCTGTACTGCTCATCCATAGGTCGATTTATTACACCAGCAAATTCTTGTTTAATTCACAGATCCATTTGGACATTATAATGACATGTCCTAATAAAAATTTTCAAAAAAAATTGATACTGCTGCGAAGTTTCACTGTATACTAGGTCACTTGGGCTTAAAACACTATTGATTGAGTCTATTTAACTATTATAATTTATTAACTTCAAAAAACCATTGATCATTATAAATACAACAAAATTTCACTATATTATACCTACTTCATATTCCACACATGATTACAAAGCAGCAATCACAGATACTGCACTACAACTAAATATTGTTGATGACAAATAGGATGTTCATGTGCAATACTATAGTAAAAAAATCATAGAAATCATGTGACAATGAGGTTATAAGTGAAAATAAGATAAATTAATTTACATGAATACACATAGACAAATGATTCCTATAACTAACTATTCAGGGTATACTGATATACACAGCAGTACAAATATTAATAATGCTAAACGCTCTGGTCATCGACCAAATTCTGCAGTTACTCCAGACATTAAAAAAGTTAAAAAAATGTTGAAGTAAATCGACCATACATTGAACTTGCAACTACTAGCTGAGGGCATAAAGATATTAAAAGGCATTGTATTTGCCATTGTGTGGAATATTGTTCATCAATGAGGAAGATATATGTGTGAATGCCACATTTACACAATCAATTTGCTTTAATGATTCAAAGTGTGTTAGGAATTGTTTAGTCACGATAAACACTGTTGGCTTCTCTATTTTGGGAAGGTATTGTATTCATTAATTATATCTTAAGAAATGAAGAATGGCGAATATTATATACTGTTATTGCTGTTTTACAAGGAAGAAATTGACCAAAAAAAACACCACAAACGAAGAATAAAATTGCCCTTTTGCCTTGCATCAAATAAGACGATTATGGGATCAAAAAAGTGCATTTACAAATGTATATGTCATCTTTTCCAATATTTACTGTAGCACAGCTCTACATTAACACATTGATTGATTTATTTGAGATCTTTTTAATTTGAAATTGCAGATCCAAATACATTTTAAACTAGTGTTCACAGGTTTCTACCAGGAGAATGTAAGAAGAAAAACCATGTATATTACATACAGAATACTCATCTATTTCTGACTTTACTAACAATTGCAAGAGATGCTAGGGTTGCCTGTATATTCATCTTCCACACACAAAAATTTTACATGAACATAATTCTACCGATAACAATTAAAAAATACTATTAAAATTAATGATAAAACTAAATAAATATTTAAAACATTTTTACTTCTCATCTAAATTTAAATAATCTATATATTTTTTTCAATAAATTTCATTGGTTTTAATTATTTTTTAACACACTGGCATTTTTTTCTAATAAAATACTAAATGTAAGGTGATATCTAACACTTCAGCTAAAATAAATGGTTTTAAAATTAAATAATTCGTGAAATATTTATAAAATATTCTTGACACATTAACTGCATTACAAATCAATTACAATGTAGGTTATCAATTAATTATATTTAGTTATAAGAAGATGAAGTATGTGTGATATGAGATTTTTACTAGAAGCACAAAATTGATAAAATAGAAAATACAATAAGGTCTCTTTTTATGCAATTTTAAAGTTGTGCAGTTTGTATTTCATCCAAAAATTTCTATTATTAACTATTATAATTAAATATTAACTATTCACATCCAGATGTCAGTAAAGTGAGGGTTTGCAATTCAGGGATTCCCTTGTTACATGAGGTCTCTATTACACACATCATTGTGAGTTTTGCATTGAAAGGTATACCCTGTTATTGTTTTAGAATAATTTTTCTCTTAGTGGTGCTTCGTTTTATAATAAGTTGTTTAAAATTTTTCCGATTCCAAGTTACAATATAATAAGCAGCACAGTTTTCTGATTAGAATGTATCAAGCGAGTGTCGTAAAGTTTTATCTTTCATTAGAAGAGGTTTTGGCTATCTTAATATCGTAAGTCTAAGTTTTTTTATTTATTTTTTTTTTTTATTTTATTTTGCCCAATGGAGAATATACAAGTTTTTTTTATAAACTATCCCTCCCTCTAATTTGAAGACAATATTGACATGAAAACAGCTGGTAAGTGATTATTTTAAAGGAAATTCCAATGTCCACTCACCTTGTGACATTGTTAGAACATTTCGATCATTCAAAGGACAAAACCAAAAAATAACATATTTCAAAAAATGACTCTTTTTAAAGAATTGGTCATGAAATTTCATACTTTCTAAGGGAAGTCCACTGAGAAATGGATCTGTGAAATTTAATAAAGCAAGTAATCTTGTCTTCCTCAAAATGAAATAAATCGACATGACCTTTTTACTAGGCAACTTCAGACATTTATAGAAAACCATATTTTAAACTTGGTCTGGAGAGAAAAACAATGAAGAGGAATATTACTGTAATTAGCAGACATCTATCTGACATAATACTAATAATATTAATTTCATATTAATATAATTAATAATATGATTAATTTTTTCGCAAAATTGCCAAAAAAATTGGTTGCTGTAATTAAGATAAGATTTAATAAATAATGTAAAGCTTTATATGTTAATTTAGATTTAAGCACCTAGCGCCACCTTGGAAAGAAACATGAACTACCAACTGACATGAATAAACTTACTGACAGATAAAATGTAAAATATTATTTTACCAAATAAAAAGTTACCTGGAAGAAAATTATGAAAGTTGTACAACAGACTTAAATATCATTTTGTTGTCATACTAACCTAAAAAAGGAGGAAGTCAGAAAAAAATTAGTAGAGTGACTGTACAACCTAAATATTAATTATACTGTACAACCTAAATATTGTCCTCACTTTTCCAATAGGAAAATGATTACTCCTTTGTCTTTTTATAACTGTTTGAGCTAGTGATATATTACAAATAAAATTAAGCTTTGTACAAAAGATGTAAAAGAAAATTTTGTGTTAGAAATATATGAGACTGTCAAATAAATCACTACTTATCAAAGATATGTAACGCAGTTATTATAAAAGTAATAAATTTTGTAACACAGTGAACATGTTGATATATATAATTCATATCTTTCAAACTATATTAAAAAAATGTATTTGAAATTTTTTTAATTCAGTTTACCAAGAAATCAGTATTTATTATGAAGATTTTATACAAGTCCCCCTTTAATATAAGAATGGTAACTCAAAATTTAACTGCTTGTAAAGATAGCCTTTACTTGACAAAATTAAACATCTATATTCGATAAATTCTCTTTGAAATTGAATTATTAATCGAAAAAATTACAATACACAATGTTTATACAAATGATATAATATTAATATGAACAGACTGGTTCTATAAAGATGCCATAAGCTCACAAAATTGTTCTTAAATATTTAAGATCAACTTAAAATTGGTTCTTCTGTGTTTAATAAAGCAATTGTGAGAAGATTTGATAGTAATATCAAAAGAAATTTATATAATTTCAACATGTATCATAATGTTCACATTATTTCATTTAATTAAAGTAAGGAATTTCTTAATGATCTCTAATAGAAGCTGAATTTAAAAAACTAATAAACAGGTAGTAAAGGATGCATTAAAACAGGCATTTTGATAACAGATTTTGGTCTATAGAAGTTAATTATGACAACAATACAACAACAATACAAACAAGGTATGTCAGCCATAATAAATAACAATAAAGAGAAACTAAAGAGCAGGCAGTGAAAATACAACACGACTAAAACAATATAGAAATAGTAACATGTTGAAACAACAAAAACAACCAAATGATGAACTTTAAACAACAATTTTATTGTTTAAATTCTAAATAATCCTCATGTGTAGAGTTGCTGATGATAAAATAACATGATTCAGTCAATTGGTAATAAAAAACAAATAGAAAATGGATTGTTTGAAGTTACAAATACTGTAGCAAAATGATCTTTAAAAAGATACAAAAGGAAATAAATAAATTAATATACATCACTCATAAATATATTATACTGCATAAATTGCATATGTAAGAGAATGTTGTAGGTTTAAATTGTACATAAAATGTTAAATAAATCAAAAAATACTTTCCTTTTCGAAATTTTATGAATTTCACACTCAACTGTAAAAATTGGACATAAAAATTTCTTGTATATATTTTCCACTATACTGAATCCAAAGAATTACAAATACATTAACTAATTTGATAAATTTATTAACTAGATTGCCCCAATTACAAGAATTTTACAGTGATAAATTTGACTTAAACTATATATATTATATATGCTTCTGTATATAAAGATTATATAGGTGTTTTCAAACCAAGCCATATGTGTATATCGATTATTTAAACTAAAACATATCAAATGTGGCCAATAGACCTATAAAGTGATACATCAGCCTTCAAATTATCTAAATCGACAAACAAAATAAAATTAAATGGGTCGATCCCTACAGTAGAGTGAAGTATTTTAGGTATTATATTTGACAAGTGTAAATTTAAACATTCTAGCACAAATAAACTAACTATTAACTAAGCTATACCAGAAGCAGCTGCTGCTTGGAGAGTTGCTGTTGCCTCCAAGGCTTCCTGACTAGCAGCTGATGAACTCTCTTGAGGATTAGCTGCCTCTTGTGTACCTCTTGGCAACAGTATACTGTTCAATGTTGGTTGAATGCTTAATTCTTGTTCAGTAAAATTAAATAAAGGTGGTAGCTTGTTTCCATTTGGAAGTCGAGTATTTGGTTCTCTAAGTTCATTGAAGAAAGAATGTGCACAAGCCTGTAATGGACTAATTCTAGAAGAAGGGGTATACTCTAATAATCTTGCTACTAGTTCAATTGCTTCAGGTGGTGTTCTAGCTCTGAATACCTGTTGCCAAGGGTGTGATTTGATTTGAGGAAACTTGAACTCTGTGTAGTTGGGATTCATTTCCTTGATCTGTTCTTTGGTAGGTGTTCCCAATACCTTGATAATCTCCACTAACTGGTCTACTCCTGAATCACCAGGAAATATGGGCAGACCTAATAAAAGCTCTGCCAAAACACAGCCTGCACTCCACACATCAATTTTAGTGGTGTAATCAATAGCACCAAAAATTAACTCTGGTGCCCTATAATATCTACTGCAAATATAAGCTACATTAGGTTCACCTTTGACAAGGTGTTTTGCACTTCCAAAATCACACAATTTTAACACTCCAGTCTCTGGATCTAACAACAAGTTCTGTGGTTTTATATCCCTATGACATATACCTAATGAATGAATGTAGGCTAATGAACGAAATAATTGGTACATATATAACTTTATATGGATGATTGGTATTGTATGTTTAGCCTTACTGTAATGCCTTGCCACTTTATACACTGTTTCAGGGATGTACTCCAGAACCAAATTGAGATACACTTCATCCTTCTTATCTCCACTAGAGTAAAAGTAATATTTAAGTTTCACTATGTTGCAATGTTCTAATTTCTGCATAATTTGTAACTCTCTGTTTTTAAACCTCTTATCTTGCAGAACTTTCTTAATAGCTACTAACTCAAAAGTGTCACACAATTTAGCCTGATACACAACTCCAAAACTGCCATTTCCAATGACTTTGGTGTCAGTGTAAGATACTTCCTGAGGTCGATCGGGCCCTTGACCAGGCCTCGCCACTACAGTCGTCACTTTACTTCCATCTTTCCCTATATAACCTCCACTGCTAATTTTCATATCACCTATAGGTGGATTCAATGCTTGCTTATTACCTTCTGCAAAAGAAGTAGTTCTTGGTCGGCCACTCATATTTTCTGTCCGACTTTTAAACAATTCTATAAATATATCACATTTCTTGCTTATACCCTTCTTCCGATTCAGTGATCACAGTATTTTCGCACTTCTAGTCATTTGTCGAATTAATGACACCTTCTGGTACACTTCAAATAACATAAAATCGCTAGAAAACGAATAAAAATCACTTTAAATCACAAAATCACTTTGTTACAACATTTTTTCATGTGAAATGGGCTTCACCTCACCATTAATTTTCTGATCGACCATCGACCTTTGTCGTCACTTTGCTACGACTCGATCGAGTTTATAGGGTTTAAAATACTTGTAGCTACATAAATACTCGTGCATATGTTACTTTATGAACATATTTTACTATTTTTATGATATTTTGTACAATAATTTTAAAATGGTACACTTTTTCTCGATTTAGATTTAATGCATAGAAGGTTAACTGAGTCATCTGAGATCAATTTGCATTTATTTCTTCTTTTTCTCGAAATGCCTTCACATGTCTATGCATTCAGCCAACTTGGCGACTGACTGACAATGATTTTTTAAAGTTAATAAAAAATATATTTAAGAAATACTTTCCATCATATATTTATTATTACATATAAACATTTCATTTGATAAAAGAGAAACGAGGAAAATATATAAAATAATGAGTAAATGAGTAATGGCTAAGTAAGAAGATAGTCTAAATATTTGTGAAAAAATCAGAGAAAGCTAACTAAACATTATATAAAGATTAAGTAGTTAATTAATTTGATAATACTAAAGATATCCTAAAGTCTTTTCATATAAAGTGATTTCATTAAAATTCCTTCTTGCTTCTTTACAAGTCGCAACTACGCACATAACCTTTGTGCATGCGCATTGCTGCTTCAATCGGAAATCGGACGATCGGTTTCTGTCGCAATGCCATCAGCAATGAACATTAAAATTGGTGCATTACATTTTATGGTTTTATGGACCGCCTCCTCTGATCTCCAAATAATAATTTTGTTCAAAGAGAGAAAATATACATTAAAATGTACACTGGGTTTATTTCTTTTACTTTTTGGATACGTTTTAAAATAGATTAATTGGAACAATGCAGCGAAGTTAGCAATGTTGCCACGTCTTCCAAAAATTTGAAAACTTACAGAATTATTTGATCCATAAAAACCATCTTTTTGGATACTGAAATTCAAATTGATGAGTATTCTAGCGAACTTAGTTCTAAACTTACAGAATTATTTCATCCGTAAAAACCATCTAATATTCAATTTTTGGATATTCAAATCCAAATTGGATGAGTATTTTAGCGAACTTGGTGCTGTAGATAAGAGTTGTTATTTTATCTACAAGTGACCAGATCTCGCTACCGCACAATATGTATGACCATATGTAGCATTTTAGAATGCAAATACGGAGATCCAAAGGAGTTTCGTGATGACAAAGGTAGTTATTGAATTTGGTAAAAGTATTTCTAGCAATTGAGGAGTTTGCTGTAAGAAGGATGCAGCTCCATTTTTAGACCGTTTTGGGTGGAAATATATGGCATAATTAAAAAAAAAATTGGCGGATTGACTGGTATAAGAACGATGCAGATCCGATAATAAATAAAGGAATTATACGTCTTTATGGATCTGCCTCCTCACTCATTTGGTGCAAGAAGTGTGCAGCTCTGGACCTGCATCCTTTTTGCACCAAAGGATTGTGAATGTTCGGTGATTTTCGTGGAATGCAAAGTCATCTTCTGTTGGCGCTGGGTCGGTAGGGCAGCTGATTTGTTTTGACTTGTTTTGTTGATCGCTATCATTACTGCGTGGCGTGCGTTTTGCCACGTATAAATGAATGAAACCGAGTCAGATCCGTTTAGCGCTAGTAAGTCAGACTATGAAGCTACAAGCTCTGATGAAAGTTTTAATAATGATGTCGCATTAGACTGTTGTGTTTGATTCGTTGGTTGTCTGACCTAGGAGGAAGCATCCAAAGAAGAAACGTACCTCTGTAAAAAACAATACATTAGACCTGTTGTCAACATAGAACCCCCTAGTTGTTCCTGTAACCAAAAATAGAAAAAGTGCCAACCTCACTCTCTGGAAAAGAAATATGAAAAAAAAGGCTACTAAGGATTGAACTACAACTGCAGGTACAAGTGTTTTCAGAATGTGGACGAGGAAACAAGAAAAGTTGTCTTACAAAAGTTTAACAAGATAGGCGACAAAGATTTGCAAAATACCTATTTGGGAGGGTTGATTCAAACTACTACTATTCAAAGAACTCAAAAAAAGACCAATAAAAGGCAAGACCGCACTTGTTTCCACAAATACTTTATAAAGCTGGGTAAGCTATCCAAACGAGTTTGTAGACATACTTTTCGTTCAATCCACGGCATATCAAGGAAACGTGTAGATCTCATTGCTCAAACTTTTCATGACAGACATATTGCAGCGTCACCTAGTAACAAAGGAAAGCATACAAATAGACCCAACCGAAAATCTAACGAAACACTCAAAAATGTGAACATGCAAATCAAGAGCTTTCCAAGGCGAGTAAATGTAAAGAAGATGCATCAACTCTTTTTGGAACTTTACGAACCAGAAAGTGTTAGAAATCCTAAATATAAACCTAAAGTTCCCTATGACTTCTACTATCGACACTTCAAAGAAAACTTCAACAACAGGTTTGGCTCACCTCGATCAGATGCGTGCAAAATATGTAATGTCTTAGATAACAAACTCGATGTGACCATCGACGAAAATGAACGAAAAGTTTTAGCAGCGGAAAAGAAGTTGCATGAAATTAAGGCCGATCTGTTTTTCAAGGAGATGAAGGAGAAAACCACACTGTGCAAGCATAGCGACGAAGTCTAGGTTCTGACCTTTGAATTCCAACCAAACCCTCCACTTCCAAAAATTCCTGCTGGAGAAGTTTTCTACAAACGCCAGTTGTGGACATACAACTTCTGCGTCCATTCTGGTAAGACAAATCAAGCACACTTTTATATGTATAATGAAACTACGGCTCGAAAGTCACCAAACGAGGTAGTGTCATTTTTGTACCACTATATAAAAAATATACTCCCTAGAAATGTAAAATTTTTTTTAAACCTTTTCTCCGATAACGCTGCTGCGCAAAACAAAAACTCAGTAATGATTCAGTTTCTGTATTTGCTGGTGAGAACTAGGTCTATTGACAAGATAGAGCACCGCTTTTCTAAGCCAGGACATAGCTTTCTTCCCTGTGATTGCTGCTTTGGAGTTATTGAGAAGTTTTTAAGGAAGAAGGACTACGTTTTTAGTCCCCAACAATATGCTGATTTTTTTTAAACAATCATCCAAACAGTTTATTTCCATTCTGGTAAACCAAAATATGATCCTGAACTTTAGTGGTCACTATGAAGGACATTTTAAAAACGTTATCTCAGATGCAGAAAAGCAAAGATTCCAGATTTCCAAATACTGAATTTTCCAGTAACAGCAATGAACATTTAGATGGTATTAAAGTCAGTATATCTACTGGCCTTCCGAGTTTTCACTTATTCCAAATCTTGACAGCGACCTCTCAGTTTTTTCTGATATTCCTGTCTATTGCAATCCTATACCGGTAAAAAAAGCCAAATATGCAGATGTTATGCAGTTGGCAACACGATTCGTTCCTATGGACCAAATGGCTTTTTACACCCTCACAAGTGATGCAGCCATGGCAGAGAACCAGAAAACCGAATCATCTGAAACGAATGATGACTACCAGGTACATGAATGAAGGATGTGTTTGCCCGTGTGTTTAATGTTTTATTTTTTTTTTTCTGAATGCTATTTTTTTGACACCAACCTGTTTCTTTTTACAGATTTTTTCGTATTTGTGTAGTAGGCAAACCATAGTCGTTTGATTGCTGTAACCGAATATGAGAGTTTTTGTTGGGAATTTGTTTTTTTTTTTTCTCAAAAATGATGGTAAAGAAGCATTAGTTCACGTGTTTGGTGCAAGAAAGATGCAGGTCCAACTTTTTTTCAATTTTTTCCTTATTTTTTATCTACTTGAAATAGTCTCAAGTATTGACTAAATCTGTTTCTCATCGATTGATATTATGTCTTTCGGGTTAAAATAAAAACTTTTACTAAAAAACAGTTTTTTCAATTTCCCAACAATTACCAAATATGAAGCTGCATCTTTCTTACAGCAAACTCCTCAATTGGTGATCGAATATTTTATATATTTAAATTAAGAACAAACATTTCGAAGTTTGTTTTGTCACTAAACATTCATTATCAGCAAATGTATTAATTTTTCCTGAAAATAGCTTCATAAATTGAAATTCTAACAAAATATTGACTTGATAAGATTATCAAGAATGTTTGATATCATAATATAAACATAAAACACACAGTAAATGGTTAATTATTTAAATACATAAAAATTAGAATATATTTCTAAACTAATCTTCTTCTTCTTCAGTGCCTTATCCGGTCCGGATGTTGGCGATCATCAAGGCTATCATGGTTTTGTTGACTGCTCTGCGAAACAGCTCCGCTGAGGTCATCCCAAACCATTGTCGGAGATTTTTCAACCACGAGATACGACGGCGTCCCGGTCCTCTTCTGCCAAATACTTTACCCTGCATAACAAGTTGAAGAATTCGATATTTTTCTTCGTTCCGCATCACGTGGCCGAGGTACTCAAGCTTACGTTGTTTAATTAAATTAAGCACTTCTTTTTCTTTTGTCATGCGCTGTAGGACCTCAACGTTGGTGACATGGGGACTAACATCTAAACTAATAGGGAAAGGTAATAATAGTAGGGAAGCCGACGGCGAATTTAAAAAAAATTAATGTTTTCAAATCAAACCTCGGCGGCCTACGACAACCAGCAGCGGGTCTAGCATTGTTAAGAGGAGGGGCAATCAGCTAATTTTCTAGATAATAATAATACTATACTTTGTCTCAAAGTGACTAGTCTGAACAGGGTAAGATATGCAATGCTAACCTTATGGGAATTTCGCCAAGACGTTGCCAGTTTTATGCAGTGAGCGATGGCGTTCTCTATTGTCTGTCTTTCAAAATAAACGGATCGTTTGCTAATAATTTTACATAATACTATACATTATTTGTTTCTAATAGTAACTTATCAACTTTTATTAGTAGCAGTAGTATAGTAAAATGTGCATTAAATAAATTAAACATTTGTTTTAAAGTTTAAAATAATTCCGGTAATTTCTACTAACTGCCAAATTTAAAATGTTATTTATGTCCCTGCGGTGCTAATTACTGCCATAATGTGTAAGGAATTTGTAATTTTGATTGATATCAACTGCAAATACTTTCTTCTGTTATTCTGTAATTAAGAAGCAATTAGAGTAATTCTTGTACAGAATATGTTTAAAAGCTTGATACATCCAGGGCCTTAATTAGTCTTTATTTGTTCTTCGGAGCGCGTAAACATATTCGAGTTACGATTATCTGTACCATCTTAGATGTACTGTTACTGTTTTGTTATTGTTATTATTTGTTGGTGGCTGTTGTTGTGATTTGCTGTTGGCAATTATTGTTATTTTCTGTTGTTGGCTATTGTTATATTTGACGCCGAATTTTTACCGCAAAATGGAGGAAATTGTTCAATGGAAACGTGGAAAAGCTCTGAAACTTTCAGAGAAGCAGATACTAATGAATATTATTAATTATCATCTTAATCAGGATAACAACGATTCTGTATCAAGTGTAACTAGGAAAGTGTCAGAAATGAGTGGTGTTTGCGAAAAGACTCTGTTTCATCAAAGAATATTCATCACCTGCTGGATTACAATCTCCAAAGAGCAGGCCCAAGAAGCGAAAGGTTGGTAATTCTCGTGATAACAAGTACGATGAAGGTATCAGGGGCCAAATTCGTAGAATAGTTAATCAATTTTTTCGTGACAACATACCACCAACAACAATACAATCACTAACAATAAACACCGTATTAGCTGTTGTAAATGTCGAAGAAACTTTGCCCAACTTTTCACGGGCCACGCTACATCGCTTGCGGAGTAATATGGATTTTGTGTTTATAAAACGTGGCAGAAATTCAATTTTGATTGAAAAACCAGAAATCATCTCGTGGCGTCATCGTTATTTACGCGCAATTCGTAAATACCGTGCAGAAGGATACAACATAGTGTAATTGGATGAATCATGGGTAAATATCGGGCACAGTGTGAAAAAATAATGGATTGATAAAACAATTACATCTCATCGCGATGCTTTTGTTCGTGGTCTGACAACAGGATTAAAAGCTCCAACAGCTCGTGGTGCACGGTTCGTTTTATTGCACGCAGGATCTACCAGTGCATTTGTTGATGGAGCAGAGCTCACGTTTTTGGCAAAAGAAAAATACTCAGGACTACCACGACGAAATGGATGGACCGACCTTCGAAGATTGATTCGAAAATAACTTAATGCTAAATTTGACAGAAAAAACTGTTGTGGTAATGGACAATGCCTCCTATCACAGCAGAAAGTCAGAACAAATTCCCAACAGTTCAACACTAAAAAAAGATATTCAAGAATGGCTTCTGTCAAAGGACCTATTTTTTGAAGACCACCTAAAATGCGAGTTACTTCATGTAGTCAAGGGTTTCAAAGCAAAATATGACAGGTACATAATAGAAGATATTGCCAAAAAGCACAATGTGAAGATTCTGAGGCTCCCACCCTATCACTGTGAACTCAATCCCATCGAAATGGTTTGGAGTGAAGTGAAACGGTATATAGCTGGACGCAACGCGAATTTTAAAGAAGCTGAAATGCAAAATTTAATTACAGTAGCGTACCAGGTCATTACGCCAGAGAAATGGAAAAACTACGTAAATCACGTAATAGCAACAGAAAAAAAATGTGGGAAATTGGCAATTTGTTGGATGATATCGAACCAATTATAATAAATATAAATAACGGAGATAGTGATGACAGTGACGGTAATAATGATGATGATGATAGTGAAGCAGAAACTGTGACAGCGATTGCAGAAACAGGAACTAAATATAATGGTGTACAATTACGATTACTTAAACACGAAATTAAATACAATGACTTCTTTTATTTTCAACTTATTTATTAGTTTTATTTTCGGATATTTCTACGTTTTGTTACTGCAAACATATACAGTGCGGTTTTTAAAAGTCCTTCCCCCTTAACTTTTGAACGGAACAATACATATAAATAAAATGTTTCTTTATATTTTAGTTTTATTTTATTCTATTTTATTTAAATCTATAAACAAATGGTTTGTATCGCTAGCACATACTGTAGAATTAAAAACAAACTGCTTGTGTGACATAACTAAAAGGCATTTCTTAATTTCTATTTTATTTTATATTAACCCAAGTATGTTGTAGCAAATATTATTTATGTTTGAGAACTACTGACAGAAGGACGTCAGGCAGGGTCGTTAGTGGGCATTAGTACTTAAGCTACCCTCAACACAAAAGATGGATTAGGCTAAGTAGTAAGAAGTGACGTTTATTTTAATACAAGTTTGCAAAGAGTATGGGATCGATGTTGTGCATTTACCCTGTACAGACTAGTCACTTTGGTACAATCTATAGTAATACTATTTTATTAAATCATTTTCTCTTCTTCTTCTTGTAGTCTATCCGTTTCGGATGTTGGCGACCACCGTGGCAATCTGTATTTTGCAAACTGCTGCTCTGAAAAGATTTGTGGTTGTTGTGTTGAACCACAAATCACAAATTCAATCACAAATTAATCCCTTAATTTGTAATCTCACATTATTCTTAACTTCTTAATATTTTACAGTTTCACCGTGAATAATTGTAACATTGAGAAAACATATCGTGTAATATTTTAATAATTAGTTCATTTACCTACAACGTAATAAATTGCCGAATAATATATTTTCCAATTGAACTTCCTAAGCGCTGCAATTACGGCCTAGATTAAATTGTATTGTAAGCTCATAGTTCAAACTTTATTAGTATGATAGAAGCAATAACCTCTGTGCTGAGGTATACATTATTTGTGAGATTATAAATTGGGGATTTGAGCTCATTTGAGCGCAGTCTATTGTAGAAAGTTACCTAACCATCATCTTTAGTGTAATTATTAGTAGATGCCAATAAAACCAACTTTTTTACTCCACAACTTCAACGTTTTATTGTATTTATCATCGTCGATCGAGAAGAAACGGACAAAGGGACATTACAAAACGATTCGATACTTATAACTACGTTCGAATCTGTCCATTGGTCCTTCGACAAAACAACAGCAAAAGGGCGTTAATTGGATTGGAGCTTCGAAGGAGACGACCCTTAGCGACCTGAATAACTGTTCCCCAGTTCCGTACAAGATCGACGGAGTGTGGAGAAAAGAAAAATAAAACAAATACCAGAAAGCACCAAAATGAGGGGTAGGAGCCTTACGAGAGCCTTTGAGCACAAGAGAGAACCTGAATAGCAGTCCTTAAGTCTACTGTTCCAGCAGTTTGGAGGTGAAAAATCTAGCAGCATCCGGAGATCCAGCTAACCAGTTCCAGTTGCAGTTCTAAGAAGGAAGCAGGAAGAAACAAGTGAACATTGAGATAAAACTGTAAGTTTTTGAGTATCTATTATCATTTAGAGCAGTGCATTTTTTTATACATTAAAAAGATTATAAAAGAAACTTAAGCTTCAAATTCTTAATAATACTTAATTGAAATATTTTTATTCTGCATACCTTTTTACTTAAAATTATTTTGTCTACTGCTAATTCAAATCTAATATCTTAATTATTTTGATATTAATTATATTCGATAATTTTGATTCTTATAATTTGAAATTCTTGAAACATTTGATTTTCATAATATAGTGAAATACTTGACAAAACGTTATTTTTATACACATTTGGAGTTCATTCAATTCCATATATATCGTATTTTACTTTTTTTTTATATAGAATTTATTTCTCTGGTTACAAGTGATAATATTACATTTGTCAACAAGGTTGAGTTCATTGCATTGTTGTTTAAGATCTTGCTGAGACTTTAAAAGTTGAATTTATTTCAAACCTATATACTTACGTAGTCGAAATGCAGAGATTATATACAAAACAAGAAAAACTAGGTCAAGAAATAACTGAGTGTTTAAGAAAATTAAGGAAAGAAAAGCGTTCGAGAGAATATTTAAACATTAAAAAACAGATACTTGAAGAATTGTGGAACGACTTTGAAGATCAAAACACAGAAATTGAAGAAAAGGGTTCGAAAAATGATAAATATTTTACATCTAACTTTTACGAACAAGAACAAAAAAGATATGAAGAAACGAAAAAGACTTTGGAGGAATTTATAAAAAATTCATACAAGTCTTCGACAAAAATTAGAGAAGTAGAAATTAGGATGGAAAAACTTCGTCATTTATTGGAAGAGAGGTACAGAAAATAGATGCTTTAATAATGGAAATAACTGTGGACAATGAACAGGATGCACTAGAAGAAGGTGAAATAGAAAGGTTTTTTATAATGAAAAGAAGGGTGCGGTCGATCATAAAAGAAAATAAAAGATTGGAGGCGGAAGGATGCAAGAAAGAAAAAATAATATTACCCCAAGTGAAGTTACCCTGTTTTGAGGGAAGGTATGAATCCTGTTTAACATTATATGATATTTTTAAACGTTTGATACATGAGAATAACCAACTATCAAGTGTGGAAAAAATGCAGTATCTGAAGACAAGCCTCCGAGGAGAAGCAAGTAGAGTAATAAAACATTTAAACACATCAGAAGAAAACTACAGTGCTGCCTGGAAAATGTTGCAAGATCGGTACAATAATCCAAGGATGAATCTATTTAGATTAATAGACAAGATAGTTCAGGCTGCGGAGACAAAAGAAGCGAAAGGTGCTAAAAACATTACATGATACTCTCCACAAATGCTTAGAAGCGATTAGTGGACTAGGTATAATGACAGAGTCCTGGAGCCCTCTTATAGCAAGGATAAGCATGTTAAAGTGGGACACAGAAACCAGGAGAATATATGAAACGTCAAGTCAGAACAGTAGGGACATTCCGCCATATAAGTCAACACAGGAATTCCTACAAAGAAGATTCCAGACATTGGAGATGTTGGAAACAGAAAGGAAAGAAACAGATCACAGACAACAGGTAAAGAAGAAGATATCTGTGTGGTGTGTCATGAAGAACATAATCTGTTCAAATGTACAAAGTTTCTAAGTCAACAAGTATGTGAAAGAAACAAAATCTTAAAGGAAAAGCAAGCGAAGCAGTCAGACAAATGAATTAATTATAAAACATCGCGACATTGGATTGAAATTTACACAGGTTAATTGCAAATCAGAGGATCTGAGTTATTGTATTAAAAATCCTATGTTCCATAAAAATTCTTCCAAATCTGTGTATTATTATAATAGTACTATTGTTTTATGGAAACGTTTTATAAAACTAGTTAATATGTTGTAACAATATATGGAATTTAATTTACAGTGATCATTACATAAAAGTTTATTTCTATATAAATTAGACCTTATAGCATATCATTTCATAACTATTTCTACTAATAGTAAGTAATAAGAGAAAAGTAAAATTTTGCAAAATAAATATTTATTATAAATTGTTTAAATAAATTTATTGGTTAAATAAACAATTCACAAATTAACTAAATGCATTTTATGCATTTTTTATTTATTATAAATTTTCGTTTTTATTATAAATGGACGGCTCATTTGTAAACAAAGCCACTGTGAATTTTTAGAAAAAAGGGCTAACTCAGTTTTAAGAGTTTTAGGACATTATATATATATATATATATATATATATATATATATATATATATATATATATATATATATATATATATTTGAATTCGTGTAGAAGTGCCAGCATAGCTAATAAAAAAATTAACTTCCTACATGCTATTGCATCTGAGTTATATTAATTGTTTATAAACTTAAAATCACGGTACTTTGGCAAACCTATTTTACGATATTTAACATAAACTTTTTAATTGTTAAATGATATAATTTAATAAAATAAGTCTTTTTCTTCAATTTGGTGCTTTCAGAATCCATGTAGACCCAATAATTTACACAATAATGTTGTAAATAAAGGCTTTTTGGGATAAACAATTTCAATTATGCAATAGCTATTAAGAGAAACTTCTTGAAATGTTTAAAGCTGAATATTTGTGATATTTTCCTTATTCTCAGGTGAAATCAAAGATTTTTGTGCATTTTTAGAAAAGTTATTAAGTAATAATTTTCAAAAAATCGATTTTTGAAGCTATTTTTGTGATAATTAAGCAACAAATTAACAAAAATAACTTTACAAATCCTCATTCTAAAGTATTTTCCACGCTTTTTCAGTAAAATTGTGTCACTTGTCCATATAATTTACCAGTCTTTACCTTTAGTATTTAAAATCAAATAACAATCTTACATTGTTTATTTATTTTTTATAAGTAAAAAATTAAGTTTAATATTTTGCATATGTTTTTTCTTTCATATTGTTATCAGCAAATTTATCAAAAGCGATTCTCAAATAACTGTATCAACTAATTTCATGGGAAAATCATTAGTTCCTTGGTCTATATAGAACAAACTACTCAAGTCACACTACAACTGGACTTATAGGATCAAGTACTGTTAATTTGTCTCATACTCAAACCTAGAAAATAATCCCATTGATCTAACTAGATCATATACTAATCCACTAGCTATATATTTAAGAGTACAAGTAAGAGCTGTACTCTTAAATGCTGTTTTCCATTTATTATGGTTCAACTACATTTAATTCAGGCAATTTTCTTAAAATACTTCCTATCTGTATAAAGTATTTTTTAGACATTATCTTATCATTTATTAACAGAGGACAGACAAAATATTAATATAATGGTTGTAAAAAATCAAACAGTAGTTTTTCAATTCAACTTTTTGAATCTTATATACTGCAGTGGAAAAAAACTCTTATCCCTTATATTTAAAAAGTTTCTTGTTATCAATATCACACTGTAAAAAATGTAACTGATTGATAAATACATATACTTATGTAGTATAAATAAAAACATTAAGAATGCATTCAATGTAACACAGTACCAATTGGAAATGACTATGGAGTAAATAAAAAGTATGACCTGTTTATATGTTCTCATATACACTTAAAAACAAATATGTACTAACCTCATATTCCTTCATTTCAAAAGAAACAGCTGATCTGTTTGCCAAAGCAAGGCCATACTCCCTACTTCCAGGTGTGGCATTACACAAACTTTTTGTGTAAAACTCCAAGCTTCTGAGTAAATTTTTTTGAGCATAACATTTGTTTCCTTCCTTCCTGTAATGTATGGATATCCTATTATCTTTTGCCACTTTATTTTTAAACTGATTTTCAAGCCAAGAGTCCACAGGAGTTCTAAAAATAAATTTGTTTATGGATGCAATTATCTGGTTTCTCTATTAGTCTTACAAATCTAGGTTGTAAAATTTCGAAAAGACATCGAAGATGTTCCCGTCGATTTTCGTGAATTTCTCGTTGTAATACGCCAACAAACAATCCATCTTTTCCGCTTTTATCTAAAGAAAAAAAGAGGGCAGTTAAAAACAGTTGGACCAGATGTATGTTGCAAGTTGAAAAACAAACAAATTACGACATAGATCACTACTTATACAATTCACTTATGATATACACACCTTTTTGATGATTCATTAATCTTTATTTTCACGGGATTTTCATTTTAAGAACACAAATTCATTTATTTCTTCGGTAAACTAGGTTAGGCAGCGTATTAAAAAGTGACAACCAGGCTCTGTCCTTGAAAATTATATGCTGTCCATTTTGAACTACCGGCTTGGTGAATCTACGGCACGTTTGAACTATTTTGACAATTTCAAATAATTCCTTTAGATATTTTAAATTTTAAACGGCATTTACTGTAACAGTATGTTTAAAGTGAAGTTAAATTTAAAGTTTTAGAGATTGTATTTATTTATAATTAAATACTCATTTTTGTATTATATTATGTGCGTACATAATTATTATTGTTTTATGTAGGTACGTAAATTCAATTGAATCATTTAACACATTTGAATTTTTATAAAGTTAGATTTTTTGTAGTATTATTTATTTACGATGCATTGCAGTTGCCTTTTCTGCTGATTTTACAGGTTTTCAACAAGTTATCAAAGTATTTCTGCGTGTTTATATCTTTTTTATTCGATACTAGTATATCGTTTTCGTCTCCGATACTTATAATCTAATTACTTAAAATATTTTGATTTTTTCAATGTTTGGGTATCCTAAATATCTATCACTATTTAACCCTCTTTGATTTCAAGTTCATATAATAGGTTTTTTTTGCAGTAATATTTTGTGTTGAAGCTGTAGGTATTTTAAAATTTATTTCTTGTAGGTTTTCCAAGTATTTCAATCAAGTGTGATTTACCCGATTTACCAATTATAAATCACTCTGTTTTGACACTCGATGATCACCCGACTTTCTGTCAATGACACCGGAGATCATCTATACAGAGTTATGGGATAATTATCTCCAGGAGAATCCAAGCGGCCGTTGTAAATTTTGTTCCCTTTTCGGATTGAATGTTGTTATTAAAAATACAGAGTAAGCCACTTTACATTAATATAGTTCAAGTGTATGCTCCAACTGCAAATAAATCAGAAGCTGAAATAGAACATTTTTATGAACAACTCAAATAACTTTTACAATACACCAGGAAGAAAGAAATTACAATAATAATGGGCGATCTAAATGCTGATGGAGATCGAATCCCAAGACCCGACAGGGGAGGATGCACACAACCGAATAGTAGGGCCTCCCAGGTCGTCAGCCAGCGAAATCCCTACGGTCTAAAAAAGGAAGCAAGTCCTCAACACCTAAGGATTGGAACTTGGAATGTACGAAGTATGTACGAGAGCGGCAAAACTCATAACAGTAAAATCTTTCACTCCCCATTCAGATAGAATAATGCTTTTACAAATTCGAGCAACACCGGTGGATATTAACATATTACAGGTATACGCGCTGGAAAGATAATGTTCAGTCAACAACTACTAAAACATAATAAGAGGCAGACAAATAGGAGTCATCCTAGTCGCGCGAAGAAGAAGAAGAAGAAGAAGGTATACGCGCCAACGGCAGATAAAGATGAGGCAACCAGCGAAGAATTCTACGAACAACTGGGAAGCCTGATGAAAATGACAAAAAAACATGAAGTAACAATAGTGATGGGAGATTGCAATGCAAAGGTTGGCAGAGGCAAGGTGAATGAGATCGTGGGAAACTTCGGTCTAGGGGAGAGAAACGATAGAGGTGATAGACTTATATGCTTCTGCCAGGAATATAAAATGCTGTTAAGTAATACACTCTTCAAGCTTCCCAAACGACGACTTTACACATGGAAATCCCCCGCTGACTCACCTGACAACATCATAAGGAATCAGATAAATTATATAGCAGTACCAACAAGATATAAAACATGATAAAATCATCAAAAACGTACCCTGGTGCTGATGTTCCTGCGGCTCGAGAAAAGATCTAATTTAAACACAATTGATATTAAGAAACTCACTAACCCAGAAACCGAAATAAAGTGCGAGAACAACTTGGTATGAAAATAAACGACATTAACGAGAACACGTCGGACATAATAGGGAGATGGGATAAATCGAGGGAAGCAATCCAAACAACATGCGCGACTCTATTAAAGCGTAACAGACAGAAGAAGAAAGAATGGATGTCTGATGAGATAATGGATATGATGGATGAAAGACGTAAATTCAAGAATAAAAATGCAGAAAAATACCAACGGATACACAAAATCATAAGAACGAAAATTCGAGAAGCCAAAGAAAAATGGTTTTCCAACGAATGCAGGGAAATAGAACAATACGAACGGAAATACGACAGTTACAATATGCACAAAAAAATAAAATCAATGACAAACAAGAGGAAATTCAATAAGTCACCCAACAGCATAAAAGATAGCGATGGAAATATTATCTCGGTGCCATCAACGATCTTAGAAACATGGAAATCATACATAGAAAAATTATTTGCATCTGATAGGACTCATGATCCTATATGGAGAAGGAGAAACAGGTCCTTCAATCCTTAAATCGGAGATAGAAGATGCCACTGCAGCACTAAAAAACAATAAGTCAACAGGTCCGGACAATGTACCCTGCGAAATATTAAAGATTCTATATAAATCAGACAAACAGTTCCTTGATAATCTAGTTGTACTTTTTAAAAACATATATAATAGCGGTAAAATCCCGGAGAACTGGCTACAGTCAACATTTATTACAATCCCGAAGAAACCAAATATCCAGATCTGTGATGACTACCGGCTTATAAGCTTGATCAATCATGTCACTAAAGCGTTCACTAAGATCATTCATAGAAGAATATATGATAAATGTGAGTCAAATATCGATAGATCGCAGTTTGGTTTTCGGAAAGCACTTGGAACTAGAGAAGCAGTTTTCGCTCTCCAGGTGCTTATACAGCGGTGTAGAGACGTTGATAAGGACGTGTATTTGTACTTTGTGGTTTTTAGAAAAGCATTTGACAATGTCAATCATGAACAATTGATGGATATTCTGCGAAAGACAGGTATTGACGACAAGGACATTCGAATTGTGGCAAACCTATACTGGGGTCAAACAGCAAGAGCAAAAATTGGCAACGAACTCACTGGAAGGGTGCAGATCAAAAGAGGTGTCCGTCAGGGGTGTATCTTATCCCCACTCCTATTCAATATTTATTCCGAGGAAATATTTAACAAATGTATGGAAAATGCAAATGAGGGCATAAAAATAAACGGCGAGTAAACGAACAATATAAGATATGCCGACGACACGGTGATCCTTGCTAGTACCATAGACGAATTACAACAGGTAATGAAAAGAGTTTATTCAGTTAGTGAGGAATACGGCCTGAGCTCCAACTTCAAGAAGATAAAGTGGATGCTGATAAGCAAAAAGCAACAACCTTCTCGACAATTACGGATAAGTAACATACTAATTGAGCATGTAGAATCTTATGTGTACCTTGGCACCAACGTACTGCGGCTGTTAAAGCCGTGAAAGCATATCCTGGATCAGACATGGCCTCGGATCACAATCCACTTATCGCCAAGATTACACTCACCCCTAAGAATATTAAAAGACATCAAAGAATCAATACAATACACACTTAAAAACTTAAAGAACCTAACGTAAGAGAATGCCTCCAACATGAACTGCAACAAATTAAACACAAACACCAATGATATTGACGAGTACAGGGATCGACTAAAACATTGTCTATTGGAACCCTGTAAAGAAATACTAAAGACTTCCGCAAGGAGAAAAGAAGAATGGATGAATAACGAGATACTCAATATGATGGAACAACGGAGACAATTTAAAAACAAAGACAACAATAAATACAGAGGATAAACCACGAGATCAGGAAACAGGAAGATGATAAAGCAGGCAAAAGAAAAATACTTTGAAGAGAAATGCAAAGAGATCGAAGACCTTCAAAATAAATATGATCTGTTTAACCTACACAATAAAGTTAAAGAACTGGCAGGACTAAGAAAACAAAATCCCACTGGTGCACTTCTGGATAGACACTGGACTACTATAAGACAGACGGACGAGAAAGTACAAAGACGGGCAGAATATATCGACGAACTGTTCGATGATGAAAGAGGAGATCTGGAGCACATAGAACTTATGTCAGAAGAAATAGGTCCGTATGTTACAACAGAAGAAATATTACACACATTAAAAACAATGAAGAGTAGGAAAAGCCCTGGACCTGACATGCTTCCTATAGAAATCCTAAAAATTCTAGATGAGAAGTACATTGATGTTTTAGTGACACTCTTAAACCAAATTTATAGTTCAGGCGTATTACCCAAAGAGTGGTTAACGTCGATTTTTATTTGTCTCCCCAAAAAAAAAAAGCAGCGATTACCGCACCATTGGCTTTAATGATACACAATTTGGTTTTCGCAAAGGCCTAGGGACGCGTGAAGCTCTTTTTTTACTTAATATACTGATACAAAGATGCCTGGACGTCAATCAATATATATATATATATATATATATATATATATATATATATATATATATATATATATATATATATATATATATATATATGTATATATATCCGTTTTATTGACTATTAAAGCATTCGATAAAGTACGACAATTAATGAATGTCCTAAAATCAAAGAAGATTGACTACAACGATCTCAGGATCATATCAAATGTATACTATAAACAGCGAGCAAAAGTACGTGTTAACGAACAGCTAACAGAAGAAATTGAAATTAGACGTGAAGTGAGACAGGGACGCGTATTGTCGCCAATTCTTTTTAATGCCTACTCCGAAGGGATCCTGAAAAATGCTCTTGAGGGTGAAACAGCTGGAATAAAGGTAAATGGAATTCCCATTAACAACATTAGATATGCGGACTACACTGTGATCTTAGCCGAAAATATTGAAGATCTTCAGAGACGGGTGGCCAGAATAGCGGAGTATGGAAAAGAGTACGGTCTAACAATGAATGTCAAGAAGACGAAATTTATGAGAATATAACTCAAAGAAATAACGAGAATCTTCTAATAAACGGAACCAACGTCAAACAAGTGGACAAATATGCATATCTAGGAACAATGATTAACTCCACAAATGATTACATTCAGGAGATCAAAATCAGAATAGAAAAGGCTAGAGCAAATTTCAACAAAATGAGAAGAGTGCTATGTACAAGGGATTTAAAATTGTAACTAAGAGTTAGGTTGGCGAGGTGCTACATTTTTTCGACTTTGTTTTATGGAATGGAATCTTGGACCTTGAATGCGACATCAATGAAAAAACTGGAATCATTCGAGCTGTGGGTGTATAGAAGAATTCTGAAAATATCGTGGACAGAACACGTCACAAACAAAGAGGTTCTGAGAAGGATGAATAAGGAAATAGAAATTTTAAATATAATTAAAACAAGAAAATTGGAATATCTCGGACATATTACACGTGAAGAAAAATACACGTTGCTCCAACTGATTATGCAGGGAAAGATCCAAGGAAAGAGAAGCATAGGGAGGCGTAAAATGTCATGGCTGCGCAACCTGAGAGAATGGTACGGATGTACATCAAATGAACTTTTCAGAGCAGCCGTCTTAAAACTCCGAATAGCTATGATGATTGCCGACCTCCGCCGCCGAGACGGCACTTGAAGAAAAAGATCACGTTAGTGTACCAGCGACAGCCCTTAAAATTAGTTTAAAGTTAGTTTTCTAAATTGTAAACCAGATCCTTATTTGACATGCTATATCAATATTTTTTATTATAGAATGCGATATAGCCCAAAGATCAGATAGAGGCAATAATAGAAGAAAAAAAGTAATTATTACTTAAAAATCTTTATTCTCTTGATTAAACGCAATAAATTACAAAATGCCAAAACGTAGCAAAATATACAACTAAAATTTTAACAATGGTAAAAATTAGGGTGCATAAAAGATGTTCTTATAAGGAGATCAAATATTTTTAGCAAATATACTCGAAACATACCTATTAAAATATTTTGCTCTATTCAAGAAGTGTAAGTTTGCCAAAAATTATCGTTTTTGCAAATATCTAGTAAGTTGTACAAAATACATATTATAAATATGTATAAAAATTATTTTGTTCATACATTTTTGCATAAATAAAGTTTGGATATTTGTATTAAAAAAAAAAGAAAATATTTCGAGTTATAAAATATGATGCCTACTTTGACTATTTATTAAATCGAACCTTTTCTATGAATTA
Organism: Diabrotica undecimpunctata; assembly: GCF_040954645.1. Lineage (NCBI taxonomy): Eukaryota > Metazoa > Arthropoda > Insecta > Coleoptera > Chrysomelidae > Diabrotica > Diabrotica undecimpunctata. Next base: position 121,588,351 of record NC_092811.1, read on the forward strand.
CGGTAAAATATTCCCATAAAATAGCTAAATTGCAATCCAATTACTCAGCCGATCAGCAGTTTGAACACAAAAAACAGACAGATCATAATCAATTAATTTTGTATAAATATATGTATGCAAGTTTCCGTTTAAAAGTCAGTTGTAATTATTAAGTTAATAAAAGTCCTGTTACTTAGTTAGTTGTTCCTTTAAATGGACTTTTTTAATAAGTACTTTCGGAAGTTGCAACCCGTAAGTGGCGCAGTCAGTAGATTAGTGGGAAAATTTACAAAAGATCCTCGTCGTTATCAAACGTTTATCTACTACCGAATCAACATCAAGGGAAAACTACAGGTGTTTAACCAACAGATTCCATAGAAATTGACAAACATATTTATGAAGACAGCTAAGAAACTTAAAAAAGATAAGAAACCCGTATCTGTAAACAAATTTCATCTTATTTTTAATTCTAATACAATTTCGTAAATATCATCTTTTCGAATACGTTATTCTCTTTCAACAATTTTTGAATCTAACATAGAATCTAGTGACAATCGGATATAAATTTAATCGACAATAACCAAAAGTCCACAGATTCTTTCGAAATACCTTCTATAACTATTTCACCTTTTATCCAATACAAATATTTTCTAATATGGCCCATTTACCCATTTTTGACGTTTTTTTTTTTTTTTTTTTTTTTAATTTTTATGGCTTCGGCAATTTGCCATACAGCCAGTTACATGATCTTTTAATCTCATTAGGTACAGTAAAAAGTTTTTGAGTTATTTGCAATCGAATAGACTAAAATAGATAAATTTACAACATTTAACAAAAAGAAGAGAAAAAATATAAATAATACATACACATATATATCCATAAACATATACAATTGGGTCACTCGTTTCACGTCCAGGGGACTATCAGGACATTATAATATATAACATACACAGGAGAACTAGGCCACGGTAAATAGGATTAAACATATAAAGGAGAGAAAACAAAGGTAAAAAGTAAAAACCAATTTTTTTTTTTTTTAACTAAAGAAAAATATTACATTTGGTCAAAAAATCGATTATGCAATCGTAAATTAATCTATTTTGAGTCGCTAGGGCAGATAAAACGTTAAACGGAGATTTACCGGTAATACGAACTATATTATTATATAATAAGGTGGATTCCAAATTATATTTGGCACAACCAAAAATTACATGATCTAGGTCACCTTCTACTCCACATTCCAAACAGTTTTTACTCTCGATCACATGAATCCTTGCAAGATGAGCAGGAAAACAAGCATGTCCAAATTTAAGCCTAGATATGGTTGTTATATAACGCCTAGGGACATTATAAGTTCTGTGCCAATGTGCAACAGGGACAGTTGTGTGTAAAGAAGTGTATCTATTTGGGTTGGTAAAACAAAACTCAGACCATAGGTCACTCCATTTATATTTTAAAACTGCCTTGCGTGAAGCAACCAAATCAGAAATACTGGGTAGAAATTCTGTGGTATCCACTGAATAAATACTTAATTTGGCTAGTTGGTCCACATGTTCATTATGTTTAATTCCACTGTGTGCTTTGGCCCATATAAATATCACATTTTTTTTATTTTCCTTAAAGTATTTAACTAATTTTTTAATTAATATTATGTAGGGATTGGAGTATGAGGTTGGAACAAAAGGTTGGTTAATGGCTGTGAGAACTGACATGGAATCTGAAACAATAATAACGGAGGAATCTCTGTTAGAAACAAAAAGTAGGGCTTGATATGTGGCAATTGCTTCCGCACTAAATATGGAAATATTTGCTTTTAATTTGAACATTTTTTCTACCTTCTCCATGGGGATGTAAAAGGCACATCCTGTACCGTCTTCTGATTTGGAGGCATCCGTGTAGATAGTACTGTAGTAATCCCAATTGGATAAGATGCTTGTTATAATGTTGTTATTTGCTCTTCCAGTGTTAACATAATTTGGTTTAATAAATTTAACGCTATAAAAAAGAGCTTCAAAATCATTTATATCTGTGTGTGATTTTAAATTAATAGCTTCATCAGCACAAACTGTGTTTTCTCTAAGAGCTTCACATAGGGTTGGAGAATTTTTCTTAATCCAATATTTATTCGTTAAATCATAATTGTTTAAATTTGTTAATTCGGTATAAAGGAAAGTGTTCTGGTGTTTAATTTTCAGTAAAAATTTTTCGGCCAAGAAATGTCTTCTAAGAGAAATTGGAGGCTCACGTGCTTCAACATAAAGGGGCTCAATAGGAGTTGTCTTCATGGCACCAATACAGATACGCAAACACTGGTTTATAAATATGTTTAATTTGTTTAGTAAGTTCTTAATAGAGAACTTTCTATCGCACCGATGGCCACGGTTCGTAGACTTACTACGGTTCCCTCTTCCGACTGGGATGGGGATGCTTGAGTTACGTCACCAGAGTACACAAGAATACAAAACCCATTTATTATCACAGTGTGTTCGTGGTAATTATCTTTCAGTTTATTATTAGCTTTATTATTTATCGTTTCTTAAATATCTCAGTTTACTTTATATTTTTGTATTTGAAATTTTGATGTTTTCTATAAAAACTTATTTTGAATTATCGAAGAAACGTTATTTATTGTAGTTGTACATCGTACCTATTGTCTTCGTATCTTTTTATAAGGTACGTTAAAACTTTAAAATTTCATTGTGTATTAACGTAATAATAATGTTGAATGAAATTTTAGAATGCCAGGCACAGGTTGTAGTGTGAAGGAAAGATATTAAAAAAATGGAAAAACTAGTTATGTAATTCGGTAATTCATTCAATAGTTAATCCAGTATTGATGGAAATTCAGTATACGCGACAAATTTTCAGTGTAAAATGGAGATTGAAGTCCTAGATTTACGTAAATCCTGCATTAACATTGGATAAACGTTAACAATCGGTTCTGATTAATTTGAAGTACCAAACTGCCTACATATCAACAGTTTTCCATAATTAGGTATTATAATCCACTAGACACCTTTATTTTATAACTATCTTTACTATTTTCCACACATCAAAGACATAAAAACGACGATTAACAATGTTACGATTCAAATTACTGTACTCTCGTGACGTAATTTCGGGCTTAATGTTCATCGGTTAGTCGGAAGAGGCAACCGTAGTAAGTCTACGAACCGTAACCGATGGCAATCCAATTGAACTTCACAATGTCATACTTCGTGTATTTACTTAGTTTAGTTAAAAAAAATGTATTACATAAAATAAAAAATGTATTTTTAATCGACCTTCATTTCAAATATGTCTTCATTACGAAAGACGCAACTTTTCTTGGTTGAACAGCGTAAGAGATTAAACTACATTCACTTTTTCGACCTGCTCAAGATAGACATTACTTCGGTGACATTGTTGCCAACCTTCAATAGAAGTTGGTACCATAAGAATAATTGGATATGAGCACGTGTGCTTGGTTGTATAATAACTTCCGGTCGAAGTCAAAATTTGACCAACATAGCACAAAATTCATTACTAAATTTACTAGACTGTTGGGACCGAGTTCAGTGAATACGGATACCGAGTATATACATTTTTTTTAAGTCAATTATACGTCATTCAATATTGTCGGGATATTAGAAAATAATAAATAATATAAAAAATAATTAACATTATTGCTATAAATTTATCATTATTTATCTGTTCTGAACTGATATCGTATTTTGTTATCACACTATTTTAGGTTTGTTTAAATTGCACAAAACTTTGTGATATTAATAAATATGGCAACTCTTGAAGTAACACCAATAATTCCTAACTGTCATTTGCACTTCTAGCAGTTTTTAATATTTGAGACATCTACTTGCAAAACAACCAATCTCCACTTTTTGGACAATCTGACCTGAATACGCCACTGGATTCCTTGTAAAAAGACGAATCCAGCTATGCATAAATTTCGTAACATAACTACCAAACTAACATTGAAATTAAATGGAGAAAATTGGTCATGTAGGTTTCAAAACAACCAATATCCCTCTGCACCAATCAGAGCTCTAGATTGTATCACGTGGTCAGTAATTTTTAAGATGGCGGTCATACTAGTGTCAAAGCTGAGAAAAGGAACATTATTCTCTAAAGTTTTTGCAATTTAGTAATAAATGGAGACAACACCAGAAGTATTAACGCCTACAAAGTGTAGAAAAAGAGTCGCACACCCAGATAAATGGGCGAGAAATGTGAGAAAACGGCTGAGGTTTTCAGTGCACAAAACTCAATATTTCGGATGTGATGGCATTTTATAAAGCTTTTCATAAAAATGGAAGAGAAAGTTAAACAAGACACCTTTATACTGCAATTCCTAGAGTTAAACCCTGTTCGCAGACGTAACCCAAAAACTTCAATCAATCGTAATAAGACGACTACATGCAACTGTTTCATAAAAGGTCCAGATGGCAAGTTACCCATTTGCCAAAAGACTTTCACTAATGTCTTGAGGATCACAAGGGGCCGACTCCGAACTATAATGAACAATTTTAGAGGGGAAAGCAATCTTCCATGTGAGAAAAGGGGAGAAGACAAACGAACGCATTTATATAAAGAAAACTGAGGAGCGTAAACTTTGGAAAATTTACAATGCTCAAGACAAACCAGAGACACGGATAAAAAAAGGATATTTTCGAATGTTTTTTAATAGAAAATTCAACATTTCATTTGAAGCGCCACAGACGGACATGTGTTCGACATGTCTTTCACTCACTGAAAAAATCTCAGTGAAGCAATCCCTCATGGCCGCTAAAAGAATTCATAAGCTTAGATCGAAAGCCTTTTCTGTATTACTGAAGGAATCTAAGCCTTAATTATTGACTTTATCCTTTTGCAAAAAAACTTCCGCTGCCTAAAGTCCCGGATCAAGCAGCATACTACAGCAGACAGCTATATGTACATAACTTGACAATCGTAGTGGGACATTCTAAAGCCCCATTAACGAAGGAAAATTGTTTTAGCTATGTGTGGTCAGAGGATGAGTATGGCAAGAGGCTTCGGCAATGTATCACAGGCTGTCTAATACTGATTAAAAGATATCAGTGTCGTAAGATTATTGTGTGACGGATGTGGAGGCCAGAATAAGAATCAAATAATTTTATCCATGGCAAGTCGCTGGCTGATACAAGCTCCAAAAAACATAAAATATATTGAAATAGTCTATCCCGCTTGAGGACATTCATTCTTGCCGTTGGACAGGGTGTTTGGGACGATCGAGAAAAAACTTAAAAAAAATGCAAGTTATTCCGACACCTGAGGACTATTTTAAAATAATATCTGGAAGTACAACTTTGAAGCGCCCAAATATAGATTTCAAGTTCTACGATTGGAAAACCTAGGCGTTGTCTACATTTAAAGCACTGCAGAGTTGGCACTTTCAGATATCGAAAATAAAAAGGATTTGTTTGACAAGATCAAGAAAACAAAATAACGTCGTATTGGTTAAAGGGGACGAAAGCTACAACTCAAGCATCGGTTTGTTTAGAAGTACGAGGCATGTTTTTTAAGTAAGTACCGTTTTGCGATTCCGCCGCCGTAGCGCTACGGTCGGCGTTCCGCGCATGAGCGCTGGTTACCTACATCTCTTGTCTACGCACTGACGCCATTACAGTCTGATTCTTCATTGTATACTTGTTTACTCCAGTGTTTAAGATGCCTCCAACAATCGTGAGTCACGCTGATTGTGAAGTACGGGCTGTTATACGATTTCTTAGTGCTAAAGGCGTAAAACCGATCGATATTCATCGTGAGATCGTTGAAGTTTACGGACAAAACATTATAAGTGATGGAATGGTAAGGAAATGGGTGAGAGCATTTAAAGATGGCCGCACAAATGTGCATGATGAAGAACGGAGTGGGCGTCCTTCGGTCGTAATGAAAATTTGGTGCAGAAAGTGGACGAAAAGGTGAGAGAAAACAGACGCTTTACAATTTCATCATTGTCCGACTGCTTTCCTCAGTATTCTCGTAGTGTTTTGTATCGCATTGTTACCGAGAACTTGAATTACCGGAAATTGTGTTCACGTTGGGTTCCAAAAATGTTGACGGATTTGCACAAAACCCAACGTTTAGGCAGTGCATTGACTTTCCTTGAGCGGTACCACAGTGAAGGTGAAGATTTTTTAGACCAAATTGTTACTGGTGACGAAACGTGGGTGACCTACGTCACACCAGAATCGAAACAACAATCCATGGAATGGCGACATTCATCATCACCCAAAAGAGTGAAGTTTAAGCAAACAATTTCTGCCCGGAAAATCATGTGCACAGTTTTTTGGGACAGAAAAGGAGTATTGCTAGTGGAGTTTCTGCCTCGTAATGAGACAATGCAGCGTCTTATTGTGAGACATTGAAAAATCTGCGTCGTTCAATCCAGAACAAAAGACGTGGCAAGTTGAGTAAGGGTATCGTTTTGCTGCATGACAATGCCCGTCCACATGTGGCTAATGAGACCAAAGATCTCATCAAATCATTTAAATGGGAAACTGTAGATCATCCTCCATATAGCCCTGATCTGGCGCCAAGCGACTACCATTTGTTCCAGCACTTAAAGAAACACTTAGGCGGTCAGCGTCTTCAAGACGATAACGAAGTCAAAACATTTGTGATGCAGTGGTTAACAAGTCAGGCGGCAGAATTTTATCAGGAGGGTATTCAAAAACTGGTGCCACGTTATGAAAAGTACCTCAATATTCACGGAAATTATGTAGAAAAGTAGATTAAGGTACAGGCTTTCATGTAAAAATAAAATTATTGCCATATCTTTGCACGTCTTTTTTTAATTCCAAAACGGTACTTACATAAAAAACACGCCTCGTATTTAAAAAAAAAGAAGATCGACCATTAACATCAACCCAAATGAAAGGAGTCGGGAACTTGGCCAACATTAGCAAAGAGAAATTGAAGGACGTAAGGAACCTACTGGAAAGTCAGTACGGCGAAGAATGACAAAATGATCCGAAACTGGCTTATTTCAAAAACGTCCTACATTACGAAAATGTTCCAATCGTCCCTGAAGAAGACGACGTTTATTGCGAAAATTTGTATTTTTACTACAAAATAACCAATCTCATTGTCTATTCTTTAATTATAAGAGTATTTTAATAACAACCAAGAAACTAGCAACGAAAAACGAATTTTGAGCGATCAAAGTTTCAGGTTTTACAACTATATTCACGGTAAAAAATTACAACTTAAGACAATTTTGCCAGTGTGGCAATTGATTGTTTTGCAAATAGAGGTCTCATTTATAATGTAAATAATTATTTTTTGAGTCCCAAATTTTTTTTATAAATTTTAATTTGTTGAAAAAATTAAAATTATTAGGGAATTTCTTAGCTGTGATGATGTAGATGTAATGGCATACGCTGATGATATCGTCATAATTGGAAGAACCCAAAATGAAGCAGTGGAGGCTTTCACACGTATCAAAAATGCCGCAGAAAACATCGGACTTCAGATTAACATCCAGAAAACTAAATATATGCCGGCCATATCAAGAATTCAACAAAATAACTTAGAGGTGCAACACGAAACGATAGAAATGGTAGAAGAATTCTGCTACTTAGGATCACTGGTAGACTACAAAAATAACACATCCAACGAGATAAAAAAAAAGAATATGCGTGGCTAACCGCTGTTATTTTGGCCTGGGCCCTCAACTAAGAGCGAGAAGTATGTCAATAGCAACAAAGTGCAAACTTTATAAAACAATTATACGCCCAGTGCTCACATACGGATCGGAAACATGGGCAATGACGACACGAGATGAAGAGTTACTGCGAGTCTTTGAAAGAAAAGTATTGAGGACCATATATGGCGGAGTAAACGAACAGGGTCTGTGGAGAAGGCGATATAACTTTGAACTCTATAGACTTTTTGGTGATGCAGATATCATGAAGACCATCAAAATATACCGCCTAAGGTGGGTGGGCCACGTTATGCGGATAGATGAGAGTGATCCCACTAAAATAACTATGCTAAACAGGCCGGTCGGAAGAAGAAGAAGGGGGCGACCTAAACTCAGATATCTGGACGATGTACAGGAAGATCTGAGGGAGATTGGAGTGAGGGACTGGAGAAGACAGACACTCGATAGGGAAGGATGGAAGAATGTTTTGAAGCAGGCCAAGGCTCACGAAGGGCTGTAGCGCCAACTGATGATGATGTAGAAATGAAATTGATAACGAGCAATGAATTTTAACGGAAGTGGCAATATTTTAATGGCGTTTAACATAGTTATTGGGTATTTGTATATAAAATGGTGAAAAAAGGAGCCAAAAAGAACAGTTTACACCATTTTAAACGTTTCTTTTTATTTGATAAATTTAATTTTTCCTGTTTTAAAGGATAAGATATAAGAGGAACAAATTTATTTTCTCTATGAAACTCATACTGACAGACCGACTTTACGTACTTATTGAGCACTTTTTTCACGACCGAGTCACTTCTACTAACCCAGATAATCTGTTAGTATGAGGCTTGAGGCATAACAAAAACTAATAAATAAATAAAAATAAATCTTCAGTAATGTTAGACTTGCCAACTTACTAGTTATTTACGATACTTTGCACCGAATCTTTACAAATTTTAAAATCACACCTATCTCCTAATATACCTAAATAATTTGTACTACATCTATCCATACACTCTCACTCTTGGTGTTTGCATTACTAACTTTAATATCGAAGTTAGGACTATGACTAATATTGTCCAACCTACAACTTTGTAAAAACACAGCCATGGAACGGTAGTACCCTTGTAATTGCCACGTTTCGTTGTGAGTGCCCGCAGGTACTTGTAGCAGCTGCTTCCTGATACTGTTGCAGCGGTTGTGAAGTTCCTGCATCATCCGAGGAGGCACTAGCGAGTCTGCCATACCTGATATGAATAACGTGGGCAGTCGAAGGCTTTTCACTTTCTGATATGATAGGAACTGAAATAAAAAAGAAATAACGAAAAATATTGCATAAGAATAAAGTATTAGCTTATTATTCATATGGAACTAACGAGACTATCAATCCATTAATGCCCACCGTATTTTATGTAATACCCGAGACATTGCTACGTATTTCGCCATCTACTAGTCAGACAAAAAGTAAACATTAGTTATTTTCCCACTATACGTTACAGAGTAGATGTTAGAAGGTAACTGTTTATCATAACATTAGAAATTTATCACCACTTGGCGGATTATAGTCCACCGGTTGCATTTTAGGAGAGTTTGTAGGGCTTTTTGACTTATAAGGCTTCTAAATATGAAATAGGGATATAAATAGTATTGAAATTTATACTGGTGAGTATTTTGAAGGTCTTTGATTCTCGAGATGATATATAATACGCTGAGCAATCGTGGTAACTAATTAATATTGTTTCTGTTTTAGAAAAAATGGCGAAAAAATATGATCCTAATAATCCCAAAGTTGCAGAGGAATTGTTAAAAATATATGACAGTTTAGAAGATGACGATACTTTTGCTCAGGAAATTGACCAGTGTAACGAAGTTCAACTCACGATGAATTATCCAAATGACGGAAATGATTCTGACAGAGATGATGCCGGAAGTGATGAGGAAGACGAGTTGAATTACACTTTTTAAAGTATTGGTCGAGATACACTATCTTAAAGCATGGATATTACAGCTGTTTCTCGAAAAAATACAGCAATTGAAAAAACAGTGCTGTCACATACAACTGTGACTGAAACTCACGAATCAGGTAACAAAAGAAAAAGGGAGGTTGCAGAATTTCACAATATTCTGAGAACAGAAAAAAATCTATCAAAAGGGTCGATCGTAAGTGGGAAGAAAAATAACTGGAAAAAGGAGCCATAAATAATATTTTCAAAAACAATATGGAACTCCATACACTAAATGAACGGTAACAACAAAATTTGAAGCCAATCGATGTGTTTAAATTATTTTTTGATGAAAAATTCATGGACTATCTTTGTAAAGAAACGGTAAAGTAGGCTTCACAGAAATCCTGCCCTTTCTCTTTGGCCGTTGATAATTTATATAAATACTTTGGCATCCTTATTCTCTCGGATACCACCCATTGCCTTCTAGGAGAATGTATTGGGAATGTCGAGGGGACTCTCACTCACATCTAGTTAGTAATACTATAAGTCGAAACAGATTTGAACAAATTCATAAATTTTTACACTTTAACGATAATACGTTGCACCAACAAACCAATAAATCGTTCAAAGTTTAAACCCTAATTGACCATCTAAATGAACGTTTTCATCATTACCTTCAGCCAGTGAACGGAAGTTTCTCGGTGGACGAAGCCATGGAGCCGTATTATGGACATCATTCAATGAAGCAGTTTGTTCGAGGAAAACCCATCGGTTACGGATATAAATTCTGGTACGTTGAGACCAATAAAGGTTTCCTTGCAAAATTTCATCCCTATACTGGAAGTGGAGATAAATTACAAGGTAACTCTTTAGGAAGTTCCGTAACCGAAAAGCTGTGTACAGGGTTTTTACCAGAAGAATCTGTTATCTATATTGATAATTTTTTTACATCTTTACTTTTACTGACAAGGTTGAGAGATCAAAAGATACACTGTATCGGCACAATTAGAAAAGACAGGGTTGAAGGAGCCCCACTCAAAGAAATAAAAAACAAATTCGTGGAACTTCCTACGCTCTACATAGCGAAGAACATCAGCTCACTCTTGTTCGCTGGAATGACAATAATGAAGTTCCTATGGCAAATAATATTTCAACTCCAGAAATATTTACTATAGGAAACTCCAGCCACCATTGAATAGGATAATACAATATTATTGTGCCAGAAATAAAAAGGACCTGATAATTTCCGCTAAGAATTCCCGTTAAGTTGTTTGGCGATGAAGGAATTGAATAATTAACAAGAATATTTAATTGTGTTTATGAGACCAAGTACCAAGTATAAAGAAATAATAGGAAATAATAGGCTTAGAATGGGCTGGACATTTATCAAGAGCCAATGAAAATTACCTAACCAGTCGAACCCTACTAGCGATAACAGTAGACATGGAGGGATGGTGTGGATGTGGATGAGGACACAAGGAAGATTGGCGCAGCAAACTGGCAACAGTTGGCAATCAACACAAACGACTGGCGAAATAGACTGAGGAAGGTGGAGACTCAACTAGGGCAGTAGCACCATTAATGATAATTATTATGGTGATGGTGTCTTGAAATGATGTGTGAAAAATGGGTCCGATGGGTCCAATAGGTTTGCAAAATTCGAATTATTTTTCCACATTTAAAAAAACACGATCGTCAAATGACCGACCAACCTGCAGGCTGAATAACGACTAAAACCTCTACCTTTATTTTATTTTCTGTTTATGGTCTTCAAGTATCTTCCGGTTTAAAAGAATTAAGACTTTTTTATTTATAAATTATTTAAAAAATTATGTTATTTTTAACGCTACAAAACATAATGTGCCTCATTCGTTTTATTGAAACATTAGTGCTATCGGTCATAAAAAGTTCCTATCTGTTTAAATGTATGTTTTTATAATTTTTTGATTGATGCACTTTGTTTTTTTTTGTGGAGTTTATTTTAATTACCTGTAAGCTAAAAAAGTGAAATAATAGTTATTGACAAGTAAATTTCATAAATTCTCAATTTTTTAAAAGTATAAGAAATATTAAGACTATGCGAACAAAATTAATGTTTTAGTGCTTACCTAGCGCCCAGAATGGTCATTAGAAAATAAGACATTTTTTATAAAATCCGGAAAAACAACTAGAATTCTGGAAAAACTGGGACAATCATGTCAATTTTTCACATTTGATGAAGAATCATACATATAAACTCACAATTTGAGAAAATTTTGTATAATTTTATTGATTATTAAAGACGCTATTAACACTAAAGTCCGTGTCAGACGGTCAAATATTTGATCAAACTAGTTTGACCAAACCAAAAAATTGACAGCATATGACATCACATCCTGAGTTTGATCAAATCCTTTAAAAATAGAGGATATTCTATTTGTCAAGGTCAGTTTGATCAAACTTTAATTTTGATTGGTCGAAAAATATTACAGGCCAATGAAAATCAGCAGTTAGATATAACGTGATGAAATTCATTCTCTTTTTTTCTTTGGTTGATAATTTGTGGTTTATTTGTCTTCCTATTTTGTTATAAAATAAAAATAAAATTTTAAAATATCTTGCAGACTGGAATAAGTTTCTACATAATTGATTTATATCGAGAAAGAAGCTGTTTATATAATGTTTATCATCCATATTATTATAAAAAAATCCTTTCAGTCTTTTTATTTTTATTGTGGATAAAAAAAAATTGAATCGCAATTAAAGCACAAGCAACTAACAAATATGCAAAAAAAGACGCAAATATGCAACCTTTATTGCTTGGTCTATAAATAAATATTTGTTCAATGTATAGCTCAAAGTGTTAGTTCTAGTTTCGTTGCCCCAAGTCTAGTCATCACCGAAGACAAGACCGGCCAAGACAGGAACACATATAGGAAGAAGAAGCAAAGGCTGGCCGGGAATTAAGTGGTTAGATGGAGTTGAGACCGACTTATGGATACTATAGATCAGAAGATGATACATTGCCGGAAACCGAACATAATGACGACGAATCTTAGAGCATTCCAGGATCCACAGAGGATTGTCAAGCCAAAGATAATGATGATGATATAAATTTTAACAACTTACTTTATTTTTATAGAAAAATAGTGGAAAGTACTGAAGCATCCTCCAACCTAATAATACTTTTGCCATATCAGGTATGCTTGTAAATGTATTTTCTACAATTAAACACCAGATTTTTCCTACATATTCTTCTCTTGTAGCCAAATCTATAGCCACAGCACCACCTACAAAGAGATAAACATATTTGATTTTGAAGGCAAGACAATAAGATCATTCTAGCACTACAAAAACTATTGCAATTTTCTTTTATGAATTTGATAAACATTAAAGTTTTGAATTTTTAAATCAGTTGATGAAATTCAGGTGTACAAATTGACAGAATATACCCGTTTTAAGTTAGGAGTTTTTTTTTTTTTCGTGGAATTTATGGCTTTGTATTGCCTATTGCCTATGTTAGATTGAATCATTAATTTGTGTAAAATGTTTCATAGTATCAAACCTGAGCATGATGTATTCATTTGTTTTATTAGTAATATATAAAATGTGTAAGGTGTTTAATTTTTTTTTTTTTTCGCGCTAGGGCGTCAACCCGGTTCATCCCCTCGGAGGTTTCAGCCCTCTTTATATGCTTTACATTTAGTTTCTTTCGCAGAATTGCTTACAAAATTGGTTAGTAATTTTATAGTTTTAGTTTACAGTTTATGATGTGTTGATGAAGTACATAAAGGATATCATTATTTCCTGAAAAAATAATACAATTTAGGTCTATTGGAAGGTTTATCTTTAGCAAAATCTTAAATAATGTCACTTTTTGAAAAATTCTTATTGGTTTATCATATTGTATTCAGTATATTGAGGCCAAAAAGGCCTTATGTTCTGAAAGCATTTTGCATTGTCTAATTGCACTCAATCAAGAAGTAAGTAAGCAAACTACTCTATAGAAAGCTACAGTTTAAACACACAGGCTTATTTAGTTAATTCTATTCCTACTTGAAAATTGGGAAATATCAATTTTATAGGAGGTGTTCAAAATGACCTTCTGCTTCAACACAAGCGTCAAACCGTCTAAGCAGTTCATGTATACACGCCGCATGTATCATCACTGAAGTAATCAGGGTACACGCTTGTCTAACTTTAGTTTTTAAATCATATTAAGGTAAAATTCTTTGAACTGTAGTTAAAGACACTCCAGTTTCTGCAGCAATAGACTTATATACACATCGCATGTGAATTAATCGTTACACATGCTAAAACATTCACGACATTTTGTTCGGTCTGTATTGGTTTGACATGATCTGTATGTTTAACGTTCGGAAATGAACATTGCCGCATCTTCTAAGCAAACACAGCAAAATTTATATAAGACAGTGTTCTTCTTTCGTGAAAGCATTCCGTGTATAAGGCTTAAGCATTTCGAGCATTTTTCCTACATTTACCATAAATCAATAATCATAAATATCTATGTATTCATTAGGTATGAATAGGAAAGCGATTTTTACTAGTAACATTAGCTGTTACTATTTGTAGTTGTCAAAAAACGATTTAAATAAAATCTCAAGGACAACCTGCTTTTCTTGAGAATTTGTAAAAACTATAAGAATATGCTAGTTTCAGGTTAATTTCGAGACGATAAATGCGCCATTAAATTAAAAATGTAGCCTATTTATTAACATTAATATCCACATTGTGGTACACCATTGAATTTGGGATAAAAAAGTATTTCGTTTGACCTTATCTTCACACCTCTGATCCATTTAATTTTTTCCATTGTAATGACGTGCCAGCGCCCGTGATGACGTCACAGATCTCATGTATACATCAATTGATGTAGGTCCAATTGACATTTCCTAATTTTCAAATAAAAATATTCATTACTTCCTGAATAATAGGTTGTTAATAAATGTCTTGGAACACCCTGTATGTAGAAGATGTATTTAAAAACTAGAAAAACATTTTCAATGGAGCCTATCTGTTTGATTGTGATTGGCCAAAACAAAGCCAGATTTACACAAGAGAAATATACTTATATTCCAAATATGTGAGCAACTTTGTTTAAAGTAATTACTATTTAAATGGGAATAAGCCACAATTAAAGGTTAAATTACGTTTATTGACGTTTCAATTTCCACTTCGGAAATTGTTCTCATCTTAGGCAGTTCCATCTTACTTTGTAGCAATACTGACAAATAAAAAATTGATACAGAATCTAATGAGCTTTCTAGTAACTTTTTTGGTTGTAAACAAAGCTTTTAAAAATGTCTTTCTTGTTTTTAAATTGATATTAGATATTGTAGTGTATTTTCCAACTTATAATTGTTACTTTATATGTAAAAGCAGAATTTTATGATTAGATATTTACAACTTACCTAAAGATCTACCAAAAATTATTATTTCTGAATGATTAATATCATTCCTGGTAAACAAATAATCTAGACTTGCTTTTGCATCTAAATAAAGGCCATCTTCTGAAGGTACACCTTCAGACAACCCATATCCTCTGTATTCAACTAACAAAATATTACATTGGAGTTTACTGTACAATCCTGCACAATTTTGTAACCTATGGCCAATGTTCCCTGCATTTCCATGAAAATAGACTATTGTAGGACATGGTTTTTGTTTATCTTTGGACTGATAAATGAAATACATATGAATTTGTATTCCATCTGAGGTTTTGGTCATTACACTCTCATACGGAAGGTTAAATGTGGATGGTATTGGTACATAGACCCTTGAATGTGTAGGCAATTCAGAATTATAAAGTAAACTGTCTTGAATTTGATACAAAATCCCTGTAAAACAAATTCTCTTGTACTACAACATCAGCATTACTAAACTTAATATTTACCTGTGACGGCAAAAAACAATAAAATCATAGCAAATACTGCGCCATATAAATAATAAATTAGGCAACAAAATACTAAAACGAGACCTGAATACGCCCAGACTCTCAAAATCATCCTAAATAAAATTGTGGTGATTCTTGCAGCAAATGGCACATATCCTCCCATAGTTGCCTCCTTAAAATTC
Source organism: Diabrotica undecimpunctata (assembly GCF_040954645.1). Lineage (NCBI taxonomy): Eukaryota > Metazoa > Arthropoda > Insecta > Coleoptera > Chrysomelidae > Diabrotica > Diabrotica undecimpunctata. The sequence continues at coordinate 121,604,017 of NC_092811.1, forward strand.
AATTAAAAGGGATATAATAAAATTACTTCTAAAACATTACTGGTTTTTTACATCTTGATTGAAAACTGTTTCCTTAAATATTTTGGTTAATTTCCAACACATAAAACAAACATGACACACTCATTTGTGTCAAAATATAGCTGATTAAGGTTATTGCAACAAAATTCCTCTTCTTTTATAAAGTTATATGTCAATGATGTTTACAAAGTCATACATGACATAAACGCATATTTGCAAATTTTTAAAGGCCAAATATGTTTACATGTGAATTATAATTAAATTTGATATTATTTGATAAAAATAAATGGATAGTAAGTAATATAATTAATTATGTTGACGTTTAACTAACTGCATTTTATTTTTAGCACAACTAGTCGTGGAATTATGTATATTATTATTTATAATAGTGATCGCAAGAATTTTGTTTTTGATCCACAAAAACACTACAGGATACAGTAGATATGCATCTGAAAAGAGAACTAAAGCTTGTAAAACTGTAATATGTATAGGTTCAGGTGGACACACTACAGAGATGTTGTCTTTAATAGAAAATATAGATTTTAATAAATATTCTCCAAGGTACTACATTATCGCCAGCAGTGATACTACTAGCTTAACCAAAGTGGAAAAATTGGAAGAAAGTAAATCTTCGAACGGCGACAATGGAGAGTACTATATTACAAAGATTCCTCGCAGTAGGGTAGTGCATCAATCATATTTCACTTCAATATTTACCACCCTATTTTCTATACTTTACAGCATTCCACTTGTATTAAAAATACGACCAGATCTCATTTTATGCAACGGTCCTGGAACTTGCATTCCCATTTGTGGACTAGGTTTTTTGTTGAAATGTGCCTTCATTACAAACACAAAAATTGTTTTCATTGAAAGTTTTTGCAGAACGAAAACTTTATCCCTAACTGGCAAAATTTTGATTTACTTGGCAGATAACTTTTTAGTGCAATGGCCTAGTTTGAAGCAAAAGGTTAAGAGAGCTGACTATATTGGTCAATTAATGTGATATGTGTAAGAATGTAAATTGTATGTGTTGTGTTAATGTATAATAAAAGACTTTAAAATATGTATGTTTAATGTTTCACCTCGATGAAAGAATATGACAATTTCAAAAAAACTATATAACAAAAAATAATACTCATCAATTACTCACATAGATGAATCGTTTTTTGTGAATACCAGAATTAGTAGGCCATTCTCCCAGTATTTTATAATTTTGTTAATGTTAGTTGTTCTGTCATGACTGCTACACAATAATTTAGCAGTTCATTTGATATCCTATCTTTCCCTGCAGCTGTTCAAGTGTTTTTAAACTGATTAAATTCTTCATTTGTAGTCATTTATTGTTATAGTATCATTTGTTACCCCTTCAATTACTGCTGCTTTAGATAGTCAATCCATCTACCCTTCTCTATGTGTTTCGGATCTTTTAGTTCTTTCACTGCTATTCATTGGCCTGTTAACGAGTGCCAAGTAACGTAAAAAACAATATTTTATTTTAGATTATAACAAAATGGTTCTTTTTAAAACAAAAATTGGTTTTTAAATGTGTAATTCATCTATTTGTTTCAGGAAATTTCAATAAAGAACATTATATTTTTTGGTAATAGCGATTAAAATTTCATTTACCTAATAAATGCAATCCTATGACCCAAAAACACTGACGTAATATTATCAATGTGCGTCTTCAAATTTCTCGAAAAATAATGACTTTATCCTTACTAACAAACAGTATATTATTTACATAGAAAATTGGAGAAGTGAAAAATTGCGCTAAAATAGCAATTCTGCCAATGGTGTAGAATATGGGGAGGGACAAATATTCACTTTCTCCTGTCGTCCGCCTCTGGTTGTAGCCAGAAACGTTTATCTATCTATTTAGTAGGGTGTACAGTACCTACACTCTCTGCCAAATATGACAAGGATATGTCAAATAGTTTTGAAGTACTGGGTACAAATACTTTTTAAATAAGAGACCCTGTAACTCAGTAAGGAGCCTCATTTTTTTAAGTGATTTGGGTTCAACCTTAATATTTTGAGCCCAGGAATCTACAGTTAAAATATTTCCATTTGTTAATGAAACAGCATGTATAATGGTATGAGACATACAAATTCGAGTTGGAAAGATTTGAAAGATAAATATTGGCACATAGCATGAATCAGACAGAAATATGCAGTAATATGAATATAATTAAGAAATATCAATAGATAACCCACTACAAAAAACTGGTATAAAAAGAAAAGATCATAAATAATAACACAAACATAGAGGACAATAGCAAAATCGAAGAAGTCCATGAAATTACAGTTAAAGAACTACAAAACACATGAAAATTAAAAAAGCTGTAGGAATGGATGAGAAAAATACATAATTAACCTCGTCAAAAAATACTAAAGTAAAATCTGATTCTGCTCTGATAATATTTCTTTTCGAAGTTCATCTGATTTTAAAACCACAATAAACAGAAAAAGCTGAATGTATTGAAACAATTGCTTTAATTACTTTATAAAATAAAAATTTGAATTTACTATTAGCTAAAACTTTTATTGGCATATGTAGGTTCATTTAAATACAATTAATTTTTGAATAGCAGGAAATGTAGTTTTTTATTATTGTACTCATTAATGATTCCAAGGTTTATGTATTTAACAAAAACAATAATTACCATTCAGTATTAATTAAAAAATGTTTATTTACAAAAGTATTTACAAAAATGTTAACTATAATCTTAAAAACCATATTTTGCCCTACTGGCATACTTATTGTTCTTGCTGGCAGCCCATTGGCTTTGCAACTCCTGTTCATTGGCTTTAGCTTGCTGTGCTAAATATGTAATGTGGTGTTTCTTTCTTCTTGTGGGATCCACAGGATCTTCAACGGCACTCCTTGGTGCCATTTCAGGATCTGTAAGACTCTTTGCCATCCAAAGATCCTTGTCTGCTAATATTTCTTCTTCGTTTATGTCAATTAACTTTATATTTCCTATAGGTCTCTTAGATTTTTCAATGAGCTCCTTGAAAGCTCGATTATCAAGACCTTCATAAGGTTTGACAGGTTCGGGAGCAATGTTGATGACTTCTTCTAGTTGTGGTTCTTCGTCTACTTGAATAATTGGTTTTGTTTTAGGTCTGCCACACACCTTTTCCCACATTTCATCATCATATGTCTCTGGTACATCTAAATCATCATCACTTTCTGCATCACTTAATGCTATCTTAGTTTTTTCTTTTTGTTTCTTCAAAACAGCTGCTTTCTTAAGATCTGCATTCTTCTTTACCCGACTAGGCACTAAAGCACTTGTACTACTACTTGCTACTGGTTTGTTTTTGTTGGCAATAACATTTGGTACAAAAGATATATTAGATTTAACAGCTCCTTTAACTGGAGGTAATAATCCTATTAACCCACTACCTTTTATTGAAGGTTTAATTTTTTTGACTTCTGGTTCATCATCATCTTGAAACTGGGATAAGGAGGGAATGGATATTTTGACCTTTTGTCTTTCTTTTTTTAGTGGGATAGATGGAGGTTTTGGAATAAAATCTTCTATTTTATCTTCTACAATTTCCTTAGCAACAGTTTTAGTTTCTGGTAAGACTGAAAATAGGCTTTTTGAATCTGCTTTGTCATTTTTTGTAGTAATTACATCTGTATCTATTTCATCATCAGAAATGTTATCTTCTAAGATATTTGTACTATTAGGTTTACTTATTTCTTGTCCATTTGTTTTTTGGGTCTCAGTTTCATTCGGAATAATCACGGAACTTGAACTGGGGCTATCTTCTTCCTCTTCCTCCTCACTACTGCCATAATCATAAGACACAAGAGCCATAGCTAAAAACATTAACCAAGATTTATTATCGCCAACTTACTTAACTTATTTACATGAGATTAGAATTTAACCTTCTCTGCTTTGACCAATGTTACCAAATACTTTGTACAAAACCGGCAAGCAACAAGCAAATTAAGTCAGTACATTGTGAAATCTGTGCAAGAGAAGTTGTAATTTTGTCGTTAGAAATATAACATCGCATTTATTGGTGTAAATTATTATTTTTAATTACAGTCATAAAAATATGATTAAGGTAAGTTAAATAAACTTGTTTACTCACTTAAAACTACACAATAATAAATGAACTTGACGTTTAAACCACCAAAAGAGGAAATTTTAATGCAGTATGTATAGGTTAAGTCCCTTTTTGTTTTAGTGTTTTTATGATTTCCTAACTTTAAATGTACTTAATTTTAAGAGTATTATCCAATACTCTTAAAATCATACAATAAAATAACAATTTGATATAATACAGGTTTAATTCTGATCAAAATTATAAAATTTGGGAATTGGGAATAGCTAATCAACCAACCGCATGTTTAAAAAATATCAACAAATTTTTAGGGAGCAGTAAGTTTGGTAACTGGTGGAGCCTCTGGATTGGGAAAGGCGACAGTAGAACGATTAGTTCAACAAGGATCTCGAGTAGTACTTTGTGACTTACCAGCTTCGAAAGGAAAAGAAGTAGCAAACACTATAGGCGAAGATAAAGTACTGTTTGCCCCAGTTAACGTGAGTTTTATCACTTACTTCCAACAACAATTGGCGTTTTGTACAATTATTTATATTTTCTATAGGTTATTTCAGAGGAAGATGTCAAAAATGCTTTAACGGCAGCCAAAGATAAATTCGGAAGATTGGATAATGTAATAAACTGTGCAGGAATTGGTGTAGCATTTAAAACTTATAATTTTAAGAAGAATGTACCTCATAGTTTAGAAGATTTTGCCAAAGTTTTACAGGTATGAATGAATTTGTAGATGTGTATAAATATATTATACATTTATATATAAAACTTTCAAAATATATTTTTGTTAGTGGCCTTTATTACATTTATGGTCAAAATTTAACCAAATTAATCATGTCTGGCATATTGTTATTTAAAATGTAATACATTTCTCATAAAGCCTCACTTTTAGGTTAACACCATTGGAACTTTCAACGTTATTCGACTTGCCGTAGGAGTTATCGGGGAAAATGATCCAGACCAACACGGCTGTAGGGGAGTTGTCGTAAATACAGCTAGTATAGCAGCATATGACGGTCAAATGGGCCAGGTAGCATATTCTGCTAGTAAGGGAGCTATAGCTGGTATGACTCTGCCTTTAGCTAGAGATTTGGCGAGTCAAGGGATCCGTGTGATTACTGTAGCACCTGGTATGTGCAGTCATTTAAACCTTGCTCCATTTGTATTAATATAGATTTTTCTAGGTCTATTTAAAACACCTTTATTTGATGCATTGCCTGATAAAGTAATTCAATTTTTATCGAAATCTGTTCCATTTCCTCCAAGACTTGGTAATCCAGAAGAATTCGCACATCTAGTTCAGAGTGTAATAGAAAATCCAATGATGAATGGTGAAGTTGTTAGACTGGACGGAGCTTTGAGGATGCAACCATAAGCGCTATGAATAGATGTTAAGAATACTTGATTTTACACTTCATACTATATCATTTCTTAATGTAGTTTTTTAAATAAAATTATTCCGTAATTTTGTTGCGTATACACTCCCGACAATGATACTAACTTTTAGTTGGTTGCTGTTAGCCGTAAAGAGCAAGGTAATTAATAACCTTGACAAAATAGAAATGTAGTTAGCACATTGCCTCGCCAAGTTTGCCTTTTATTTAAAACTTATTTGAATTTTGCAGTTTAAATGAAATTCAAATCATATATCATTAATATGGAGATTTGGTGTTGCATGGCAATTAAACTCCAAAAATATGGCACTACAGCGAGCTAAACAAATTTTCTTTTTGCAGTAACTCATAAACCAAATCCAGTCAACTGTCAAATTCAATAAAAGTCAATTGTCGCTAAATGTTTTAGTAGGATAGAGGTTTTCAACTGATAAAAATTTTATTCTTCATTTATACTAGAACTTTTAAACTAGCTTTAAAAATTTAATTAATAATGTCGGAAGGAACAAGTAAGGAACCGCAAAAGACTCCTATGGTGTATATTTGTGGCGGTAAGTAAAAAGTATAAGGTTAACCCAACCATGTTTACATTCTTGCAATTTCAGAATGCCACAATGAAAATGAAATCAGACCCAGAGATCCTATTAGATGCAGAGAATGTGGTTACAGAATAATGTATAAGAAAAGAACAAAGAGATGTATCCTTTTTATTTAAATTTTATAAATTTTAGGTTTTTATAGTGCAAGGTTGCACAATATTCTAACTTTAATCATCTTTTTACTTCTGTTGGGGATGCGATTTGGCTTCTTGTTCAACAAATTGGGCAAATAAGACTACACACTATTTGTCTTATGATTTTTCATTTACACTGGGAAGAATTTATTTTATAGTCATTTTTATTTGGCTCTCATTAAATATTTTTGCTTTTTTATGATTTAAAACATTTGTGAATTTTCCTTAACACAAATTTCAGTGGTTGTTTTTGATGCAAGATAAAGATGTTCCAAGGAGATCTTCAACTGATTTGTAAATATTGACTGTCCTAACTAAAGGATTAGGTCCAATAACCTATATTTTTTATTTTTTGTGTACAATTAGTAATGTGATGAGAATAACTTCTAATAGCAAGTAAAAATAAAATTTATGATTATTATTGTCTTTTTGTGTGTTATTAATTAGTTGAATTGGTTGAATATTATTTGGATAACATGGAACAACTTTTATTTTTAATAAAGATGATGTACCTAATAAAGATATTAAAAAAAAAAAAAAGAAAATATAACAGCTCCAAGTGTAATTGTATTTACAGATCAAACAAAGAATAGTATAAAAAAACATTAAAGCGAAGTTAGAAGGATGGCAAACAGAATATTACACAAAAACAATAAGAGGTACAATACAAATAATTGTCCTACTCTAGTGGCAAAATCTACTCAACCTTTAAACTAGAAGAAAATATACATATTATACAGTATGTTGTGATTGAGGACTTGATTTTTTAATATTATTTAGATTTACTATTTTTTATGTCAAATTTAAAATGGAATTTTGGTCGTCAGTTTACGTACATCCATATTATATGCACTGTAAATAGATAGTTTCAGTTAAATTTACCAATAGTTAAATTATGGAAGTTTGTGTGCACATATGATACTTTTTGTAAGTATTTTTCATTAGGTGCGTAGAATTTTCCTGGTCTCCCCTACCCTTAAGCTTTTGGGATTAAAATAATGTAAGAAATAAACGAGTACTATCTAGTAATAACTGTTGACAAATAAATTCACAGTAATAAATTGTAGAATAAAAATGGTTCATTTAAGGGAAAAAAATCATATTGAAACATTAATAATGATCAGTTAAGGTGATTGTGTAATAGTCCAGTCATCAGAGATTTACCCCTAAAAACCCCCCACCCCTAAAAATCATACGAACAAGCTGAATTTTGCCGATAATATCAATTTTGGGATCCTAAAAGAGATGCAAAAAGGTTTATGACTAACCCATGGGCTTCCCCCTAAAACCCCGCCTGTAGGGTAGTAAACTTAACAATGTGGCTCAGTGAATGTTGTTATGAAAACGGATTTAAGATTTGATTCAGCCTGCAGATGTAAAACCTCTTCCAACCTTTAAAGTCACAATGGAAAGATACAGTACCTGCACGAATGGGCAACTCATCGTGAAAATGTTAATATTTTGAGCAAATCAACTTTTTGTCCATTGCTCAAAAAAGTTTTAGAAAAAGAAAATTTGCCTGTAATTATTAACAATGGTTTTCGCAAGTGTGGCTTATATCCATACAATCCAAATGCCTTGGATTACTCAAAATGTGTACAAAACATTCTTGAAAAACATCAGAATTCCACTAAAAATCTCCAGACAAGAAAATAAAGAACGGGCATTTGAACACCGCCATCAATATAATTAATCAGCTTAGTACTTACTTACTCCGTGGCGTTACAACCCTTCGTAGGTTTTAGCCGACTCGACAACATGCCTCCACTGTCTTGAGCAACCTCCATCCAATTATCCACGCCCATAGTGCTTAGGTCTCCTGCTATATTATCTCGCCGCCGGAGACGAGGGGGTCCGCGTGGTCTCCTTCCAGTTGGGACTTTCTCCCACACCAGTCTTACTGTTCGTGTTCGTCAGAATGTCTTCTGAGGTGTCCTGCCCATTGGAGTCTTCTGGACTTTATTTCTCTTATGATGTTGGCGTCTGGGTAAAGTTCTTCGAGCTCTTTGTTAGTTCTTATCCTATATTGTCCTGATGCTTCATCCAGCACAGGGCCAAAGATCTTCCTTAGGATTTTTCTTTCCCAAACACATAAATCAGCTTAGTAACGAGTTGAAAAATGTTGGAGTTGACTCAAAAATCGTTGTTGATATTTTAAATACAGCAAAGAATAACGATGCTGAAAGTCTCAATTCAACCGAAAATTCAATTAGCCAGGCACAAATAAATGACATAAGTTTTCCTAATCATACACATAATCAATCAGACTAGTGTCACAACCAGTTCAAGTTTTTGATATAAGTTCACCAAATATAGGTGATTATACACTGGAGGTCCAGGAAGAAGAACATCTTGGTTAAATAACCTCAGAATCTGGTTCAATACAACATCTGTCCAGCTTTTCCGCGCTGCTGCAGATAAGATAAAGATTGCCATGGCCCATGATGATCGCCAACATTCGTAACGGATAGGCACATCAAGAAGATACACTGGAAACTAATTTGACAGAAAGTGACTAAATGACTTCGAAATTATAACCGAATTTGAAGTCATACCACAAAATCATGAAGTCCAGGAAACACAGCAATCATAAGTTGCTAAATTTAATGCAAATACGCCAGAAGATCTGAACTGTCACAAAAAACCTCGCGACACATGATAAGTTGAAAATATCATCTAAGGAATCTGAAACAGAAACAAACATTAACCAAGATAAGATGGAGGATGATAAAGAAAATTGAACGGAAGACGAATTTTTAGAAAACCATAACTATATTACGGAGAATATAAAAATAACAAATAAAGAGTGTAGGAACTAAAACCCTACCGAAAATGATATTTTGCAAGAAAATAATACACAAAATATGCAAAGCAAATTAAATGACAGTCCAAAAAATATCAAAAACAAAATAAATGTCTTGTCCAATGTTGTTGTTAAATCAACAAATCTATCACCCGTTTTAGGTAAGTATTTAACTTTACCTAGTAGGTACATGGTACATCTAACACCATAAAAAAGAAGATGTACATTAATAGAATAGGAGCCATTTCCTCCGATGAGTGGAGACAGTTTGAGAAGCAGAAGGAAGAAATTAAGGAGCAGAAAAAGAACGATATATTGATTTAAAAAATTAAAAGACTGGAAGCTAAGGAAAAGAAGGAGACAGAAAGAAAAAAGAAGAATTACAAAAAAGAAAAGCTAGCCAAAAAACATTAAAAAGAGGAAGAATAGTACAACATCACAGTGAGCAGAATAAGGTGTGACTCGTGTGAAAAGGAACTGTTTAGTGACACAGAAATAAACGAATTAAAGAATATTGGTTGTGACAATTGTCCTCCGTGGTATCATCTAAAATGTACTGAATTTGCTGGTAACGTTTATGAGAATCCATGTATCACAAAAAATTTTATTTCAAATCTTTAGTAAAAGGTATAAATAAAATACCCAAACGGGCTATATCACAAATACAGAACGTTTTCGAAATGTAAATTCCATCATCAGTGTAACAAAGTATACATGCTATGAGCCACTAAAATATATGGGTGAAAATCCTTTAAATTTTATAAATTTATAAATATGTTACATTATAATGTTATTAAAAATTACGATAAGTTACCGTTGGAATTGGTAACATGGCAACGTATGTTGCTACATCTACATCGATTACATGGTCATGAGACAAAGTGTCTTCGAGGGCCTGTTGATAACAACTGTTGTTATAATGATGGATGATTTTAACGCTAAGGTAGGAGAAACAAGAAATGATAACATCCAAAATGTATTAAATTATGGGTTAGGTATTAGAAACAGCCGAGGCGAACGTTTAATAGATTTTGCAACCGAAAATAGTTTGGCCATTGTAAACACAATGTTCAAACATCATGCCCGTCGTTTATCGACGTGGTCCAGCCTAAATGCAGACTACAAGAACCAAATCGACTAGATATTTATAAGAAACGGATGGAGACATGTTTTACAAACGTAAAAACTGGACCAAGAGCTGAATGTGGATCCGATCATAAATTGTTATGGGCTTGCTTCAAGATGAAGCTAAAAAGAACAATGCTGCACCAAAATCAAAACAGGCTGGAGATTTTAAATCCGAAAACATTTAGAGATGCATTAAAGAAAACTAGTATGTTGAATACACAAGAAAACCCAGAAGAAATGTGGAAAGGTTTCAGAAATGCCATAGAAACCTCTGTAGAAAGAACCAGAATCGAAAAAAAGATCATCAAGAGAAAACACTGGATGACAGACAGAACGCTGCAACTTCTCGAAGAGCGAAGGAGAATTCAATCTCTTATATATCAAAACGACAGCAACAAAACGAATTAGCAAGGTTAAATATAGAAATTAAAAGAGCATGTAGGGATGATAAGAATAAACATATAAATGAAGAATGCGAAGAACTAGAGAGACATGCAAACTGGTATGAATCACATGAGCTATATAACAAAGTCCGATATCTATCCAGGGAATTTAAACCAATCACACAAACAAAAATGGATCAAAACCAACATATTATAAATGACGAGAAAGGGATTGCGGAGGTATGGAGAAAATATTGTCAAAGTCTATATGCAGATGATCCCCAGAATGCAAATCACGACGAGTTTACTACAGGGAGAGAACCAAACATTCTAAAGTTCTAAAGTCAGAGGTAGAAAAAGCAATCAAAAAGTTAAAAAATAAAAAATCTCCTGGCGCAGACCAGATCACCGCAGAAGTTTTAAGAGACTGGAGATGTTGGAGTAAATGTTATGCATATGATCTGTAAAAAGATTTGGGAAACCGGAGAGTGGCCCAACAACTGGACAACATCCACTTTCATCCCTATATTCACAAAAGGAATTCCGCTAGATTGCAGCAACTACAGAACGGTAACCCTAATATCCCATGCAAGCAAGGTTCTACTTCATGTAATACATGAAAGACTAAAAGCTTTTCTATTGCCTCAGATATCAGAAGAACAAGCAGGATTTGTCCCAAGAAAAGGCACAAGAGAACACATCCTTAATGTCAGACAGCTAATCGAAAAAACTCGTGAATTCAATACTCCTATGCTTATGTGCTTTGTGAATTACACAAAGGCCTTCGATAAAGTCAAATGGTAGCAGCTATGGTCCATACTAGCGGAAATGGGAACACCCCACCACTTAATTCAACTAATTAGAAGTCTATATGAAAATAATAAGTACACAGTAAAAATAAACAACACCCATTCCGATCATTTCAGAACAGAGGCAGGTGTCAGGCTATGCGAAAGGTACTAGACGGATGGAAGGGTGGAATATCAATAGGAGGTCAAAAAATCAGTAACTTTAGATATGCTGATGACACTTTTATATATGATGATATAGCCAAGGGTTACATGAAGCCGAACAACTAGTCCAGGACAGGAGAGGATGGAGGGAAATCGTGAAAAAACTGTAAGGCCTGATGGTGTCACCACATTCCAAAAGGGATTAGGACTGAGGAGGAGAATCTAATTATAAAAAAAAATGTTACAACTAAAAATGCAGAATTTATACTTTTACATTACAAACGATCGCACGTCACAGGAAATGCCTTCAAGAAGATGGTTTTGGCTGTAACTTATAGCAGAGGTTAAGTAATCAGTGCTTAAACTAGTACTACATACTAGTGTAATTAAAAAAGAGCTGTTTTAAATGTCTTAGATCGTTTGTAATGTGAAAGTTTAAATTCGGCGTTTTTTAAGCATATTTCAAATGCCTCACATTTGTTGCCAAAACTAAAATTTCAGATTTGCATTTGCAAGAGCAGCATTTGACACGATAGAAAGACATATTATAGGGAAATGCTTGAGGAAAATTAACGTACCTAATGCATTGATAAAAATTATAGAAAGTACTTACAAAGAGGTAAAAGGAAGGGTACAAATAACAGGGGAAAGATCGGAAGCATTTAATTGGAAGAGAGGTATTAAACAAGGAGATAGTCTCAGCCCTTTGCTATTCATAATAGTAATGAACGAATTGATAAGAAACACTAGAGTCAGAACTAATCAACTACAGACAATAATAATAGGTTACCGCAGATTACAATCGGTAACAATAGAGTCCTTAATGTATGCAGACGACATAGTACTAATAGCAGATTCCGAGAATAAAATGCAGAAACTAATGGATATATGGGTAGAACAAATAGAAGAACTTAAAATGGAGATAAACGAGGAAAAAAGTAAGATAATGATAATCAGCGGCAAAGGAGATAAGGAAGATAATCAAATAAAGATAAAATGTAAAAACTCAGAATTGGAAATAGTAACAACTTACGAATACCTGGGAAGTATAATAACTAATGATGAAAAAATAGACTGGGAAATAACAAATAGAGCAAAGAAATCAAACAAGTTATATTATGCGTTAGCCCCAATAATGGGAAAAAGAGAACTTGCACGAGAAACAAGAATCAAAATATATAACACAATAGTGATACCGACTGTGCTCTATGCAAGTGAAAACTGGACAATTCTGGAAAAACATAAGAGCAGGATAAACGCAATGGAGATGAGACATCTAAGAAGGATAGTTGGAAAGACAAAATGGGATAGATTAAGCAACGAGACTATTAGGAGAATGGCCAACCAGGAACCGATAATGAACAAAATAGCAAAGAGACAAATGAACTGGTATGGACATCTGATGAGGATGCAATCCAATAGAATAACAAGAAAAATTTATGAAGCAGACCAAGAAAAAAATGGATACAGCAAGTATTAGAGGCGGGGCAACAAAAATCACTCGAGGAATTGAAAATAATGGCAGGAAACAGAAAAGAATGGAAAAGGTGGGTAAATGGAAATTAAAATAGCTAGCCCAAATCCGACACCCTGTTAGGGTAAAAGGAAGGGGAGAAAGAAAGAAAGAAAGAAACTAAAATTTCAAAAGGTTTTGAGGATTAGGTTCTAGTTATGGAAACCCCATATAGTGGCCGATCAATGAAAGGAATAGATTGTATTGATCTCATGAGAATAAAAAATGGCAAAAATCGCGCCATGTTTATTTATTTAACACCTTTATAAAACTGAGTTCATTTGCGTCGAAATACAAAAATTGCATACGACAGCTGCACACTTTACCACCTTTAAAACGCATCTTGATTTTTATTGATAGGACACTTGGATCAAAAGATATTAAATTTTTACCGTCGAGCTGATACAAATTTTAAAGAGCATTGATTTCGCGAGCGTAACTGACATTCAAAATCTCCGATCGCTTCAATCGTTGTTTCTCAGATAACCGTTTATTCTACACAAAAAATGCTAATAAACGTTTTTGTTTAAAATTATTTACATTTTTTATTTGAAACATTTTTTTCTATAGCGTACAGATTCTTGATAAAACTTTTTTGCATCTTTTTTTGGGGTCCGAAAATTAATATTTTCGGCAAAATTCAGTTTGTTCGTATGATTTTTAGAGGTTCAGTGGCATTTTCGTCTCTGACGACTGGGGTATAAGAACAGCATCTAAAAAAGTTGAATGTTTGGATGGAAATTGTGCAAAATAGACTTATAGAGCCATTTTTCATAGACGGAAACTTGATTGGTAACAATTATTTAGATTTACTATTTTTTCGGCCAAATTTAAAATGGAATTTTGGTCTTCAGTTTACATACGTCCACATTACATGCACAAATATAATAAAACAATGGATTTACATAAACGTACATCTGGAAAAACCAATGATAGCAAGTGTTCATCTCTAAAGCGAATCGATTTGGCGGCCGCTGGCATGATGGCAAGGTCCGGGGACCCCTAATTTTCAAGGTTGATGCGCAAGGGCGCCATTCCAATTTCTTCTGCGGGAGGCTCGTCTTGTATGAAATTTTCAAGGTCGCTCCAGTGCGAAATCGATAAAACAACCGTGTGTTGATGTTTGGTCCTGCGTACGCGCAATATCAATTTGTATGTGCATCACAATGATTTCTTGTCCGGGATGACGGGTCCAGGTAAATAATAATTTTGCCGCCTCTCGAACAAAACGTTTAATTTCTCGTCTGTGTGACTTTTACCGTTGGACAAAGTGCTGATGGTTTTGTGTTGATGCTTTTCCTGCTAGACTCAGTGCACCACGTGCAAGTGAGCCAGGAGAAAGTTGCTGTCGAGTGGCGAGAATATTGCGTATGCAATTGGCGGGAGAAACGGTAATCCATTAATTATAGTGATTTATGCCATTGTCGATATTGAATGTCGAAGTTTTCTGATTGGGGAAGGTCATTTTATCATTTCTACTTTGTGACATTGGTATTATAAGTCAATATCCTACTGCGTAGTTGCGAATGTAGCGGGCTCTTATCAAAATAATTGAATTTGCAATGATTTATTCAATTTTTGATTTTATTTGGCATGAAACAAATAAGTTTATTTTTTAAACAATGTATGCTACTCTTATCTTTCTTTAAAATAACAATATTTTAATATGTGGAGATTAAATAAAGCGATTCTCTGAATCATTTAAAACTGTAGTTTTTTCAAAATCTAACTTTAACACAGAAGTAGAATAAGAGATAAAATGATTTTATTCAAAATTATAGTTATTAGAGTTTTTTAACCTAAATTAATAAAATGTTTTAGTTTACAAAACTTTTATTTGTCTAGCACTTAAATGCGTCAATTACATCTCTACAGCATTTGCATGATTTGACGCGTATTTACCGATTTTGTTCCAATATCATGATTTTTGTCCCCAGAAGGTACGTAATGTAGACTGGGTATAGTCCTACCAGAGATCTAAGAGAGTCATTAATATTTATTATCGATATAAGTCTACCGCAAGGCAGCAAGGGATCGCCACTGGACAGGATCGTACTTTTATTTTCGATTTGCATTACTTATTCGATTGGTAGGTGTGTTTAAAAGCCGATCTTTATCATTGTCTACTAAAGTTATAATAGTTGCAAAAATATTTACATACACTACATTCACATATTTACAATACTTTATCATTTCTAAATAGAGTACAAAAAGGACAGAGACAAAAATATTTTAGATTATTTTCAAAATTGAGGTGTGTCTAAAAGCTGGTTTTATTAACTGAATTTAAAAATATTTACATAAATTACGTATACATAGAAAGTTTACCATTTATAAATACAATTCAGAAAGTACTTACATTAAAAAAATCACATGGACAAGTCAGTTTCACTATCACTGTCGTTATCTAGATCTTGTGATGCATCTTGTTCAACATCGTACTCGAGAAAATACTGAGGGACACAACAGTCAATACACGAGGAACAATCATTAATAAAAGCGTGCAAATACTAGCATTTGCAGATGATGTTGACATAATCGCAAGATCAAGAAGAGAAATGATAGAGGCATACAACCAAATAGAACGAGCTGCACAAAATAGTGGTCTTTAAATCAATCAGATCAAAACAAAATATATGCAGGAAAGTAAAAACGCAGAAATAAGGCAGCCACAAAATATAAGAATAGGAGAATACAACATAGAGGGGGTAAAAAAACTTTATATACTTGGGATCCCTAGTCACGTCTGATAATAACGTTACGGAGGAAGTGAAGAGGCGAATATTTATTGCAAATAAATGTTACCATGGCTTAATTACGGCAACTAAGATCAGATAACGTCGCAAGAAAAACAAAATGCCAAATATATAAAACCCTAATAAGACCGGTACTCACATACGGCTCAGAAACCTGGACACTCACTAAATGAGAGGGAACGTTGTTAGCCACCTTCGAAAGAAAAATCTTGCGACACATATATAAGGGCACAAAAGAAAACGGAATATGGCGAAGAGGATACAACTTTGAACTATACAAAATATACCAGGATCCGGATATTATAACATTCATTAAAATAGGACGGCTGCGTTGGATAGGACATGTAGAAAGAATGGAAGAAGGCGAAATACCAAACAAAATATTCAAACAGATGCCAGTAGGAAAAAGAACAAGAGGAAGACCGAAACTGAGATACTTAGAACAAATAGAAAATGATATAACAACCTTAAAAATAAAAAAACTGGAGAAAAAAAGCACGACAGATCAGAATGGAGAAGAATCCTGGAACAGGCCAAGACCCAAAAAGGGTTATCGAGCCAGTGATGATGATGAAATTCATCTGTGGTTCGTCTAATTGAATTAGAAATGGAGAAAATAACCAATGACAGCTGGAAAAATACAGAGAGAGATGTTTCTCAAAGAAACAATTATTATAGATCTAGGTAACGACAGTGATAGTAAAACTGACTTGTCCATGTAATTTTTTTTTAAATGTAAGTACTTTTTGAATTGTATTTATAAATGGTAAACTTTCTATGTGTACGTAATTTATGTAAATATTTTTAAATTCAGGTAATAACGATATAATACCAGCTTTTAGACACATCTCAATTTTGCAAATAATTTTCTAAAATCTTTTTGCCCCTGTTCTTTTTGTATTCTATTTAAAAATGATAAAATTTTGTAAATATGTGAATGTAGTGTATGTACTTAAATACTTTTGCAACTATTATAACTTTAGTATACAATGATAAAGACCGGCTTTTAAACACAGATAACAATCGAATAAGTAATGCAAATCAAAAATAAAAGTACGATCCTGTCCAGAGGGATCCCCCTCTGAATTGCGGTAGACACTTATCGATAATAAATATTAATGACTATATTAGATCTCTGGTAGGACTATACCCAGTCTACATTACGTACCTTCTGGGGAAAAAATCGTGAATATCGAACAAAATCAGTAAATATGCGTCAAATCATGCAAATGCTGTAGAGATGTAGTTAATAATAATAAATATAATGACTCTCTTACATCTCTGGCAGGACTATACGGTTGTAACAATTTTCCTTTAATGATTTACAGCACAGCTATTACAGCTGTTAGCAACGATCAAAACCTTTGGTGTGAAGCATACTCATTTGTCTTTAAATTAATGTCAAAACCAGTAGCTTAAGTAAAACAGTTTGGACTTAGACGGAACATGTCATTTAAATAAGTGTGTGCGATTATTATTATGGATATATGGGTAGAACAAATAGAAGAACTAAAAATGGAGATAAACGAGGAAAAAAGTAAGATAATGATAATCAGCGGCAAAGGAGATAAGGAAGATAATCAAATAAAGATAAAATGTAAAAACTCAGAATTGGAAATAGTAACAACTTACGAATACCTGGGAAGTATAATAACTAATGACGGAAAAATAGACTGGGAAATAACAAATAGAGCAAAGAAATCAAATAAGGTATATTATGCGCTAGCCCCAATAATGGGAAAAAGAGAACTTGCACGAGAAACAAAAATAAAAATATATAACACAATAGTGATACCGACTGTGCTCTATGCAAGTGAAAACTGGACAATTCTGGAAAAACATAAGAGCAGGATAAACGCAATGGAGATGAGACATCTAAGAAGGATAGTTGGAAAGACAAAATGGGATAGATTCAGCAACGAGACTATTAGGAGAATGGCCAACCAGGAACCGATAATGAACAAAATAGCAAAGAGACAAATGAACTGTTATGGGCATCTGATGAGGATGCAATCCAATAGAATAACAAGAAAAGTTTATGAATCAAAAAACATCGGAAAAATAAAAAGAGGCAGACCAAGAAAAAAATGGATACAGCAAGTAGTAGAGGCGGGAAAACTTAAACAAAAATCACTCGAGGAATTGAAAATAATGGCAGGAAACCGAAAAGAATGGAAGAGGTGAGTAAATGGAAATTAAAATAGCTAGCCCAAATCCGACACCCTGATAGGGTAAAAGGAAGGAGAGAAAGAAAGAAAGAAAGAAAGTGTGCGGTTATTACAACCGACCCCATACCAGGGGCGGTTGTAACAAGAATAGAGGACAGTTATAACATTCAAAAATAATACATAAATCACACATATAAAATCAGTTTTATTATTTTTAATTAGATTTATTAATCAAAAATACCAAACACAATCTGAGTTTAAACAAATTATTTTTCCCTATATTTAATCAGAACAATCGCAGTTGTGGTATATATAGTATCTACTCCCATCAGTACAGACTACGCGAGACCATTGTTTGCAGCTACCTTGACACTGAATCCAACTCTCTCCAGACCGACTCGCTGAATAGGTCTCTAAGCAAATAAGATAATAATATTCTTCTTCTTATGATGATTCTGGCGGTGTATTAGTCTTCATTTTCTTCGCTTTTCCTCTCCATTTGTCTTTGATTATCTTTCCAGTAGATGATTCGAGTACTTTTTTCTTTGTTTGTCTATTTTTAAACCGTTTTTGTTGCTCTTTATACTCCTATCTAGCAGCTTCTTTTTTAGGAATATCTGTGTAGATAGCAGACTTTTTGGTTTTTCGACCTCTGTTTCCTAGTTTTCTAGGTGGAACTTTAGGATAAGGCCGTAAAGTCTCAAGCGAGAACACAGACTGCTTGCTTGTAGACGGTTCTGATTGCTGACGCAAAACAGCATCACAAGGAGGGATGTTTGATTCCAGATTCATTGTCATCATCATCATCATCAACATGTATGCGTCCACTGCTAGACATAGGTCTTCCTCAGCTCTTTTCATCTGTCTCTGTCTTGTGCGGCTTGCATCCAATAATTGCCAACACGCTTCAGGTCGTCAGTTTATCTAGTTGGTGGGCGTCCTCTGCTCCGTAATGCTTCTTGTCTTAGTCTCCACTTTATAATACGTTTTGTCCATCAGTTGTCTGATAATCTGGCGACGTGTCCTGCCCAATTCCATTTTAGCGACGCGATTTTTTCGATGGCGTCTGTTGTTTTTGTTCTACGACGTATTCCTTCGTTTGGAATTCGGTCTCCCAGAGAGACACCCAACATCTGACGCTCAATAGCCCTCTGAGTTAAGCGAATCTTATTCACTACCTTTTTTGTAAGTGGTAATGTTTCCAAAAAGTGTGAGTGTTAATGTTAAAAGGTCCACATGTTTTTGTGAGTGTTAATGTTAAAACCCCAAAAGTTATTTTCCATGAAAGACGAAACTACTGAACGGCCCTCACTCTCCGGCTGCGCCAACAGCCTCAACCGAGGTAGCGGTTGGAATAGGTTTGGAGCAGAGAGTGCTAAGAATCCCTGGAAAAAATGAAGCTACTACAAAGAGCGACAAATGCATATTACTTCATACAATGTTAGAAATCTTATATCAGACCAGAAGATGATGGAACGTGAGGAAGAGCTGAAAATAATAAAATGGGACATCATCGGCCTCAGCGAAATAAGATTCATTGTACCGGCTTGCAATTCTTGGCTAGGTTCTAGGGGTGTTTGTCTAGGCGGTGTTTTTCTTACATGGAGCTCGGCGATTTCAACTGATGTAAGCATTTGATGGTCAATGAATGATTCGTTTTTAGGATTGGCTGGGCGTACTATGATATTTGAATCATTGTTAGTAAATGGCTGCGAAGCAGCCTGTTTAGTTGATACTCTATTTTCGGGCTCAGTTGAGCTTACTACGCTGAATAAAGGTGGATCCTCATTCAATAACGAAGGTAATAGTGATGAGGATTCGTCATCAGGTGCAAGTCTAATGTTATGTTGATTAGAAATCCTCACCTCTTCAGTAGAATTTGGATTAGGCCTGTCTGTCGCGAACGATGACGCAAAGTCAATTTCTGTCTTTCGAAACCCCGCCTGGATATTCACCTCAGTGAGAGCAAGTGGCATTGCTATAATACTCGGTATGTCGTAAATAGTCATAATTTTGCCTGGATGGTTTCGCATCCAGTCGTCATAGGCAGTATTAATAGCTTTTTTGAAAGGCCCATAAACGGATCTATCTAACTGCTGTAGTTTGTGAGAACAGTGGGGCGGAAATGACAGTAATCTCTCTCTTGTCGTTTCCTCATTGCTGAGGATCGTGATTTCCTACAATGCCAATTCTCTCCATCTCTTGCGATTTTGGGCTGCTCTCATGGACTCGGAAAACGTCTCTCCAGTGGCTTTCTGTACTTGATCTGACCATCGGATAGGTGAACGTCCTCTGCCTCTACGTCCTTCTACGTTTCCGCACACAATTAGTCTTTCTAAGTTGTCATTGTCTCTTCTCGCAATGTGGCCAAAAAACTTTAAAACATTTGCAAGACACTGAGAGGAGAGTCGGGTCTGAATGTTTAGCTCTTCGAGAATCGACTGATTGGATCTGTGCTCCGTCCACGAGACGCGTAGCATTCGTCTCCAGCACCACATTTCGAATGCGTCAATCCTTTTCCTATCCTCTGATTTTATTGTCCATGTTTCGGCACCGTAACTGAAGATTGAAAAAATGAGTGTCCGTACCAGTCTCATTTTGAGTTTTTTGGATAAAGAGCGGTCCTTCCATATTTTTGACAGTCGACTCATCGCGTTCTTGGCCATCCCTATTCTTCTGCGAATTTCCGTATGGGAGGAGGCTGTATTGCTTAAGGAAGATCCTAGATACGTGAACTCGTCTACTTTGTCGAATTGATTTAGGGCGCCTGTTGTTTGGAGGATATTCGCGTGGTCCACAATCATGATTTTTGTTTTCTGATTATTAATCTTGAGCCCACACTTGTTGCTTTCGGTTTCTACTCTCTTTATCAGTCTCGACATCTCCTCTTCAGATGTTGCTATCAGTGTTGTATCGTCTGCGAATCTTAAGTTTGAGATCTTTTTTCCTGCAATGGAGATGCCGCCTCTCCATCCATCGAGTGCGTTCCTCATTATGTATTCTCCATATAAATTGAACAGGTCTGGAGATAGTATGCACCCTTGTCGTACACCTCTGCTGGTTTTGAAGGTATCAGATTGCTGGTTTTCAATTCTTATTTTAACTGAGTTATCTTCGTATAAGTTTTTAAATAATATTGCCAAATGATCTGGAACTCCCATCTCATGAAGAACTGTCCAGAGAACTTCCCACTTCACACAATCAAATGCCTTTTGGTAGTCTAGAAAACAGATTATTATTGGAATTTTAAATTCGCGGGCCTTTTCTATGAGCTGCCGCATATTAAGGATTTGCTCTCTCGTACCCTTCCCTTTGACAAAGCCTGCTTGTTCTTGGGGAATTTGTTTGTCTAAGTATTGTTGCAAACGGCGTTTAATGATTCTTAGTAATATTTTGCTTGGATGGGAAATCAGTGAGATGGTACGATAATTACTACACTTTGTAGTTGTTCCTTTTTTATGGATTGGTATGCACAATGATGTGCGCCATTCTCTGGGCCACTTTCCGCATCTCCAAATTTTATTACAAAGTTTCCACATTATGTAACATCCTTTGTCTCCCATGTTCTGAAGACAGTTCTGATGACAGTAATACTATTCCATTATCTTTGCAAAAATCTAAGGAGTTGATATGTATATGGGACGAATGATTGTCTAGCACCAATAATATCTTATGCGACAAAGAGGCATTCGTATGTTTTTGAAAATGTTTAAGAAATATAATAAATGTCTCTTCTTGCATCCACCCTGATGGATTACCGATTGATCCCACTGGCCCGTCTCTAATGAAATGCTCTTGATATTTAATTCGAGGAAACACGAACATAGGTGGAATGGCGTTGCCTAATGCTGTTAGCTGCAAATGCTAGTATGACCAAAGTGCATCGTTCAGAAGAGGTAAGTACGCCACCTGCCTTGTGTCACATCTTGCAACAACTCTGTCAGGCTTCTGTACTGTAGTAACGCCGGTTTCGTCGACATTATAATATCCTGAGGTTCAAAGTGATCCCGATTCCCGATCCATAACGATCCGAAGATTATCATAAAACACATTGACATTATTTGGTTGAAACTTGTCGTCCGAGATAGGCTTGTGGCTTGAGCAGCGCGGATAGATAATTCGGAGTTTCTCTTCATGAATGAACGAAACCATTCATCTACAGCCATTTTATTTTCCAGCCAGGTGGAAGGAGCGTTTAAATTATGTCCGAAATATATGTGTCAAAATATATGTCCGTACAACGAATGAGGTACTTCGCTAATTGCCGTTCTTGGCCTTTGTTAAAAACTCTGTTATGAGCCACATATCCATTTAGTATTTTCTAGCTATTCATGGTCATCTTCATTTACTGCATCTGTCAGGTCTGTCAGGAGCAAATATTGTTATTTATTGAATTAAACAAATTTATTGAATTATGTTAATATAATATAATTTGTTTAAACTATCTTTTACTACACTATCTTTTTTTAAATATTTTCTGTTTTTCTATGCTCTACATATTATATTCTGTCTATTGTTGTATACTGTGAGTATTTTCTACATACATCTTAGCGGTTTACCATCACTTTTGTTTTTGGTATGTTCACTTTTAGTCCAACTTTTGTGTTGTCCTTTGCATTTTACTAACCGTTTCCTTCAGTTTGTACATATTCTTCGATAGCAATGTCATATCTAGTTCAAATTACGTCTACAGGCACTCAAAGAATCCTTAACACTACAGATCATACAGATTGAATTAGGAATTATTGAAAAATATGTTTTTTTGGTGGAATATTTGAGAATATGCATAACAATTTTGATTGTATCATGTATCTCCACTTTGTAGTACCCTCCAACGAGTTAATCTATATTTAAGTAGGATAACCACGTAGAAAAAACATCCAAATCTGACACGTTTCCTCCATTAATTTGTTGGGACAGTCTAAATACTGTAATTTTTTTGTGTAATGCTCGTTAACCTTTAAAAACTGCTCAAGATTTTAATATTTATTGTAATTGCAGTCATCAGCCTTTACGAAAATGTTCTCAAGGCTACCTGCGGTCCGCGGAGTCGTTTTTGTAGGTATGTCATGTCCAATCGTGGTGTAAAAATGTAAACAGGTGGTCTGTATCAACATTACCTATCCCATCGCTTTCAGACGCTTGCCAGACTATGTCGGTCGGTCTCTTTCTTAACAATTGGTGCCACGTTGCCAGTTTTCTTATTTTTTTTTATTAATGCATTTTTAATCACTATAATAACCCTAGCTTTGTTGGTAAACAAACTTTCATTAATAAAATATAGCCGAGTGAGTGTATACTTCATACTTTGTTGTCTACAATTATTAAATATGTATTATCCGTTTATGCAGCAATTAAATCATATCTATAAAATAGTCCATTAAATGTTTAATGTTTTAAATATTACTATAATTAAAGTCATCAAACAAATGTACATAACCATAACTTTTTATGTAAAATTGGATAAAACACTTACGTCAAACGTACAGTGTATCCCGATTATGTTTAATATGTTATATACCTAAATAAAGCACTCTTCCAGTGGCGAATAAAACTCAAAGATTTGGTGGGAATTCCCGTATACAACCACACCGTAGGTTCACTTTAAGGAATCAAGCAAACTAGCACATTTATGATTTTCTTGTTAAAAAAATCATTCATATACCTACGAATGTATATTTAAATTTTAAACAACTTAACAAAACAAAATAAACTGAAAACAGAAATCTAGAAAGAAAGAGAACCAAAGACATCAGAAGAGAAACGATATATATCAGAAACAACTCATATGGTTCTAAAATGTAAACAGAATCGGCGAATGCCGAATAACAAAACTAATAATAAAGGAACCAATAGGAAGAAAGAAAAGAGGACGCTCAAGAAAAACCTAACAACAAGAGATAGTAACTTTCAATAAAGCTGAGCTTGATTCGCTATCCACATTATGAAAAAGTCTCTGGTATTATCGACCTGACTGTACAGATTAAATCAAGAAGTTTTGACTGAAAACGTTAGATTTGCTTGTCCAAACGATGGAAAATTATTTTCCAACTGTACATATACTAAAAATATGAAAACACGTCTTTGAACAAGTATTTGAACGCATGATCTGTATTAGAATTTCATCAAGAATTGACGAAAATCTCGTTAAAGAAAAAAGTAGTTTTAGACCGGTAAGTTCCTCGGTACATAGGTATAACCCAAATACTGAATCTCACCTAATATATCAAATAGATCTTACCGCCGCTTAGAATACGGCGAACCGCAGGAAATTCTTTCAAAAACTTTATAAAATCACAGGTGACAGGAAACTTACTTGCTTTATCCGCGTTTCGTCTCGTTCAATGAAAAGAAGAGCATATGGAGAATATAGAAGAATTGTCTCAATAATGGCAGTGTAATTGTGTAACCTCGGAAACCTTTTTTGGATGGTGCTAGAAAGGTCACACATGGAGACACTGCGGACGGCAGCCAGATGGTTGGTGGAGAGCGAGTCGTGGGTTCGAAACTAGCTTTTGGAACCAGGAATGGGTCCAACGGACGAAATAAGTAAAGATACGATAGGAGATATTAGAAAAAGATACAGAAATAAACAAAAAGATAGATGGGTAAAATTACCAAAGATAAGATAAGATAGGGAACAGGGCGCCACTTAATTTTTTGGGGTTTAAGGAGAAAATTAAGAAACCTTAGAAAAGAAAAGAGATAAGGAAAGATATTTAGGTTCAGAGATCAAACCCAAGAAAAGATATCAACTGTTAATTATTAAATAAATTTGGTTAACACTCTACATAACAAAAAATAAATATATAAGGTATTACACTTACTTACCTACGAAACTTAATCAGCCTGATCTTTCTACTGGTCAAAGGTATAGTTATATTTAAAGGTAAAAAGCAAATATTCAGAGTTATGGTTATATCAGGGAACTTTGTTAGGAGTCGACAAATAAAATACATACATAAAACAATAACAATATATTCAACAACAAAATTATGACGCTGCTGAATGCAACACAAGTAATAAAAATACACAAACAACTATGAAATGGTGGTAGGTATACATATAAAAATAAGCAGAAATATAATTAGAAAATACCTTTACAAAGTTATAAGTATAACACAATCATGCACAAATAAAGTTTTGGCGTATCTCGAGATATTACAGCAAATAAAATTGAATACAAATTATAACAAACACAAAAGATAACAAAAATTAATAAAATCTAAGTTTACAAATACAGAAAGGTTACAGAAATGAAAAGATAAAGATTTAACCAAACCGCATGGTTAAGTCGATTATTTGGTTCGTAACAAAATACTGACTGTTCTTTAAATTTAATGCAAAATTCAGTAGTTACTCTCAACTACATTTGAAGACATGTATGAATTTGAGATACGTCCAGATAATGGAAGATGATATGATACCATACCATGTTACTCGCCAAGATAAGTGGAGATACTTAGATTATAGCAACTTACGGTAATTCCTGACGACTGCTGCTTTAAGTCACTGAAGTTAATACTATACTGGTATTAAACACTGAATTTAATTACCCTTAAAGGTGCTTTACAACTATACTTAATCTAATATAGTGTAAGATAAAAAAACTCTAATAAACAAGTCTATACACACTTATAAAGAAAATGCACAGAGACGGTAAGATAGCAGATATGATAATGTGAGTTAAGCGTCTTAACTCGACGAATGCCCACCGGTAAGTGACTTGGTTCCTCTAAAATTTTACCAAGCTACCCAAGAAAAGGTGAGGGTATCTTCCACTCAAAAATCATAGGCCAGTTGTATGTATTTCTGAGAAGGTAAAAAGTTCTAACTAACATTGAACATAACGGTATACTTCTACCTACAAACGTGATGAAATATCAAATCTCCTAGATTAGGTTTTTCCCGAAAAACATTACAACGGGCGTTCGACGACAATTACCGCATTTATGAAACAGAACCCGGAAAAGGATTAACTAAGGATTCGCCAAACCGGCGTCTTTAAATAAATACGTAGGTAGATTCTTCAGTCATATTTCGGTAGTTTCGCAATAAAAATTTCTGATCGTAAACACGACCATCAGCGTATCATCCACATGGGTAAAAGGAATAAAAATAATTAATATTTTAATTATACATATAAAAAAATGTTACAATTGTACTAACACTGTAGAATTCAAGCCTTGAAATCAATGATAACCTGCTACCAATCTAATTACCTCAAAACAAATCCTGAAAAAAGTTAAATGCGTTTCTTCCACTTAGGGGAAGGAATGCCTTGGACACTCTGCATTTTTTAAATATCTCAGAGATACAATGAATCTCACGTTGTCATTCCAAAAGCATTTTTTGAAACTAACTAACTAAAAGGCAAACTAACAACCAGGAATAATATCCTATTCGCAAACATGTTAACTAACAGTGAGGTGGGTGGCAAATTCATTTGGCTCTAAAAAATGAACCAAGGCATATTTTGACATGAAACAAAAACACAATGCTTAGGAGACGTGGTTGTAACCGAAAAACAAGGTTTTACGAAAATCCGCTAACGGAATTATTCCACAGGATGTTTCAAAGTTAGGATAAAAAACCACCTTTCGATTAACCCCGTATAATAAGTAAAATACAAAACTTTATTAAAAAACTCACTATACTAAGTTAAAATTTATAAATTTATACACAGTTTACTAAAAAAATCATTAAAATAGGGCTAAAAATTAAAAAATTGAAATACTTTGAATTTGACCAAAATTTTCTCCGTTGCGTTTTTTTTGCATCTGAGTGTAGTATCGAGTCAAACGCAAGAAGCTGGTAAAAAGTATCGTAATAGAAACTAAAAACAAAGAGTCCTTGGCATTATGTACATCAACGGAGTCAATTATCACAGCTGAAAGAATTAAAGACTTGTAAGTGTTGAATACTACAACCAGAAAACGCTACAAATAGTATCTGAAAATAAACACAGAGAAAATAACAAAATAAATTGTCTATAAAAATCATAAAGATAACGTCTTTGTATAGGTACATTAAACGAATTATTACCGAGAGGGGAAATAAAACAATTTAAGTCGGCCAAGGCAAGCAAAAACTAAAGGAAGAGGAAACATTTAGGTACTATTAAGAACCTTTCAATAGTCAACACTTCGTAACAAAGAGAAAGAAAAGATAGGTTGAAGGATTCTGTTTTAAACTGTTTCTTCTATTTCGCACCCAGTTTTTCTGTAATAATCTGTGTACTCCGTGATCGTGATATTATTGTTTGCTTGTGTTGTTAACTGGATTTTTTTTATATTATTCGATTATTTACCTAGCCAGGACCGACGGATTTACTTCCCCTACGAAGTACGGTGGCAGCTTAGTTAAATTAAAGATTGAAAATTTTCTGGTGTCTGGACCGGGATCGAACTCTCTTCTGTATTAGTTCCAGTGTTGGTGCAGATTTCCTTTTCTCAATTTTATTTCCAAAATAAGAAATACGAGTTCAAAGTGATCCGATAAATCGACAAAACCTATATTTGATTTTTTATCTACACTATATTTACACTAACTGATAGTTGTCTGTATAAATAAAGTCACCCTATCAAAACGTTACATTCAGCTGTTAACATATAATCTAAAAAGTGCATTATAGATATTTGCCGATTAATAATAGCACTCATTTGAAATTTAATAAAATAATAAACAATTTATGGATATTTCTTTATCATTATCATTTATGTTTCCATTTTTCTTATATTTCGCTATTTTTAGAACTCCAATAAATAAAAAAGGAAAGTATTTAAAAAACCAAGATCAAGGGTATATTGGCAACACTGCTCCAACGTGCTCAAAATGCATAATTATAGTGGGAGAGCTTAATGGATCAAAAGAACTGAAGTAGCGTTAGAAAATGGTTTCGGTATTTAAAAAGTCAGTTATTAATAAACTACTTAACCAATTATTGCTTAATCGAACAAAACATCGCAAATGATTACTCCAACACTGAAATAAGCCATTATCACCATTGGCTCTGCAACCCATTTTGCATCTTACAAGGATTATTTGAACACTAATTCATTTTTCTTTAGGAAATCCAATCTAGTATGTTCATATTATGTTTTGACAGTACCCGTATCAAAAATACACGTTATATATAGTAGAATTAATAGTACCTAGTTTTTATTTTAACATAAAGATCGTAACCCTTTATATTAGATGTTATATAGATTTAGATTATTATACAACTTTTGAAGATTACAATAGAATGGTGGTTAAATACAATCGGCGCTTTGCCAACTACACAATATGGTTTTAAAAAAGGTTTTGGCACCATAGATGCGGTGACACACTTAGTTACAGACATACAAATAGGCTTAACTGAAAACGAGTATAATGGAACGATGTTTCTAGATGTTAAAGGTGCCTATGACAATGTCAACTGGTTCATCTTACGGGAAAAAATGATGCAATTACGAATCCCTCAAGAAGTTGCTAACACGATATGCAAATTATATATAAACAGGCAAGTAGGGCTCATAGGACATTATAGATGCCCAGTAAAATACCAAACTGCAAATTTAGGTTTGCTACAAGGATCAGTCCTTGCACCATCACTTTTTAATATATATATATATATATATATATATATATATATATATGAAAGTAAAAGATTGCATTTCATTTCAATCGGAACTCCACCATTGCTCTACACGTGTTTCGAGTTATTCAACTCATCATCAGGAGCACTTGTGGAAGTTCATTTGAAATGAAATGCAGTCTAGTATTTGGTTATTATAACCAAAATAACAAGCCAGGTACGCTAGCAGCGACATCTATACGAAGTAACAAGAAGTCCAGAGACCTCTCTCTGATAGTAAATTAGGTGAACCGCAAATTCAAAGCCTCTTACTAGAGACTTTTAACGACGCTAGAAGTACATTTTTACTTCAACATGCATCTGCGATTCACCTTTGAAAATTACTATCTTTTTCGCTCTTTACGTAGAGAAAGACGTTTAAATGAAAGTAAAAGATTGCATTTCATTTCAATCGGAACTCCACCATTGCTCTACACGTGTTTCGAGTTATTCAACTCATCATCAGGAGCACTTGTGGAAGTTCAACTGAAATGAAATGCAGTCTAGTATTTGGTTATTATAACCAAAATAACAAGCCAGGTACGCTAGCAGCGACATCTATACGAAGTAACAAGAAGTCCAGAGACCTCTCTCTGATAGTAAATTAGGTGAACCGCAAATTCAAAGCCTCTTACTAGAGACTTTTAACGACGCTAGAAGTACATTTTTACTTCAACATGCATCTGCGATTCACCTTTGAAAATTACTATCTTTTTCGCTCTTTACGTAGAGAAAGACGTTTAAATGAAAGTAAAAGATTGCATTTCATTTCAATCGGAACTCCACCATTGCTCTACACGTGTTTCGAGTTATTCAACTCATCATCAGGAGCACTTGTGGAAGTTCAACTGAAATGAAATGCAGTCTAGTATTTGGTTATTATAACCAAAATAACAAGCCAGGTACGCTAGCAGCGACATCTATACGAAGTAACAAGAAGTCCAGAGACCTCTCTCTGATAGTAAATTAGGTGAACCGCAAATTCAAAGCCTCTTACTAGAGACTTTTAACGACGCTAGAAGTACATTTTTACTTCAACATGCATCTGCGATTCACCTTTGAAAATTACTATCTTTTTCGCTCTTTACGTAGAGAAAGACGTTTAAATGAAAGTAAAAGATTGCATTTCATTTCAATCGGAACTCCACCATTGCTCTACACGTGTTTCGAGTTATTCAACTCATCATCAGGAGCACTTGTGGAAGTTCAACTGAAATGAAATGCAGTCTAGTATTTGGTTATTATAACCAAAATAACAAGCCAGGTACGCTAGCAGCGACATCTATACGAAGTAACAAGAAGTCCAGAGACCTCTCTCTGATAGTAAATTAATAAGTAAATAATTTACTATCAGAGAGAGGTCTCTGGACTTCTTGTTACTTCATATATATATATATATATATATATATATATATATATATATATATATATATATATATACATATACTACTAATTTACACACCTCCATATCTAAAGCAACCATTATACAATATGGCGATGATTTTGTTGTTTATACACGTAGTAAACATCTCGACGAATGCATTAATCGTTTGAATTCAAGCACGAAACTCGTTTTAAGATCCATAAGTGATTTAGGGTTTCAAATCTCCGCAGAAAAATCCAAAGTTATAATCTTCACCAGGCATAACATGAAACCGATGCAAAAAATTACAATAGATGGTATAGAATTTCCGGTGGATACCAATGTCAAATACTTAGGAATCACATTAGACAGAAAATTAACCTGGAAACTTCATATTGAACACATAGAGATTAAAATTTTAAAATCAAACTCAAACACAACTTAATGACATTATTTTTAGCATCCAAGCAATACTCAAACATTTACAAGATCAAAATAAATATATAAAATTCTTCTGGGTCAAAGCACACGCAGGAATAACAAACAATGGAATTGCAGATCAAATTGCCAAAGAAAGCATTGTAATGGGAGAACAAATAAATTACGAATTAACTACAGACGAACAAATAATCATAGCAAAACAGAGAATGATGAAGAAATGGTCCTATTTATGGCAAGAGTACAGCTTTACAAACCCAACACGTTACACCATACTTGAAACCAAATTAAGGAGAAAACCTTGGTACAATGAGTATGATTACAGTCGAAAAAGTATAACTACTATCAGCAGAATGAAGTTTGGTCACGCATGTTATCCAGCACATTTATATAAAATAAAAATACTTGAGAGTGATCTTTGTGAAGCCTGTAATAAAATCGGTGACCTGGACCACATCTTTTTTGATTGTTTAAAATATAGAGCTCAATCTAATGAGCTTTTCAGAAAACTTTTAAAATTAAACTATGAAAGCCCATATAATATACTGCATCTTCTTGCTTTAGACAAAAAAGAAATTTACGATTGTTTGCTGTCTTTCGTCAGAACAACGAATATACAAATATAACCACCTTTGTTAATACCTGATGTCTTTCCTTAATGTACGTATACCTATCTGTCCGAGGCCTACCTTTTTGTTGTCATTCCGGCTTTCATTTTCTTTTTAATCCAATAAATATAATAAAATACAGAACTTAAAGATGGCAAGAGGTGGGATGCGTGGCCGGGGCGGCATGAACCGGAATGCTGGTGGTCGGCCTCCATTCAAAGTCAAAATGTTTTTGCCGAGGCATCCATTTGATCTGGCACGTTGTGAAACTTCATTTCCTCGAACCAAAGCAGCTCCAGACGACACAGCTTTTACTCAAGCTTTATTAAAAAGGAACGCCGATCTGTCACCTACACCTGGAGAACAAACTACCTTTTATCGTTTATAAAAATGCCCTAATCGGCCCCTGGACGAGAAGAGTGTAATCCCTGTGTAATCCTTGTATCTGTTTTTAAAAATTTGTGTCTGGCTGTGTGGGTATTTACCCTAAAGCCAAAAAAATATTATTTACGTTTTATGATAACGCCAAAAATGTTTCGTCAAAAAATTACTCCTCCGTGGTGGACAGTTGTTAATTTTTGGAACTGCAAACCTGAAACATAAAATTCGAGAAGGGTTTTAAAAAAGAAGTGCCCTTACGTGATAGTTTATTAGAAAAATGGACAATTCTTAAAAAAAAAAAATAAATAAAATGTAAACATGGTG
Organism: Diabrotica undecimpunctata; assembly: GCF_040954645.1. NCBI lineage: Eukaryota > Metazoa > Arthropoda > Insecta > Coleoptera > Chrysomelidae > Diabrotica > Diabrotica undecimpunctata. The sequence continues at coordinate 121,635,678 of NC_092811.1, forward strand.
TAGTTGTATTTTGTGCTAGTTGTAATGTTACTTGTCGAAGTCTTTTGCCCAATGAAGTAGTTGCGAAAATTCCGCCATTCATCGCTGTTCTTGCCATATTCTCCGACGTCAACAACAAAAAAATTATAATTGGCGTCTACAAGAGCCAACAAAACAATTGAAAATGATTTCTTGTAATTATAATAAAGCGATCCTGTGTTTGGATGTGTCTGAATAGTAATGTGCTTGATATCCAAGGCTCCCACACAGTTGGGGAAGTTCCAGTTTATGTAGAAATCTTCAGCAATATTCACACCTCTTCAGTAGGTTCTGGTAGTGTTTCAGCTATTAACCTGTTGCATATAACTTTACATGTTTTATGTACAATATCTTGTACTGTACTATGTCCTAAGCGGAAGCTGAAAGAGATCGTCAAGAAAGAGTCCCGAGTTGCCAAATACCTAAAAAAACAAAGAACTGTGGTAGTTTTTTATGTAAAACTTTTACTCTATTATCAAACTTTTTTTGTTATCTGTCTTTAAACAAACTACATTTTTGCACTGCACTTTTGCATACAACTGCAAGACGCTGCCTCGATGAAATAGCTCTTCTCCAGTGTGTGTCTTATTTTTTCAATTTTTTTGAAATTTATAGCAATTATATTTCAAACATATAGCAATTATTGCTAATTCTTCATTCGAGAAACTTTCCATCTTTTCAACAGATTGTTCGCCGAAGACTGATGCATTCCGGGTATGTGCGAATAGACGAACGAATAGTTCTGTGACGAGACGGTACCAGTTCGGCCCCCGGAACTGTGACGGGACTGATGTATTTGAATCGACCTTTACTGTTCGCCACGAAAGAGAAAAAACTTTGGCGCCATCTTTAAAATACGGGAACAATGAAAAAAGAAAAAATTTGTAATCTTCAAAAAAGTTTGATTGCTATATATAATAGATAAGATACAAAAAAAAATGTAAATGTGCCATTTTTTAGTATTCTAGACGGTAATAATACCATAAAGGTAGCTTCAGATTATTTAAAATAATTGCAATTCAAAATATTTGTTACTGACTAAATAGCTAAACTGTTAAGAGTATTTGTTTTGCTGCTATATCATTAATTTTGATTTCCCTAGACTTTTTCTCGGCTTATGTCATTTTTAGAAAGGATGATGAAACTGTATTATTAATTTTCTATCTTTATACTTAATAAACATTAATAAATTGTCTTACTAAGGTCCATCCGCTCAACTCGGGCATATTTTGACAGATTCATAGCTGAAAACCTACAACACAAAAGTTCCTAGCTCACAGTATTAACACCTTAAATAAACTTTTATTATAGACGCTTTCATTGAAAAAAGAAGAATTATTATAAATAGTGGAAGTGTATACTAAATCCATAAAATTTTGGGTAGTATATATTTAAAAAATATATTTCAGTTGTTATAATTTAACATAACTATTTATTATATGGTGCAGATAAATAAATATTGATTGTTGATAATTCGTAGAGTTCTTTTTATTTTATTTACTATTTAGTTTGTTTACTAAAATTATTAATATTGCCTATGAGTACGTGTGCTTGGTTGTATAGTAATTTCCAGCCACTTTTAGTCTGTCAAAAAGTAACTAACTTCGCAAAAAAATAATTACTAAATTCACAAGACAGTTCGGACTGGGAATAGCGAACCGACTATACCTTAACCTACGTCACTGTCGCAATATTTATTCTTTAACGCGTGTTTTAAAGAGTATTTAAACTTTCCTACTCTATTGTATACTTGGCTCAAACTTAGGAGGTAGTTATGTCAGAAAATACAAACATCTTCCTTTTTTTGAAATTAGGATTTTAGAGTAAAAGATAATACTAGTTTTGAGTATTAAGTATGATGAGACTGACGGGCTGTCAGACATTAAGAAATATAGTTTAATAATATAATTAGTTAATACAATATTACCTATCTGACATTACTATTATTTTGCTCAAACTTTGAATTACAAACTAATGCGAATTTTTGTAAAATAGGTATAAATTAATAAATAACACGATTTCTTGACACAATTTCCCTTGATGTTGACATTGACAATTATACGTGAAGAAATTCGTTTAATTAATAAATATATATTATGGCAATGTTAAACTATTTTCCATAGTGCTACAGGTGTCCGCCAATAACACTAAAAACTAAGCTAAATATTAAATAATTATTCCTACATTAAAGTGGTTCCTACGTCATTTAGTCAATAATCGGCTCTACTAAAATAAAATACCACGCAGGCGCAGGATTTATCTCGCGAATCCAGACACCCGATTGTTATCCAAATAAGACAAGTGCGACATTCGTCAAAATTTCGTGTTTTGAAAACATTGTTGGACTGACATGTGTAGAGGTTTTTGTGAAAGTTTTGTCTTGTCTCAGTTTAGTGCAATTATTGTTTTTATGTGTCAAATTCGTATTAGTACGCGTGGTTCAAATACGTAGTTAGTGTTTTAGTGTACAATGCTGTTTTCCCGGTAGTTAACCTTGAATTATTATAAGAATTGTTAACCTAGGACAAGCACCCAAACTTTGTGATTACCACCAAAATCGTAAGTGATTTTTGTTTAATATTTAATCGACAAAACACAGCGTCAAAACAAATAGATATATAATTCATAAATTGTTTTTGCTTATTCACAAAAAATGTAGCGGTGATTTGTTGTTTTATGTTTCGAAACTTTCTCTTTCCGTAAAAAGTTACTGAAGACTGTTTTAAAAATACTTACGTAAGTAAGAATTTAATTTGTAAGCATGGGTAAATATATATGGGAGTTTTTCGTGGAAATAACATGCGGTTACGACTGTTTCTATTTATCTGTCATAGGGTTTCCTTTTCTGATAAGACAACTTGCCGCAGTTATCATTAAGTCGGTTTTTCTTTAAGAATGTGTATTAAAATGTTTGAACTCCAAATACCTAACACTTTTTTTACTTTTAATAAAGGTAATTAATATTGATATTGCCCTACTGACTTTACTCTGCGTTATTTAGAATCGTGTTATTGCTGTTTATGAAGTGAATGAAACTGATGTAATACTGATTCGATCGTCATTGTAGTAGTAGATATTAAAAAAGTGTACTTATTGTTGTTTTGTTTATAGAAGATTGATATAATAATTAAAACACTTGAAAAACTGGTCATTAATAATAAAAAAATGACTTAAAAATAATAATTATTTGAATATTTAGGATTTAAATATCTTCATTATATTCCTAGACCAGGGAGGATCTGTAAAAAATCGACTAAATTTGGATGTGAGAGGTGGCATTCGGATTTTTGCAGAAATAGTTAGGTGGTAACTTCAGTAATAATAATCGACTTATCCTAATACAGCGTCTATATTCTTTGCTAATACTTAAAAATTACTAAAAACATCGATTTTTTTCTACTTTCCTTGCTTATAACTTTAAAACAATTCATTTTCGAGCAAAGTCGTAATAAAATAAAATAGTGACAATTAAATTTTTTATAACATACAAGATTTAATTACTTAGATAGACTTAGGAATTTCAGAATTCGTCCAGAAAATCTTTATAACATAGTACAACAGTCTACCAAATTTGAATAAAATCGATTTAACACATTTCGCATAATTTTGCAATCTAATTTTTTTTTAAAATTGAATTTTTTTAAAATTTTGCACAACAAAAACTAGACTATTTTACAAGTTTGCCAAATTTTTTACTTATAAAAACGAACTTAACCTATCTAATACTATATGAAATAGAAATCGGAGTATTTTATATAAGTAGGAATGTTTTAAAATATAAACAATTTTTTGGCTTATAAACCATAGAATAACAGAACAACACATAGAAGCGACACGGCGGTCCAAAAGCGTGTACCATTTTTGTATACGCATGCCCGATTCTGGTTGTTTAACTGTCAAAAACACGTGCTTATTCTTTAATTCTGGTTGTTTTCGATAGTCCGTAGGCGTCTATGGTAAATACTCGACACATTAAGTGCATTTGACCATTTATATAAATTATTTATAGTTAAAAGGTTATAGTTATAGTTTATAGTTATAGTTTATAGTTAAAAGTTTAATTTATATTTAAAATGTCTGGATATATTTGTGCGATTCGCAGATGTTCATCTGTGACAGGAAAAGGAATAAGTTTATTTAGATTTCCTAAGAATAATAACAGGTAATTACTATTGCTTTGTAATTATTATTAGTTATTACATAATAGTATTGGTTTGACTTTCGAACAGTAAGCCGACGCCGACGTGTCTGTCCGAGCTATAAAAAATAAACTTTGGTCTGCCAAGGGATAGTTCAAAATGAAAACATTAACTTTGGTGTCAGTGCTATTTCTTTTATTGAAAGACGCAAGTCTCCGAAGGCTCAGGTCAAAAAATCAACAGATGGTGGCCAAGTGTCAGCGCGCTCGAAGACAACAATACGAATATAGTATTTTTAAGAAATAAAAATATATAGAGGGTTTTATACACGAGAATATTTGATTTAAGAGCCTAGGCGCAAAATTTCGGGCAAATGTTTTTTAAATGTATTCATTTTTTTCGAATCCTTAAAAAACTAATAAGTATTTTTGAAAAATTTAAACGCAGAATGAAAGTCCACATTATTACTGAGGGCCAAAAGTCCCCGAAAACTTCTATAATGTTTATTTTAATAAGTTACAGGGGTTAAAAAAAAAAGAGAAAATTTAGTGTGATTTTTAATTTCAAATATCTCATTCAAAAAAACTTTTTGTTTATTCTAAGGGACTTTCGGCCCTCGGTAATAATGTAATCTTTCATTCTGTGTTTAAATTTTATAAAAATATTTGTTAGTTTTCTCAGGATTCCAAAAAAATGTTAAAAAGCATTGGCCCGAAATTTTGCGTCTACGCTCTTAAACGAAACAAAGAAATTACTAAAATGCTCAAACTAAAAATTGTTGGAAACATAATTAGACCGATAATTGGGAAAATCTTAAAATTCCAACAGAACAAGACTTCAAAATTGCAAAAACATCGTTGCAAATAAACAAACTTACATTAAATTATGAAAAAACTAAATAGGTACTCATCTACTTTTTGCTATATACAAAAGTTGTCTGCCAATTTTTAATTCGTTAAATATAAATAAAAAAGATCAAATATATGGATCGAAGTACATAAAATATTTAGGAGTTTTAAATTCTTTTTAAATGCAATCATTTTTTTCGAATCCTGAGAAAACTAACAAACATTTTTGAAAAATTTAAATACAGAATGAAAGATTACATTATTACCGAGGGCCAAAAGTCCCTTAGAATAAACAAAAAGTTTTTTTGAATGAGATATTTAAAATTAAAAATCACACTAAATTTTCTCTTTTTTTTTTCACCCCTGTAACTTATTAAAATAAACATTATAGAAGTTTTCAGGGACTTTTGGCCCTCAGTAATAATGTAGTCTTTCACTCTGCGTTTAAATTTTTCAAAAATACTTATTAGTTTTTTCAGGATTCGGAAAAAATGAATGCATTTAAAAAAACATTGGCCCGAAATTTTGCGCCTACGCTCTTAAGAATTTATATTGTGTGATATGCCCACTGTCTATTAATTTTCTGGTTGTTAGCTGTCATTGGCGGCTTGGCCACGTAACTTCAAAGGACTGTCGCTTCTCTGTTTATAAACAAATAGAATATCTCGGTAACTATTGGCTTAAATTAAATCCAAAAACGGCGTTGGAAAAGACTCGACAAGACGTTTCTTATAAAAGAAAAAAAATTGAATTACGAGCAGTGGTTCCTGAGACACAACCGGTCAAAGTTGACAGGCATTTGCGACGAAGTTATAAACAATAGGATGATAATCTTTAAGCCATTACCTTTTTTGTTCGGAGCTCTTTCTGGATAAAAATTTTCATATCTTCAAGATATTTATAACATCTATTAATAATAATAAAAACCATCGGTATTGCGCGTGAAAATTACCAAAAAAATTAGGTTAAAGCAAAATAAATTTCAAATATCAAAACCGGTACTTATACGTAAAAAAACGTATTTTTTCGGCTTCCAATGAAGCAATTTTTTTTTTCAATTTTTGACGACGTAACTGGAATAGAGACATCTAAAAAACGCATTACCAAATGCCGGAGATGATTTAGTATTTTTTATTAAATGATGCTTTAAACATATTAGTTATTGTGGACAGTGGCGCACCCAGGGGGTTTTTGGGGGTTAACCCCCCCCCAGGTCCCTATTCCGAGACTGTTACTCACAAATTTTAAGGATTCAAAATGGAGGTAACATCATAAAAAAAAATTCGGTGACCAACCAAAATCCCCCCCAGAGACAAATTCTAGGTGCGCTACTGGTTGTGGAGAACCATTTCTTCAGGTTTTTAACCATAATATTCTCCTTGAAGGATTATTTTCAGTAATCTGTATTTAGTGCCGTTTCTCATTCTGTATCCGAGATATTATAATAACTTTCTCCTTTTAATCGTATACATAACTTTCTTTCCCCATTCTTGTCTCGTTGTTTATCTTGTTCGACCATTATATCCTTAGGATTCTTCTGTATAGCCACATCCCGAAGGCTAAAAGTTTTTTCTCCATCGCTTCAGTAAGTGTCCAAGATTCAACTCCGTAGTATAATATCGAGAAGATATAACATCGTAGGAGCCGTACTTTTATCTCCAGATTAAGGTTGTGGCTTTTAAAAAGTTTGGCCATGTTGTTGAATGCACTCCTAGCCTTCTCTATTCTACATTTTACTTCTTGTGAGTGATTCCATTGATCGTTTACTATTGTTCCAAGAGAGGTAAACTGTTTTACTCGGTCCACTGGTGTATTCTTGAAAAGCAGTTGGACGTCTCTAATTTTATTTTTGCTTCTTCTTCTTCTTCACGTGCCATCTCCTCTAAGAAGGTTGGCAACCATCATGGCAATTCGCACTTTCGACGCCGCTGCTCTAAAGAGGTCAGCAGAAGTGCAGTTAAACCAAGCTCTCAAATTATTTAACCAGGAGATGCGTCTTCTTTCGTGGCTCCTTCTACCCTGTATTCTTCCTTGCATTATTAATTGCAACAAGTTATAACGCTCACCTCTCATGACATGTCTCAGATATTGCAATTTTCTGACTTTAATTGGATTTAAAACCTTGTGTCTTTTTTTTTGTGTTTAGGGACAGTCCGTTTTCTTCACTGACTTCTACCACTCTGTCAACCATTTGTTGTAAATCCTCAAGACATTCCGCTAATAAAATAGTGTCGTCGGCAAACCGTACATTATTGATTGGTCGGCCATTTACTTTTATTCCCATAGTTAGTTCTTCTAGTGCTTCTTGGATTATTTCCTCTGAATACAAATTAAACAAAGTAGGAGACAGGACACAACCCTGCCTGACGCCCCTCTCAATCTGTATTTCATTTGAAAAGACGTTGTTTCATTTTACCACAGCGATCTGATTATAATAGATAGCGCTAATGATCCTGATGTCTCTCATATCTAAGTTTTTCTTTTCAAGTATCTTATTTTTGCTGATGACCATAAATTTACTTTTTGATATGTTTACTTGTAGTCCAAATTTGTCACTTACTTCATTTACTTTGTTTATTAGTTGCTGTCAACTGTCAACTGTTTAAACTGTCTGCAAAAATAACGGTGTCATCTGCATAGCGGATGTTGTTTAGGCGGTCTCCATTTAAAAGGATTCCATTTTCGCAATTTTACAAGGCTTCACTAAATATTTCCTCTGAATATAGGTTCAATATATGTGAAAGTATACATCCTTGTCTGACGCCTCGCAGAATCTGGATCGCTTCCATCGTGCGCCACTTCATCTCCAAGATTTGTTCTTGTTGTGGCTGATTGGTTCCAGTATAAATTTTGTATTATACGCCGGTCTTTCTCATCTATTTGGGCTTTTGTTAGAACATCCATCATTTTTCGGTGTTGAACTGTGTCAAATGCTTTTTGGTAGTACACAAAGCAGTTTTAGATAGATATCACAAGTTATATCTCTGCATCTTTGAAATAATATCTGTAGACTAAACAGTGCATCTCTCGTACCTACGTCTTTCATGAATCCAAACTGTGTGTCTTGTATTCTCTCTTCGCATAGCTTGTATATTCTGCGATGTATAATTTTAAGATATAATTAGACTTATCAGCCTATATTCTCCGCACTTTTTCGCTTCCTGTTTCTTTGGTAACGTAATAAATTCTGAAACTAGCCAATAGCCAATCTTTTGAAATATTGCCTGTGTCATAGATATTCTCCGTTCGGCTCGCGGAGATAAGAATACGGCCGAATAGGCCCTGCCTGTCGTAAGAGGCGACTTATGGGTAGGAATCGAGAGGTGGAGAGCCGTCGCTTGAGGTGTCGGGTTTGTAGAAACGCACACGGACGTTTAGGCGTCGGGGTCACCGGTCTACACTCCTAGTATCCGAGACAAGACTCTCGGGGACCACTCTACTCTCATTCCAAGAGAACCAGGCGAGGTTGAACGAGCTGGGCCCGTACACACCTCTTTTGGCCTTGTGTCAATCGTGGTGTTGGTGTCCCGGCACGTACCCGCCAGGAGATTTAAGAGTGGTAGAGTGGAAGAACTGTCTACGTGCGAGGTGGAAATTCCTCTGCCTGCGTCACCTATCCGCCTGTGGGAGGCGATAACGGGTAGATGAGGTAATCGCAACACAGGTACTACCGGGAAGGTGAAGCCCCACGAAATGTGCCTTGCGTACGTGGCGTGGCACCTTCATTTTGGTGTCGGACTCGTAGGGGCAGTGGAGGGCCTGGAGGCGCTAACGGTCATATAGCCGAAAGGCCAGGTAGACCAGGGTCCTGCCAAATTTTATTTGGAGGGCACAAAGCATTGCAATGTGTCATAGATATTATTGAAGATTTTACATAGTATTCTTAAAGATTCATCATCAAGAAGTTTAAGAAATTCAGACTTTACTCCGTCTGGTCCTGGAGCTCTCCCTTCTTTTAGTGATATTATGGCTGCTCTTATTTCTGCCACTAGTATAGGTGGTCCTCTTTCCGTAGGTATTGGGGACTGGTTCTCTCTCTCATAAAAAAATAAATGTCGTATGTAATTTTTCCAGGTATTATCAATACTCTCTTTATTCACGATTACCTCTCCTATGTCATTAACAAGTTTACTTTCTCTTCTGTTTTTACATTTGCCTGTAAATTCTCTTACCTTTTTATGCAAGTTGAAGTCGTCGTATTTACTTTGTAGAATTTCGATTTCTTGACATTTTTTCTCCAGTTCTTTCTGTTTGGCTTCTCTGACCTTTCTCTGTATACCTCGTTGTAATGTTTTATACATAGAGTTATTTTTCTTGTTTTTCCTTCTTTCTTCCATCAGCTGTAAAATCTCTGTCGTCATCCATGTCTTATTCTTACCTTTTCCGTTATTCATAAAATTGTCTGTAATGTCGTCTATCGTTTTATTAAGGGAATTCTATCTTCTCCTCTATGCTTTTCGTTATATTATCGATTTCTTTGAATTTTCTATTTATTCGATAAAAATAATTATTCGGTAAAAATTCGATATCTTTTGTTCAGAGTATCCTATCGACAAAAATCAAAAAGAGTTTTAAAAGTAAAGAGTGCAGCTGTTTTTGTGAAATTTTTGCATTTTGCCGCAATTAAAGTCAGTTTCTATAAAAGTATTCAATAAATAAACGTTGCGCGATTTTTGCCATTTTTTACGATTTTCATGAGATCATTAAAATTTAATACTTCTCCATTAATTGGTCACTATGGAATTTCCATTGTTAAAGCGACTGTAGGAAGTCAATTTGAAATATCTCGGCAAAAAATTATCATAGAAACATTTACTTCAGCTTAAAATGTTCGTTTTGAATTGTTCTATATCTTTCATTACCCAAACTGCCAACGTTTAAAACTCAATTTTGTTTAAAACTCTTATAAACAAATTAATTCACTACTTTTTACTACTACTACTACTTGTCGGTTTATAACGTTCTCCGCCGTTTTCCGACTTCCAATCGCCACTTAGACCGGTTGTTCCATAGATCTTCTTCTATGGCCCTCTCTCTCTCAGTTCTTTATTTATTCCTTCGCTCCAACTTTTTCTCGGTCCACCTCGTTTTCTCTTTCCTTCTGGTTGCCACTTTAGTATTTCTTTTGGCATTCGTTGTTCGTCCATTCTTTGTAAGTGTCCGAACCAGATAAGTTGTTTTGTTGTTAGGTCATCTGTGATTGTTCGTTTGATTCCCATTATTTCTCTAATGCGTTCGTTGGTAATCCCTTCTCTTCTAGATCTTCCTGCACCTCTTCTCCAAAAATCCATTTCCGTCGCTTTCAGCGTTGACAGTGTTCTTTCTTTCAGTGGCCATACCTCACAGCTGTATAAAGTGATACTTTTTTTTTACTATAGTCTCACTACTTTTTAACGAACATTTTAACTATAAACTGCTATAACTCTTTTATTTATAATGATAAAGTAATATGCATCTCCAAATCTACATGGATTATACGTATGTATTGGTTTTTATTCGTTGTGAGCTGACCTCAGAGCGCGTTATTAAAACGTCCATCTTGGTCAAAAATTAAGATAGAAACAGTTACCAAAGCTTTAAATGTTCATTTTGAGTTGTTCTATAAGGAAATTGTACACCTGAAAATTTCCACAGGATTCTGTGGGAAGGATTGTAAGAAATCAGATTGATTACATGCTAGTAAATAAGAGGTATAGGAACAGCTGTACATTTGTCAAAACATACCCGGGGGCAGACATAAATTCTGATCATGTACCAGTTGTAGGTAATTTCAAAGTCAGAATGAAGAAGGTTACAAGTAAGTCGATGAAGAAGTACGATGTTAGAAAACTGAAAGATCCCAATGTTCGACTGAAGGTGAGTGAAAACCTCAATACAAATGTGCTAAAATGCAGACATGCAGGAACTATAGAGAAAAGTCTGACCAACATACAAGAAACAGTGAGAGAAATAAAAGAACAACACCTGAAGAAAGATACAGGGAAACGGAAATCGTGGATGACAGGTGAAATACTTGAACTTATGGATCAGAGAAAAAAAATAAAGAAAATCTCCAAGAATATAAGAGAATACATATCATCGTCAGAAGAAAGATAAGAGAAGCCAAAGAGAAACAAAAACAGAGCAATGTCAAGAAATAGAGGACTATCAGAGTCGATATGATAACTTCAATGTACATCGAAAGGTGAAGGAAATAGCTGGAAAGTTCCGAAATCGCAACAGCGGAAATATAACAGATGATGAAGGCAATCTTGTCATAACCAAAGAAGATAAAAAGAAAGTATGGGAAGAATACTTGAAGAAACTTTTCCACGACCTTAGAACAATACAAGTACCCACCATTGAAGAAAATTCAGGTCCGGAAATCCTACCAGAAGAAATAACGACAGCCGTCAGACAAATGAAAGATTGGAAGGCACCGGGACTTAATAAAATTCCTGCAGAACTGCCGAAGCTATTATTCGTACCATTGCCCAAAAAACCAGGAGCAAAAGTTTATGAAGACTATAGGACCATAAGCCTAATGAACCATCTGCTGAAGCTGTTTTTAAGAGTCATCCACAAAAGAATTTACCGGAAATGCGAGGAACAAATTGCGCCCAATCAGTTTGGATTTGTGAACGCCGTTGGTACGAGGGAGGCTTTATTTAGCGTGCAGGTATTGTTTCAGAAATGTAGAGATGTCAGCTGTGATGTTTTTGCAGGCCTGATTGAATACAAGAAGGCTTTCGATAGAGTCAGGCATGAACAAATGATGGAAGTGCTGAAGAGGGCAGCGATTGACGGAAGAGACCTAAAAATAATAGTGTTACGATAAATATCATGGCCTAAAATAACTGTAAATATTATGACTAATTCTGTTTTGTTGTAGAAATTTCGGCGAAGGATCTAGATGAATCATCCGATTCAGGTAGGCCGAAATAAAACCGGTCTGAGCTTCTGGGGAGATCGCCGCCGTTCTCGAATAACAGGACTTCATATATAATAACGGAACTGTAATTGAAGAAAAACAGTTGATTTTGAAGACGCGCTCGCGATTTAAATGTTACGTTCGCCTATATAAATTATGTGTAATTCGTTAAATAAATTAATATAAATTATTGTGCTTTTTAATGATTTAAGATAAGAATAATATAATAAATTATTAAAGACATTATAAATTGAATAAAGACATAAATAAATTTCATTTCAATAGCTAACCTGTATGGAATCAATCAGCGGTGCTCCGAATTGATGGAGAATATACAGATCAGGTCAAAATCTTAAGGGATTGAGGCAGAGGTGCATAATGTTACCACTGATATTTAATCTGTACTCGGAGCACATTTTTGAAGAGGCTCTAAAAGATATTGATGAATTCATCTTAATAAATGGAGTCAAGCTCAATAACCTGCAGTATGCAGATGATACAATAGTGTTTTGCAATACCATATAAGGCTCCTTAAATGTTACGTGTACTCAGTGCTTCTGTACGGAGTAGAAACGTGGACATTGAAGGCGGAAACTCTAAAAAAACTTCAGGCTTTTGAGCTGTGGTTATACAGCAGGATCCTGAAGATACCATGGACAGATAAAGTCACCAATGAAGAAGTACTGCGGAGGATGAACACAACTGCGGATTTGGTCAACATCGTGAAGAGCCGTAAGCTGCAGTACTTGGGACATATAATGAGAAATCAAGGTAGATACGAGCTACTTCAATGCATTTTGCAAGGTAAAATTGAAGGAAAAAGGGCCCCAGGACAAAGAAGAATATCCTTGCTTGCTAACCTGAGAGCATGGTATAAAAAGACCTCAACACAGTTATTCCGTATAGCAACCCACAAAGCCAGAATAATCGCGAACGTCCGGAACGGACAGGCACCTCTCATTAATAGATACTGTATAAAAAAGGATTATAAAAGGATTTTTTAATTCAATTTAGAAATTCCTTGTTCCATATTTTCATTACTAAGGTAAATGTACCGGTATTTGACACCTTAAGAATAAAAAATACAAATTTTGAATATAAACGACGCATTTATTTGAAAAAACAGAAACTTTAATAAAACTTAGGTACAAGTCTGTCCCAAACCCTTCTTTCAGTGCGTCACTAATTTTGACGTCATATAGGATTTTAAGAATGTCGAGAATTATTGCATGACATTTTAGTTAAATCTGACAGTTGCAGGATTGTAATCGGCTAAATGTGAAAAGATTATTTTTTTAAAATGTGAAGTAAAAACTTTAAGAATTCAAATTTTTTTTTACTTTACATATTAGAGGTCCCGTATTATATTGGAACGGCATTTTGTCATAATTGCTATTCTATACATTCCAAAGAAAGTGCTTAATTAGCTAAGATTTATTTATGGATTTATTATTATTTATTATAAACACTATGGAATTGGAATGTTTGTTTATTTAAAATAACGCTTCCTCCTATAGAATCTTTTAAGAGTTGACTGCGAGATAAAAAAATTGACTGGCAATTGCAAGGCATCAAAGCAAACATTCCTGTGATAAAATAGCATCGATTGAAATCAGTCATATTCGGATAAGTAATTTTCGGAAAGTTTCTGTGACAGCCATTAGTTTAATTTTGTGAAGATTTATCATAAAATCGTGAAAATAGTTTAAATAGTGAGTTATTCTACTAGATTGGGTGTGCAAATGAAAGAGTGTTATGAAGTTTAGGTAAAAAAACAATGGACAGTTTAAATAGTAAAGCAGTTGATTTTTGAGTTTATCTACCAGTTTCGGTATACAGATGAAATAGTGTTAATGGAGTTTAGTTAAAAAACAAGATACCGAATGTAAGTTTATGTAAATAGTTTAAATAGTGAAGCAGTCGATTTTTGAGTTAATCTACCAGTTTCGGTATGCAGATGAAATAGTGTTAATGGAGTTTAGTTAAAAAACAAGATACCGAATGTAAGTTTACCTTCTTTTTTTATGAATAACAAAAATGAATATTATATTTCAAACAATCCACAATCTGATTCAGAACCTGATTCATTAAAATCAATGATTACAGGGGATATGTGGCTGGCATCTATTATATCTTATATTTTAATAAAATATGGTTCTAAAAAGAACCGTTTTAATACATATGAATATCTTCTAATTGAAAATAATTTAATAATTTTAATATTAGGCTTTGTTCTTTCTCGGTATATCTCGGCATATTTAAAATATTTTTATGACAATAAATACAAAATTAAATTTTCACTGTAAAATGTCTGAAAATACTAACCTGGAATGACAATTATCATTTTATCAGTTGACATTGTCATAGTACTGTCACTATTGAGACCATCTGCGTCAAATTATATTTATGCGCATCATTGATTGGATATCTATTTAGCGCATTCTAAACTCCAACCAATTATATATCTGTAAGTAGAATTCGCTTTAATATGCAAATACCCGTGAACGATACCTACATAATTTTGTAAGTTCTATGTATAATAATCACAGACTTACGTTTTTTTCTGTCACTTCTAGCTTAATGCGTTAGAGAGAATTCGATCAACTATGACGCACTGAAAGAAGGGTTTGGGATGAACTGAACTTGTAATATGATGCTTCTAATGTGTTTATAATTAGGTTAATGAAAACATCAAAATTATTCAGAAAAATGAACAAAATTTTGGGGCTGCAAATGTCCGTGTAGTTGACACTAAAAAAAGTTGTTGTCACCAGTGTTTGTCACAATAATAATCTAGTAGTTGACACTGAAACATTTTTATCCACTAACATCTAATGGTTTGCTAAATTCATATTTTAATCGATCACCTGCTGCTGTCATATTTGGTAAATCAAGCTTTTCTCTTATTTGTTTAAAATAAATGACACTTACATCATCTGAATTTAGTTTGAAGCAAGTTTTTTCCATATTACAGCAAATCATCGCTACTACTTCAGCTTCAGTTTTTGAAATAACTTCCTGAATAACACAGACGAATTTTTGAACTCTTTTTCTCCTGGAAACTCAACTAATACATAGTCGCCTTCTTTATAAGTACTTTGGTTTTTTTCAGAATTATCTTCTGCGTTTCTTAAATTAAAACTTATATAGCTAATATCGTCTATGTCACCTGATTCTTTTCATTCCTCATCAGACTCTGAATCAGAGGAAATATCGTATGTTGTTTTTGTTTTTCTTTTTGTGCTTTTCTTTTGTTATACTATTTTGTTTCTTTTTATTAGTTCACCTTCTTCTTTTTTAGCGAGCCTTTCTCTGGCTCTTTTTTGCTTGTTCACTTCATGTTCTATTTTAGCTTTTTCCTTTTTCTCATGATAATCCTGCCACTGTCTAGAGGAGGCCACTGATGGTATTTTTTCCCTCTTCTGTTTTTTTCCTTTTGGTAGTTTTGGCTCGGGCCAATAGAGAACTCTTAAAAAGAGAAGGTATTATAACATTTGAGACATTTGGTGAAGGGATTTGCGTCGTTACTGACGGCTTTTCAATTTCTGAAGTACTAGGTGGATCAATGTCACGTGAACTCGAGGGATCTTAAAAGTAAAGCGTTGACTGAATCACATTAGTATTTCGAATGCTATCATGCAATATCAGTTGAAGGGATCGGCGCTTGTGTCTGTAATTATTTGAAAGGTGTCATATGTACATCTGGTGTGGTGGTCACGTCATATATTTCACCTGCAGAATTGTTGGAGATTTCTTCTAAGCTGTTTTTCTGTTTATTATTATTTTCTTTACTCTTACAGTCATTATCTTGTTGAGTTGCTTCCCTCTCCTCTCTCCTGATAATCATAGGTAATTGTTTTATAAAAACAAAAAAGTGACACATCTTCTTTATCTCCATTCCATTCTTCAATCTTTCTAGACTGTTTACGTTTTTCAGGTTGAATATATTTTTCCAAACATTTCAATCCCAGTGCTAGCTCGTCAATATTTTTTGAAGCTCGATTTTAAGTGTCATCAGAGAGTTTACTCTTTGATTTTATCTCACCTGGTATGGTAATCTCCTGAGGATTCCAATGCACTATCCCACATTTTTTAAATCCGTTTTGGAGTATGGAAGGAATTAGTCTCTCTTGTAAAAACGTATTTAGTAAAGGACAAACATGGACTTTTTTTTTAAATTGGAGACCCGTGGCTGTCAATTTGCCATTGCTGTACTTTAGTTTTCCATCCCTCTTTAGGAGTGCGAAAAACGACAACGTCCATGGGCTGTATCAAATGGGTTGCGTTTGGAAAAAGGGCCGTAAGAATTATGCATATTATTATTATCTGCACAAAACCTACTAGTATGCAACGTGAGATGTGAAGCATGTCCGTCAATAAAAAGTATAACAGGTAACTTGATGTTGTTGTCCACTAGCCAGGGATGAAAAATATTCGCTATAAACTCAAAAAAAGTTTCACCAGACATCCACCCAGAAACCGATTTTCCTATTCCCCAGTTCGGGGGAATACTCAGCAATTTCCTTCGGAATCCTGTTGTACCTAAACACTACCATAGGCTGTGGTACCTGACCAGCTGCGTTACCGGTAACCAAGACGGTCAGGCATTACTTCTCGTCACTGTTAACTGAATGGTACACAGTTTTGTCTTCTTTCCGTACTAGGACTTTCCCTCCTTTCGGGTTGCAGATTCATCACTATTAAAAATTCTGAAAGGATCCTCTGGAATGGACCCATGTTCATTTTTATCTAAGTATTCGCGTACTTCTTTAAACAATGTTTAGATATTTTCTTCTGTTACTAAAGATCTGCTTACAGTAAGATTTTGAGCTGTACGCTTCGCTACTTCTTTATGTCGTTTTAGAAAGCTTTCATACCATCTCCTTCCGGGCCTATTGTTTGTGAATGGATTTTTACGTTTTAACTGTATGATTAGATGTTGTACACTGTCCAGTAAAGTATCTTTTCCAACAGAAAATCCGGCTTTAGCCATCGAAAATATCCAATGGACTACAATTTTTTCTTCATCATGTGTTAAAACTGGATCCGGTCCCATTCTTCGACATCGTGGCGTAATTCCTTTAACCTTATATGCCAGAGTGGCACAAGGAACTTTAAACTTCTTTGCTGCCCTTGCAACAACCTAGCCGGCCAATACAGCTGCTATAGCGGCCTCCATTTGTTCTTCAGAGTAAGACAACATTTGACCCTTGATTGGCGGCATGATAAAACCTAGAAAGGAACCAATAATTGACACTCATTTGATGCAGTAGTTGACACGTGTCAACTACTAGTGGGAGTAATTTTAAAGATTTCAAAAGTATTTTTCCATAAACAGTTGTTTACACACCAGTAATTAAACTACAGTATTAAATACGCTATGATTTAGATATTTTTAGCCTGCACACATCTATTAGTTCAGTAGAAAGTACTAATTAAATAAAGAAAAAAAAAAAAATATTTTTAAAGCTTACCTTATCACTTTTAACAAGAAATTCAGTAAAAACAAAGATCAGCATGTACACGTCTGAAAACGTTGGCTGCCATATTGTGAAATTTAAAACCTGAAACTAATAACTTTGCACTGAATCATAGATGGTATAATATATCACTCATTTATTTTGAAAAGGTTTATACAAAAGGATTTTCTTATTTTTAGCATGTAAAGTCATATGTGTCAACTACCGGTACTATGTCAATTACCGGTACGTTTACCTTAGAGCAATTTACTTTCGTACTTCATATGCTGTGATAATCCAAAACAGTTGCAAATTCGTAAAATATACTTTATTATATTCTGTCGAGTGGTAATAATGTATGTAAAAAGATCCAAGATATTTACTCCTGATAAGCATGGAGAATCATTCGTTTTTTTTTTGTTATAGGTACCTAAACCATGTCAGCGGAGACTGAGCTGACGTTGCAGACTGGACTCTCGCCAGTCTTGTTACCAGATATGACTGCTCTTAGTCTTATCGGTCATCGTACGCAGACAACTCACATAGCAGCCCATCCACCTGCTCCTCAACATACCAGTATGCAGCAGAATTCAAACAGTAAGTCAGTTTTTTTTTCAGTTTATTCTATACTCAGTTGACTCAAAATCACACCGGATATTAGAAGAAGTTATATAAAGAGTACGATGATTTTCTGACTTATTTAGAAACGCATTGGTAGTTTAAACACATTATATTATCCAATTTTTGGGTTGTAACGCCCAAATTTTAAACACTATGTTATGTCTAGTGAGGGAAACTGAGTTGTGCATCAATACCAAAGGAAAAAAGGTACGTATTAAAAATAATTGTTAAACTAACTACATGATATTTAACCAGGTAAAAAACGAACCCAAAAACATTTTTTAATTTAAGGAAACAATTTTTTTAATTACACCTTCAAGAGCCACGTCTGCGTCAATCCTTCAGAAACGTTAATCTCAATATTTATTACTTTAATAAATTTATTGCTGTTATTTTGTAACGTCATTTTCCAACTCTATCTTTTACAGCGTATGTTATTACTTTTTTGGGTAGGGTAAACCATACAGTTATTGGACACTTAAGAAAATTTCAACTTTAAAAATTCGTAATTCACATTGTTCTCTGCAGATTGAATTGAAATTTATACAAAAGGTAGTCTAAACAGATTATTACAATATGGATAAAAGGATTTAAAGAAGGTGTTAAATATTTTTTGTCAATATATATTTATTAAAAATAGTTACAAAAATTATAGTTATTGGACAGTTTATTTAGTTACAAGACACTCAAAATTAGTTATTGGACGACTGCTTTAACACAATAAAAAACTAGAAACAAATGAAAATTACAGGAAAAACCTAAGATTTCTGTGCGGTATGGGGTACCTATATACAGTTGACACAATTAAATTTTATAAATGCTTTTGTGCTTCTTTGTATTGAGTGAAAAGTTCGTCAATGTCTTCATCCTCACTATCTTGGTTACTGTTATTAGCATCAGAATCACTATCCTGTCTATAATAGACGGTTGAAGCGTAGCACTGGCCATGTTACCTTCCTTGTATACCGTAGGCCCTAGATATAGCAGACTACCCTGCTATACTCCCAAAGCCGCGACAGCGGTATAAAACGGGAGACTACTATACTATCACTATCCTGGAGATTGAAGCAGTTGTGACATATAAATAGATCACCATCGTTAGGTATATGCTGTCTATGATTAACAGGAATACAAGATTCGTGATAATAAAGATTACAGTCATCGCATTTTAATTTGTTCAATTGAATATCATTTGAACAAATAAAACATTTGACTTTTTTTTAATTCTTTTTCTTGCTACACTGGTTTATGGTTAATTTTTATCTCTTTTCCGTTTCCTTTCTTGTTTTTGTTTTTCCTGCTCTTCTTTTATCTCCTCCTTTTTCCGTAACATTTCTTGATATCGTGCAGATGTAATAGCAAAAGGAAGTCGTTCCGTGTTACGTTTATTTTTTCTTTCCGGTACAGTAGGAGAAGTTAAAAAGTTACCCAACAATTCGTGTTTAACAATAATTTTACTTGTAGAGGGTAAGTCATAAACATTAGTTTTATATCGTTGAAAATGGATATCATTGGTACTGCTACTCTCAGAAATATTTACATTTTCAATACCACTCTGTTCTGATGTTTTTATTTCAGTATTTTTAACGGGAGATGTGATAACCACATTTTGAATAATATTAATATTTGTGTCTCTATTTTTTAGAACCATTGGGTTATCCGAATGTTTTGGATCATGTTCAAAAAAATTCCAAATTTTGAACAACAAATTCAAATTATCATCGCTAGGTAGATTATTCTTTGGATTTTCTTTTAAATTCTCTAAGCTATGAACTTTTTCAGGACCTAAGATATTTACAAAAGTATTATAGTCCATCTTGGGTTTCTTTTGATGATCTGAAATGATTAAATTTTTTACTACTTCTTTGCCTAAACATTTTGTGTAGTCAATAGCATCTGCATTAAATGGAAACAATCCGCAAGCCTTGAAACCATTTACTACTGTTTCAGTTTTACAGCTTTTTTTTATAGCTTGCTCCAATATAGAAGCAAATACAACCTTATTCACTACCCCTCCTGGATGCTGTTCTTCCCATTCTCTCACTGATTGCCGCCAAGCTTCTTTTAATGGACGGAAAATAGAAACGTCACAGGGTTGTAAAATCCTTGTGGCGTTAGGATAAAGTGCAATCACTTCAATCTGCAGTTCATTACACAATAGACTTAATTGGTAACTTAAGTGACTCTTGTGCCCATCTACAAAAAGAATAACTGGAAGCCTAATATTATTTTCAATTAAGTGTGGGTAAAAAACATTCGCAATATACTGATAGAATGTCTCTGCCGTCATCCAACCATTATCGGTTCTGCCCACACCCCATTTAGGATTAATACCTTTAGCAACCTTTTCAGGAATACGTTGATAAGGATAAATAACCATAGGCACGCAAATTTTACCGTCTGCTGAAAACGTAAACATCACAGTGACGTTTTCTTTTGAAGAGCTTTTTTCAACGTTATAAACATTTTTGAAACCTTTCATAGCAAATACTTTTCCAGTAGATGGACATATTTGAAATCCTGACTCATCTCCATTAAAAATTCTTGATGGATCAGTTAGAACTTCTTCTAAATGTTTTTCTTTAACATAGGTTTCAATATTTTTAAACCAGTTTTTGATGTCTCGTTTGATGTTCTCGGCAGCGCTAGCTGCCGTCACACCTTCACTTGTCCTTCTAGAAACCCCTGGATGTCGCTTCAAAAATCTCTAAAAAAAAATCAAACGATGAATACAGATTAAAATACATTTTTTTGGTGACTTACTTTTAACCATCCATCTCCAGGTCGATTATCTTTAAAGTTATTGGGGCGCGGATTTTCGATTAAAAATTTTTGCACGCTGCTTTTTAAATCGTTAGCCTTTTTGGGGAAACCTTTTGAAGCAGTTTCTTGTATCCATCTGGAATATTGAATGTAAAATAAAATAATGCTATGGGTTAAGATAAATTAAATGAATTTACCTAACCAGAGTATTCTCCTCCTCGCAAGTTAAAATAGGAGACGGTCCAAGTGTATCTTTATGTTCCGGATGTTTTAATTTAAATTCTATAGTGGACTTCGGAATTCCATATTTTTTTTCAGCTGTTCTATATGATTCAGTGCCATTTTGGACATCCTTAACAGCTTCTATAAGTTTCATCTTATCATATTTTCTAAGTTGAGGCATTTTACTACAATCCTAAAAAATCCATTTTTAGTGATTGGACGGTCAAATTTAGTTATTGGACAGCTGTCCAATAACTGTCAAATCGATTACTAAATTAATTTTACTGCTATCTCCAGTTAATTATACGTAAATCCGTTGAAAATTGTAGAAATATGTGGTAAGTGTAGTTCTCTAGTGATTGGACAGGTGTCCCATAATAGAATTAAGCAAGTTTTCTAGTTTAGTTATTGGACAGATGTAATTAAATCCGAATTTAAATCCCTATTACTATACCAGATCTACCTTAGGGACTATAAGTGCCTTTACTACACCCTTTTAAATAAAAATACAATCTTACCTTAAAAATACCACGTAGTTTTAAAAAAAAAGTCAGAGCAGATGCTTAACACAATGCTTAAATGTCACTTCACTCACATAACCTAAAAATATTTACCGCCAAAATCACAGAACCCGTTAAAGGCAGAACATAGACATAAGAATGAACGTAATATAGAAACGAGTAGTGCCACCTAGTGAAATATACTCTTGTTGGCACTTGCAGAAATCTTATTCTCGTAAGTTAACACTGTAATGTCCAATAACTGTCTCGTGTCCAATAACTGGCGTTTTACCCTAATATGCTGAACACTTGACAGATAATTTTTTGCTCAAGCCAATTTTAGGGAAAATAATGTGGTTTGATTCATTTAATTTAACTATTCAAATTTTCATTGAAAATGTTGGTACTGACATTATTTTTGCTGGAGGCGCTAGGATTTGTAAAACATCGACAGTTCGCCATGAAACGAAATTTTAATATTTAATAGAGGGTTTAAATATTTAACAAAACACGTCTATTGTGTTGTGTTTTATCATGTTGAAAGCAACAAAATTGTTTACATACCTAGTTTTGCCAAAATCAAGAAAATGTTAGCAAGAATATACTCGTTTTCATCGTTCTTGGCGTGTGCCTGAAATAAGCTACTACGGAATTTTTAATATTCGTCTCTCTCTGATACACAAATGCGTAATTCAATTGTGCGAGTCACGTTCGTCATGGTAAAGTGCGATGAGAAGGGAATGAAGAGACCACTCACGTCTCCCAGTATTGTAGCAATAACACCGATGCGTTTGGCCGATACGGTGTCGGTGATAAGTTCGGCCTCTTTACGAATACAGATAGCTGGCAGTGACGTGTTTTTTTTTAACATTTACCCTGATCTGTGCAGGTTTGAAGTAGCTGATGAAATAGTTTTTATAAGTAAACAGTTTTTAATTAATTAATAGTTTGAGCTCTTACTGTGTGGAATTCCATTACATAAAATAATACTCTCGACACCTTAAAAATTCCAGTTTATTATAAATTAACTCTCTCTCTTTCGATACCCATTGCAATAATGACTTGTGGCATTGTTCTTGAATGAGCTGGCTTATAGGTTTATCATTGTAGCAGTTACCATTGATATTTTATGTTGTTTTAGTCGATTTTAGTCAGTCATTGTTGGAATTTGTTCCGAACAGTTTTACTTATTATTTTTTGTTGTGAATAACTAATTGTTCTATTTAATAAAAAAATGCCGGGAAAAACGATAACAGGAGAAATGCGACAATGTGTAGTTCATTTATTGGAGTATTTTAAAAAAGAAAAAGAAAACAACGGACCTTTGCTTTCGTTATCATCGGTACATGAACGAGTAGCGGACGCTTGAAAATCAGTCTTCGCACAGTGACAAGAATAAAGAGTGAATACAAGACAGGGGCAGCTCTTACTACTCCAGGAGAGTCACGCAATGTACAAAAAAAAAGACTAATGATGTCAGCGATACTATAAAAGGAGAGATTAGAAATGTACTATATGGCATGAAAGCAAAAGGAGAGCACGTCACAATTAAAGTTCTAAATACCCAATTAAGAAACAAGCATATCTATGACGGTTCTGATACAAGTTTGTGGCGTCTTATGAAAAATTGTGGGTTTTCATACAAACTAGAAAATAGTAGACGAGTGCTGTGTGAGAAACCATGTATTGTCTCCAAACGACTATATTTTTTAGTCATTACATGAGAAATTTTTTAAGTCCAAGCCCACTTCAGTTCGTTTTTTTAGATGAAACATGGATATTCCTAAAAGGGGCATATAAACGTACTTGGCAAGATAACTGTGTGAAAAGCATCAGAAAAGGACACGAAAATACAGGTAAACGCTTTGTTGTTTTACATGCCTGAAGTAGGCAAGGATTTGTTAAAGATGCTGGATTACTGTTTTCTACTAAATCGAAGAGTGCAGACTATCATGATTCTATGGATAAAGAGTCTTTTAAAAAGTGGGTCTCCGAAAAGCTGATACCAATGTTGGAGGGACCATCTCTAATTATTATGGATAATGCCTCATACCATAGCTCTTTAATAGAAAAGTTACCGAATACCAGTTGGAAAAAATCGGACTTACAAGAATGGTTACGAGCGAAAAAAATAATTTTTGACGACGATTCGGGCAAGACAGAGCTATTGAGTCTTTGTCGCCAGAATAAACCACAAATTACCAGGTACGTTATAGACGAGCTACTCCAAGAACATGGGCATCAGGTTTTGAGATTGCCTCCATATCACTGTCAATATAATCCGATTGAGTTGGTCTGGGGCATTTCTAAACAATACTATGATCGTCATATTGGAGAACATGGACGTGGAGATGAAACAGTGAAAAAAGTTTGGGGCGATGCATTAGCTGAGGCAACACCTGCAGTGTGGGCGAGTTGTGTTAACCATACTGAAAAATTAATTCAGGGCGACTGGGCAAAAATGGTCACATATGATGAAAATGAAAGTAGGATTATCATCGATTTGGCGGAAGATTCCAATGATGAAGACAGTTCCAGTGAAGACGCTGACTGATTAGCTAATTAATCAAGGTCAGTACGTTGTAACAGTTCAGAATTCGCTACAGTGCTTAAAACTTAAAAAATCTGTATCATTTTTTAATTAAAGTGGGTTAAATAATTAACACTTTTTTGGGTATATTTCAAAATCCTTTTAAAATGTACTTTTCGTTATATCCTGTCCTATTGTACTGCAAGCTAGAAAAATACTTCTTCGCAATTTATACGTATATTCCGTTATTAGAAATTTAATGAAAAATAATTTATAATTTTCTTTTATAACTATTATTTCGTTTGACACTTATTGCAAGTGTTTTTACACGCACACGCCAAGAACGATGAAAACGATTATACCTAAATTTTGCATTTACCACTATTACAATAAAATCCTGTAGGCTTTAAAAAAAATCCTGTAGGCTTAATTTCACCGAGTGATTGCCGGTATAAGCAATCCCCCACTAACTGACCAACGGCTTCGGGCGGATGAGTTAGTAAGTGGTAGAGCACTTTTTTGTCCTGGGGTTGAGAAATTGGCTCCAAAGGCGGATGAATCTATTAGTGGTCAACGGCATAAGGATCTGGAAGGCAACGGGAAACCACTACATTAAAGATCGTCAGATTTCCCTAGAACAATAACCATGCAAAGTACGGTCAATCACATGGACCCTAGTCCGCGGACCTTTAATGGTCGACGGGTGGTAAGAATCTTCGCGAGGAGGAGCCACTCGAATGTGGCAACTAACTATATCGAGAACAAATCCTTTTTAAATTCCGGGACATGGAATGTGAGGAGTTTGTTCGAACAGGGAAAGACGGAACTCCGGAAATGACACCCGAGATCATCTATATGGGTTTGGAATTGTTATCTCCAGGAGCATCCAAGCAGCCGTTGTAAATTTTGTTCCCTTTTCGGATAGAATGCTATGATTACAAATACAGGGTAAGCCAGTGAACATTAATGTAGTACAAGCGTATGCTTCAACTGCAGATAAATCAGAAGTTGAAATAGAACATTTTTATGAACAAATGAAACAACTTCTACAATACACAAGAAAGGAGGAAATTACTATAATAATAGGTGATTTAAATGCAAAGATAGGAAAAGGCCGGGTCGACAATATAATAGGTGATTATGGTTTAGGAATAAGGAATGCTAGAGGCGACAGATTGGCTCAATGTTGTCAAGAAGAAAACCTGGCGATTATAAACACATGGTTTCGACTACCACCCCGTAGACTGTATACCTGGAGGTCACCACAGGATAATGAACAAAATTTCATTAGAAATCAGATCGACTTTATTCTAACCAATCTAAGATTTTGAAATTCCATTGTAAGCGGTAAGATTTTACCTGGAGCAGATGTCCCCTCAGACCATAACCTCCTTGTCTCAAATATGAAACTGAATGTAAAAAAGATAGTAAAATCCAAAAGTTCTAAGGCGAATACTCAGTTACTCAGTTAAATGAAATCCGTGCTGAGGTTTCAACTCGTATCCATCAAGAAATGAAGAAATTAACATCAGAAATGAAAAACACGGAGAATGTGAACATTATGTGGAGCAAAATTAAAGATTCTGTTATAAAAGTACAGAAAGAAACTACAAAAGAAAACAGAAAGCCGAAAACCTTGGATGACTCAAGAAATACTGGAAATCATGGAACAAAGAAGAAAATATAGAAACAAAAACCCAAATAAGTACAGAGAAAAACATAAATTAATAAGGAACAAAATAAAAGAGGCTAAGAAAAAGTGGATGATGGAAACATGTATCGAAGTGGAAGAATTGCTGAAAAAGCATGATCATTATAATTTACATAAAAAAGTGAAAGAATTATCTGGAAAATCACGAACAAATACACCTAACCGATTAATTGACAAAAACAATAAACCTATTAATAACCCAATTGAAATAAAACAAGTATGGACTAAATATATTGAAGATCTTTTCATGGACAAGAACGGAACCAACACAAATTAATAACGAGGAAGCTTCAATAATATTAAAATATGAAGTCCAACATGCTATAAACAACTCAAAATCTGGCAGAGCTTCTGGGCCAGATGAAGTTCTTATCGAGCTGATTAAACTTATAGACGAAGACAAAAATAAAAAAGTTAAAAAATAAACAACATTTTTCGGTTTTTCTCAAAACTTGAAAATATCGCTTAGTCCCTTTAACCCATTTGAACCTACCGTCCTTTATAAAGGCCAGAAGGTTTCTACTAGTACATTACAAATTTAAACTTTTCAAATGTAGATGCCGTATTAGTTTTACAATCCTAAATTATCATATTACCCATCGAATCTTAATATGAATAATAAATAATTTCCAGTGTGTCAGGAAGTTTTTGTGTAGGAGTGATTTTAGCTAGTTGAAATGGATAAAGTTAGGTAAGCTATTTCTGTTTTAATTACTATTTAAATGGGAATAAGCCACAATTAAAGGTTAAAATACGTTTATTGACGTTTCAATTTCCACTTCGGAAATCGTTCTCAAAATACAAACATTAGTATTAAAAAATATAAATAAAAACTACTAATGTTTGTATTTTGAGAACGATTTCCCAAGTGGAAATTGAAACGTCAATAAACGTATTTTAACCTTTAATTGTGGCTTATTCCCATTTAAATAGTAATTAATTTAAAATGCCACAAGAAAATAGCTTCAGAACAATATTTCTGTTTTGTTTATAATTAGTGATGTCGGATCGTGATAAAATATAAAGTTTAGAGATGAAATAATTATTTAACGCATATACAAAAGAATTTTTGTCGGTAATAATATCATAACACGTGCTCAAAGTATCACGTTCTTTTAAAAGGCCAGTAGAACAATCAGCGTCTATAGTGTTCTGTATTACTAATAAATGTTTTTTTTTATTTTTCTCAGTCGTTTGTACTGGAAAAAGCCCCTTACGCTAGCGGAGCTACTTGAAGAAATAGAAAAAGAAGATATTGACGTTCCAGATAGCATTGCAATTTTGCCTCCTGAAAATGCTAACGATGACGTTACCGATGAGGATTCGGATGAAGAAGATAATGTTGATATTGAGAATTTACCTGGATGTCAACTTAGGGCAGAGTGTCACGTTAATCTAACAAATCAATTTGATTCAGATGATGATAAGTCATTAGACTTTGTTGAACACAAACCTAAGAAATTTAAAAAATTCAAGTACTCAAAACGAGATTTACAATCGAATTTCTCTACATGGATTCCAATTCAATTCGTAAACAATCAGCGTTCACCAGCAACGATATTTAAATTGTTTATGACTGATATAGTTAAGCAAATTACGGAATATAGTAATACATATGCCCAACAAAAAAATTCTGTAGGTGATATATCTACGGATGAAATGTTCTGCTTCATTGGTATATTAGTGCTTAGTGGTTATTGCTCTTTTTCTAGAAGAAAAATGTATTGGCAAAATTCTGATGATACAAATAATAAAGTAGTTTGTTCAGCTATATCCAGAGATCGATTTCAATATATTATGACAAACATTCACTGCAATGATAACACCCAACTGGATAAGCAAGATAAGTTCTCTAAAATGAGGCCAATCTCCGAATCTCTGAACAAAAAATTCTTCGAATATGCTCCAATAGAAGAAAACCACAGTATAGATAAAGCTATGGTGTCCTATTTTGGACGCCATAGTTGCAAACAATTCATCCGTGGAAAGCCCATTCGCTGAGGCTACAAGTTTTGGGTTGGAGCAACAAGACTTGGATATATCATTTATTTTTATCCATATCAGGGAGCATCTTCAACTCTACTACCAAAATATAGTCATTTAGGTTTAGGGTCAAGTGTTGTTCTCAAATACGCCGATGTTTTACAGAAGATGCCATTTGCGCCATTTCATTTGTTTTTTGAAAACTACTTCACATCTTTGTCTCTCCTAAAAGAATTGAAGTTCAGAAACATAAAAGGTACAGGTACCATAAGAGTAACTAGAATTCCAGAATGTCCCCTAAAAATAATAAAAGAGATGAAAAAACTGGAGAGAGGTGCTTTTGATTATTACATGGTAGATGCTGATAGTATAATATGTAATTGGAATGATAATAGTGTCGTTACTTTTGCATCGAACGTGTCTTCAGTTTTCCTTCTAAATAAAGTAAAACGATTTTCACAATCCGAGAAGAAGCATATATACATAAATCAACCTAAGCCCATACAGCTGTACAACGAAAACATGGGTGGAGTTGACAGAAGCGACCAGAGTATTGCTCAGTATCGAACATCTGTACGAGGAAAAAGTATCGAACAACTGTACGAGTGGTATTTTCCTTTGATATCCCATTGTGTCGATATGGCAGTTCAGAATGCATACCACTTGCAAAAACAGGATGGCGGAAAATTCCGAAGGGCTATTGCAGTTGAACCACCGAATGGGGACCTTCAAAAGCGCCAAGCAATCAACGGGAACACTCGTTATGATAGGTTGGATCATTTAGTAACCTATCAAGAACAGCAACGAACATGCGTACACTGCCATAAAAAGGCAAATTTTATTTGTCATAAGTGTAATGTTGTCCTTTATCCTAAAGAATGCTTTTATAATTATCACACTCAATGAATATAAATTGTACTTGCTAATAAATAAATATTTTTGGAAAAAAAAATGTTTCATTTAAAGTAACTTATATTTAAAAGGACTTATGTCCTTTTAAAAGAACACCAAATTGTGACCAATCTGGAGGTCGGATATTTTTTTGTTTATTTTTCCCTGACTTTTGAAGCCTTTTTAATCACTACTCAATGTATACATTCAGGTTTAAACAAAAAAAAGTTTCAGGACTAAATGGGTTAAGAAATAATCGATTTAAATATTAAATTTGTCTTTATACCTTGTTATAAAAATATATTTACTTATTTAGAAAATATAATTTAAGTTAAGAGCAGCGGGACACGGGACCGGTCGAGGGACGGGACAGCGAAAATAGCTGCGTTACGGGACAGATGGAAAAGTTCGGGATGGTCCCGCGTCCCACTGTCCTGTGTGCAATTCAATCGTGGATAAACGAAGAAACGAACGAAGCAAAAAATAAGAACGTAATTGGATATAAAGAATGACAGACAAAGAGAAACAAAATTTAAAAGATAATTTTAAGAAACATAAAGATAAGATAATATTAAAAATGACAACCTGGAATGTAAGAGGTATAAATGGGAAAGAAGTAAAAACAAAAAAAAAATACCAAAAAAATAAAGATAATATTCTGATAGCAGAGAATGATGTACTCTCTCAATTCTGGAATAATAGATAAAGATTTGTATTGTTTTTTACTTACTATTCGTATAAAAGATTATTAGTAACACCTGATTTATTTTAAGTGTATTTATATCAAACAGGTTTAACTTTAGCTTTTACGATTTATCGCCCTATTACTTAATATATATCTAATCAGCTGAAATCTCGACAAAATCCCAGGAAATTGTTATTTAAATGTCAATCAGCATTTTTATAAAAAAAAAAAAATAATACTCCGCCCATGGTGTACTCATTTTGCTCGCCTTTGTGCTTCCTAGCCTGCCGTGTGTTTTGGAATCGATCGCCTGGTTTTGAAGTACACCGTTGTCGCGTCTCAGAAACGGAGGTTGTTCTAGAGAAATTTAAAGTTCATTTTTTAAAGTACGAGGGGACGTTCGAGAAATATTCTTTTCCGAGTCAAATTAAAATTATTCGAGCCATTACTGGTTATTTAGTTATTTCTTACTAAACTTTTTTTATATAAAATTCGTTCATTAATCCGTGTTTCAACCAGATAAAAAATATGCCAGATAAAAATTTTGCGTGCCTTAAATTTTAACAATAATAATGACAATAACCAGTTCAGACTTGTCAACATATCTCCATTGTTAGATTTTTTTAATAATAAAATGGAGAATCTTTATTATCCAGAAAGAAAATTAGCCCTGGACGAATCTATGATTTTATGGAAAGGAAGACTTAGTTTTCGTCAATTTCTCAAGGGCAAACGACACAAATATGGTGTCAAACCAAGTCAAGAAAAATTTAACGTTTCATTTGCCATCCCATTGACCTAAATCAGCTAATGGTATTACAAAACGACGACGGTGTAAATATTGCTGGCAAACTAAAAAAAAGAAAGGACTCATTGTTTTATTGTGCGGAGTGCCCTGAACATCCGGGATTGTGCTTAGAAAATTGTTTTAGACGTTTTCATGAAGAAATTGAAAATTAGGTAATTAGTTTGTTTTCTTGATGTTGTTGCCATTTAATAATTACTTATGTTAGTTATCCAGGTTCATAATTATATTTTTTCTCAATTAGATTATTATTATTTTTTTAAGTTCAACCGACACATTTTCTGCCCTGTGGTCACCAACGCGACTCACGCGGTGAGTTTTTTTTGTGGCCAAATTAATTTTTTTGTACCCATATTTATTATAAATGACTTTTTAAAGTGTACCTTAAAAATTAATTAGTTTATACGAATACATCTCAGTGGCAAACCGTTTTCCCTTAAAAAAACATACGGAGCTGAACGTGTTAAAGAAATTATTCGAGAATCTAGAATTTATTATGTTTTTGTTTTGACGTGACAACGTCTTAAATTAGGTTGTGGCTCGGAGTCATTCATGAAAAAGTGTAACGCCCGCTCACGTCTGTTACAGTGAGTCACCGAACGAGAGAGAGAGGCCCGCAGGACCGGCGAATGCCTTGCGTCTCTCTCCCACTCAAACATGATCGGTCCGCTGCGCGCGAAGCACTAGAGAATTAGGCGCGTTGAATCGGTGCGTGCTTCCGTGCTTGTGTCTCTGTCTTTCTCGAGCGTTCTTGGCGTTCAAGACACATTACAGCAGAAACACTTCCTTTCATTTCATATTTCTCCTATCATCGTCCTATCCTCAACAAAATCACTCAAATAGAAATTAGTTAAGTTTAAGTTTACATGTACAATGTTTTAGTAAACAAAATATATTTCTATAGTTAAAATTTGTGCAATTCTTATTTTCATTCAATTCCTTGTTCCTATTGTGCAATTTAATAATATTCATATCAATAAATATTCTACCGAGAAAAAGACGTTGTCACGTAAACTCTTCGCCCGTAAAACCGACTTTACAGGCAACCGATTTTTTTATGTTCTTTAGTGTAACCCAAAAATAAATTTATATGGAAATATGTGCTGCATCCAAATATAAATATTTATTATCATTTAAACAAACGTTTGGTCTTTAGCTTTGTTTAAAAGGCGTGTAAATAGATATTTTATGCTTTTAACTACCTACTAACTATTAACAACACAACCGAAAGTAATCGCTGCGGCCCGATAGAATATTTTCCAATTCCAATACTCCCGGTCTGGAGCTAAGTCTCTGCCTTGCACACAATTCTTAATTCAATATTAAGTATTTTAATTTTTCAATCATTCAAACTAACGCATTCAGTCGATCGGTCTTCATTGCAAGTGAAGAACGACCGAGGACCGAAAGTATTGGCTGTGGGATTTTGTTTTGGTTCGATCGGCGCCGTCGGCGGTCGATCTATCGATTTTTGTCACCGCACGATCGGATCGTTATGAACTAGCGGGATTCAGTCGTTCAATACTTTGAAGTGATTAAATCAAAACGAACGAATCGATCGCGATTGATACAACACTATTTGTGACACTTTATACACCAGTGACTGAGTCAATATAGTATACGTCATTGTCCCAGAATAATATCTGAACCGCCTTTTATTTCCTAACTAATAATCTATAATACACAACAATTAATAATCAATTTTAAATAGAAATGTGCATTGTGCAGTACATCATTTTAAAGGTATTTTAGTTAAATATTTAACTGTAGCTATTGTAATACTTACAATGTTTGACAGTAAATGAATTTATTATTTTCGCCATACTGTATATATTTGTGATATTCACCTCGTATCAAGGAGTCGTTTTATGAAGAGTCCGTCCGAAGTGCGGCAACACCGAGTTATTCCGAGCATTCGCAGCTATTCTGTCGTTGACGTCACGATTGCAAATGGCTGTCGTCTTTTGTAACTAGATAGACAATCTCTTCAAATAATATTAGTGGTGTGTTTAGTGTGCTTGTGCGTTTAATTTATTAATAAAATATAGAATAAAAAATGTATTCCGGATCTGGAGGCCGTAAGTAAATGTTCAAATTCTTACTCGATCGTCTTTTATTTAAAAGCGTTAGTGTTTTGTTTTCATAAACGAGGTCTACTGGGATTAAATTCTTTGTTTGGTTGTTTTTCCGTGTTTTTGCTGTCATTTCCTCGAAGTTTTCGTTAATAACCTTAGAAAATGCTTTAAGTACACGGTTTCGTAACGAAAATAACAAGGAAACGATAGGAAATACCGTCAATTTAAAGTGCAACTTAACCTACGAGCTCTTTAATATCGTGTTTGAAAATAAGGTCATTGAATTTTTCTAATTCGATTAGAAGTTAGCTGTTAGGTAAAATATCCGACGTAGTTTTCTTACTACTGCTCGTAAATTTGTTCTAGTATAATAATATATAACGGAAATAAGTTTGATAGAGTATTTATTTTTGGAAATTTAGTTAAAAACACATAAACACATTGTTCTATATGATTTTTGTTATGAGTAAATCAGTTGATTTATGTTATGTTTCCCTTTTCTCAAGTGCGTTATTGCGTACAAGCTTAAATAACAATAAATATTGCTTAATCGAGGTTAGAATGATTTTTTAACTTCTATTTATTCGAAACGTTTGATGTTGTTTATTAATTTATTAATAGAAAAAATATCAGTAATTTACTTATTATAAATATTTATATTGAACAACCTTTCTAAAAATCTACCTGCACTTTATCGATTTTCCACTTTAAACGATGTTTAAATTTCTCGGCATTTAAATTGTGATTAGTAGTGAGTCATCGATAAATTTCCAGTATTTTGTTTTATGACTCTCCTTCAGCACCTGAATGATCGAGTTTTTGCACTTCCGAGGAAGTAAAAATCCATGACCAACAAGCATCTTAGGATCCAAGTGCATATAAGTTCATTGACCTCCGGCGCGTAGTCTATTGCAGGACCTATTGATTTAACTCTAGTTCCTGTTGCATTTTCCTATTATGTAATAAATCCTTCTTTTTGTCTGTTTATGAAGATCAGAATGCTCCCGAAGGAACTATCAAATGTACTGTATCAAATGTATCACTAGTACACTGGGGAATTTTTTATATACCCCCGTATTTAATTACTATTTTAATATTAAGCATATACAGGATGACAATTTGAAAACTTTGTTCAATTTCATGACATTTTATTGACATCCATTTTTCTTTTGCCCTTTTTCCTAATGATTTTATTGCACTTCTTTTACTCAGCTTGTGTTTGCTTCCGCCTCGCAAGGGCAAAGCATGGTTTCTTTTATTATCCATTCTTTCTTCGTATCATTTTCCATGAATGCGATCTCTTAGTGTATCTTGGTATATTTTTTAAAGCATTCTACCTTTTTTCTACGCCTTCATTTTGTACTAGGTTCGCTGTCATTTTTACTCAATTTCGGCTTCTGTATTTAGTACTCGCCACAGCCTGCTAATTTAGTTCTGAAGTAAAATTAAACTGTGCAGCAATATCAAAACAAACCCCCACTATACAAACAAAAAACAACTGTCTGATACACTTGCCATTAGCTACAAAATATGTTGGCCAACAGCCGGCCTGGGAGTTCAAAAAGCATTATGTTTGACCAGAAAACAGTGTGGAGCCGAAGACAACATAACTCACACTGGAAGAATATACCCAGTCAAACATATGGAAACATGTATATTGGATGAACATGTGCCAATAGGGCCGAGGTAATGCAGAGAACCAGCAGGAATCAGCTTAGACTCCTTACTGGATGTAGGACACCTGAATACAAAGGGACTGTTTCATGGAGACTTGAGCTACAAACTCTGTAATAGAGAATATGAAACAGTCAACCATATTGTTTATCTTGTAAAATGAATAATTATTTATGTATTCCTTCTTTATACACAGGGTGTTTATTTCATAGCGATATTGAAATAAAAATGGCCATAACTAATTAAATACCCTGAAACTTCATATTGTAACTACAGGGTTTATGAGAGTAATCCAAATATGAGAAAATATACAGTGTCCTATTTAAAAAAATGTATGTTTGCTTTACTACATAGGTATTAATTACCCTGTAGAATCCAGCATATTTTCCAAGCCTGGACAAAATTGTAACCTCATTGTTTACTTTTTTCTAAATACTTTTAAATACACGTTTAAATAAATTATACATATAAATAATAATGTTTCAACTATGTTATGTAGTAGTTTGTTTAGAAAAAACTTATTTTGAATGTGACTTCTGATCTAAAAGCAAATTTGTTTCTTATAATTATTTTATCTCATGAATAAAATAAAGAAAAGCAACTAACCCTTGTAAAAGAATACCCCAGTAGCCATTTAAATATCTCTATTAACTTTTTTTTAAATGTATATGATTCTGTATGTTCAAATCGATGTTTTTAAGTTTTTAATCTCCAAACATTGACTTTTACGTGGTCATATTGCATAAATGTAACTTTTTCTCAGTTTGCATGTATGTTACATTTCATTTGACGTAAACCTATATGTTAGTTTGTGGTTTTAAAACAGAAAAACCAATAAAAAAGTTTTTCCTCAGAAGCTTGGCAGACCAGTCCTCCTAGACAGACAAGCCCTACCTCACAAACCACATTCGCGGAGTCATTGGCAGGTAAATTAAGTTTTTGTTTTTTGAGTTCTTTTTTGTAGACTTTGGTTTTGTAGTTTTTATTGGATTATTCGGAAGTCTTGTGTGGTTTGTAGTTTTTATATTTAATGCAATGGATTGCCAGCTAATAGATGATAACATTTTTTATTTAACATGATATTACAAGTGAATATTAACTCCACAAACATTATAGCTCTTTTCTATATAGCTATAGACTGTTTTCGATTAAGTATGAAAGGTTGGTCTAAAATTTATTTTCATATCTATAGAGGTAACCTGTAACCCTCAGAGAGCGCGTCCGTAGGTGGCGGATAGTACGTGAAGCAGCTTTCTTCATCGGTGAAGAGAAATAGAAAATACGTAACAGAAAAAAGACAAAATATAAAAAGGAGGGATTTACCCTCAATATTTGTGGTTTACGATCCCTGGGATAGGGCAACAGTGTCTATTTAGGGTGAGCGTGTTTTGTCCGGTTGTTGATCGGTAAATCAAAATGGTTCAAAGGAATTTGGAAGGTGATGTATAGCAT
Organism: Diabrotica undecimpunctata; assembly: GCF_040954645.1. Classification (NCBI taxonomy): domain Eukaryota; kingdom Metazoa; phylum Arthropoda; class Insecta; order Coleoptera; family Chrysomelidae; genus Diabrotica; species Diabrotica undecimpunctata. Next base: position 121,670,964 of record NC_092811.1, read on the forward strand.
GTACCTACCCCACCAAACTTTCCGGTGCGACTAGGAACAGGTACGGTCAGTGTCGTGGTAATTTTAATATGGAGTGGTCTATAGATAGAAATCAAAATATGCTTTATTGTCACTGAAAATTGTACAATTTTATGGGCCAAGCTTACAAAAAGTAAAAAAAATAACAATTAAAATTTACTAAAAATCGGTAATATCACAAAATAAAAGATAATAAAATATACAATCCATTGCAAAATTTAACTAAAGCAGATTTAAGTTGCAAAGGGAGATGGTTATATAATTTTTTTGCTGAATATAATATAGATTTCTTTACTAACTCAGTGGATGGGATCAGTAAATACACATCAAAGGTTGAATTTCTGATGGAGTGGTCATGATTAGTTCTTGCTGGAAAAGCATATAGGTGTTTATGAATAATAATGCTACTGTCTTATTCATGTTAAAAGAGAGTAAATTAGAGTCGGGCGAGGTTTTTTATTTTATGTAGATCAGAAGTTATAATTGCATGAAGAGTTGCAATATTAGAGTTCCTCCAGGTAATACTGGTATCATCATCAAAAATAAAAAATTTTGCATCGATTTTTAAGTTAGTCATTTATACAGATAAGGAAGAGGCCCCGATACTGAACCTTGTGGTACTCCACATACAATGCTTTTGTGACTAGACTCAGTATCATTTGTTCTAACTACTATTCCTGTTATTATTCCTCAAGTAAGATTGGAACCAATTCAAAGAAATGCCTCGAATTCTGTAGAAATTTAGTGTTTTTATCAAACTGTCATCATTTACACAGTCAAAAAGCTTTGGCATTGTTACAAAAAACAGTGGCAGTGTAAAGATTATTGTTTAGTGCTTGATAGACCTTATTTAGTACAGAAAACATATCTTCGCTGGTACATTTATTAGATAAAAAGCCGAACTGACTTTGTGGTAAAATGTTGTTTTCCACAAGAAAGGACATAAGTCGGGCTTTTATAAGTCTCTCAATAATTTTGGATAAGACCGGTAGTAAGACAGTAGGTCTATAGTTGCAGACATTAGATTTTTACCACCCTTATGAAGAGGAATAATATTGGCTGTCTTTAGGCACTCTGGAAATATCCCTTTTTCAAAGGAATCAGTTATTAGTGAGACCAGGACTTCCAACACATTTTTTGGGAGATTTAAGATAATTTTTATTAATAGTCCATCAGCACTACAGGCAGATTTGCTGTTGATACTACTGATTGTTCGGATCAGTTCAGATCTATCGACTGGTCTTATAAAGAATGAATTCGAGACCTTTTTTTGAATTGGGGAGATAGCAAATAGGATCTTGTTGTGCCAAAATAGTTGATGTTATATTTTTACTCACATTAGCGAAGTATTCATGTAGATTTTCACAGTCTAACGAAGTTGTGTTGGAATTACCCGACTGTAAAAATTTTTACCGGCAACACTGGCGGACTAAACTCTGGATCTCGAGGAGACACGCTCTATTGGGGTAGTTATCAAAAAGTAAGTATTGTTAATTTCACAATGACATGGGATGCCAATGGTGTTCTCTTTTTTTTTAAACTGTTAAATATTTATATTTCTCTTTGTCGACGTGAATCAGCGAAGAGCGCCTTTCCACATTCTGTGAGATGCCGGCTTTAGATGTGATTGGTATGAAGAGATAAAATATCTCACACGGAACAACATTTTATCATATCCCAGCAAATTGCCGTATTTACAAAGAATACAGATGTTACCAGTTCGGATTCAGGAAAGAGATAAGCACTTTTTTGCTTTTAATGTGCTGACGCAAAGTTTCATTGATTTTTAGAAGGCGTTTGATAGCATCAGATATCAGAAATTTGTAGAACTGCTAAGAGAAAAGAATGAACACAGTCGAGACATACGTATCATAATTAATCTGTATTGGAATCAAAGAGCGATCGTTAAAATTTGACAGTTAGCAAACAGAAAACATACATTAAAAGAGGTGTTCGACAGGGGCGTGTGTTGTCTCCATTGCTATTTAATCTTTACAGCGAATTTATTTTTAAAAAAGCATTATTGGAGGAAGAGTACGGTATAACAATAAAGGAAAAAATCTTGAATAACATAAGATTTGCAGACGACACCGTTATTTTAGCTAACTTTCTACACACTACAATATTTAGTAAACAGCAAATGAATTGAATATTTAGCACGGATTAGAAATGAACGTGAAGGAAACAAAGTTCTTGATTATTATAAAGCGACATATACAAGTGACGCTATCCATCGAAGAAAAATTTAGAAAGGGTTAGTAACGACAAATATCTAGGAACTTGGATAAATGAGAACTACCAACAAAGTAGAGAAATTGCGAGGCAACTTTTGCGAAGGCGAAAAAGATTCTTACTAATCGTGATCTTAATATAGAGGATAATAGATTAAAATGGTCCATTTTATTTACTTTTTTCCATGGGATGGAAAGCTGAACATTAAGGATAGAAAAAATAAAGAAGTTAGCAGCATTTGAGATGTGGTGCTACATGCTGATGCTCAATATAACGTGGATTCAAAGAGAAACGTAAATCGAAGAATTTGTTGGGTGAGAAACCTACTAGAATGGTACAACTGCAGCTTAGTAGACCTTTTCAGAGCAGCTCTAAATAAAGCCATAATTGCTATAATGGTAACCAACCATATAGGAGATAGAAGAAAGAACCGAAAGAAGAAGAGCATATTGGGAGCAGCCCAATCCTTCGACTGAAAATAGCAACATTACTGTTGGGATAGGCAAGGAAAGTCTTTACGCTGCCGGAAAACTTGGAAATCTTCAGGAGACCAAACACTTAAAATCGTCAATAATTATGGCTTATGAATTATGATGGCCTAGCTCAAAACATGCAGACACAAAGACGGTAAATTGTACCATTCTGAAATCAATAACAACGACCCACAACAAAGAAACGAAATAGGAATTTGTGAAACGTAGGAAATGGCGAAAATCGTCCTTAATTTTATTCTAATAAACGACTTAATAATAATAATAATATCTAATAATTTTCTTACAGAAAGGGCTTAAGAAAAAAAAATGGTGATGAAATTTTGTCGAAACATAACAAGAGGCAAATGGACAGTGGGAGTGTGATGTCACAACTGTCAATTACTTTCCAAACAAAAGTTGAAATGCCCAATCTCAAGACTTTTTAATTTCTATAAAGTTAACATTTTGCTTCCTCTGCTGCTTTTTCTTTTAAGTATAGTGTTTTTTACGATAATACCATCATAATTCAGTGTTCTATTTCTATGAAATATAGTTTAAAAGTTTAAATTAAAGACATTCTAACCTTACTTTATTGATACATGCATTTTATTGCTATTTTTATAAAACAACATGCTTTATTGTTTACACAACCTTGTAAAATTGTTGTAGTAACTATTAGAATACTTAGATATTGCAAAAAGCGGAAAGATTCTGTAAAAAAAATGAAAAAATAACGAAAAATACAACAAAATGTTAATTTTACCTTACGAGCAAAAGTGGCGTGGAACAGAAATTTGCCAAAATAACTGTAGATAACTGGAAGAAAGTGTGTTAACATGCTTTCAAGGTCGAAAATAAGTAGGTATTTGGAAAATAATGTCGCATAGTTCTAATTACTGAAGAGTTAATGTTTGATGCTATTTTAAATTATAAGTTTTTTTGGAAAGCCACTGCTTCGTTATGTTGGGCATTGTTGTTTCCTATTCTGATAAATTCTCGGAAAGTAATGAGTTTAGAAAAAGAGAAATCAAACGATTTCTACTTAGCGAAACCGAATTCAAATCTTAACCACTGTGTTTCCTAAAATTTGCGAAACAAACAGCTGGATAAATTACTCGGCAAGGGAATCTAAAATTGCATTCCACAAGCCGTTCATCCTGGTCAAAATTCGTAGTGAATTCACTAAGAAGCAACTACTACTGTTGCTGCACTGTATCAAAACAAAAATCTAATACCGTCATTCTGTAATGAGTTTAGATTTAATTCTTCATAAAAATGAAAGAGTATCATAAATGGAATATTTTGAAAAGATAAAATATATGGTTTTACATTTAAAAAATATGCGAAAATCGTAATTTTCTTTTGTAATTCACCCTGTATACGAATATTTGTCAATGATTTCTGTTAAGCTTAATTTGAAAACTAGAACATATTGTTTACCTTATTATGTAAAAAGAATACTTATTCATTCCTTCTTTATATACAGTGTGTTTATTTCATAGCGATTTCGAAATAAAAAACGGTCATAACTCGTTAAATACCCTGTATAGTAGCGTGAAACTTCATATTGTAAGAACGAGGATTATGAGAATAAGAGGAATGTAAATATAAAAATATCTACAGATTGTTCTATTTAAAGTCCTATTTGCTTTACCACGTAATTATCAATCATCCTTTAGAAATCGGCTTATTATCCAAGCCTGGAGAATATCAGTGCTTACATTTTTTCCAAATATCTTTTTGAATATTCTGTACCATCATGGAATTATCGATCAATGTCGCACTACAAACTCACCCTGTAAATAAAGTTGTAGTGATTTGAAGTTTCATTTTTCGAACTTAATAATAATTAAAAAACAACGAATTTTGCAGAGAATATATAGGTTTTCTTGCTATAAATATATACAGTATACTCCCTCTCTAACGAACACGGTTATTACGAGGTTTCGCTGATAACGAGGTACATTAGATGTCCCGTGAAATTTCTATTGAACTATAACCCTCTATAGCGAGGCAAATTTGGTTATAACGAGTTTATAACCACCAGCCGTGGTTATAAATAAATACTCTTTTTAACTGCACCGCAATAAACTTAACTGCTGCTTGCAATAAACTTCTTTACAATAAATACAACTGTTTCACATCTTTAGAAAATATGATAGATACATACAATGATACTGGACAATTTAAAGCAGTCAAAAATGACAGACTTCTTCCAATTGCAGAAGCAATAGTTTATTATTCTCCTTTAAAAAACGCTTTATACATTACGTAGTTGGAAAAAAAATAGGTACAGATTTTTTGTTTTAACGTATATCATTGACAATAAAAATAAACAACTGTTTTTTGTTTTAACGTAATTCATTGACAATAAAAGTAAACAATTTTTTTTCAAAGACGCCATTCAAACAATATTTATTAGCATCTTATATTGCTCCGAATGGCTTCGCTATAGCAAGTTAATGTTTTAGAAAATTACATATTCATATATATTCACAGTATTATTGTTGTCTGATATAACGAGATCGGCTTATAACGAGGTAATTAGTTTGCCATTTCAGTTCTCGTTATAGAGGGAGTCTACTGTATTAAGTAAAAAAAGATTTTTTTACTTATTTCCCTAAGCTACAATAACAAATTGAAAATATGTCAAAAATTCCACTAAATCGATAAAAAATCCAGGTAGCCAAAATTATTCAAATTCTATCAGATATATAAATATCTTTTACATTATTAATACTTTTACTTGGAATCCTGATACCTTTAGTTGACCTTGTTAGCGGTGATTTGCAGATGGTGGCAGTGGCTCCCAAAGCATACTTAAAGACTTAAATGTGGAGTTGGAATGCGCGGGAACAAGTTTATATCAGCTGAGTCATTGTCGTCCAGATAGGACACTGCTTTGTTGATCACGTATCAGATTCTTATAGTCTGGGAGAAAAGGGAAATGTCGTGGCCGATGGAGGTCCACGAGATTTTACTGATTTTTATGTAATTTGACCCGCTGAATCCGCATCTTCAACATGATAATCCGAATTTTTTGATAGAAATTTGTTATTAACAATGATTAGAAGCCGAGATATTGCAAATTTATTATTAAAAAGTAATAAATTATCGACTATATCAGACATTTTTGCTTATAACTTGGCTTTGCTCAACGTAAAAAGATCTAGAGCACCTCAGTTTAAAGCTATAATCTTAAAATGAATTTTGAAAAATTTACTTTTATCAATTTCGACGCATTTTTGGCCAAAATACATTAATTTGAAATTGATCCACCTCATGCGCTTAACTCATACCCGGCTCGTATTTGCTGAGAATAGGTTACAGCGTTGCCAGGCTCAAAAAATTAATTTCCCCAAATTATGTTTTAAAAGTCCAGATTTTGAACAGAATTCCCGAGATTTATATTTTTTAACCAATCTTCTCCTACATGTATGTAACCCGTGTTGCCTGCCATATAGGTTACCAATATTATATTCAGCCATATGAGTTTTCAACGCTTCTTGTTTGTTTCGAGCTTCTGTCATATGGCGTATATTAATATTATACACGGATTATATGACATGTCACAGAAGCTCGAAACAAATGAGAACCGTTGTAAAGTAATACTAATTAATAAATTCTTGATAATTTTATTTGTTTCTTGTGAGTCGGAGAACTCCGGAACTACACAGGTGGTTTATAATAGATGAATGTCAGGGAACCCCAGGCAATATCATTGTTCGCGGTAGCGCCAATTCACCAAGCTATATTGAGTATGTGGAATCAGTCACCGCGATCTTATCTTGTTGAAGTTTATTTAATATTCACGTAATTACTGGACTTAAAAATTAACTATTTTTTACTAAATTTAATAACATATTTTACCAGTTTGATTTCCCCAGATGTCATTTTAAAAAGTTTTTCTCCATTCCCCAAAGATTCTCAATTTTCTGAGGAAAAATCCCCAGACCTGCCATCCCTGAGGTTGGTACTCGTTTCTATTAGTGTAAACTATTTATAAAGGAACCTGGAACGAAACTAGTATAGTGGATCAGTTTGATCACCTCTTAGTGTCTTGAAGACATTGTTCATCTGTAATGGACGAGTCATTTGTAAAAGATTCAATCTGCGATTTGGATCACTGTAAGGTATGAGTACTTTTCCGGGATAACCACAACTGTGATAAATAATGATAAAGGATGTAAGAAGAATAAGTGGAATGTAGAAACTCTTTTTTTTTTCATTCGGAAGTTAGCACGTTGTGGAATAAAAACTTCCACACTGCAAATTTTCGTGAAGAAATTCGTTGAGAAATTTGGTAGAAACTCTTCCTAGGAATGAACTTATGAAAATTTACGTTTCAGTTTTGCATTATTTTACGTATAATTGAAGCATATTTATTCTTATTCTTAAATTGTACAAAATTAAATCTCTAGTAATTTTTTAATTGTAAACAGGTGTTGGTGTGATAATAAGTATTTTGAACGAAAGAAAAAGTAGAATACAGAACTCATGTTCATAATCTAAACAAAAATGAAATGTTACCAACTGTATTACCAAGATTACAGTTGGTCTCCGACTGTGTTTATATAGCACTCTTTTCAATGTAGTATCAAAAGCGTACATCAAAATAAATAATTTGTTTGCTTAAGAATATACGATAACTACATATTTTGTCAGGTATAAATGACGTATGGTGGTTAATATCCACGCTCTCCACTATATATTTACTTTACTTTTTATCACTTTGTCTTGCTTGTTGCGTCCTTATGTTATTATTCCGCTGACATATGTTTTTGTTATAGCGGGTGCATCCGGAACCTCCTTGGGCCCTACCAGTACCGCTATCGCACTTCCCACCGCAGCTGGTGCCATAGCAGCAGTCTCACCACCAGTGGAACCGCCGGTCTTCCAATGCCCGAGGAGACCGAACCTTGGACGCGAAGGCCGACCCATCGGTCTCAAAGCGAACCATTTTCAGATTACCATGCCCAGGGGTTTCGTACATCACTATGACGTCAACATTCAGCCGGATAAATGCCCTCGAAAGGTAAGGAAATCCTTTTTCCAGAGACATTTAGGAAAATGCTTTAGTATACATCAGTGATGATGAACCTATGACACACGTGTCAGTGCTGACACGCGAGCCCATTTTTGGTGACACGCATTTTCAAAGATAAAAAATTCTTAATTTAAATATTTTTCATAATAAAGAGTTATTTTAGAACGAATCAGTCTAACTAATATGTAAAACAAGTCTCTAAATGTAAATAATTGATTTCAAAAATTTGTTTTTTGTACTTTAAATGGTATTAAACAAATTATTAACTTAAAAAATTATAAATATTTCTATTTTTTTAGTATTTATGTTTCAAGTTTTGACACACGGAGTTCAAAAGATTCGCCATCACTTAATACGTCGACAGCCTTTAAAATTAATTTTTGTAACTGTTTTTTATTTACAAACTATTTCACAAGAATGACATTAATGAAGATCGACAAAAAATTAGAGTTGAAGGAGGTTTAACAGAAAAATTTGAGGGAGTAAGGCATACAATGTACCCGGTCATCAGTACTGTCCAATTTCTTGTTAGTATCAATAATGAGCAAACAAGGAACACGAATGTAACGAACTGCATGACAATACCAAGCCAGTTTTACAGCAAACAGATCAACAATAGAACTATTCATATTGATACAGCTTCTACAGAAAGGGTGGGAATTTAACCGTTACATATACAGGTGAGTCATAACTATTGGGACATAGACTAAGGACAGGTTATTTGGACCAAAATATGGCTATTAGGCCAAATATGCCTCAATAAAATGTTGCTGAGAAAAAAGATACAGGGTGTTACAAGTTAATTTTTGTTTTTCGTTTTTTGCTAATAGTTTCCCTGTATATTTATAAATTGCTATCAAAATTGGCACAGAGGCATAATCTTAGACAAGAAATAGTATTTTATTTACAATTCCACTATCAAATACCAAACTAATAAACAAAGTTGCAACTAACGTAAGGTTTCCGTTTTGACGATAAATCAAAACTAAACACACTTTAATTTAAAAGAACTCACAAAAACTCAAACTAAATGTTCTACATGGTCTCCTCCGATTTCTATGCCTTTTTTAATTTTTTTTTATAAAGGATTTTCGGACGTTAAAAAATATTATTCTGTCCCCTTATAAGATTAGCTGCATTTTGAATGTATCTCCAAAGTTCGTCTCGTGTATTAATTTCATTCAGGACTTCTTGGTGGCCATTGAAAATCACTGCCTCTGCCAATCCATCGTTGAGGAAATACGTCAATAAGATGATTTCTAACAGCTAATGAAAAATGAGGTGGCGCTCCATCCTGCATAAACCACATTTTTCTTCTTACATCAAGTGACAGGTCATCTAAAATATCACTAAGAGTATTTTCCAAAAAGAATAAATAAGAATCTCCATTTAAATTCGGAGGAAGAACATAAGGCCCTTGTAGTTGGTCGCCTATAATGCCACACCAAATATTCAATTTAAACTCATGCTGAAAATGTCTAGCTTTAATAGCAGGTGGGTTTTCTTCTTCCCAATAATGACTATTTCGCCAATTAAAAACCCCTCGTCTGGTAAAAGTTGCTTCGTTGGTGAACATAATATTCTTAATAAAGTGTCTGTCATTGCGATGTTTATTCAGAATACGTTGGCAAAACTGTAACCGTCGTGGAAGATCTGTTGAAAGTAAATTTTGAACAGGAGTGAAGTGATAAGGATGGAGGTTCTCTTTTTTTTAGAATTCTAACAATAGACGACTGACTTACTCCTGTTGCTGCTGATAGATGTCGTGAACTTATTTCAGGATTTTCATCTACTCGAACCAAAAGTTCATCTTCTTGATTAGGTGTGATTTGTTTCGGTCGACCACCCCGATTTTTAGTGTGAAATGACCCAGTTTCACCTAAACTACGATATAATCTTGCAAAAGTTTTGTGATTTGGTTGCCTTCTGTTTGCGTATAACATTCCATACCTTCTGGCTGCCGAGCGACCGCAAAAATTTTCTTGTGCGTATACGCAAATCATATCTCGCATTTCTTCATTAGTAAAATGATTGTGACGAGGCATTTCATTCAAAAAAAGTAATGATTACTTTTAAAAAATGCAACATTACACTACACTGTCACATCAAAAATAATTTACTCTGAACAAATGACATTTACCAACAACAATTATCTGACAGTCCAAAGCATACTTTTCATAAATGAAATAATATTTGAAATCCTTTTTTAAGACTCTAAGCAGTTCGACTGCGTTTTTATCGAAAACGGTTGAAATTATCATGTTTAAACAAGAGTACCAATTTTATTTAAGAATGATGTTTACGTCATATTTTCTAATAAAAATTACTAAAATGTTTCATCAGAAAAAGTTTAGACTCAATTCGATTAGGAATGATCCACGTGGCGCCCTCTATGACAAAACGTAAAATTGTAAATAAAATACTATTTATTGTCTAAGATTATGCCTCTGTGCCAATTTAGATAGCAATTTATAAATATACAGGGAAACTATTAGCAAAAAACGAAAAACAAAAATTAACTTTAACACCCTGTATCTTTTTTCTCAGCAACATTTTATTAAGGCATATTTGGCCCAATAGCCATATTTTGGTCCAAATAACCTGTCCTTAGTCTATGTCCCAATAGTTATGACTTACCCTGTATAACCTCTTTATAGACTTATGACAGTCATTTTATAGCTTAAAGAAAAATCAAGTATGGAATACGATCTACATAAATACATATATGCATAAAAAGAACGGACAACAGCAACAGAATTGAATAAAACATCAAAGTCAACACCCAAAATTTCGAAATATCGAATTTTTTTTATTCTTCAATGTATTTTGGCGAAGATTTTTTTCTTTAGTTTGTAGAATCTTAGGTTATAAGTTTGAGTTTCTGCGATCAATAAAATTTTTCATAATATCTGAGTATATTATTGTTCACTCGTATTTTTTGACTAGCATAATTGCAATATGTTGGATAAATGATGTTTACCATTTAAATATAAGACTTTTACAGTACCATATTTAATTTATTTGTGCCATAAATAAGTAAAAAACCAAGATTAACCATTTTAAATGATTAAATTTAAAAATTTTAACTTCCTGCATTAGCTTAGTTTGGGGTATGACATACCCCGGAGTCCCCGGAATTTATCTAGGCACACTAACGCAGGGTTAAGCATATTTTAAATGCCTCACATTTATTGCCAAAACTTAAAACTAAAACTTCATGCTTTAAGTTTTGAAGGTTAGGATTGTATTGATCTCATGAGAATCATAAAAAATGGCAAAAATCGCGCCACGTTAATTTATTTAACACCTTTATAAAGTGAGTTTATTTGCGCCAAAATACAAAAAATGCATACGAAAGCTGAACTCTTTACCTTTAAACCACACCTTGATTTTTGTCGATAGGACACTTTGATCAAAATATACCGAATTTTTACCGTCGACCTAATAAACTTTTTATTGAACATTGATTTCGCGCGCGTAATCGACATTCAAAATCGACGGTCGCTCCAAGCGTTGTTTGTGAGAGAACGGTTTATTCTACACAAAAAGTTCTAATATTCATTTTTGTTTAAAATTATCTCAGCTACATGTTTTATTTAAAACATTTTTTTCTACGGCGTACCTACAGATTCTTAGCAAATCAATTTTTTTGCGTTTTTACCCCCTACGAGGGGGGTTTTAGGGTGAAGCCCGGTGGTAAACTTTTTTGCATCTTTTTTATGGTCCCAAAATTAATATTCTCGGCAAAATTCAGCTTGTTCGTACGATTTTGAGAGGTTCAACGGTATTTTCGTCTCTGACGACTAACTAATAGAACAGTTGCTTTTGATGTACTGTATAGACTATAGCGTATACCAGTGTTTCCCAAAGTGGGGGTCGCCATGAGGTACTAGGGGGGTCGCCGAACATTTCCAAAATAAGACAAAAGCACCACTTTGTTAGATCATGTATTTTTATTTTAACAACGCCGTAAATAGAAATTAACAATTAATTATCAGACAAAATATAAAACTAAATATTAAAGTCCGTAAAAATAAAAGAGTAAAACAAAGTCAAATATGTATTATAATCTTAATAAGAGCTATGCGCCTGTTTCTGTGAACTGGGGGTATTCCTGCATCTTTTCGGTCCAAAATTGGTCCGAGTTCTGGGAAAAAAATTGGAGCTTCAACATTCCATCATTTGATATTTCAATAAGTTTTTCTTTCATGTTTATTGGTATTTCAACATGCTGAAAGGAATCGGCTAAAAACGGATTTAGTATCCATCTGCAACTGTCGTAACTGTTTTGAATTTCTTCGGGGAAATAATCACAGAGCTGTTGTTTTAAATTGAGCAAAGTAACATGCATGTCAGCAAAAACTTGTTCAAAATTTGTAGCACTGTAATTGGATACATTTTCCATAATTTCCTGAAGGCACTGGAATGAATCGAGTTGTTTTTTGCCAAGTGAGGTCGACCATAAATCGATTTTTCTTAGAAACGTCGCGACCTTGTAAATTACTGTTCAAAATATTTAATTGCTCGAAAATATCAGCAAGGAAACCTAGTTTTAGAAGCCAAATAGGATCGGAAAATTGATTTTCATATGGGGACTTCTCATCTTTCAAGTACATTAAAAGCTCTGCTCTTAAGTGAAATACTCTTTTTAAGACGTTGTCCCTTGAAAGCCACCTTACTTCGGTGTGATAGAGAAGATTTTCAAATAAAGCACCCATGTCTTCGCAAATTTTTCTAAAAATACGGGTCTGCAAAGCTTTTCCTTTAATGGAATTTACAATTTTAATGATGGTTTTCATAACACAGTCCATTTCAGGAGGTAAAGCTTTGGACGCAAGAGCTTCTCGATGTAAAAAACAATGTCTCCATTTGGCATTATTTCTTGTAATTTGACGACAAGACCAGATTTATGTCCTGTCATAGCTTTAGCGCCATCTGTGCATATAGCAATACATTTACCCCAGTCAATATCATATTTACTTGTACGTTTCACAAAAGTGTCGAGTAAACATTTTCCAGTGGTATTGGTCTCCAATGGGGAACAAAATAAAATATCTTCTTGAATGTCATTATTTGTATCATATCTTACAAACGTAATGAATTGATCACAGTTAGATATATCTGTGGATTCGTTCATTTGAATAGAGAAGTACGTGCATTTATTAAGATTTTCCACAACTTGCGCTTGAATATCTTCTGCCATATCACTAATTCTTCTTTGGATAGTATTATTTGACAGAGGTATTGTATTTAATTTTGCAGCCTCTCTTTCCCCACACATTATATGTACCATTTCAAAAGCTGCTAGAAAAATCAGATTTTCAGCAAAATTGTGTGCGGATTACTAGTTTTGGCAACACGATAAGCAACTTTATAACTTGCTAATAATGCTTTTTCATTAGTAATGGTTGCCAAGGGAAAACTGTTTTGCTGTTTATGAAGGACGTTCAGCTTTCTTTCAAAGAATTCTACGGGCTTGTCTTTTTTATCTGGATGTTTGCTATTTAAATGTCGAAGTAACTTTGATGGCTTCATGCTTTCTTTTGACAAGACTTGTCCACAAATAACACATTGTGGTTTATTGGAAATAACGGTAAAACCATATTTAAGATATTCATCAATGTAGAATCTGTTTTTCTTTTTATTGCTGCTACTGCCATTTTCAGACGTAGATGGTTCTGCACTTCTTTTAAAAAACTTATCCATAATTTATAATTTATCGTAGACGTAAATACGTAAACGGGAATACGTAAGTCGTAAAATATTTACTCATTACTCAACACCGCGTTCGCCACCATAGGCTGTTTGGATTCGAACTGAGGTTTCGTTGCGCATTGCCGCTTATATAAAGCCAAAACGAGGCTACGAGAACGTTCCAGAGTGCCATCTAGTAGACACAAGCTAATATGTCGCGGTGTACAATGTGCAGTCGACTTCTTATTATTTATTTTTATTGTAAATGATATTCTGGCAGAAGTACCTACTACTAATTACTAGTGGGACAGATCCCAATCATTAAAATAATTGTATTAAAATAAAATAATTGTTTTTGATTTAAACTTAAACAGTAAAGTAAAATTAAATTTGAGAAACCATCAGATAATTGTAAATTAGGCACGCTATTTCTGTCAAATAATATTGAATAAATGAGTGGGGGGAAATTGGGGTGTCGCGAACAAATTTTTTAGCAAAAAGGGGTCGCGGTTTAGATAAGTTTGGGAAACTCCGGCGTATACAATATTAGTATTTCTTGATTTGTTAAGTTACTTGTCTGTGAGTGTCTTGTCTTGAGTCAAGTATGTCACACAAAAATTGTCATTATTATTGTCAGTGTCAATTAAGTCATGCTAAAGTAAATATACCGTAATGATTCCATCGGACATAGTTATAGATATAAACGACGACGATGATTTAGAAGAGAATTCGTCGCTCGAACTACAAGAATCGAATAAAATCGATACTGAAGAATGCAAAATAACTACAATAATCCCAGTAACCACCGAAGACGAATCGAAACCAAGCACTTCTAATGCCGAACCCAACTGTTCACAAAATCCCTTGCAAGTAGCAATTAAACTCAACATGGATAGCCGCCTCATTGGCCTCGAAGATTTAGACGAACAATTAACACAGGAACAGATAATGCTCTTTCAAGAATTCATCAGAATACAGTCTCGAACGAAAGTATCTACAAATGAAATAGCTGTAGGTTCCAATGTATTGGACGTACACACTGAAATACCCGACGTTTCCTTGTACCCTCCTCCCCCTTACGCGTCCCATGAGAATTCCAGACAAATATACATGCAACACTCAACAACATACAGCGGTCCTGCTCCCTCTTACTCTGAAATGTATGTGACTTTTACATCGGAACGATTGAGGAACCAATTTGTGAGGAAAGTGTATTCTATTCTAACGGTGCAGTTGTGTATTACGTTTGGTTTTGTTTTACTTACTGTATTTTACGATCCCGTTAAAACCTTTGTTTCGACTACTCCAGTATTGCCTTATCTATCCATGGCCACATTAGTAGCTCTTCTGATATTGCTCAGTTGTTCGGTTCCGATGAGACGGCATTATCCATTAAACGCTATTCTTCTGTTGGTTTTTACCCTAGCGTTTACCTACACGATGAGTTACATTGCTTGCCAGTACTCTGACAAAGCTGTACTGTATGCAACTGGTGGCACAGCTCTCATATGTGCATCAATTATGATTTTAGCGTGGTTAAACTTTTTCGATATCACCACGTGGAAATTCTTTTTGATGGCAGCGTTTTTAATTATTGTTTTAGTGGGTGTAGTTATGACGGTCATCTTTTCGCTCGTAGGCGGTAGTCAGGTTTTTAATATAATTTTTGGTCTTGTCATGGTTGTTTTCTTTAGTATATATTTGTTATACGACACACAAAAACTTCTTGGTGGAGGCAGGATCGCCTTGTCTGAAGAGGAGTATATACTAGGAGCTATATCCCTGTATGTAGATATTATGCTTATTTTTAATTATATAATGCTAATCTGTCTAAGACGATAATATTATGTTTTGATGAAACATGTCTATCATTATTGTAAAAGTAAACGCTTAAAAATAAATTTTATAAAAGTAAATCTGCTAATTTTGTTATTGATTTCTTTACAATTGGCGATATACGAGGCGTGTTTTTTAAGTAAGTACCGTTTTGGAATTAAAAAAAGACGTGCAAAGATATTGCAATAATTTTATTTTTACATGAAGTACCTTAATCTACTTTTCTACATAATTTCCGTGAATATTGAGGCACTTGTCATAACGTGGCACCAGTTTTTGAATACCCTCCTGATAAAATTCTGCTGCCTGACTTGTTAACCACTGCATCACAAATGTTTTGACTTCGTTATCGTCTTGAAGACGCTGACCGCCCAGGTGATTCTTCAAGTGCTGGAACAAATGGTAGTCGCTGGGCGCCAGATCAGGGCTGTATGGAGAATGATCTAGAGTTTCCCATTTAAATGATTTGATGAGATCTTTGGTCTGATTAGCCACATGTGGACGGGCATTGTCATGCAGCAAAACGATACTCTTACTCAACTTGCCACGTCTTTTGTTCTGGATTGCACGACGCAGATTTTTCAATGTCTCACAATAAGACGCTGCATTGATTGTCTCATTACGATGCAGAAACTCCACTAGCAATACTCCTTTTCTGTCCCAAAAAACTGTGCACATGATTTTCCGGGCAGAAATTGTTTGCTTAAACTTCAATCTTTTGGGTGATGATGAATGTCGCCATTCCATGGATTGTTGTTTCGATTCTGGTGTGACGTAGGCCACCCACGTTTCGTCACCAGTAACAATTTGGTCTAAAAAATCTTCACCTTCACTGTGGTACCGCTCAAGGAAAGTCAATGCACTGCCTAAACGTTGGGTTTTGTGCAAATCCGTCAACATTTTTGGAACCCAACGTGAACACAATTTCCGGTAATTCAAGTTCTCGGTAACAATGCGATACAAAACACTACGAGAATACTGAGGAAAGCAGTCAGACAATGATGAAATTGTAAAGCGTCTGTTTTCTCTCACCTTTTCGTCCACTTTCTGCACCAAATTTTCATTAACGACCGAAGGACGCCCACTCCGTTCTTCATCATGCACATTTGTGCGGCCATCTTTAAATGCTCTTACCCATTTCCTTACCATTCCATCATCATAATGTTTTGTCCGTAAACTTCAACGATCTCACTATGAATATCGATCGGTTTTACGCCTTTAGCACTAAGAAATCGTATAACAGCCCGTACTTCACAATCAGCGAGACGCAAGATTGTGTAGACATCTTAAACACTGGAGTAAACAAGTATACAATGAAGAATCAGACTGTAATGGCGTCAGTGCGTAGACAAGAGATGTAGGTAACCAGCGCTCATGCGCGGAACGCCGACCGTAGCGCTGCGGCGGCGGAATCGCAAAAACGGTACTTACTTAAAAAACGTGCCTCGTACAAACTTCAGTAAGGTGTAGCTGCTGCAGCTATTTTCGAAGACCGCACTTCTGTTATCCGCCTAGCCAAGGAGTGTAGTATACAGTGCTAGACAAAAGTCCCTTCTCTCCTCCTATCTTTTAAATGGTTATACTTATAATACTAAAATTTGGAGGAAGGAAATAAACGAATCACATCAAAGAGTGTTAATACATATCAGAAAGGATTGTAACAGCAAAGATAAGAATGGAGAAGGAAGACCTGAACATCATCGGAGTATACGGCCCAGAAACAAGTCAGAGGGAAGATGATAATATTGGGGAATTTTAACGCTCGAATAGGTAATCAAGTAATACCCGGAAATAAGCAAAAACATAACCAGTATACTATCACCATTATTATTCAACTTGTACTCAGAGGACATCTTTGCACATGCTCTAGATGAACCACAAGAAGGAATAAAAGTCAATGGAAAAATCGTGAACAATATCAGGTATGCCGATGATACAGTACTGATTGCTGGCAGTGAAGAAGAACTACAAATTCTGTTAACCAAAGTAGTGCGAGTAGGAGAACTATATGGCCTTAAGGCGAATGTAAAAAAAAACCAAAACAATGGTAATTTCAAAAAAACACACCAGTTATAAACATACTAGTCGACAACAATCTAGTTGAACAAGTGAAAAAGTTTAAGTATCTAGGCTGTTGGATACATGAAACCTTAGACCAAGAACAAGAGGTTAAATGTAGAATAGAACAGGCAAGAAACACCTTCTTAAAGATGCGACAGTTACTCACTACCCGTAATCTTGATTTGTCCCTACGATACCGCATGATAAAGTGTTATGTATATAGTGTACTATTACACGGCGCTTGGACTGCGTTAGAAATGAAGAAGTTTTAAGGCGTATGAACAGAGAACTTAAACTAACAGAAATTATCAAGAAGCGTAAAACGTCTTATCTTGGACACATATTTAGACACGACAGGTATAACTTCCTTCAGCTTATTATAGAAGGGAAAACAGAAGGCAGACGCGGCCCGGGTAGACGACAAATGACCTGGCTGCGCAACATCAAAGATTGGATAGGATTAGACTTTCAAAGTTTAATAAGGAAAGCCCAAAATAGGGAAGACTTTGCAGAGGTCATCGCCAACCTTCGCTAAGAAGACGGCACCTAAAGAAGAAGATAACCAGTATGTTAAAACAAAAATGTAGAACTGATGATAAACTTCTGCACGAATAACGAACTTAGAATAAATATCAGATTTTTTGACCACAAAGACCAACACAAATATACATTTAATAACACCCGTGGACAAAGATCTATGATAGATTATATTATAAGCAACAGAGATATACATCTATCGAAAATAATCGACGTAAGATGCCTCAACTCAGCAGATGTTGGTAGCCGACCATAGCCTAGTATTATGTAAAATAAGAAATATCCTGAAATATTTTATTTTTAAAATGCTATAGAATGCACCAACCACCGCACCATAAGCCTGATGTCTCACACACTTAAAATGTTTTTGAAGATCATCCATAAACGCATTTACCAAATACTTGATAATGGATATTGAAGAAACCCAATTTGGATTCCATAGAGGCGTAGGTACCCGTGAAGCTCTCTTTGCATTCAACGTACTAATCCAGAGATGCTTGGATGTGAACCAAGATATGTACGTCTGTTTCATAGATTACAACAAGGTTTTCGATAAAGTCCGCCACGAAGAGCTAATGGACGTCCTCAAAGCAAAACAATTACAATACAATGACCTTCGAATTGTAACAAATCTATATTATAAACAGCAGGCACACATACGCATTAATAAACACAGATCAGAAGAGTTCGAAATTAAAAGAGGAGTGCGATAGGGGTGTATATTATTGTCACCACTACTATTCAGTGCAATCCGAGAGGTGTGGGAAACAAACCACATTTCAGCGGGCTGGAAAAAAGGTAACATTATCAAGCTTCCAAAAAAAGGCAACCTCACACTGTGCAAAAATTGGAGAGGAATAACCTTGCTTACTGTCATAAATAAAATTTTCACGACCATCATACTGAAAAGAATAACAAACAAGGTTGAGTTTCGAGCTAATCAAGCAGGCTTTAGACCAGAATCCTCCTGCATAGACCACATTAATACTGTGAGGGTAATAATGGAACAATCGGTTGAATGGAACACACCCCTATACATGATTTTTGTTGATTTTGAACGTGTCTTTGATAGCTTGTCTCACGCTGCTGTATGGAAAATTTTAGAGCTAAGAAACATCCCGAAAAAAATAATTTCTATTATAAAGTCACTATATACTGATGCGAAATGCAGCGTGACACACAATGGCATCAACAGTGACGAATTCGACGTACTTACTGGAGTTAGACAGGGATGCGTGCTTTCTCCGTTTCTTTTTAACATAGTTATAGACTATGTTCTCTCAAAACTAGACTCCGACACAAGAGGGATACAATGTACGTTAACCACACGCCTAAGCGATCTAGAATACGCGGACGATATCTGACTATTAGGTCAAAGGTTCCAAGATCTGGCTTACCAATTGGAAACACTTTCCACTGAAGCCAATAAAATAGGTTTGAAAATCAATATTAGTAAAACCAAGTCCATGAGAATAAATGCAAGGAGCAACACGCTATTTACTATCGACAATATGCAGATTGAAAATGTGGAAAACTTTACGTATCTTGGAAGTGTCATAACAGAAAACAGAGGTACAGAAGACGATATTGTCATGTCTGTTCTACTCTACGGATGTGAAACCTGGAAAGTGACAAACACCCTCACAGACAAACTGCAGGTCTTTGTTAACAAATGTTTACGAAGAATTGTCCGTATATTCTGGCCTAACACCATCAGAAACGAAGATCTGCTACACCTGACCGAACAAAAGAGGGTACAAAATGAAATTAAGTCCAGAAAGTGGGGTTGGATCGGTCACACACTCCGAAAAAATAGTTCCAGTATCGCAAAGACTGCCCTAGAGTGGAATCCCCAAGGGAAAAGAAAAAGAGGTCGCCCAGTACAAACTTGGAGAAGATCCATCATGGACGAGATAAGAGGCCAAGGAAAGTCTTGGAATGAAGTGAAGGCCTTAGCGCAAAATAGAACCCGATGGCGCGTTTTCACTGAAGCTCTATGCTCCACTTAGGAGTTCAAGAACCTTGACCTCCTAACTCCTATATATATATAATATACTATTCAATGCATACTCTGAAGAAATTATGAAAAGAGCTCTTGAGGGAGAAACAGCAGAAATAAAGGTCAATGGAACACCAATTAACAACATCAGATATGCGGACGATACTATCATAATAGCAGACAAGAAGAATATGGATTATCAATAAACATCAAGAAAACTAAATTTATGATGATATCAAAAACCCAAAATAATGATGAAAGCCTGACAATTAACGATAAAACTATAGAACAAGTTGAAAACTACAATTATCTTGGCACATTAATTAATCACACGAACGATTACTCCGAAGAAATCGAAGTTCGAATAGAGAAAGCACAAACAAACTTCAATAAAATGAGAAAGGTACTTTGTGCAAGAGAACTGAAATTAGACTTGAGAGTTAGCTGGCAAACTAGGCTGTTATATTTTCTCGACTCTGCTTTACGGGATAGAAGCATGGGCACTTAACGCGTCGACTACTAAAAAGTTGGAAGCATTTGAACTGTGGCTGTATAGAAGAATCCTGAAGATAGAGCATGTAACAAACAACGAAGTCATGGGAAGAGTCAACAAAATAATATAAATATTGGAAACCATCAAGACGCGAAAGCTGCAATACCTGGGACATGTGATGCGTAATGAAAGATACTTCATACTTCAATTAATTATACAAGGGAAAATCCAGGGCAAGAGAAGTGTAGGAAGGAGAAGAATCTCATGGTTGGGTATCTTGGAATACGCGACACACGTACGACAACGGACGAAAAGAACACGACAGACAAGAAAGAAAAGACAGACGATAGATTACTATTGACACAAACGACTAAGAAGTGCCAGATGACAGACCAGAAAAGAATTGACAAACTCAAAGTGACAGAAGAAATCCCAGACGAAGACAATTGGACTGTTTAATAGGTGACAAAGGACATTTGACAGGTGCGCCATTTTTAAAATATAGTCGGTACTGCGTATGTGTAGGGGGCGTGGCTTACAATGCTGTCGAGATTTCTTACATGTTCCCGTGCTCATTTCCCACGCTCAACCGGCCTAACCTCTGCTGTTGCCGTGTATAAAAGTAAACTGAATCTCAAATATCTATTTTGGTAATGCCTTCAAACTTCTCAATATTGAACTGGTAATACCTAATATACCACAAGAACAGACACAGATTCGACATTGTTTATTATTTGTTATTGTTATTATTTAATATTATATATTTTAGTTTCTCCTCCATGACTCTAATTCTCCATTTTTCTGAAAGTATACACAAGATTTTTATAATGCGACCTAATAAAATTCCGTCTTCTATTGAACATTTCATTAAAACAAAACCTCATAATAAAGTTTCGGTAGCTTCGTTCTTAGCAGTAAAAAAAGACCCTACGGATTCTGACAAAGACCAAGCTAATCAAATCAGACTGGGAGGAGCTAACAATGCTATTTGGGTACAAACTGTTCTCATGCCCTGCACGAATATACTTTCAAAGTATAATACCTGCAATCTGGCCCAAAAGAACGCTAATAACAACAACTTAATGTAGAAACCTATGTATGTAGAAACTTATTAAAATGTTATGTCAATTTCGTAACCGTTTTGTATACATACTCTCCCTCTCTATTCCAAATAAAGTGTAGGTAAAATGTAATATTTAGAAAAACTTTTTAGCATATTTAATCTAAAAATCATTCGTGAAAAGTACTGTGCAAAGTACTTACCGATTCTCCTCAACAATGATTATCGGAACACAGCTACAAATTATCCATGAAATACACCAATCGCACTTCGCAAATTTAAGCTTTATCGAAATCTGCGAATTTCACGAATACCGTTAAAGTGATGAAAATTTTGATACAAATAAATTTTCCAAACTGTATAATGAATGACTGACGTAAATATACAAAAAGACAAACTATTTATAGGTAAACGACTTTGTTAACACGACCGAAATCACTAACATACTGAAGAGACCAACCAGCTTTATCAGGTGATAAAGCCGGTGATTTCATTCGATAGAAATTATTTTAGTCATAGCTTATAAGGTATGGTCTATTTTTTTATATTAGATGCAATAGACTTGTTTGAATGTTGATGAGTAAGGTTTGTGTTCTCTGGAGCTCCGATAAAATATCAGGCTTCAGTGGCAATTGATTAATTCACAAAAAGATAAAGCGTCTTAGGAGACGTAATAAGGCGTTAACTACTGACCTCTCCTACTGATTAAAAACTCACCAAGAATTTGATAAAAGTATAGAAACAATGACCAATAACATATGTTCAAGGAATAAAATGCAACAATTATCGAAAATAAATAAGCGATACGATAGCAGGAACAATAAAACTATGACGGAATTGAATTGACACAGGACTAGAAATCCTGCAGATAAAACTATTTTGTACAATGCCGCACAAAAAAAACGAAGTGTTCCATAAAAATTCAGAGAGATCAAAAGGCCAATTATTCAAATATATATATATATATATATATATATATATATATATATATATATATATATATATATATATATATATATATATATATATATATACACCTGACTTCGATCTAATTACTTTGTAGGGGTAGCGTTTTAAATAAAACGAGCAGTTCTAATTTATATAAATAGTTTACAATTCGATAGCACACAGTAATTCGTACGCTGGTTTCTCGAAAGATCACTTCAAGCATGCTTCTGATAATCTTCCAATCCAGATTTTCTAATGCATGCCCTATATTAGGTAAGGCCAGATTCTTGATTCATAATTGCACACAATTTTCTTCAAATTAGTTAGAGCACTAATAGACTTCCTGGACACCGTATACAGCAAAGATCGAGGACCATCTGCTAATCTCAGTACTCTTCCAACTTTAGGCTGCTGATTTTTTAACTCGTCCAAACGACCGAACTTCTTAAATAATACGGACGAGATTCCTTTAGTCATCTCAAGGTCTTCGTTAACACAGTGGGCTAGAGAGACGTTATGCGGAACACTAAAAAAATTCTGCTGAACTACTATAGTCACGCTGAATCTAGCACTCTTTTTCTCTGCGTAATTTGACATAAATTCATTAAAGCTTGGTCGCCGGTCATCTTGGATCTCATGTTGAAGGGTTCGTGCTGCTTCTGTTTCATTTGAGTCAGCATAAGGTGCAAGACGATTTATGTGAACTACTTTTGGTTTACCTTTCGGCAACTTCTTAATTCGGTATATTACGTCATTTATTCTCTTTTTAATTTCATACGGACCTTCCCATCGTCTTTGCAGTTTAGGAGACAAGCCTCGACGTTGTGGATTATAAAGCCAAACAAGATTACCTACTTCAAAGCTTTCATTCTTGCATCGAGAATCATATTGATCTTTCATTCTGTCATCAGTTTACCCAATAGAACCGTTCTCGAACCTTTTGCAGAGTCTTCGTAATACCAAAGTGTCCATCTGATGCACCGTCATGCAACTGACACTTTACTTTTAGGTACAATCAACTGGAGCTTAGATTCTGTACCATCATCGTTCTCAAAGGTTCTATACAGAAGATCATCTTTTAGTACTAGGCAATTCCATTGGCTCCAGAAAGACTTGACTTCTTGACTACACGCACTAATGTCTTGTCAAGAAGGTCTTTCACTTCGACGCATCCAATCCAATACCCTTTTTATACACGGATCATTTGCTTGAGAGTCTTGTAGGTGTTGAGGCTGCTATTGATCATTAATGACGGTGGTTCGTCTCACAGAGCAAAGTCGTTCTTCTAATTTAAGACAGTGATTACAATTTGCACTGCATGGCCGTCTTGACTGAGCATCAGCATTTGAATGACTTTTTATAGCCCAGTGTTCGATCTGTTTTAGCTTTCTGACTGATTATTTTCTTGCAATTTACGGCGAATGTGACCTACGTCGCCACCATTCCAACATCTGGGTTCGCGTCTCTTCGGCATCGTGTTACGAACTACCTTCCGTACGATTGTCTACAGACGTTTATCGTTTTGTTTGTCGCTCTCTTTAGAGGTTCGTACTCGATAGCTC
Source organism: Diabrotica undecimpunctata (assembly GCF_040954645.1). NCBI lineage: Eukaryota > Metazoa > Arthropoda > Insecta > Coleoptera > Chrysomelidae > Diabrotica > Diabrotica undecimpunctata. The sequence continues at coordinate 121,694,924 of NC_092811.1, forward strand.
CTGAAGCTTGACTACCTGTTTCGTGTTCCAAGGCAATGACGAGCGCTTCATCTAAAACTTTCGGTCTTGCTAGTCGTAAAGCTTTCTGTAGTTCACTGTAGTTAAATATTTTTTTTTAATATGAAAAATCTCGTTAAACAAGAATTATACTTTGAACTGCCGCCATCAAATTGTATTGTAGAGAGGTGGCTACATCTGAAACATCGGTAAATTTATCATCGATAGATAGCATTAATTTCTACTTCGAAATGCTTCAAAAGAAACGTCATACTAACAGGGTTGCCATATCAATTAATTTGTACAATACTTTTGCAGATTACAAAAAAATTTAATAAGAATGTTATCGGTTTGAATTTTGAACTGGCCATGCTGAAACTTACAGAATACAATTACGATTTGGCCTTGAAGTAAACGTAGATTTTTTTTATTCTGTAGCCCTGATACAACGTTTTGTTTTCTTTATTTAATACCAATTTATAAAAAAAAGTACTAAATCCAATTATATAATTTTAGGTTAACAGAGAAATCATCGAGACAATGGTGAAGGCATATGGCAAAATATTCGGCAACCTGAAACCAGTATTCGATGGCAGAAACAACCTCTACACCAGAGATCCCCTTCCCATCGGTAATTCCCGCGAAGAACTCGAAGTTACTCTACCGGGCGAAGGCAAGGATAGACTATTCAGAGTTAGCATCAAATGGGTAGCTCAAGTCTCCTTGTACGGTCTCGAAGAAGCTCTAGAAGGCCGAACTAGACAAATTCCGTTCGAAGCTATTTTGGCTTTGGACGTCGTCATGAGGCATTTGCCCTCTATGAGCTACACGCCCGTAGGAAGAAGTTTTTTCAGTAGTCCTGAGGGATATTATCATCCGTTAGGTAAGTTTGGTATCTAAAAGAATTATATTTACCATTGTAACGTTATTTTTTTAATTAGGCGGTGGTAGAGAAGTCTGGTTTGGATTTCATCAATCTGTAAGACCTAGTCAATGGAAAATGATGCTCAATATTGATGGTAAGTAATCTTTCATTGTTTTATAGTGTAATTGTTATTTTGTTATTGATTGATTTCAAAATTCTAATGGCTGCGACATGATGTTCACTGGGAATTCTTTCTTTATTTCTACAATACATACTTCAAAATGTTAATTTATCAGACCTGTTGGTTATTTAATTGTCGTGTTTACCTGGATAGGAATGTAAAGAGTGCTATCTTGATCTGTTTAGGCACACAGGTAGTCCTTAAAGTACTCAAAAAAGGGCGCCAGAATGTTGACAAATTGAGATTCTAACGATGAGATCGGAAATGAGGTATCCTGAATGTTCACTTGTTCAAAAATCCTCTTCAGCGAATGAGCGCAGTATCACTTGCACCTGCCCTAGCTGCTTGTGGAAATAAGTTTGTTTTTCTTTTGGAAGTACCAGGCTTTTGAGAGATCGTTTTCACATAATGTGAACCTTACAAGGAGGGAGAATTGGGCGATTACTGGTTGAAATTTTTAATTTGTATTTTATCTGTAGAAAAAATGATATCCCTGGTTGATACCAAAATGGTGACATCTTATACTAACATGGTGTCTAATAAGAAAATTTAGAGATGGAAAAAAGTTCAAATCCAGTAGCATATTGTAGTGTGGCGGCGACATCAAGAACATTCAGAGATAAAGCTCATACTAGAAATGTAAAGGAACATTTAAAAGTTTGTTGCATTCGATTCGTATGAGTGTCAGGAAATTTTGTGAACAATGATAATGTGGAAAATGATTTGACAAAATGATAATGTGGAAATGAAAATTGCATTATTGAACAAGGAAAATGCATTTTCCAAAGTGCATTTATACATTTTAGAGCTATAACTTTAATTTCATTTTCATCCTAATCAATATCAATATAATAATACAAATTTCTCCCGCAGGAGTTTGTGGTGTTCTGGAGCCTGTAGTTCTTGTAGCTTTTCTTCTACCTGTTCATCCCATGGACTGTCATCACTCTCGACATAAGATACTTCTGTTTCACTTGCATCAGATGATGACAATGGCTCTTTACGTTTCTTTGTATTTGTATTTTTACTTGGTACTGGAGTTTCAAGCGAATCAGCAATTTTTCGAACTTTATTTCTTTTTCCATTTCCTTTCTGCTTTCTAAAATCCTCCTGTTCCTTCATGCTCAATATTTAAGGGGGTAATTGTAAACACTTAATGTACTTAGTACTTACTTCTTGTAGTAAATAACCTTCAAATTAACATTTTAGGCAATATAAGGATTCTCATAGTAGCTATAAATTATATAATCTCTATACTTACCTAATACAGAGATATGAAATTTGTAAAATATTGGCACTGCTCTAAATCGATTTGTGTTTAAAAACAATCAAATTTAAGTTGCACAAAATGGGGATTCACTTGGCCTGTAAACACCTGAATGTCATTTCACAGAATAAGCAAAGATGGAATTGCAATGCTGTGTATGTGACATTGTTGCCATATTTCATTTGTAGCCGTCGGGAGTACTGTTTCCAATTACCCACCTGACCCTATATGCAAATGTTTAAGTGCTCTTTTAACTTAATTCTATTTTCTAGTGTCTGCAACGGCATTTTACAAAGCGCAACCTGTGATAGAGTTTATGTGCGAAGTCCTGGACATTCGAGACATAAACGAACAGAGGAAACCTCTAACAGACAGCCAACGTGTGAAGTTTACAAAAGAAATCAAGGGTCTCAAAATAGAAATAACGCATTGTGGAGCGATGAGGCGAAAATACAGAGTCTGTAACGTGACGAGAAGGCCTGCACAGATGCAATCGTAAGTACATAATCACAACTTTCTAGTAGAATTGACACACAATTTTATATGTTCACATTACTCTTTTTTATCTTGGTCTGTTGATCCTTTCCTCTGTCTTTCTTAACATATTTCAATAAACAAACTAAACAGATTATGCTCCTATAAAATTAACACAAATTAAAAACGAACAAGTAGGAAAAAGAAAAACTTATTAGAAAACTATTGTTTATATTTTAATTCAATTCGGCGATTTCCTTTATTTGAAAAATGTTAATAACAGAATCGTAGAAAGAGGATTTTGTCATTAATCCATTTAAAAGGCGTTACTCAATGGAAATTAAAGAAAGTGACGACATTCGATCTTGCAATTGGGTATTTCTTTGGCATGTTCTAATCCGTTTCATTGTTGAAAAATTTCTGTTCTAATCCGTTTCATTGTTAAAAAACTTTTTTCAACAGATGCACTTGTAGCCAGAATTGCTAAAAATAGGTTTGCCACTTTAAAATCTTCCGGAAATGCATTATGAAGCTCTGAGACTTTAAATATTGATACAATTCTTGTACATTTTTTTGAATATAGTCTGGATCATTATAAAGAACTGTCAATTCTGTTTTTAACTTAATGTGTCAAATTTTTGTCCATATAGCTTTACGAGTCGATGAAAGGCGCTATCTGGGAATTTGTTTCTATGATTTTTAAAATTGTCGGATTGGCAACGAATTGGTAATTCGTTGCCTCTTATTAGGTTTGGGGACATCATCATTTACAAAATCCTTTTGTTTTGACCATAGACTTTCAAAATTATTCCGCTCTAATTGCAAACATTCGAGAAATTCATTAACCTTTCTCGTGCAAAATCCAATGTCATACATTTTTTTTTGTAAAATATCAAACAAAATTTCTGATTTTGGTAGAATAACCTCAAACCGTGTACCGACGCATTCTTCGTATATCCTGGACCGAACATGTCACCAACATAGAGGTATTCCAAAGAATCGGAAAGGAGAAAGAAATCGTGAGCACAATCAAACAAAGAAAGCTTGAATATCTAGGCCACATATTGAGACACGATATGCACCGTCTACTGCAATTGATTGTCCACAATTGCAACAATGCAAAATAAATCTCCACCAATTAATTTATAAATTTAATATTGTGAACATATTTTTAGTTTTGTGTTAATTTTCTTTGTTATGTTACATTATCATGTAGCTAATTCAGTATACCAGACATGTTCTTACAAAAATTGCTATTTCTTGTTTTTCATTCTTTTTTGTCGTGCTTAAAATATTCAGGACGATGTGTTTATAGTTATATGTCGTTTTTTTTTATTATAGATTTCCACTTCAGTTAGAAAACGGCCAAACTGTCGAATGTACAGTGGCGAAATATTTCTTGGACAAGTACAAAATGAAATTAAGATACCCCCACTTGCCATGCCTCCAGGTTGGCCAAGAACACAAGCACACATACCTACCATTAGAAGTTTGCAACATTGTTGCCGGACAAAGGTGTATAAAGAAGTTAACGGACATGCAGACTTCGACAATGATCAAAGCAACAGCGAGGTAAGAACTTGCAAATTTTAGTAATTCAATATCTAAGCACTATCATAATGTACAGTTTAAAAAAAATACTAGGGTCATAATTATATTATGAAATGCAGATTTTCGGTTCTTAAAATCTACATACACATTTAGTGTTATATATAAAACAGTGGTAATTAAAACATGCAAAAAATACTTACACTAAATTATTTTTTTTTAATTGGAAACATATGCGCAACAAAAAATATTAATTGACGAGCAAGAGCTTTTCGAGGAACGATCCATCATTTAATAAATAAACTTTACATAACTATGCTGTATAATTTATTTCGAAACGGGCAAATTATTCATTTATAGATATTACAAAGAAAAGGTCTCTAAAACGTTTTTGGGCAAGCCAAAAAAATTCACATTATAAGCCATGAATGAATCAAATAAATAAATGTTCAAAAAGAAAACAGAATTGTGAACGATAGAAATAATCGAAAATTTATCAGTGTAGTCTGTAACTGTAACAAACAAGTTAAGAAAACACTAAGTTGTCACGTCACTAAAGACGTCATGCGTAAGTCTGTCAGTAATTTCCCCGATTCAAATTCATAATAGGCAACTTACATTACGCGGCTCAGAGTAGTGGGTCAGGCTCTAGACATTAGTAAAAGAAGGTATAGAGCCGAAGAAACTCGAAAGCTTCCGATTGGCTTTAGAATTGACCGTCATTGACTCCCACCGGTCTCCTAGACAAGCTGTGTCTACTGAAAGGTTACAGCATGTTTTCGCGTCGCGTTTGAAATTCGAAATGACAGTACTTAAAGCGTTAAATGGGAACTTATATACAGAGAAATAATTATCCGGGGCAATTTGGGCTGAATAAAAAAATTTTTAAACTTTGTTTATTCTTTTTTAAGATAATTAATTGTTTTTCTTCGAAGATTTTGAGATATTTATACAAAAACCTTCTTACGAAGATTTGTAATACGTAGATACCTTATACAGAATGGAATTTGAATTACGTGAATTAAAACTTCATAAGTTTTTTTGATCGCTACACTGTTCCACTATGTATGTCTTTAAGCAGACAATTTACTTTTTTTATTAACGATTACCGCTTCAGTACATCTGAAATAGATAGCTAGCTAGATATTAAAGCTACTAATTTCCTTCTAATGTAAATTGTGACAGTTTGTTTATTATTCTGATCGTACCGTAATGTGTAGACACTAATGTTTCCTTGTGGTTTCAGATCGGCACCCGACAGAGAGCGTGAAATCAACAACTTAGTCCGTCGAGCCGACTTCAACAACGACGAATACGTACAAGAATTCGGTCTGACCATCAGCAACAACATGATGGAGGTCAGAGGGAGGGTTTTGCCCCCGCCAAAATTACAATACGGCGGTCGGGTGGCCTCCCTCAGTGGACAGGTGGGCTGGCACGTTAGTTTCCAGTTGTATTTTATTTTCTTTTTAGCTTAGCTTGTATAGAGGAAGATTGCAGGATGCGCACAATTTATTTTGGTCCACGTTACTGGTAAAAATGTCGAAAACATAAAGAATATGCTATCAAGTAGGTAAAAAAGGGTGGTGACTAAGTGGAATAATTTAGAAACTAAATTAGTAAGTTCACATAAACCAATAACATTAAACATATTAGCCTATGTTGTATTCAAAGGTAACTATGGTATATTTGAACAGTTTTGATGTGCACCTATATAGCATTACGCAAATACTCCCCCTCTCTGTCTCTCTTTGTGTTTCCCTCTCTCTCTCTCTCGCCCTATCTACCTTTCCTTATCTTTCTAACTCTTATCTCTCATTTTTTATCTTTGTCCCTTTCATTTGCTTACACTCTGTCTTTCTATGTCTCTCTCCCCTTCTCTCGATGAAATTCATTTTAAACTACTGAGTTTCCGGGTTGGATCGCGTCGAATTTTGCTGCGTTGAGCTTTCGACACCCTCTCTGGAGACTTCATCTGGACTTCCGGGGCCTAATGAGGATCTTGGCGAGTCTAATGACTCACTAAGATTGCTTCTACTATACAATTTACTATTCACTTATATTTGAACAAGTCTTCTTCACTACTTGATTACTAAAACTTAATAACATCCCTACATGCATATCAACAACAACTTTTAACAACATTTTGAGGAAGGGTCTTTAATCAAAATTTGCAAATTTTATCATATAATTTTTGTATGACTGTTTTGTATGTCGATATTTAAATGAAAACGTAAAACTATCGAGTATCATTTCGAAATGATAACATTTTAACAATAAAAACTCTTTTCTCAATAGATAATACCACTTTTCTAGCATATCAGCCGTTTTTTGACCTATCTTAGCATTGTTGCTGATATAAAATATAGTATGTCTATATAGTTTGAAAGTATAGCATTCAATATCATCAGGAGTTTCGAAACCTGAGTTTACTGAGGTACTTCTACTGCATAATTTACTATTTACTTACGATTTGAACAACCCTTTTCCAGTACTTGACTACTAAAAAACAATTAAGTGATTTTAACAGCGGTATAAATTGCTATATCCTGTTATAAACTTTACTCGGGTACTTATATACCTAGCAGTTCAACAACATTTTGAGAATTTTCAAATTCTTTTAAACAATTTTTGTACGGGCGTTTTGTATGTCGATATTTAAACGAAAACGTAAAATGATGGAGTGTTATGTCGATCCAAAAACAGAAACGGTAACATTTGAACACTTTTAACTCTTTCCTCGATCGATAATACCAATTTTCTGGCGTATCTGCGGTTTCTTGACCTATCTTAGCACTGTTGCCGATATAAAATATGGTGTGTCTATACGGTTTGAGTGCTAGATAGTTATTTTACACGACAGTGTAGTCTAAAGTCTAACAAGGAAAGATGTAACCAGAAGGTATTTGTCTATTGCTAAAAGTCCCTGTCAAAAAAGTTCAAATATATCATAGTTACATTTTAGGGTTACATCACACATGTTAACCTGCAATCTTCACAGTGTAAATCTTTAATTTGCCTTTTACAGTAGTACATTAATATGGGGTTCACAATTGTGGTGATTGTGTATTTTTGACGTACATTTTGCTTGAACTGTTGGTAGTGTTGGTAGCACATATGTCCGTTCTTTGAAAAACAGCAAGATCGATGTTTTTTCATAATATTGTGATAGTTATTTTGTCAGTCTCGATTAATTTTCGTTTTCTATTTTTATTTTAATAAATTAGTTTTTGTTGCGATTAGTAATACAGTTAGAAAATTCATATTAATTTGTGCAATAGTGATTTTATAACGCATTTTGAAATTTTCTGTATTACTAAGCGATTTTTGTAGAGTTGATCGTTATATAGCATGGTTATTATACGTGTTTGTTTGTTAATTATTAGAGATATCACCAAATACTTTAACAAATAGCTAAGTAGTAGGTTGGTCAATAAGTTGTGTAGTTTAAAAAAATATTTTATCATTCAGTATTAATCCCAATGAACTCCAATACTCAAGTTGTAGTAAATTCTAATTTTTTGATGCTATACCTGAAGTTAGAATCCGAAAAAATGTCAAAATACACTTCTTACTAATGTGAGAACAGCCAGAAGTCAGGGGGAGCTAAACCAGTGTGAATGTCGCAATAATTCTTACTTTAATTAGCTAATTGTCGCGATAGTTTCTTAAATTATGTGAGAGAAATATGTTGTTTTGATGAAAAATAAATTTTTCTTCTATAAACCAGATCTTCACGAATTTTTATATTTTAAGTTTATTTTTTTACACGATAAAAGTTTCTTATGCATCTCAGCTAGTACATTTTTGACCAATTTTTTGCTTCATAGCACTTCTCTCTAACACGTTTTGTTTTTTGTACTTGTATGACACTGGTAATAAATGAGTCTTGTTCTACTTTAGTTTTATGACCGTAGAAGATTGTATGAAAACGCTTACAGTCTCTTCTTCTTCTTCTTCTTCTTAGCCTTCTGTCGTCCATGTTTGCACATAGGCCTCTCCCAACTCCTTCCATCGGTCTCTATCCTGAGCAACATATTTCCAATTTGTTCCGGCTATTCTTTTAATATCATCAACCCATCTCATCTGTGGTCTTCCTCTTGGTCGTTTACTTTCGTAAGGTCTCCAATGTTGTATTGTAGTATTCCAACGTTGGTCTTTTTGTCTAGCAGTGTGGCCCGCGAAGCTCCATTTAAGTTTAGCAATTTTTGTTGCTATGTCCTCGACTTTTGTTTTGGATCTTACCCAGTCGTTCCTCTTTTTATCTGACAGTCGTATACCTAACATTGCTCTTTCCATTGTTCTTTCTGTTGTGGCTAGTTTATTCATGTTTGCCTTGGTTAAGGTCCAGGTTTGACATCCATATGTCATGATAGGAAGGATGCATTGGTTGAACACTTTGCTCCTCAAGTATTGGGGTATTTTGCGGTTCTTAAGTATCCAACTAAGTTTTCCAAATCCTGCCCATGCTAGTCTTGCTCTTCTAGTAATTTCCGCACTTTGGTTCTCTTTGTCAAGTCTCAGGATTTGGCCTAGGTAGATATATTCCTGGATTTGTTCTATCTCACTGCCATTTATAGTTATACGTCTGGGGTCATCTGTGTTTGTCATTATTTTTGTTTTTGTTTCATATTCATTTTTAGGCCGACGTATTGGGAACTGGCTGCTAGTTCCCCCATCATAATTTGCAGTTCCTCGAATGTGCTCGCTATAATCACTACGTCGTCAGCGAATCTGAGGTGTTTAACTTGTTGCCATTAACGTTAATGCCATAGGTTGACCAATTTGTAGTTTTGAAGACGTCTTCTAGGGCTAGGTTGAAAAGCTTTGGCGATATTACGTCTCCATGTCTCACTCCTCTCTATATTATGTATTAGTTGCCTATGTCTCGAATCTATTCTACAATTATTAATAGCTTGTTCTATGGCCCACAGATATAAACATATATTTGGTGGTAAAGACGTAGTATCCTTTATAAAAATAGGAAGACTAAGATGGGCAGGACATCTGGCAAGATCACAGCAGAACAACCCTCCTAGAAGAATCCTTATGTCACAACCTGTGGGAAGTAGAAAAAGGGGTAGACCAAAACTCAGATGGAGGGATGGTGTAGATGAGGATGGTAGACAAATAGGCGCAGCAAACTGGCAGCAGTTGGCAATGGATAGAACTGACTGGCGTAATAGACTTGGGAAGGTCGAGGCTATTTTATAGGGCTGTAGCACCAATGATGATGATGATGTATTACTAGACTCTCGTTCCAGTCTTTAGGGATCTTGCTATTATGGAGACATCTATTAAATAGCTCTGTTAGTACAGGGATTGTTAATGTCTTGCTTGTTTTCAAGAGCTCGGCAATTATACCGTCGTGTCCTGGAGCTTTATTATTTTTTAGCTCTTTTAAAGCTCTTTCTATTTCGAATCCCTTTATATTTGGTAGTACTTCTGATCCCACGTTTTTTATTTTTCTTTTGATGTTCTCCTTTGTTGTTTCATTAGGCTGGCCTTGCGAGCTGTACAAGGATGTGTAGAAGTCTTCGACAATATTTGATATTTTATATTTGTCCTTCTCTACCTTATTGTTGGCGTCTTTAATTTTGATGATTTTTTGAACTCCCAGTGCGGGTCTTAGACATTTTAAGCCTCTGTTGTTTTCAATGACTCGCTCTATTTATTAAGTTCTTGTTCCATTTTTGTATGTCGCGTTTTAGTTACAGTCTCTAGAAGTATTTACGTATTTACGTCTTTTATCTATATTTTCACCCACTGTGCAAGTGTTCGTGATCTTTTTCTCGCGGTACGACCCATGTGAGACACTACCTCTTCTTCAAAACTAGACATTACTCCTAGACAGACTCCTATACGCTCATGGATTGGCCAGACGAATTTAAGACTTTGAAAATAAAATCAGTCAGGAAATAAGACGTTTTGGAAATACATACAATTTTCAAATGCATTTTTAAATGGTAAATAAGTCGTTTTGGTACATAAAACGTTATTCTAGACCTGAAGAAAGCTATAATGTTTTCAATAAAATAAAAAATCGAAATTTTGGATTTAAGACACTCTGGAAATAAGCTCTCCAATCATCGCTCTTATTAAATGTCCTTTTATAAAAAATTGCCCAATTAACTGAGTAACTATATCCGACCATACATTTAATTTTTGTGGTCTTTAAGTATGGTTTTCACATATCCATTACCTCACTCCAATACCTTAAATTTTGGCATTTACATTCCCAGATAGTGTAAGTATTGCTTCGTCGGAAAAACATATTTTGTTAACGAAGTTCTTCTCGGTTACAATTTTATTCATCATTACTTCACTAAACTGTAATCTATGGTCATAGTCATCTTCATTTCGTATTTCATAATTCGTATATTAACTGACCTTTACGTGGGGATGTATGTGGATCTTCAATGAAACTCAGCATTAAATCTAACGTTTTATTGTAATTTATAACAGTTTTTGGTTTACCTTTTCGAATGCCATCTTTTACTCTTCCTGTTTCCATAAAGCACTTTACAATTTTTTGTACCGTCGCCTTATGGATATCGTTTGGGAAAGTATTGTTGAACAAATTGGCTACTTCACTATAAGATATTTTTCTATTGCAGTAGCCCCTCATCATTAAAACAGTAATTCGCTCTTTTCATTAAAATCATCTTTATTGAAGAGCTTTTAAAAACATAAAACAACTGTCAGATTTAGTTCTTAATACAAGTTATTTTACAAATCCTTTCAATTAACGTCAAGCTACTATTAGTTTTATGAATTAATGTCAAAATCACAGCATTCTCTATTTACTCAATTACTTCAAAACTATTTGGCATTGAGAAGTTTCATTTATGTAAGACCTTCGTGATTAGATGAAATACCAAGTGTTACATAATATGGTTGAACTCATATTGAGAAGTCCAATGATTATACAATATACGGAATGATGATATCTATCATAAAAATGGTAAATCTGGCAACAGTAAATTTGAAATTTCCATATTGCACAATAGGATCCATATTTTAGTACAATTCCGACCATCCATTTAAGAGATAATTAGACGTTTATAGGCGTTTGGTCCACTCTGTATAAATCATGCACTAGTTTATAGCTTTATCTAGACTTAATATAGGTTTAGTGAGAAAGTTAATAGTGAAAAGGGAAAAATTCAGTAGACTTTTATTGGCGCCACCTAGTTTTGTTAATGTCTCATATTATGTGCTTCCATTATTAAATATAGTCTTTATGGAAACTCCGTTTCTTATACTTACGTATGCTCATTGCAAGTAGAGACGTGACGTTAAACCGCACATTCGCACTTGAGATATTGCACTATCAAAAAGTTTTAATAAGCACATGTACTACTGGTTACTTAGATTACACCTAACCTCTAAAATGTTTGACATTTACAAATACAACGTTGCCACATGTAAAAATTAATGAATCTCCATATGGGTCGTATGGATGGTTAATCGGCACCAGCTGACCAGCTGACACCTTTGACGGTTAGCACTGAGTGTTGTAGTGTGAGTCCATAATTAATTATGTTAGTAAATTAGAGAAAGGTACTCACAATTCAAATTAATTATCTATATATAAAAGGCTAGGACGACAAGTAACACTGTTTGTCCGATAGGGTAATTACGCCACTTAGGAAAGAAATCTGAACTACCAACATAATAAAATTAAATAAAACGAAGTAAAATAAAAGCTATACCTGTAAAAGGGCTATACCGTTTCTGCCTCATTTCCCATGTAAAGTCCAAGAAAACTCATAAATTTCATTCTGCTCAACTTTTGAGCGTTTTGTGATGGGGGTAGAATAGTTCGTCGGATCTTGACGTATAATACATCATTGGAAAGTATCATATCTCCGTTGTTATTGGTCCAATTGGAGCGTGTGATACGTTAAATGAAAGGGAAGGATATAACGAATATATTAAGATAAAAAACAAACATGGCGACTACAAAAAGGGCACTACACAGTATCTTCATTATTAATGAACGTATATATCATAGTGCACTATGGATAAAAATAGATTTACTATGAGACATATTTTTATTTATTTTCTTAAAGAAGGCCTCTGTCTGAGCACAAAATAAACAACTGAACGAATCCCAACATGCGACATAGCAAATGAAAGGAACGGATATAAAGAATATGTTAAGATAGGAAAAACAAACAGGGCGACTACTAAAAGGGCACTACACAGTGAACATATGTCATGTCAGAAGTGCACCAGATCATTCTTTGTATTTATTTGGCTTACATGCAAAAAGTTTATTTTAAAAATTTAATGACTGTAGATGACAATTGATTGGATTCCCCGTCGCATGCGACGGTCAAAATCACTAGTTTATTTTAGGGGACTACCAAATATTATTTAAGTTAAAAACAACCATTATTGTTAGGGCGTATGTTGGAAATTCGCAGATCATTGTTTTAATTTTACAATATTTTACAACAATAAATAATTTTGGATTATGAGTATCTGTTTCTAGTTTTCTGACCTAGTTGACTATATCTTTACGTGTATTTAATAATATAATTAGAGTATGACTCTGAGTAGTTAGTTAGAAATCATTATATTTTCTGTACTGTTTCACACAACCCAACAGGAGTCTTTAATAAGCCTAATAGAACTGTAATTTTCTAGTTGTTTTCTAAAACTGGTCGTTATTGACTTATTTTCTTAGTTTTCTTTCCAAATAACATTTTCACCGAGTTTAAGGATCTTGATTAATATTCTATTAATCAAGATCCTTAATCATAATCCTTCCATTTTTAAACTGTTGGATTAAACGGTTATCTAACGACCAAAAATCGAGATATTTAGTACATTATGGGTAGGAGTTGATTGCTTATCATTCTATATTACTTTGATTAATTGTTACAGAGTAAACAACAAGCGATGCCAAATCAAGGTGTATGGGATATGCGAGGCAAACAGTTCTTTACCGGTGTGGAAATCAGAGTTTGGGCCATTGCTTGCTTTGCACCACAACGTACCGTGAGAGAAGACGCTCTAAGGCAAGTACTACCACAATTTACGTGGAAGAGTAAACAATTCTGTACATAAGTGCCAATTTTCAATCAATAGAATTCGTTTTTATAACTGGTTAGCTGATATTTTTTTCTCTGTTGTTTAGGAACTTTACTCAACAACTACAGAAAATCTCAAACGATGCCGGTATGCCAATTATAGGTCAACCATGCTTTTGCAAATACGCAACCGGTCCAGATCAAGTTGAACCCATGTTCCGATATTTGAAATCCACCTTCCAGTCTTTGCAGCTTGTTGTCGTAGTTCTACCAGGAAAAACACCAGTATATGGTAAGTCAAATTCTTTAAGTCTTTGCCGACCCTTTAGCAGCTCTAGTAGTAGACTTTTATACATAATATATCGTGTGACATGAGACATGCCACATAAAAGGGAAGATCCATAAACTATGTAGTAAGGTAGAGGGAGGGGGAGTATACTTATTACTATGGTAAACGACATGAGGAAGGGGGGTATAAGTCCACACCTGTCGCCGTTCGGTGTACTTTGGCAAGAAAGCTGTAGAACTACATGCATCAAAAGTTCATGGAAAAAAAACAGGATATTTGTTCAGCATGCAGTCGAGTTCGCCCAATAAAAAGTACTAAATGTATAGATTATAAGTATAGAGATTCTGAAGCTTTATTTTATAGAAAATAATGAAGAACAACAAAATAATATTATTAATGACATAATGACTTCAATTTTTTCTTATTAATGCTAATAGTAAAAATTATTTTTCATTTTTTCTAGCCGAAGTAAAAAGAGTTGGCGATACTGTGTTAGGAATGGCCACCCAATGTGTTCAAGCGAAAAATGTCAATAAGACTTCTCCCCAAACACTGTCCAATTTATGCCTAAAAATTAATGTTAAGTTGGGAGGAATCAACAGCATTCTAGTGCCATCAATTAGACCAAAGGTAAGATTATAGATCATATATAGTTGAATTTATTTCATTCTAAAATACAGACCAAACTGCCCATATATAACGGAAACCGGTCTTAACGTTGTTAATCGCTTTATGTATTTTTCTTCTGGTATAACCATTAGAGGTGAGCGCTTTTTCAATATGATGAAGTTTACTTTGCAGATGCTGTTGTTCACAAATTCTCTTCGCCCTGCCGACCAGAGTTTTAATGTACCTTGTTTTTTGCCTGGATGATGATTTGAGTTTCTCTTTAGGTATCTGTCTTTAATTGCTTTAAAAGAAAGCACGAAAGATAGCTTAACAGAAAATAAAAAGTTAACGATATAACAACTGAACTTTATTAATTTTAAATACTATTTCAATTTTTTTTTTTCTACAGATATTTAATGAACCCGTAATTTTCCTTGGCGCTGACGTGACCCATCCACCTGCCGGCGACAACAAGAAACCGTCGATTGCCGCGGTGGTAGGTTCCATGGACGCCCATCCATCTAGGTATGCTGCTACAGTTCGTGTCCAACAACACCGACAAGAAATCATACAAGAGTTAAGCTCCATGGTCAGAGAATTACTCATTATGTTTTATAAGTCCACAGGTAAGTCGGCGGTCTGTAAATATATAATTTCTGTAGTGGTATAACGATAACTGATAATGTATGTATACGCCAGATTTAAAAAAAATCCACTATCAAAAGACCTTACTATTTTATTTACTTTCAATATAAACCTAATACTTAATTTCTAAACAAAGGCACAATGCTAAATAAAAAAAATATTCAGTACCAGCAAAGATTATTATAGACGGATATAGAAGGACAGTTATAATGGGGGATTTGGTTACGGTTATTATACTTCAAAACATTCCTTAAGAGGGCGACTGCATAAATTCAAACCGTGGTCGTTGGCTTAAAACCATCATGAAAAATGTAGTTAGGGGGAAGTGGGAAGGGACTACGAACGGAGCTATTTATTTAACTTCTCCGTGGTCTAGGCCATCTGTACTCTGGCATTCTTTTAACATGTCCGAACCAGATTGTTTCCTTTCTATATCATCATTGATATTTCTCTCCACTTTCATTTCGTTTCTTATTTGTTCGTTTCTAATTCTCTCCAGTTTCGATCTACCGCAGCTTCGTCTCAGATAATCTATTTCTGTCGTCATAAGTTTGTTTCTATTAGCTTTGGTGACGTCCCATACTTCCGAACCGTAAAGTGTAATACTTTGGACTATACTACCGTAAATGTGTTTTGGTTTCTCGTCGAATTAAATTTTTTAATTTTAAACCTTAAAAATATATAAAATTTACAATATTATCCAAAGTATTTATTTTTTTTATTACATGTAAAGACAATTTTATAACTTTGAGTTAAAAAAAGGTTTGTTCCAATACTACTAAAAACCGTCACATATTTTTTTATTATACTGTTTTCCTGCCCAAAAATTTACGAAACATTTTAAAAAATTTTCAAAATATATTCAACCAAAAATTTTATTTTTTCAGGACTTTTCATTAAACTTTTTAGACTATTTTAGAAAATATTTCATTGAACAATTGTCCTGTTCAAAAAGTATTCAATAAAACTTTTTACTAAATATTTAAATTTTCCATTTTGCTGAAACTTCCATTTCATCCATAATCTTCTAATAACAACAAAAAGTATTCCTGAATTATTTTTGAAATATTTAACAGTAACTTTTAATGAATAGTATATGTGAAAGTTTTTACTCTGTATGGGTACTATAATCTTGTTTTAAAATAACAACTACTAGTAAAACATAATTTTCACAATGAATAAATATTGGTGAAATTATTACAATATAGTCTTAAATTGATTTATACTTAATTGAAAATAAACTGATGACATTAATTTAAATTAATTTTATGTATAAATTTATGGCATTTACTAAAATATAATCTTCATGATTCATTTTTTTATTCATGTATGAATGAATGAATAAATTATTGGTTTTTAAAAAATGAAACCAAATGTTAACTTAGTATTTAATTACTACATAGTATATTCATCTAAATAAGATTCTTTTCATTATAAATATTGAACCTAGATACTACCGTCATTTGTTAAAATAAATATAGAGATATTGAAAAACAAAAAAAAAGTAAAATAAAAATATATGAGAAGTTGTAAACGTTTTAAAGGTCAGATCTGAGAACTATCTCCTTCATAACTCCTCCCTTTATGACCTTTACCTTTACCTTCTGTGTTAAGTGTTCTGTGTCCTGGTGGTTTCTTCATCAAGCTCTTTCTCGGGGACGCGGGTGGGGACCATGGGGCGCTTGGGCATATTATTTGAATCAATTGTATTAAAGTTTGCTCCCCCCACAGGCCCTCAATAGTCTTCACCACTTCAGTCGTCCATTTTTTTGTATACTCGTTAACACAGTTCACCCACAAGGTCTCTTCGCTAAACGATGTTTTATGGAACTGTAGAAGTTCATTTTGACCGATAGGAGCCTTATAAAGTGCTTGCTCCAGTTTGTTAGTGATCAAATTTGCTTGAGCCCGATTTAGTTGAGTATCAGGATGGAGTATGTGTGCTACCACCATTCTGAATACTTTTCTCGTTAGAGCTCCCTGGTTTCTTAGCAACTCTGACGAGGGGGGGGGTGATGGTATTCTCCCGAAGTCTCTTTTTATCCTCGGGTGTTACTGATTTGGTTTTCTTGGAATTTGCTATGGTCCATGTCCCAGCAGCCATTTTTTGCCATTCATCTTCCTTTGACTTCGTCTTCTTTGTCTTCTTGAGACTTACTTATTTATTTTTTTAATTTAAAAATCCGAAATTATACTTCACAATTTCGAATTTTTAAATTGTAAAAAATAATTCTTAGGTGTATGTGCTAAAAAGCAATTCTAGCGTACTAACAAGATCAGGAATTGTTTTTTGATCGAAACACCTTACACTTTTTTGGGCTTTCTCTCCCGGTGATTGATTTTAAATTAATTTTACTTATAGTTTATAGAAGTAATACACCGCCAGTATAGAAGTTTCGCTTCAAAAAACCTTTGCCACACCCATACAGATATATGGATCTAGTTTTCTTTTCAGTATCTATTCTATTTTTTATTTAGATGCATCAAGGATTATATTACTTTTTTTTTGTTATTTAATAGATGATAATATAATAAGTTTCTTTTATTCTAGGTGGTTACAAACCTCATCGAATTATCTTATATAGGGATGGAGTTTCCGAAGGACAATTTTTACAGTTGCTGCAACATGAACTTACTGCTATCAGAGAGGTGAGTTATTATTACCTATTAGAATTTAAAACACAGATTTCTTACTAAAAGTTTATCTATAAAACCAGTTTTAGACTGCTCTATGTCTATACACTACATTATTTGATTATACTTTTGAGCTATTTGCTCTGCGTCTACTTTTCTTACAGGCTGTCAAATTAGGAATAAGTTTGACATTTTACCAGCTGTCAAAAGTCGAAGTTGTACTATTTGCACAAGTGAGCCATTAGATTGAGTAAATTTCCAGTTTTAATTTAAATTCAATTCTCTCAAGCCAATATAGTTACTTTTGGCACTTTGTGAAAATTAAATTGGCCTGAAAATGCTAAAGGCTGGTCTCTACTGCGCATTGTAGAGGTGATCCCAAATCTTGAGTTTCAATGTTTCACTATATTTGACAAACTATACCTCAACAAATCTAACCACTTTTATTTTTTAATTATCTTTGAATTCTAGGCTTGTATTAAATTGGAAGCGGACTACAAACCAGGCATCACGTTTATCGTGGTCCAGAAGAGGCATCACACAAGACTCTTCTGTTCGGATAAGAAGGAACAAAGTGGCAAAAGTGGAAACATTCCAGCCGGAACTACTGTTGATGTTGGCATCACTCATCCGACAGAGTTTGATTTCTATCTCTGTAGCCATCAAGGAATCCAGGTGAGTTGTTCATGTGTTCTTTAGGGACTGGGATGTGTATTTAAACGTCCAGGTCTGATTTTTTTATAGTATGTTGGGCCAGCATTTTATTTTTTAATATTATAATTACTTTTGGTATATTATAGTAGTTGTCGGTCTTTTCCTTAAACCCTTATACATCCACATTTTCTTCGACAAACTATAAACCAAGGTGTCGTAACACCCAGTCACCGAACGTTTGCTACATTCTGAATAATTTCCACGATTTATTATACCAAAATGACATTTAAATATATTTTGTTTCTTTCTTTCTTAATACCATGTGTCTTTTTCAAGCTTCGTGTTTTGTGTTTATGTTGTAATGTGTGAGCTGAGCAAATAAATACCTTGTTACTATGTAAAGTCAACTTCATTGTCTTTACAAAGTTATACTACTAATATTAAAAAACTTAAAAAAGGTCTTAACTAACCTAAGTTCTTTTTGCAACGGTTTAACTGTGTGTTGAAATAAAAAAGCATGCAATTAAATGAAAATTTAGTCAAATGCATACAAAGACCAAACAAATTAATGTTTAGTTAATCCATTTCGATTTAAACATGTTTAATATAGAGACTGCACAAGAAAATATTAATTAAATAACATCAAATAATAACAATAATGAAATATGTATTGTTTATGTAAAACAACAGATTTTGAATATTAAATTTTATCGTAGCTAAGTCTAGTCTTTTATATTCTTAAAATGAAAGCAACATCTCGTGTGACGTGGCTTAGAATAGAAGAATGTTGAAGTACTTACATTAGGTTAATAATAAATACCTTCAGGACGTACTCAGGCATGTACAGATTGCCCGTTCCGAATTAGGATGAAAGCCTCGGTCTGTACTGAGATAAGGGCATCGTCCTAACTGAGATAAGGGCATCGCCCTGTATTGAGATCAAGGCATCACTCTATATTGGTAAACCTCGGTCCTGAAATAGGAGGATAGGGGCCTCCAAACTAGGATGAAAGGTGGCCTCCAAACTAAGACCCTAGAGAAACTGCAAAAATACGATCCGCGAAGAACAAAGGTAAACAAAAATAAAAAGATAATCATTATAACAAAGAACTTATCTTTTTTGAAGGGATCTCGAACATATATGTAAAATCGTCGTTCACATTTTGCTTGCAAAACAAAAAATAAAAAGAATTTAGATGGGTCTTTTTTATACAAACATTTATATGGGAAAAGTCCCGTTTGTTATTGCTCCTAGATGGTCGATATAATCAGAACTCCGTTGGTCTAACGGGATTAGTAGCCGGGTTCTTTGGCTGCATTTCGGTAAAACCTTTAAAGGGATTATTTAGAATATTTGCAAACAAGTGCTATAACGGGAGTTTATAATGGTACGGAATCGGTAACTTTTAAGAGGATTATTGCGGGTAGTTGAACGTCCCTGGGAGGTTAAAATATAACGGAAACAGCATAAAATGCTTTCTTAAGAAATATTTAAAAAAAAAAAACAAACTAATATACTGAGTATTATACGAAATTTAGTAAAATAAAAGAAATTTATACAAAAGTGTAACGACAAAAATGGCAGTTCTTTGACATGTCACAAAAGAGGATATTAATTTTTATTTTTTTCTAGGGTACTTCAAGACCATCACATTACCACGTTTTGTGGGACGATTCCCATTTAGACTCGGACGAACTGCAGTGTTTGACATATCAGTTATGTCATACTTATGTTAGGTGTACCAGATCCGTTTCGATACCTGCGCCAGCCTATTATGCTCACTTGGTGGCCTTTAGGGCTCGTTATCACTTGGTAGAAAAAGAGCATGACAGGTAAGTTGGTATATTGATAGTTTACTTCGTTAGTTTTTTTAATCTGACACTCGATTAGGTAGTTATAAACTCACATCTCCTCTTTCAAGTGGGATATATAAAGTAGTTTACTATATTATAGTATAATATAGTAAACAAAAGAGGTGTTAGACAGGGTTGCGTGCTATCCCCATTGTTATTCAATCTGTACAGCGAAGTTATTTTTAAGGAAGCAATATCAGAGGAACAACAGGGTATATATCAATAAACGGAAAAATCTTAAACAACATAAGATTCGCAGACGACACCGCTGTTTTTGCAGACAGTCTAGAAACACTGCAACACTGAGTAAATAGATTACATCAAGTCAGTATCAAATATGGACTACAAATGAATGTTAAGAAAACCAAGTGCATGATTATTTCTAAGTAACATGCAGTAGGAAGGCTAGATATCGAGGGAAAACAAGTAGAAAGAGTGAATAACTACAAATATCTGAGAACCTGGGTAAATGAAAACAATGACCAAGGTAGAGAAATAAGGACACGCATTGAAATTGCAAGACAAGCATTTATAAAAATGAAAACAATGTTTTTTAATCGAGACCTACCTCTGGAGCTGAGGATAAGAGCCTTAAGATGCTACGTGTTCTCGACTTTGTTGTATGGAATGGAAAGCTGGACACTAAAAGTGGATAATATAAAGAAGTTGGAATCATTTGAGATGTGCTAGAGAAGGATTTTGAAAATACCATGGACCCAACGAGTTACAAACGCAGAAGTGCTAAGAAGGCTACAAAAGGATTGCGAGGTCATAAAGCACATCAAAACAAAAAAGCTGGAATATTTAGGATACATTATCAGAGGTGCGAAAGATGAGATATTAAGGCTCATAATGCAAGGTAAAATCAAGGGTAAATGATCCATAGGAAGACGAAAAATTTCCTGGCTAAGAAACCTAAGAGAGAGATGTATAGTTGCAGCTCAGTAGATCTTTTCAGAGCAGCCGCCAATAAGGTACGAATAGCTGTGATGATAGCCAACCTCTGATAGGAGAAGGAACTACAAGAAGTATAATATGTGTGAATGGAAGATTCTGGTGTATTGTATGGCTGAATTGTGCTTTGATTGTAAATTATTTGAAGGCAACTTACGTTGTGTGATCTGGTGCAGCTTTAATCTTGCACTGATATAACCTCTACTCCTAACATCGTTACATATATATACCAAAAAGTATTATTCTCGAATCTTCTGGCGTAGTCCCACCTCTAATTCGTCTCATCGAAAGCGCATCGAAGACGCGCGGTATTGAAATGCCAATTCTTGAATTCTCTAGATTTATCCTTCTAAGAATTATGACGTATCGGAGATGGGCTATTTCGTTACAATATAATATAATATAGAATTTTTTAATTAAAAGTGAAACTGGAACAAAACCATGAAGTGGAGATATCCAGGAGTGGCTAGTATACCTGTTGAATACAAAGCACGTGGTGTTCGTGTGTATGAAGGTATAAAAAAATGCTTATTAAAAGCTTAAAACTTTTATTTTAAAGAAGATCTTTTCAGAATTGAATCATTCCATTATCAGTTTAATAAAAAGTTGTTAAAGACATTGTATGGCCACAGAAAAACATTGGAAGGACATCAGTAATAAAAAATAATCCTCATGGAATTTACAAAGGTAAATGCAATAAGACTGTTAACTTCGTTAATTAATAAAAACTAAAAATGGGGGCATCTTACATGACCCCCGGAGCTCATGTAAGATGTTATGTTATGTTATGTTATGGTCATGTAAGATGCCCCCATTTTTAGTTTTTATTAATTAACGAAGTTAACAGTCTATTGCATTTACCTTTGTAAATTCCATGAGGATTGTTTTTTATTACTGATGTCCTTCCAATATTTTTCTGTGGCCATACAATGTTTTTAACAACTTTTTATTAAACTGATGATGGAATGATTCAATTCCGAAAAGATCTTCTTTAAAATAAAAGTTTTAAGCTTTTAATAAGCATTTTTTTATACTTTAATACACACGAACACCACGTGCTTTGTATAGAATTTTTTCTTAAGAAAAAGACTCTATAGTTTATTATAACTAAATAATGTATAATGCGTTTGTAATAATGTGTTTGATCATAAAGTGGAATTTAAGATATTTTCTTCTTCTTTCAGTGCCTATTCGTTCCGAATATTGGCAATCATTCTGGCTATAATTATTTTATTAACTGATGCTTTAAATAGATTCGTTGTTGTTGTGGAGAACCATTTCCTCAGGTTCTTCAACCATGAT
Source organism: Diabrotica undecimpunctata (assembly GCF_040954645.1). Taxonomy (NCBI): domain Eukaryota; kingdom Metazoa; phylum Arthropoda; class Insecta; order Coleoptera; family Chrysomelidae; genus Diabrotica; species Diabrotica undecimpunctata. The sequence goes on from NC_092811.1 coordinate 121,717,238, forward strand.
ATTCTCCTTCTCCCAATTCCTCGCTTTCCGAATACTTTACCCTGTAGGATTACCTTCAGTAATCTGTATTTAGTGCTGTTTCTCATTATATGTCCGAGATATTCCAACTTTCTCCTTTTAATGGTATACATCACCTCTCTTTCTTTGCCCACTCTTCGTAATACGGTCTCGTTGGTTATCTTGTCTGTCCATGATATCCTTAGAATTCGCCTGTATAGCTACATCTCGAAGGCTTCAAGTTTTTTCTCCATTGCTTCAGTTAGTGTCCAGGATTCAAATCCGTAATACAATATTGAGAAGATATAACATCGTAGGAGCCTTACTTTTATCTCCAGATTAAGATTGTGGCTTTTAAAGAGTTTGGCCATGTTATTGAATGCACTCCTAGCCTTCTCTATTCTACATTTTATTTCCTGTGAGTGATCCCATTGTTCATTAACTGTTGTTCCAAGATAGTTATACTGTTTTACTCGGTCCACTGGTGTATTATTGATAATTAGTTGAGCGTCTCTAACTTTATTTTTGCTGATGATCATAAAGTTAGTTTTTGTTATATTTACTTGAAGTCCAAATCTTTCACTTACTTCATTTACTTTGTTTATCAGTTGCTGTAAACTGTTCAAACTGTCTGCAAAAATAACGGTGTTGTCTGCATAACGGATGTTGTTTAGGCGTTCTCCATTTAGAAGTATTCCATGTTCGCATTTTTCCAAGGCTTCACTAAATATTTCCTCTGAATATAGATTAAATAATATAGGTGAAAGTATACAACCTTGTCTAACGCATCGTAGAATCTGGATCATTTCCGTTGGTTCACCTCCAAAATTCGTTCTTATTGTGGCTGATTGGTTCCAGTATAAATTTTGTATTATACGCCGATCTTTATCATCCATTTGGGCTTTTGTTAGAATATCCATCATTTTTTGGTGTTGAACTGTATCAAATGCTTTTTGGTAGTCCACAAAGCAGGTGTAAATATCGCAAGTCATATCTCTGCATCTTTCAAATAATACTTGTAGACTAAACAGTGCATCTCTTGTACCTACGCCCTTTATGAATCCAAACTGTGTGTCTTGTATTCTCTCTTCGCATAGCTTGTATATTCTACGATGTATAATTTTAAGAAAAAGTTTTAATGTATGGCTCATTAGACTTATTAGCCTATATTCTCCGCACTTTTTTGCTCCCTGTTTCTTTGGTAAGGTAATAAATTCTGAAAGTAGCCAATCTTTTGGGATATTGCCTGTGTCATAGATATTATTGAAGATTTTACATAGTACTCTTAAAGATTCATCATCAAGAAGTTTAAGAAATTCAGATTGTACTCCGTCTGGTCCTGGAGCTCTACCTTCTTTTAGTGATATTATGGCTGCTCTTATTTCTGCCACTAGTATATGTGTGTGTGTGTGTGTGTGTGTGTGTGTGTGTGTGTGTGTGTGTGTGTGTGTGTGTGTGTGTGTGTGTGTGTGTTTTGTTTTATGGCACTGGAACTAAGCCAATTAGCCAGAACAAATGTGTGAAAGTTATAAGGAAAATGCTTCAGTTAAGTATTAATTTTCACTTAATGCGTATCTAATATTATCTTATATTTAATGAACAACACATATTATTATACATAATACTCAATATTATATTATTGATTATCCTTATAATGTAACTATTTTTTTTTTATTAACTATATTGTTTGGTTTTTGATTTATTATTTGTTTTTTTTCCCCGCTTATTTGCCGATACAAAAGAGTGGGATTTATGTTAGTGTGCTTATAATTTAAATTTACATTTAACTGTATGTACATAAATAACCTCATATACTCGTATATCTTCAGTTGCAAGTAAGCTCGATAAGTTAAAAGGTGTGTCTATTTTTAATTTATATAGATTACTAAGTAGTGTAGAGATCTCTTGTTGAATAGAAGGGCATTCTAATATAATATGTTCTAAACTACCATGTTTTCCGCATTCGCAATAATCTTCGTTATGAATACCTAAACGGTGTTTATATTCCGGATACATTGCATGGTTACTTCTGATTCGTGAAATTGTTTTTATAAAATTTCTATTTTGTACATTAAAAAACCATGGTTTTATGTTTAGTTTTGGAAGCAACAATTTGCCACTAGTATAGGTGGTCCTGTTTCCGTAGGTATTGGGGGCTGGTTCTCTCTCTCATCAAAAAATAAATTTCTTATGTAATTTTTCCAGGTATCATTGATACTCTCTTTGTCCACGATTATCTCTCCATTGTCATTAACAAGTTTACTTATTTTTCTGTTTTTACATTTACCTGTAATTTCTCTTACCTTCTTATGCACGTTGAAGTCGTCGTATTTACTTTGGAGAATTTCGATTTCTTGGCATTTTTTCTCCAGTTCTTTCTGTTTGGCTTCTCTGATCTTTCTCTGTATCTCTCGCTGTAATGTTTTATACATGGAGTTATCGTTCTTGTTTTTCCTTCTTTCTTCCATTAGTTGCAGAATCTCTGTCGTCATCCATGTCTTATTCTTACCTTCTTCGTTCTTCATAAAATTGTCTTTAATGTCGTCTATTGTTTTCTTAAGGGATTCTATCTTATCTTCTGTGCTTTCCGTTGTAATATCGATTTCTTTAAATTTTCTATTTAATGTTTTGCTGACTATTTCTTTTACTTCGCTACATTTAAGTTTTCTCATGTCATGTTTTTTTACAGTTTTTCCGCGTATTTTCTTTAACTTAGTTCTATACACGCCCACTAAAGGATTGTGGTCAGATTGAATATCAGCGCCTGGGTAGGTTTTAATACTGTTGAAACTATTTCGATATCTTTTGTTAACAAGCATATAGTCTATTTGATTTCTAATAATAATGTCTTCTCCGTTGTCTCTAGGTGATTTCCACGTATACAGGCGTCTAGGCGGTAGTTTGTAAAATGTGTTTAGCACGATTAAGTCATGCTCAGCTGCAAAGATACTCATTGTTTCTCCGCGTTGATTTCTCTCTCCTAATCCATGTGGACCAATATGTTGCCCTTCTTTTCCGTTACCTATTTTTGCATTGAAATCTCCCATGATTATAAGGAGTTCGTGTCTCGGTATATCTCTTATAAGGTTGCTTATTTGTTTGTAGAATTCTGATATTTCTTCATCACTATGGTCTGCTGTGGGTGCATAGACTTGTATGATGTTTGTGTTCACCGGTGACGTATTTATTTGTAACAGGAGGATTCTATCGTTCACGGGTATGAAGTTGTTGACTTGTTTGGCTATACTTTTATGCGTGATAATTCCAACCCCATTCTCATATTTACCATTTTCTGATCCTGAATAGTAGGTGTAGTCTTCTATATCACAATAACTTGAGTCAGGCCACCTCATTTCACTTATGCCCATTATTTCTATTTTCATGCGTTCCATTTCTTTAATTGCGCATTGGATTTTTCCTGATTGAGCCATCGTCCTAACGTTCCAAGTGGATATCCTCTTCAGACAATTCGTGTGGACTTTTCTTAAAGGTGTTTTATTGGGTATTTCACAGGGATTTTGCATATTAACGACCTGAGAGGCCCTGTGGTCATGGGAATGACCTCTCTTGCCGGATCTTGGTCTCCGATGTCCATGATCAGTATGCGACTTTTTATTGAGTTGTACAGCCATTATAATTGTACTAGAGATATCCATAGGGATCTTTAATATAGTGGTTTCTCGTTGCCTTCTATATTCTTATGCCGTTGACCAAACAATTGATTCTTCCGCCTTTGGGGCCGGTTTCTCAGCCCCAGGACAAAAGAGTGCCCTACCACCTACCAACTCGTCCGCCCGGAGCCGTTGGTCGGTAAGTGGGGGACTGCTTATACCGGCAATCACTCGGTCCCTATCTGCGTTAGCCATCAAAATTGATGTTGCCCGTCCTCTACCGCGTGGAGGTGCAGATTCGGATTTTTCCTTCATCGAGATTAAGACCTTTCGGCATTTCCTAATCTCTCCAGAGCTTTAGAGGACTCTCTATATTTAATTAAAATATATATATATATATATATATATATATATATATATATATATATCTATATTATTAAAATATCTTATATATATATTATAAGATGATATTTTAATAATTGTTTTTTTGTTATAATTGTAATTAAAAGGGTTAATTGTATCATTTCTCTAATTTCTTCTTTCATTTGCAGCGGCGAAGGTTCCCACCAATCGGGATCCTCGGAAGACAGAACTCCTGGAGCGATGGCCAGGGCGATAACTGTCCACGCCGATACCAAAAAAGTAATGTACTTTGCATAGAAGAGGCCCAGATGGCAAATGTACGGATAGAAACGTTGAAACAGCCGGTAAAACATTTCGACCAAGATATCGATATGGTGCAGATATCGACATGAGGTACAAATGTAGCATATTTGTTTTGCTTTGTTTAAGATTTCCAAGTTGTTTACGACTGTTTAAGGCGACTCATGTTGTTTAAGCGACCCGGATCTGTTCTAGCGACCTGTAACGGAACGGATTCGGGCCGTTTCGTATGTTTTATAGATTTATCAAAAAAAACGCAGCACTAAAAGCAGCTTGTGAGTCAAATAAATGTCTTAATTTACAAGAAACTGTATCAAGTGGCGTTCAAGTTCAATATTTTATTAAATTGATATTTTTTTACTATTTGATAAATTAACTTTAGTACTTTGTCAATACGTTAGATATTTAACGACTTATGAACTTTTTATAGTGTTATAAGGTTTTTTTTTCTAAAGTCAATACCTGTTTATACACTAAACAAAATGATTAAAAGAACACTCATCCCAAAAAGTTTTTAATTATAGTAACATATTTTCATATACTTGCAAATATTGCAATTTTGTTTTCTTAAAAAGTATGTTGCAGCTCAAATATACTTACTTCTTTTTTGTTTTTCCAGTCATTCCAGGTTTGTTAATCATCTATTAAATTTTGCTGACTTTGTTTTTTTTAGTATATGTTGTTTTTGTGCTATCCTTTTTCTCTTTCTACTTATTCAACAGCTGTCAGAACCTAAACTTTTACAGTCCATCAGGATTTGGTACCAGAACCGTCTTCGATCTGCTTTAAATTTGAGCTTGAATAGAAGGCAAGACACTCAGTGTCCCTGCCCTGGAATGGCATTAAAATGTCGTTTTGGATTCTAACACTGTTGTCGGTACCTGTTAGTTCTCTTACTGAGTCAGATGCGGCTTTAAAATCCACGAATATGTGGTGGGTCGATTGTTAATATATTAGGTCAAAAGTTGCACTGGTATCCGCCACTATTTGGTTGGGATGGAATGCATTGGACAGTATTTTATATCTCTTTTGGTGCCTTTATAGTTCTCAAACACAGACACACAAGCAGATGACACAGAAATGCGTCATCTGCAATATTATAGCTTATGACGCATCGATGCGTCACCAGCAATAAGTAAGTTAACCAACGTATACTCATCTTTTGATTGTTTCGTATACAAAACAAAATTCTCAATTGAAACTAAAACGTTTGAAGTACTCCATTATAAAAGTAAAAAAATTGCGGTATTTCAACGAATCTGCCTGTTTTTGCTCCTTGGCGTTAAATTTTAGAAGTTTCAGGCTATATTTCAACTACTAGACTGAGTATTACTAACGTTTTGACGTTATTTTCACTTATCCTGTCAAAAACTAAATTTCATAAAACAGATGCCGCAAAATGCGTCATCTGCCATACTATAGCTAATAACGCATCGGTGCTCACGAGTATGACGTTTCTTTCAGTTATCCTGTAAAAAACTGATAAGTTTCATAAAACAGATGACGCAGAAATGCGTCATCTGCAATAATATAACTTATAACGCATTGATGTTTTTCGCGGGGGAAAAACCCGCCTGTTTTTCTCATTGCTGTTAAATTGTAGAAGTTTCAGGCTACATTTTAACTAACAAACCAACGTTTTTGACGTCCTTTTCAGTTATCCTATCAAAAACTAAGTTTCATAAAACATATGATGATGACGACGCAAAATTGCGTCTACAATACAGTACTATAACTTACAACGCATCGGTGCGTCACGAGCATTAAGTTAATTAACGTATTCGATGTGTTTTTATGCTGCATTTGTATACACACATTTTGATTGACGTAAGAAAAACAAAAGATTAGTCTTTTCACGAGATATATAATTATTTAACTTGTTCTATAATTAAAAACTGAGTGAGGACATAAATAAATCTTCTTTTAATTATTTTGTGTACTTTATTTGTATTCCAATAATACCAAAGCTATTGGTAACTTTATTTTTTACCAAAAAAATGCACCCTGTCAATCCAATTGTTTATTGTTCGACTTTATTTATATTTAGCCAGTAGTTTGTAATATTTCCAATTTTTTTAGTCCAGTCCTTCTGGAGTTCGGATTACGCTTATATAGTTTTTTTTCGGATAACGTTTGCCTTTAAGTTAAATCTTCTCTTCCACATTTAATTTTAAAACGTATGTTACGTTGTTGTTTTAATAGGACTATCCAATCTGTAGGTAACAATTTTTCCGATCTTGTTATTGAAATTGATACTTTTTATAAATTACTGTAATTGACGTATATTTTTTTGGGTAACGTAGATATACTGTTGATCTTTTCATTAACAAATTTAGTAAAAATCTTACAAATCATTGATTATTTGTTTTTTAAATCGGCATTTCGGCCCAGTTGGCAAAAGAATCTTGCAAAAAATGAGGTAGTAATGATTGTCGAATAGCAATTTTACCAAGAAATACAAGTTTGAATGTGGTACGATCTTGGGAGTGGTGAAAATGAACAACAATTGATTAAAACTACAAATTGGCAACTCTACAGAATGAATAAGAGTCCATTTTTTTCCAATCGTTTATGACAGCAAGAAAGTTTTGAATCTGCTGTTGTCATTTTCTTCCTTTTCTATTTAACGTAATCATCACAGTGTCTTTTTTTTTTGCTTCAAAATATTGTTATAGCTCCTAAACTTATACTACACATCTTTTTGAATCATTTATATGTTCCCTTAAATTAACAATCTTAGTGTGCTTTTTGGGAGTAATATATATCTTAAAACAAAAAGAAGCAAATAAAACGTTAGTGTAGCTAATTATTTCGGCATAAATATAAACACAAATGAGCAACATGATATGTATCATTACCTACTGACTGTCATTTGTCACTAATTTGACAAAAATGTTGCCAACTGTTAAAACGAAGTTAAACTGTGAAACATATGATGCATTTACATTGATTTCACAATACGGTTGGTAAAAGTTCGTCGTAGTGCTTGGAGTAACGATTACGTTTACTTGACAGTACAAAAAGAACTGATTATTTATTCCCTCTATTTCCAACTTTTTGAATGAACAATTATTCCCTAAGTATTTGCACTCTCTTATCGAGTTTTTTTTTCAAAAAACGACGGTTCAAACTCAATTCAGGTCGACCACTTGTATTGAGTTTACCATTCACTTCATATATTTCAATATATCATTACTACTCAACTTTTTGTAAAAGTACATTTTGAAAATATTTTGTAAAAACTCATTTAGAATATTTGTACAGAATTTAGTAGCGAACAATTTTTATGTAAAAATTCTAGACAGATTGGACTATGGGATATAGTTCTCATATTAAAAATAATTCCAATGTGGCAGGTAAATGTCTGCTTGTCAAAAGAAGCTTTAAAGTTAGTTAAGTCTTTCAAGTTATTTCTACAAACAGAACAGTGGTAGTTGACTATGCCCGCTTGTATCTGAAACAATCAACAGGGTGCTGTGAAGACTGGGGATGAAGCACAATATGTTTTTTTGAAAAAGAAGCTACGGGGCAGCTAAGGAAATATGAGTACCGATAATGTGCCTTTAAAATTGCTCTGATTATGATATACTTACTTTGTTACTTAATGTCTTTGAAATGTCACAAGTACTCTACGGGAATAACTTATAGAAATGTGATAGTTTCTATCTGAATTTTTTTTACCCTTACCCTTTTCTGTTTGTAGATTTCAACTGCTATTGCAGCCAATCATAAGCTGTTAGCGTAGGTTGTATTATATTTGTGTGTAATTTTATTCCAAGGAACACGATTTGTCTTGTATTTTTATCCACAATACGATAATCAAACCGTCAGAGACGTAGATGCATTTAATATGATTGACCGAGAAAAATTTACACTCTACTAGTACCTATCTTCTCTCTATGTCAAACATACCTAAAAATTAATGTTACAATCTTAACAAATTCGTTTTGTTTGATAGAGACATGTTTTACTGGAGATATTTAAACGAAATATATGGAAAACAGTATAAATTCTCTGTATTAACACAGGATTTTAAGTCGACAGTTGATTTTTTAGTCTGCTAGTCAGTTTCGTTTACAATATGAACTGTACAATTCCATTTGTTTCTTGTAACTGCTTTTAAGCCCCACGTTGGGCACCACAACTCAATATTACTCATTCAGTTTGGTCCAGAGCATGTTAGATATAATTTGTACAACATTTGTTTTTGAATGTTATTGATTTTAGTTAGATAATACCTTCTCAATGATTTTCGTATAAATAATAAACTAAAAATCCGAAAATTCTATTGAAAACAGTGGATAAAAATACAGGTCGATGACTAGCTCCGAAATAGCCTAGTATGTGCACGAAAACTACTAAAAACTATAGTATACTTTCCTTTAAATGACACAAACCTTAGTCTATGTATATCAAATGATGAATATTTGGTGCTTAACAGGTCTTGAGGTATTTCTCAAAACAAAAAAGTCATTCAAATTAGTCGAAAAAAAGGTATAATAGTACATATTATTTATTCATATCGTTAACAAATGAAATACTTTGAGAAAAAACAATAATTTTTAGTCATAGTAAAATCTAAGTGCGGATTGGTCAAAAAATTTGGTCGCGATTAGACCTGAACTCTAAATAAATCCAAATTGACTCTATTTTTGTACTGTACTGATACTATTTTTAAATTACGAAACATTTAGATAATTACAAATCTTTGTACTACTCAATTGTTCATAAACACTGTGAGTCACCGCTTGTGTGGTAGATATTTTGTATTTTCTTCCAGAAAAGCGTACATTGTAACATTGATTCCAGTGTTTTTGAACATACTTTTGACTTAAGAAACAAATACGTTAAGTAGGGTAATGGAACATGAGCAATACGTTCCTCACATGAAAATATTACGACTTGGCTTAGCTTACAACTTTGTTTTGTAATAATTATCATGAAATTTAATTTATTTGGAAGATAATTTTTATTTGAGTATTATTTCTGGCTTATAGTCATATGTTTGCAATAACGCGGCAAATGCTGTCTTCGGTTCTGATTTATCGCTGTGGACTAGGTAATTTACACACTCCCAATGGTACAGTAGTTTAAATAACACGATCTTTTTAATCTTTTTACTATACAACCACTTGGTATCTTAAAAGGTTCCCGGCACGTGTCGATTAATGCCGAGACCCTTAAACACTAAATCTTTAAATGTCTGACCATTTTCGTTGACATTCTGGCATTAATATGCCCCTAGGGCAGTTATCATTGACTGTGGTGTTCTGCCCAGCATTTTTCTAAGTAAGTTAGCACACGAATTAGTTTTTCTGAATGAAATCGCAGTTTAACAAAGACTAGCTGATTACCTTTACTCCAAATGCTGCAGTTGTTCTCATTGTCTCATAAATTCAACTAAGAATAAGCTGAATAAAATTTTCTTGTTAAAATCGGGATCAAACTTAACATTAATCACGTGACAGATGTCAAAACGTCTGTCACCGAGAGCAGTGTTGCTTATAGATGGAGGCAGACACAATTATGTTTATTTTTGCGGACATATTTGTTAAATTTGGCTACATTGGTCGGCAAAAAACCGGAGACCCTGAAATATTTCAGAACAGCACTTAAATATTAATTAATAAGTCCTGTGGTCTGAATTACATCGTTTAACCATTGTGGCATGAAGTTAATCATATATGCAGGGCACATTTGGGAAAATTTTTCAAATTGTTTCTGCAGTGTAAGTCTCTGGCATGACTGGACGATAACCAATGAGCCCCTGGAGCTTACACATATTTTATTGAATGCCAACCCTCATTGAGATATTCCCTTTGAAGAAAATATAAATTTAAAATGCTAAAAGTTGGAATAGTTGTGATAGTTGTAAAGAAAGTCGTAGTATTTTTAAATGATCGCCCTGTATAGCGTTTGTTTTGAACGTAATATGTTGTTGTCAAATTTTTGGATCATTCTGTACGTTTGAGCAGAGTCTAGACAATAATCAAATAAAAGAAAAGGTTTAGACGACATTCCAAAAGCACAATAACAGTGTGATTGTCATTTTTACATTTGTAAGTTTTGTATATATTAATTCGAGGATTAAGAAGCGAAAATTCTCAAAGAGCCAAGGGTAAAATTAATAGTATTAAGTCATGAGTTAGGTATCGTCTAGTATTAAGTGACATATGTTCAAAACTGTTATCAAAACTGTTCTTTATACTTTTAAGAGATGCAAACTCCATATAAGTAAGGTTTTATTGAGTTAATAATATCGTGTAACTATCAAAATTATCAGTTCCAAGTCAAACGGTTGCAAAAATGACAGTTACAGCTGAAAATTCTAATAATAGCACTGTACTCTAAATGCATATGAAGTGGATCTTAATAATTTATTTTAGGTTAGAACTGCATACTTACCTAAGTAACACAGACATTAGTTTTAAGTGTCTTGATCGATGACGAAGCACTGTCGGACAAATAGAAAATTGAGATTTAAAACTTTTAAAAGAAATTTGATGTGATGATACTTTCTATTAAAAAATGGGAACTTGGATTTTCGATGTAAAAATCTTTTGTTTGACATATCATCCTGATCTTTGCAGATGCGGCTCGCGACTCGTCCGCAACGAACATGTGAGCCCGCAACGAACGTGTGCGGTTTGCAACGACTTTTCATTACGAAATTGAATGACGTGGGAAATAAATCTTAATGTATTTTACCAACACTAAAAAAGGAAATAAGTCAATTTACAAATAAATAAAAGGTATAAGAGCCCCTTACCATATCAGTTGGCCCAATGTTAGATTGATAAGAAAATTAAATTTTAGAGAACAAAAATAAAAGCGCAGCGTAAGTTCTGACAAAATTCTAATGTAAACGAATCCCATATTTCTTGCAATTTTTTCCTTAATTCGTAGACGGACCTGGCAGGATATTTTCTCAAAACTATTTTCATTTTGCGCTACAAAGTCTATCGGGGAAAAGTCGGGACTGTTAGAAACCCATTCCAGAAGTGATATGCCATGGTCTTCAATCCATTTTAAATTCTTTTTTTGAGGTATGACAACCTGCGCCGTCTTGTTGAAAGACAAAATCTTCGCTGATGTTAAACGCTGTTCCATAATCGGTAAAAGAGATTCTTCTAAAATATTCAAATATTTGTCCGTGTTTACAATCCCATCGATAAAATATAACTTTCCCACACCTTTAGACGACATGCTGTCCCATATCATGACAGATGCAGGAAATTTGACTTTTCTCTTCAGACAATCGGGATGGAAAGCTTCATTTTTCCTGCGAATGACGCAACTCCTACTGTCTCCAACACACACTTCAAATCTGGACTCATCACTCCATTGTATTGAATCCCATTGCGACTGAGTCCAATCTTTATGCTCTTTTGGCCATCTTAGTATATTTTTCTTTTGCTGTAATGTTAAAAGTGGCTTTTCCTTAGCCTAACATAAAATGAAATCTATTAAAACCAATTCGTACTAATTTTTCAACTATAAAACTTACTTTGTAAGCACCAAATCCTAATTTGTGGGTCTGTTTGTGTGTAATTATGACATGTTTCAACATGTCACCGAGAAACTTCCAATAACGTCACTCCATAAAACGCTTAACTCCATATAATTTGCTCGTCGATTTTTCACTATAATGCGTCTTAATGTCCTTCGATCTGCTTCAGTTATTTTACTTTTTCGTAGATTTGGGAACTTATAAAAGCAGGGTATAATTTGTTTATGGTAATCGACTTAAATTGCAAATTCCATAGGTGGGCCAACTGATATGGGAAGGGACTCATAATTACCAAAAAGAAAAGAGAAAAATAAATTGTAATACTATTAAGCTCAACTTCTATACTGGAGTTGTATTACTTTTTTTACATAGTAAAATGCTGAGGCGAGCGTCATGGAAGTAGTGCCACGAAACAAAATAGCGGTTGGTGGTTCGCAGTCACAGTAAACAGTTGGAAGAGTCCATCTACACGACGAGGAGAGTCCGTCTACAGTACCGCCTACCGTATCCCTTTTTTGTGCTCTAACAAAGTAGACATTAGACCGGGAATGGAAAAACTTTGTCCCGTAGGCCAGACACAGTTCACGACAAAAGGTTCCGCGATCTGTTCTCTGGGATAAATATGAAAAAGTAGCCCACGACAAGTTTTTCAGGTCTGCAACGCACTTCAGGCATTCAGACTACGAACGGATGTAATGGACGTACAGTTAACTGGATGACAGGGGAAAATAATTCATACTAAAAACTTGGGATCCAAAAGGAAAAAAAAGAAAATAAGATCATTTAGGAATGAATGAATACATAATGATAAATGAGAAGAAAAGAATAAACACCCAAGACGTATTTCTGCGTTCAGCGACGAACTTCTACATTCCGCAAAGAATTTCTGCGTTCCGCAACAAATTTCTACATTCCGCGACGAACTTCTGGTATCCGTTACGATCTTCCGCATTCTGTGATGAATCACTGTACTGTGCAAGTTTTTCTTATCGCACTCAAAATTTAGTGATTTACTAGAATTTTGTGAATAACAATTACATTTGAAAATTGCAATTTCCCAACCATGTTTTATTACGCTTATGACCTCTACAAGTAATTAGGACGTTGCTGCGTTGTGAAATGATCTCGAATTTTCTAGTTTATGTAAAAGATAACAGTTGTGTAATATTTTAATCGTTTTATAATGCGACCGTCATCGATTGAGACTTGAATAAAGCCGATTTTGAATAGTTCTTAAGAGATAATCTGAGCCGGGAGTACCTATTGTGGAAAAATATGAAAGTGAAGCAAATTTTACGTATCATAAGCATATTAGATAGTAATAATGACAGCAAGGTAACAGTAATGGAACGAATTTTTTGAATGTCATTCTTAGTGATATCGGTTTTGTCATTTTTATCTTTATACACAATAAAACAGTATTAGGATCTCGTGCAAAATTCATATTATTTACACGAAGAGATTTTTTTAACCCACGAAGGACACATTTTTGAATTGTTGTAAAATACATTTTGTTTACTTATAGGTAAAAATTTAGGATTAATTATTTTCTGCAATATTGTGCCAAATTCGAATAATTATATCACTATTAAACATTATGTAATAATGAAGGAGTAATTGTGGGTTGCCGGGATATCTATAAAAGTCACTACGTTATCGTCACATTATGTTTAATCGGAACACTACATAGTGCGTTGTAAGTTAAGATAAAAATATATTTTTAAGAGTTTATTATCAAATGCGGAGTAAAAATTACTTATATTTATACAGCAAAAACTTCTTATAGTACACAGAGGGGCACTTTAATACAATATTTGGCAGTTGAGAATGTTTGAGGGGTTCCTAAAGGTATTCGGAACAGTCTAGAAGGTTTCAGACAGTCTGCAATAGTTTATATCAGCCTCTAGAGTACTTTACAACAACTTAGAAAGTTTTCAGGTGCTGCAAGATTGTCTACGTTTTCAGGACTAAATATCTTTGTTTCAGACGGCCTGTAAGAGTTTACATCAGCCTTTAACAACACTTCGGAGGGGTAACAGTAAATTGGACTGTTTGCAGAAGCTCTGGAGGACAGTTAGGTTGTCTCATCTTAGAAATAACAATTATTGTTAGAGCTGTTAAAGTATGGTTCGTTCTTTGATCCTAAAGGAATTCGGAACAGTCTGAAATGTTTCAGAGGATCTTACAGGGTTTACATCAGCCTGTACTGGACTCTGAAAGACTTTACAGTAAATTGAAACGTTTTTAGAAGCACAGGAGAACGGCAAGATTGTCTACATTTACAGGAATACAATCTTTATTAGATATGTTAAAGTAGCGTTCTGTGTTTGATCCTAAGGAACCTTGGGACAATCTGAAACGTTTCAGGACGCTAGGGTGGACTTTACAGCCACCTAGACGACAGCTCCGGATCTTTTTATGGTTAGCATCTGTTACATCTGATATTTTTGGATAAGCTTAGTGAATCCGATGATTCAGTCCGAATTTGTAAAGCTGTAAGCCAGCAGTTCGATCAAATTTTAAATAAACTAGTGATCTTTCTTTCCAGCAATTTCTGTATCATACAATAGGCAAAAATGTACATACTGAATGGTAAAATTTGTGTCCTAAAGTGTTTTGCCTATGTAAAATTAGGTATGTTGCCGAAAGGCAACACAAAGTTACTTTATGCTATAGTCTATAAGGAGGATCAAAATAAATTTCTTAAATCTTTTAGTTTTGTGCGGCCCGGCCGTCTTGTTGGGAATTAGTGCATCAAAAACTGCAACAGATACATAAAAACTCGATCTATGTGATTTACTGGAAATATATTGGTCGGAAAAACCTATGAAACCTCTTGTCTCAGAGCCTCAGCCTTAATTTTTGTTGTTATTTTGATAACAACTTTAGTATTATGTTAAAAAACTACGCCTAAAATGTTCTGCAATATTTTTCGTTATTCTATATTAGGAAAGGTACTTATTTCGTTCCATAAATTTTTGTATGAGTTAATCTTGTCGCCCCTCTGCATTTAAGGCAGTTTTTAGTACAACTGAATGTCGTTGTCAAATGGTAACGCTAGTCCTTCGTGGGTTAAATGATTCGTATCGTATTGACATATTTTTAAACCATTTTCCTGAAGAGTACAAAATTGTGTTGTCAGTTTTATGGGTAATCTGAGAGATTATTTTTTATCGAGTCCAACATTTTTCTTTTTTTTTATTGGTATAATTGTAATTAAGTCACTATAATGTAAAAAAGGCAACTTGTACAAAAGGTTTTTATATCATTAACGACGCTCACAGAATTATTATTTTGTCAGTGCTCTGGTTTTTTTTTATTAATGAATGAATGAACTGCAAATATGTCGATTACAAAGATAAAAACATGTAAAGTTAATTGAATAACATTAGGTTATAGGAAAAAATAAATTCAGTTAAATAATAAATAAATTTGGAAAATATGCAACATAGAAATTGTATACAGGGTTGGAAGTCTAAGAAATAAATATAAACCAGATATATTCGCAGATAAAACATGGTCAGCTCAGTCTTCTCCTACTCATTGTTTAGACATGGTCACTGCTAACAAGTGACCATGTTATGATACCAAGTCAAACCAAGTCGTTCTTGGTCTTTTCGTAGAGTATGTTTATATCCTCATTCTAATATCCGTGTTTTTTAACACATTTCGAACCGTTCTAGAAATGTTATGCGCTGTTTGACTTCTGGGTACGGTTTCTTTAATCAACAGTTTGCAGAAATCGTAATATCACGTTCTAAATTTCCTCAGGTACAGTCCTTTTAGATCCATCACCTAAACAAAGCTTATAGTAAGCATCTACAACCACATTATTTGAATTATGTTATTATTTGACTAATTTTAGTACTACTCAGTGGAGCTTCCTGTCATATCTGTTGCTAATTGATGCATCTTGGCGCTGTTGCCAATATAAAACATACTCATCCCATTCGAAAGCGTATTATTCAATGCCATGTCAAATCTATTCATTTCTTCGACTTCCAATACCGTGTAACGTAGGAACGTTATATACACATATATACACACCACATTAGATTTTTAAAAGAGTGCCTTTTCTGCAAATGACTTTAATTCGACAATACCATTTCGTGATAATTGATTCAAGAGTACCAAATAGAACCTCGATAAAAATATTAATGTGCCAATGATATTCGGATTACCCATTCGAAACCCTTTAATTCTAATCTAGTCAGTTAGTGGCAAATTTCTGTGTTTTATTTGATCTGCGTCTGCTTCCGAAATTGCTACTGAAGTACTTAACAGCATTTTCTCATTTTACAACAAAATGTTGCAAAGTACCTTTTAACTAGTCTTGCTCGTTGATACTCTCCTAAAATGACAAAACAAACTTTACTAAAAAACCTATTTCGACGCCCAAAAAAGCTAAACCAAACGATTTGCCATTATTAGATGTAAGTACTTTGAAAATTCGGCTTTACTGTTGTCTTGCCAATGGTGACGCACAACTGGAAGATGTTAATAGACTCTGAGATGTACTATACGAGGTTTATGTACCAACTAAAGTACCTAATATAACTGCTCATTTTTAAGTTTGATTATGTACATTTTTATAGAGATGGATGTATAGTAAAGAAGTTATTGGTACTGATTATAATATGTAAATGTAATGAAATATTGATCTACAAAGTGATTAAGGTGAATTCAGGTTTTACTTGTTTCACATATATATCAATCGTACTTTCAAACATTCCATTCACAGGTTTTTCAAAGACCAGTAGAGTAAAACAAAAAGAGCAGTAAGGAACTTGTATTTGCTCATTCATTTGTGAGCATATATCTTCGTTTTTTTTGTTTGTGTCATTTTTTCTATTTTTTTCTTAAGGTGTCATTGCCATTTTAGTTACTCAATTTCATTAATTTTCACTGTAATGGCCAATCATAAATTTACAACTATAACGAAATGCAAGGAGCATATATATATTTCATGAAGAGAAATGTTTCTTTTTCATTTTTGTGTCATATAAATTATTTGTGAGTTGGTCGTCTGCTTCTAGTCTTTTCGGTTTCTGGTTTCTGATTTCTAGAATGTTTTCAGTTGAACTAAAAGTCAGAAAAAGTTGCTGCTTACAGAATCGTTCCTATTCAACCATCTTCCAAGCAAGTTCTTGTATAACTCTAAATCTTATGTCAAATATTATGATAATTAAATACCACGCATGAAAATCCTTTATGTAATATCAATAAATTGTTATTGTACGGTAGGAAACAAGCTTCTTCTGCAATGAACATTATTATCACTTGTGCTACAGTTCTAAAGTAGAGAATACACCTTCGCAAGTCTTCTTCACTAATCAGTTCTATCCATGGATGGCCATTGCCAGAAATTTTCACATCAATTTCCTTAACATACTGTACGGAAATTAAACGATGGCTTTACTTGATTCTACAATATGGACTAACTTATACCTAACGGAAACTAGACTTTTTTTATCTATGTAATAACATTCGAGATAATTCAGGTAAACTGTCGAAATGACTTCGCTGAGTTCTGATAAAACGTCGAATCCTCTAGAAACTGTTACAGGTCCGGCTTCGCCACAATATTCATCTGTAGCGTTCGTCCAACATTAGTTTGCTTCTCCTCTTTGACATAGTTCTCCATATCATAATCCGATATGTGCTTCAAACGTTTATGCACAGTCATCCTGAATCACTACCAATTTCCTATTTGGTATCTGTTGTATGTATCTAGTATTTTCTTCTTTATAAACAGCATAGTGGTCTTGTAATTTTTCCAGCACTTCTCATAGACAACTTCATGAAACTTTTAAGTACGCCATTTTGCCTGAGCAATTGTTTTATTTATTTTTTATTTAATGTCTCCAGACAATCACAATGACAGCATCGAATTGTAACAGAAATAAAGTAAAATAATTGTTAATAAAAAATAGCGATGGTATGTTTTCGATTAAGAATCCCTATAGACACTTTCAAAATTGCTTAAAAACTCTTTAGTATTAAGTTTTGCTCGAATTTGCTATTCGGTATAAGCAGAAGCAGTGTTTAATGGTCTTGTTTTTCAAATTTTGTACTTTTTCCGGCCATTCTCGTACATAACTTTCAAAAAAATTGTTCGATTACGTTTTTACAGTTTTCTTAGTTACTTTCTGACGCCTTCAATCACGATGTTAGAATAGGAAATCACTGACATAATAGGTCAATGCCAATCAGTCATCTACCTACAGCAACCAATTACAGATAACTAGAATATGGGGGTATTATTCAATTAAAAATCTCTACAGGCTCTTTTAAAGTCCTTTGTAAAAATCCACTTGCATGTTTTCACAAGCAGCACAACATTTCACAGTCTTGTCATAAACTGTTTTATCATACCCTACTTTCATTAAGCTGTTCGACACACATTTTTGCTAGACAGTAGCAAATAATAACATGACACAATGTATGTCAGTCATCTACATTACAGCAATCAATCACAGGTAACTAGAATGTTAGGGTATATTCAATTAAGAATCCGAAAAGACACTTTTAAAAATCGTCGCAGCCTCATATCGTCCCAGAGTTTACTATTAGGTAATAATTGGTATTCATATATTTTTCGTCACTTTCCCTATATCATTTTCATATAACTGTTTCAGTATATCTTTTAACTACCTGTCGACTGTTTTATTGGTCATGTTATGTTTTTAAACAATTATAATGACAGAATCGAAAAATAACTGACTTAAAAACTGCCAATCGAAGTAACTGATATATTTTAGATTACTGATGAGTGGCACCGATCGGAGCCGCCAAAAGTCACGTCTAATATGCGGTTGGCGCCGATTGGTGCCACAGTTTCCGTTTTTATACGGATCAAACAATTCCACATATTTTAGTCTACGAATCAAATAGCTTCACATCACAATATACGTAATCAAGAGAAACATTTTTTTAGCAATATTTCTTACCATAAAATACTAGTACGGGTAAACATAGTCGTTCAACAGTCTTCCAGTTGTAGGTTACTATTTTTAGCTTAGGAAATATTTTGCCACTCTTTAGCTAGTTGTTATTAAGCGGTATTATGTCTATTATTAATTTTTGTTACTGTTTAAGTTGGTGCAAAATAATGCAAATACTATTTATAGGTTAACAGTACATTTAGTCTTTATGGCATATCATACAAATAACGTCAAGTACCAGCCGTCAGATATCATTTTAATAATTTTTAATAAGTTTGCTCTAATTTGCTGCTCGTATTTTCGAAATACTTTTTTAGTGATGTAAGAATTGTTTCAAATGAATTTATTTTAGAATTTTTGTTAGGGCTTTACTGTATTTTAATTAAATTATTAGTTAACCGTTGGTTATGTTTTATTTTTTCTTTAATAAATCGACTACCAAACATATTGTCGTACACAGGACTTAGGCATATACTGCTTATAGCGTCTTTAATAGTAGTGTATGCTACAAAAAAGAACTAACCTTAATATGCGGTGATTTTAATGCAAAAGTCGGCAAAACTACACAGAATGACGACGTAAAGAATGTACTGGGAAAAGGTCAGAGAAATGAAAGAGGAGATCGCTTAATCGAGTTTGCTATCACAAATAACTATTCTATGATGAATACTCGATTTAAACACCGTGTACGCCGAATTTGTACTTGAAAAAGTCCTGGAGATAGGTCTAGAAATCAAATTTATTACATCTTCACTAATATTCGCTGGAGATCATTAATCCAATATGGCATTCCAAGCAATGGCTTGGGATTGGACAAAATCAATACAATAACAAGATATAAACAAGGTATAATCGTTTTCATCGTTCTTGGCGTGTGCGTGTAAAAACACTTGCAATAAGTTGTTTCATCTGTCTTTCCTTGTCTAAGCTCGATTCGTTTACCTCCTCCAGTGGCGGAGTAAAATGTAGCATGTCAAACGAAATAATAGTTATAAAAGAAAATTATAAATTATTTTTCATTAAATTTCTAATAACGGAATATACGTATAAATTGCGAAGAAGTATTTTTCTAGCTTGCAGTACAATAGGACAGGATATAACGAAAAGTACATTTTAAAAGGATTTTGAAATATACTAAAAAAAGTGTTAATTATTTAACCCACTTTAATTAAAAAATGATACAGATTTTTTAAGTTTTAAGCGCTGTAGCGAATTCTGAACTGTTACAACGTACTGACCTTGATTAATTAGCTAATCAGTCAGCGTCTTCACTGGAACTGTCTTCATCATTGGAATCTTCCGCCAAATCGATGATAATCCTACTTTCATTTTCATCATATGTGACCATTTTTGCCCAATCGTCCTGAATTAATTTTTCAGTATGGTTAACACAACTCGCCCACACTGCAGGTGTTGCCTCAGCTAATGCATCGCCCCAAACTTTTTTCACTGTTTCATCTCCACGTATATGTTCTCCAATATGACGATCATAGTATTGTTTAGCAATGCCCCAGACCAACTCAATCGGATTATATTGACAGTGATATGGAGACAATCTCAAAACCTGATGCCCATGTTCTTGGAGTAGCTCGTCTATAACGTACCTGGTATTTTGTGGTTTATTCTGGCGACAAAGATTCAATAGCTCTGTCTTGCCTGAATCGTCGTCAAAAATTATTTTTTTCGCTCGTAACCATTCTTGTAAGTCCGATTTTTTCCAACTGGCATCCGGTAACTTTTCTATTAAAGAGCTATGGTATAAGGCATTATCCATAATAATTAGAGATGGTTCCTCCAACATTGGTATCAGCTTTTCGGAGACCCACTTTTTAAAAGACTCTTTATCCATAGAATCATGATAGTCTGCACTCTTCGATTTCGTAGAAAACAGTAATCCAGCATCTTTAACAAATCCTTGCCTACTTCCGGCATGTAAAACAACAAAGCGTTTACTTGTATTTTCGTGTCCTTTTCTGATGCTTTTTACACAGTCATCTTGCCAAGTACGTTTATATGCCCCTTTTAGGAATATCCATGTTTCATCTAAAAAACGAACTGAAGTGGGCTTGGACTTAAAAAATTTCTCATATAATGCCTCAAAAAATACAGTCGTTTGGAGACAATACATGGTTTCTCACATAGCACTCGTCTACTATTTTCTAGTTTGTATGAAAAACCACAATTTTTCATAAGACGCCACAAACTTTTATCAGAACCGCTTGTTTCTTAATTGTGTATTTAGAACTTTAATTGTAACGTGCTCTCCTTTTGCTTTCATGCCATACAGTACATTTCTAATCTCTCCTTTTATAGTATCGCTGACATCATTTGTCTTTTTTTTGTACATTACGTGACTCTCTTGGTGTAGTAAGAGCTGCCTCTGTCTTGTATTCACTCTTTATTCTTGTCACTGTGCGAAGACTGATTTTCAAAGCGTCTGCTACTCGTTCATGTACCGATGATAACGAAAGCAAAGGTCCGTTGTTTTCTTTTTTAAAATACTACAATCAATGAACTACACATTGTCGCATTTCTCCTGTTATCGTTTTTCCCGGCATTTTTTTTATTAAATAGAACAATTAGTTATTCACAACAAAAAATAATAAGTAAAACTGTTCGGAACAAATTCCAACAATGACTGACTAAAATCGACTAAAACAACATAAAATATCAATGGTAATTGCTACAATTATAAACCTATTAGCCAGCTCATTCAAGAACAATGCCACAAGTCATTATTGCAATGGGTATCGGAAGAGAGGAAACTGGAATTTTTAAGGTGTCGAGAGTATTATTTTATGTAATGGAATTCCACACAGTAAGAGCTCAAACTATTAATTAATTAAAACCTGTTTACTTATAAAAACTATTTCATCAGCTACTTCAAACCTGCACAGATTAGGGTAACATGTTAAAAAAAACACGTCACTGCCAGCTATCTGTATTCGTAAAAGAGGTCGAACTTATCACCGACACCGTATCGGCCAAACGCATCGGTGTTATTGCTACAATACTGGGAGACGTGAGTGGTCTCTTCATTCCCTTCTCATCGCACTTTACCATGACGAACGTGACTCGCACAATTGAATTACGCATCTGTGTATCAGAGAGAGACGAATATTAAAAATTCCGTAGTAGCTTATTTCAGGCACACGCCAAGAACGATGAAAACGAGTATAGCATCAATAAATGCAACAATTATAGAACCATCTCCCGTATCTCACATGCCAGCAAAATGATGCTACACATAATCAATGATAGACTGAAAACTTTTCTACAAAGAGAAATACCCCAAGAGCAAACTGGATTTACCAAACGTAGAGGTACTCGAGAACACCTTCTGAATATAAGACAAATAATAGAAAAACCTGAGAAATTCAATATCCCACTATACATTTGTTTTATAGATTATTACAAAGCGTTCGACAGGGTCAAATGGAAGGTGCTAAAAGAAGTAGGCGTAACACAACACTTATTTCGCTTATAACTGAACTACATGAACACACTAGTGGAACAGCACTCTCGAACGAATTCCATCAAGAACAAGCTGTTATATAAGAAAGTATATTGTCTCCACCTCCACAATAATTTAGTATATATGGCGAGCATATTATGAGAAGAGCATTTGAAGGATGGGAAAAGGGCATCTCAATAAATCGACACCCCCCATCGAACAAGGTTGTAACTCATTTTTAGCAATTTTACAGGAGAGGCAAAAAACGAAAACATGTATTTTTTAAAATTTGTGGTGAAATGATTAAACTCCTTTTACATTAATGCGATAAGATATTTATAACATAATGAGAGATTACTTTGAGATGTATGTTTTGTAATTTTATTAACTATTGAAAATCTTGAGTTTGATTTAGATACAACCTTGAGATTAAATATGACTCTTCGTAGAAATAGGTTATAACTCGCTTAACAACCATTTTACACTCTCTGTGTTAACATTGCCATGTTGAATAAGTATTTCATCGGATGATACATATGATGTATTTGCACATGAAGGGTTTTCTGCGACATCAAAATCTTTTGCAACTATATCTCCCAGAAAATAAATTTTTGTTCCATATCTATAATAATACGTGAAATACGTATTTTTTCTTACAAATGTATGGTTATGATAATTTCTTATCAGGTTCAGCGTCTATTTCACTATTTTTCAAAGCTAATTCTAATATATTACGATTCATTTTGAAAATATATCTCGATATTGAAACACTTTTATAGTCAAAAATATCAACTAAACTAAATAATGTAGAGAGTAACAGTGCTACTGCGTTTTTCACGCTAAAATGACACATTAAAGTTAAGTATTAGCGAAACTATTAAGAATTGAACTATGCCGTTTATATTGACGTGTGCACAATTTTTTATTGAATTCGCCTAAAATCTAGACCCTATGACAAGCGGAAAAAAGAAATATTGACGCCACTGAAATGTTCTGTTGGAGAAGAATGTTACAAATTCCGTGGACCGACCACAGGACAAATAATTCCATCTCCAACAAAAAAAAATACTCTGGACATGTTATAAGAGCAGAGGCCGAAGATCACGAGGATGCTCTTCAACAAGATGGATCGACCACATTACAGAAATATGTAAAGTACCTATGCTTGCGTTAAAAGAAATGACCAGAGAGAGGTATTTGGAGACGGACAATATACGACATCATGATGACCACTACATCCCTCCGGGGGTCAGAACTGAAGAGAGAGATGCTACAATATAACGTTACATTCCAGAGGTGCCAAATTACAATAAAAACAAAATCAACAAGCCCCACTCTATCTAATAACTTGATTATTTTCAATAGTTCAATATAGCAATCAAGAACTTTTTTAGAAGCAGTAAGCCCAACAAAAATGAATACACGCCGTTAAATGTCATCTTAAAAAAACGACACTTAAAATTAAAAGTCCAATTTTGAGTTCACCGGCACCAATGTCGATAAGCATTGGATCTACATTACCCGCCGAGATAGCAGGATTCAGAATCAGTTATTCGAAACCTATGACGCCATACTCTCTGCGAACTTGTCGCCACAGTCTTGCCTTGTCTCTTTCTTTTTTCGTATGTGAATTCGTGTATCTCGGTTGATATTGATCCGATCGTGACGTGCGAAGTGCCACGTGAAAGCTTTTAGCGAATACAATACGATTGGAGAAAAAATCAAAGACAGCGGTAAGCATAAAGGACACATAGATGTATCTTCGTTCCTATTGGTCTGATGGTGACGTGCAAAGTGTCATTTGATAGGATTTAACAATTTACTATATTTGTTTAAATTCAAATATGGTTGTATAAATTAATCAATACATTTTTCCTCCCCTGTATTCATCATTTCTCGCTAAAGAATACATCTCGCGTAAGTCGTTGAGAAGAAAAGACGGCTAGTGACCGAGGCATTCATATTGAATTCGTTTTGTTTGTTGTTTCGTAAAGTAGTGCAAATCATGGTAATTAGCGGTAAGTTCTTCACCTAGTTCTACCTCAACCTTTAAATTGTTTTTTTATTGTTTATTGCAACCATTTAAATTTTGATAATTATTTGCACCTATGAGTTAAAGTTCATTTATCTTGCCAGAGCTATCGAAGGAATAGTTCGTGTTAATTTAATTACTATTAATTCGTAATAATTCATTGTTTGTTTAATTCGCCACAATATTATAGTTCGATATCTAAAATACAAGATACCCGACTATACAGGGATATAGAAATTGGAAACTTATTGAAATTTCTAGCTCAAATTTCCTAAAAATAAACAACAGAAACAAGATTAATATAAAGAGCCTTTATGATGACAGTACACGAAAACTATATCACAATATACAGCAGATTCGACCAGAGACTTAATAGTGCATGTGTAAACCACAACACAAATTGTTTTATGCGCACATATTTAGAAGAATGGTGATAAGAAATAAAAACCAAACACGGGATTGAAAATGCAAGGAAGTGAAATCATGTCTAGATGAAAGAAAGTCTTCGGAAGCTTGGAGATTCATACGAAATCTAAGGAGGGGGACATCATTACATGAGAGTACAAGACCAT
This sequence comes from Diabrotica undecimpunctata, assembly GCF_040954645.1. NCBI lineage: Eukaryota > Metazoa > Arthropoda > Insecta > Coleoptera > Chrysomelidae > Diabrotica > Diabrotica undecimpunctata. The sequence continues at coordinate 121,742,021 of NC_092811.1, forward strand.
TTTGATGTTGTCAACGCTGTGGGGTTCTGACGTCGTAAACCTTGAATAACGTACACTCATTTTTATATGAAAAATTCTATATGATTAATTCTCGTTTTTTTTTGTTTTATTTCTTTCCTTGTATTATCAAATAAATTATGTGTTTCAAATATGTTTCGTTCATGTTGTCCTAATTTCTTAAAAACTGGTTACGGCAATTATTTGGCAGGTATTTCAAGTTTTTAAGATTTAAACAGTTATAAATATTCTGTCATATAAAAGGATTGAAAATACCGTCTAAACTGGTATTGTTTACGATTAAAAGTCAGACGACAAGATAAAAGCTAAGTTCAAGATACGAGAAGAAAAAGTTCTTTCATTTATGTTTTTCATATCGTACAATCTTAAACTAGCAATTTATTTTTAAGCAGGAAGGTCAAGGTTCGAACGATTACTAAAATAAATGCGAAGCTCGGAAAAATATTTGCAATAAAACAATATATGTCATTGGTACTATTTTGTTACAAATGTTGAGTAAATAATTGAGTTTTTATTTTGCCCCCTCAACCGTCAGAGGCAAGATGCAAAACTTTTATACTCTGTAAATTAACATTTTTTAAAAAGTGATAAACACAGCTTGCTATCTCATTAGAACTTTTTTTGTGTTGGTTTTCTGTCCAGTAGAAAACATGAGTATTTTCTTTACTAAAGTGATCGTTACTACTACCTTCCACGATGGTAAAATTATAAATATATAATTGCCGTGAGTAATAGGCAGCCTGGTCAGGAACTTTGGGGAGAACTTGGTTTTTCTAGCAGTCAAATGTTCTTCTTTTTCTTCCTACTTTATAAATAGGCTTAATGCCTGTTTTACTTCGGTTTTTAGCCTCAATTGACGTTGTCTGACCATCTTTTCCTCGGTCGTCCCAATGATCTTCTTCCATTTGGCGATTTGTCTCTTGCTATTCGTACTATTCTATTTTCTGTCATTCTTTCGATGTGTTGATTCCATTCCACTTTTCTTCTTTTGGTCCACGCGTTTATTTCCTCTATACCACATCTCGCTCGTATTTCCTCACTTCTTACTCTGTCTCTTAGAGTTTGGTTTGTTATTTTTCGTAAGACTTTTATTTCTGTTGTTTCCAGTAGCCTTTGTGTTTTCGCCGTATCTGCTCTTGTTTCCGCTGTGTACGTCATTATCGGTCTTATTGTTGATTTATATATCCTGGTTTTCGTTTCCGTTATGAGGTATTTGTTTATCCAGATTGTGTTGTTGAGGCATCCTGCTGCTCTGTTTGCCCTGTTCACTTGTTTCTGTACTTCTTCTTCCACTTTTCCGTAGCTTGACAGTTTTATTCCCAAGTATTCAGTTTCCATCACTTGTTCTATTATTTTGATATTTACGACTAGTTTACATCGTCTCGGTTCCGCTGATATCACTATCGCTTTAGTTTTCTCTGTTGAGATCTCCATGTTGCATATGAGCGCCGTATCTTCGAATTCTTTAATTAAACTTTGTAGGTCATCTTCATTTTCGGCTGTTATTATGGCGTCGTCGGCGTAGCATATTATCCTTATTTCCTTTTCTCCCATTTTATATCCTCTTCTTTTTTTTTAACTTTCTTTATGATTTCATCCATTATCATATTAAATATTAATGGGCTCAGTAAATCTCCTTGTCTAATGCCAGTTTCATATTTGATAGGTTGCGATAGTTTTCCTTTACATCTTACCATAGCTATGTTACCTTTATAGATATATTCTCAATGGTTTTTACTAAATCCAGTGATATTCGCTTTTCATATAATAAATGTATCGCGTCCCGAATTCTCACTCTATCAAACGCTTTCTTCAAATCTATCAGATACATATATGCTGGTTTGTTGTATTCCAGCGACTTTTCTTTTATTTGTCTTATTACAAAAACTGCATCCGTGCATGATCTTCCTGTCCGAAATCCTTGCTGTTCCTCTTGCAGAGATATTCGTTCGTTTATTTTTGTCGCTATTATTCTGGTTGACAATTTGAGTGTTGTATTTAATAGATTTATTGCTCGATAATTATTGGGGTCTTTCTTATCTCCTTTTTTGAAGAACATCACCATGATCGCTCTCCTCCATTCATCTGGTATTCTGTTCGTGGTGATTATTTTATTAATAAGAAGTTGTAGTTGTTGTACAAGGTGATCACCTCCATATTTGAAGAGTTCATTTGGTATTTGATCTTCCCCTGGTGAATTTCTGTTTTTTAATTTGTTTATTCCTTCTTTCACATCGTTTTGGGAGATTTCGGTCTTTTCCTCAGTTATTATATTTGGCGTTTCTGGTAAAGGTGGAGATGGCTTTTTAATCCAATATTTGTGAGTGAGATCTGATTCGTTAAGTTGCGTATACTGGAAAATAATTTGGGATTTGTTGAGTGGGCTTTGAGTACCTACCCCTTTTTCGCTTAATAATTTTTTTCTGACCGCAAGAGGAGGCTCATAAGCTTCAACATGTAGTGATTGTATAGGGGTAGATCTCATAGCACCTAAACAGACCCTCAAGGCAGAATTTTGAAAAATGTCAATTTTTCTTAGAAGATTTCTAGACACAGAACCATAGAGAGTAGCACCAAAAACAAAGGTTATCCCACCAAATACTAATGTTCTTGATAATAACTATTGTACCATTTTTTAAAAATATATCTACTAATAGCTAACGGCTGTTATTTTATTTATTTTCAAATTTTTAGAGGGTTTTTCCTCTTAATGATTTCCTCTAGATGTTAAATATTAAGTATTAAGTATTTAGCTTATACCTAGAAGATATGCCGGAAACACAGTCAAGAAAGTTCGGATACGCCGATGACTGGGCCCTCGCTACACGATGCAGAATACTAGAAACGTCTAAAGAAGTTCTGACGGCAGACTTATATACATTGGGCAAATATTTTCGCAAGTGGCGACTTCAACCAAATGCATCCAAAACAGAAGTTAGTTGCTTTAACCTGAACAATAAACTTGCTGGAAAGGAACTCAACATACGGTTTGAAAATACCACACTTACCCACAACAAAACACCGAAGTACCTGGGCGTAACACTAGACAGAACGCTATCATTTAAAGAGCATTTAACAAAAACTGCCCAAAAGTTGAGTACAAGAAATAACATTATACAGAAGCTCTGCGGTACCACCTGGGGAGCATCTGTTTCCACTCTCCGCTCTACTGCCTTAGCCCTTGTTTTCTCGACCGCTGAATATTGTGCTCCAGTCTGGCTACACAGTCCACACGTAAAAAAGGTCGACAATCAGCTGCACAGCACTATGAGGATGATAGCTGGTACAATTAAATCAACTCCCACCCAATGGCTTCCAGTATTAAGTCACATCCCACCTCCACATTTACGACGAGTCGACGCACTTACACGTGAATACAAAAATATCATGAACAATATAAACCTGCCGATCCACCAAGATACCGAGGATGCACGAAATACCCGTCCCCGTTCTAGAAAACCACCAATGAAAACGGCAAGAATGATACATGAGGAGTTCAACATCACGAATGCTTGGTCCCAAGAATGGAACGAATAGCAAAATAACATGCCCTGCATTACCCACAAGCCACCAGGTTTTGATCTTCCACGCAAAACATGGTCCACTCTAAATAGGATCCGAACCAGACATGGCAGATGTGCATACATGCTACATAAATGGGGAAAGAACCCGTCTCCTCAATGTGACTGTGGGGAGAACCAAACCATCGACCACATTATTCAAGAGTGTCCCTCAAGATCCTACAATGGTAGCCCTGAAGACTTCCTGTTTGCAACTTCAGAGTCAATTGATTATATAAATACACTTAATGTTTGTTTGTGACTATTTAAAGTTTGTCAAATACCTATATTACTAGTGTTTGTGTATTTGTTCTAAATGTGTTGTAATTGCCATACGATAAATAAATTAAGTAGAAGCATAAAACGATGCAATACAATTATAAATAAACTTAGAAATAACACAAGTCTTATGAAAAAGAGGAATGCTGATAACAAAACTGAAATTTTTGTACAGTTTCCAGAATTTTGGCCACTAGCGTATAGTAAGAACCTCAACATACATTAAATGTTGTAGTTTGTATTTCTGTAATTCTAATTCCTTATTATTTTGCATTAATTTTGTACAGATGATAGTAGAGAATAATCTGGTACCATAAAATAAAGGTAGTTAACCTCTTAGTAAGAATAAACATTGTAAATATGTTTGGTGTAAAGTGCAGCGAACCCCTTTTTCTTTCTCGACTAACCTCGACTAATTCTTTTGGAGAAATTGATGGCGTTCTTCGGGGGGGCAGCTTGACCCACAATCAAATAATGTCGCGCCAATAGACTTCCCGCGAGATGACGAAGAACTCAGTCCGAGTCTCGACTTCAGCGCGATTGTATCGACTCGACACCGGTGAACTTTCTACCAACAAACACGCGAACGTCACCGTTTCGAAACTAAAACAAATGTTCGTCAGTTAGTGACCTGTCAGATTTCTGAAAGTGGCAGCGCAGATACCTACTGGACTTCAAGACTTCTTTTCAATATTTATTTAAAAAGTAAGTGATTTTTATTTAATCAGGGCCTACTTTTCGCGAGTTCTACTTCAGGTACGGCTAACTGTAAATTCGTAACGAACGAGGATTAAATTTATAAAAATGCTGACCTTTTTCTGGTCTTCAAATATTGCATGAATAATTTATTCTGAGCGAATAATGGATTAACTGTTTTTTTATAATGGTGCGTTATAACCCAATTTTTTCTATTTTGATCAATTCTCGTATATATAACTAGTTTTATTGCACTTTATATTAAGGAATTGCCCCGAAAATAACACAATGATAATTATATAGGATTAAGAAGGGCATCAGGCTGATATAAAAGCCCAAAATTAGCCAGAACGTTTAAATAAAAGGCTCTAGGTGTTCAAAAAATTACAATTTGTTACAAAATCGTTACATTAGGGTTATTAATGAGAAAACTAAGCCGTCATGAAATTACCCCGCAGGATTCATTTATATGGATGTGGCATTCGTCCAAAAAAAAACACATTTCGATACCTTAATTCGCAAGCCGGTCAACTCCATTTGAACAAATTTTTCAGGAGAGACATAAAACATAATATTTTTAATAAGCTACTGACGTCAAAAATTTTAATCCAGTTGGTAGATAATATCATTACCTATTATTTTTGCCAATCCATAATCGTTTGTATAATGATTCTCACTACACTAGGGTATTTTAAGGAGCAGATACACTTTTGTCCGGAACATTGTAATGAGTTCAGTTTTACCTTAAATTTTTACCTGAAGAAATAACACTTTCGTCCAAGTCAAATATTTTTGCATATACACTTTCGTCCAGGGGTCGAGCTCCGCGGGGATCAATCCCATAATTAAAAAAAAAGTTGTCTTACTGCGTTATAAAATTTATTATCTTAGATTACTAAATTTCATTTACAACTTACAATATAAATAGCAAATAATAATAAACTTACTTAAAAACTTCTATTTATTAAAATTTTCCATTTTACTTTTCAAAAATTTCTCACGACCTACAGTTTTTTTATTAGGTGTGTTACATTTATGAATACTTTGAATTCTAATGTAGATCTCATTTTGGTATTGATTGATAGCCTCTAAAAACACGAATATATTCGGATGGTATGTATTAAAGGATTTATGTAAATGTGAACGGACAGATTCACGTGCATTGGTTGTTCTCGTAGTTTCTGATGATTTTGCAGCCTAGAGTATCGGTGGAAATGTTGAGTTTTCATCAACATATTATGCCTCAACTAAATATTCAACAAAAGCATTTAGTTCGACACTCTCGGGCATAATTTCGATGAGATCAAAAATTAAACAATCACCGACTTCTTGGTGATCTAGAAAAAGAAGACCAAAGCTATGACAAATCCATTTTCCTCACTTTTGTAATCATTTGTTAAGCCAAGTTCTTGAATTTTACGCCACTAAGCCTGCGAAAGATGGAATCTACATCCGATTATTTTAGATTGACCCCAAACTGATTTAACAGCCTTATGAATTGATTTTTTAAAATCAATGACAATATCTTTTGGAAGAAAATTTAAAGTTAGCTCTGAACATTTGGTCCTGATCAAATTGAAACATGTTTCATGTGCAATAAACAAAATACTAGTGGAATGTAGTGGCCAAAAATGAATAAACTTGCAGATTAGCACATATTTATATATTTAATATTAATTGCTTCTTAAAAAAGCATTACGAAAATTTACCTGACCCTTTGGACGAACTTGTATACCTCAATTTTAGGGGCTTGGACGAAAATGTATAACTTCTTTTATGACACTCATTATTTTGGACGAAAGTGTAATCGCCGATTTTAAGAAGTTATCAAATTTTATTTTATAGGGAAAATACGTACTTTTGGAGTTAGCTGGTATGCACCAGAGATTAATTCAAATAAAAATCCATTGGTGATTATAAAATAGGTATAATTTAAAACAAAACAAACGAAATTATACTTTTAATTATGATTTATAACGTATTTCTAGTCTTCATGAGGAAGGTCGTCATAATCTCTTCTTTGTCAACCATTTTCCATCCACTCCTGAATGTAGGTCTCTCCCAATTGCTTCCATCTTTCTCTATCTTGCGCCAATCTAATCCACTGTTTGCCTGCCACTGTTCTTATGTCATCTACCCATCTTTTTTGAGGTCTTCCCGTGCTTCTTGTTGTCGTCCTTGGTCTCCATTCTAGAATTCTCCGTGTCCACCTGTTGTCATTATATCGGGCTACGTGACCTGCCCAGCGCCATTTCATTTTTGCAATTTCTTCCACAATATCTCTAATCTTCGTTCTACGTCTTATCTCCGTGTTTCTAATCTTGTCTCTTAGTGATATTCCAAGCATGATTCGTTCCATTGCGCTTTGCGTTGTTTCTAATTTTTTAGCAGATTTTTTGGTAAGGGCTACTGTCTCCAAGCCGTAAGTACAAACTGGTAGTATGCATGTGTTATACACCTTTTTCTTTAAGTTTACAGGAATGGAGGTGGTTTTCAAGATATATGCTAATTTGCCGAAAGCGCCCCATGCCAGTTGTGTTCTTCTTTTAATTTCAGCATCTTGATTTGGTTTTCCTAGTTTGATAACATGACCTAGATATACATAATGTTCAACATTTTCTATGGTATGATTTTCTATTGTTATATTTGTCTGGTCTCGGCTCAGTATTTTTGTTTTGCTGTAGTTCATTTTTAAGCCTACCGCTCCTGAAACTGCATTTAATTGTTGTAACATATCATTTAGTTCTTGGATATTATCGGCTATTAAAACTATGTCATCTGCGAATCGCAAGTGGTTTAAGTATGATCCGTCGACGTTGATACCCTTATTGTTCCATTCTAGTTTCTTAAAAATGTCTTCTAGAGCAAGGGTAAATAGTTTGGAAGAGATGGTGTCTCCTTGTCTTACTCCCCGTTGTAGTCTTATGGGATTCGTTTTTGTGCTTTCGTCCAGCTTTATCTGCATGGTGGCATTTTCATATATGTTTTTAATTATGTTAGTGTATCTTGAATCTATACGTGCATTTTCTAGAGATTCAAACACTGCCCATAATTCGATGGAATCGAATGCTTTATGGAAATCGACGAACGCCATATGAATTGGAACATTATACTCGGTGCATTTTTCTATCAGTGTTCTTACGGTGTGCAAGTGGTCTATGGTACTAAAATGTTTTCTGAATCCAGCCTGCTCGATAGGTTGATAGAAATCGAGCTTATGTGTTAGGCGGTTGGTTATGATTTTAGTTAGTAATTTATACAGATGTGAGAGCAAGGATATTGGTCGGTAATTGTCGATGTTTGCTTTGTCTCCTTTCTTCAATAGTAAAATGACTTCGGAGTTGTACCATTCTTGAGGAATCTTTCCTTCATCAATTACTTTATTAAATAAAATATTTAATACCTGTTCTATTTTTCTTCCACCGATTTTCAACATTTCGACTGTAATTTTATCCTCTCCCGGACATTTATTCGTTTTTAGTTGATTTAGGGCCATTCTTATTTCATAGTCGGTTATGTCCGGTATTTCTTCTGAGCCGGTGTTAATTATTGTTCGTTCAGTACGTCGTTGTTGTGGTTGTGTATTTGCCGAGTATAATTTAGTGTAGAATTTTTCAATGGCCTCGCTTATTTCATTTCTGTCTCGGACGGTGACGTTTTTCTCATTTCTTATTTCTATGATTTTTCTTGTGCCGTTTGAGTTTTTTGCTTTGAGTACTTTCATATTGCAGTTATCTTGTATTATATTTTTTATTAGATTGTTAGTATAGTTTCTATGATCGTTCCTAATTTCTTTCTTCACGTTTTTGTTTAAACTTTTGAAGCTGTCCGAAGTTCGATCTGTTCTGTTTCGTCTTTCTTTTAGTAATTTAATTGTATTAGGTTGAAGTTTAGATGTTTTGGCTGTTTTCGTGTTTGAGCATATTTTCTTAACCGATGTTGTTACAGTTACTTTTATTTTATTGGCTAGTCCGTTTATATCCATTTGTCTCAGTGTCTCTACTGATTTTAGTCTTGTGCTTAGCTCTTTTTGGTATTCCGTTTGTTTTTGAAATAGCACATCGGTGGTTGGGTATCGTTCTCGTTTAATAAGTTTGTTTCGTTCTACTCTCGTCTGTATTTTAATATTCGCTCTAACCAATCTATGGCCACTTCCGGTATAGAATTTGTTTAGTACTGTCACGTCGGTGCATATGTTTTTGTTATTGGAGAGTATATAGTCTATTTCGTTCTTAGTTTTCTTGTCTGGGCTGATCCATGTCCATTTACGTTGTTTAGATTTTTTAAAGAAAGTGTTGAGACAAAATAAATTTTCGTTGTTTAAGTAGTTGTACAACATCTACATACAACGTCGTCATAATGCTTATGGTAATCTCTTGGCATCTAGTTCTTTAGTTGCCAAGTATTTCTTTCTTGTAATTTTTCTGCGTTCAGGGTACGAATTTGATAAACTTGAAACGGTATTGTATTTTTTCTTGAATTTTTTAGGAGGGTGTATACATGAGAGCTCGAATTTCGGTAACCTCAAAAATAAAGATAAAAAACACCGATCGAATATAGTCAAAAATAATGATTACGATTTACTAAATAGCAATAACTTGCTATTTACTAAATAGCAATAACTAACTAACAAGGGGATCTCCCTTCAGTTTTCCTGGTCTTGTGCAGTTAAAGTTAAAAATTTAGCTGTTTAAAATTCTTAAAGTAGGAATAGTTTAAGTATTCAATTGTGTAAGATTTTCATTTCTTCGCTTTCCTGCAAATGGTAATGTACTCACCTAGAACATTAATTATCTGATTTTTAAGTTTTTTCTCCCTCATTACGTGTATACTGTCGACTTCCATTTGTGTGTGGCCCACTTCCAAATATTTTTGTTCAATAGTCAAATTGTGTAGCAAAGCTAAGTTAACGAGAGCGTTGCTTAAAGTGACGTCTTGGTTCTGATAACAACACCCATCAGTATACACGATTATGTGCCTGTTGTCTTCTCCCATTTTTAGAATTACTTTGTCCATAATAAAGTTCACCAAAATCGTAGCAAATTCATCAGAATTTAATCCTCCTTCAGCCTCATTCCACAGAAAGCAATATCCATCACTATGCTTCATATCATAAATGTACGAGTTGTGAACGCGGAGTTTGGTCTTATAATAATTAGATGATACGCTGGAGCGTGGCGCCAAAAATACAGCTTGAAGATCGGCAGTAAAGACAAATTCTTTCTTTTCTTTATCAGATTCCTTCTCCATTCTTGCTTTATTTTTTTTTTACTTCATACTACTTTTTACTATGTGCTCTTCATAAATTTCTTTTCCAATATGACCCAATGTGTATCTATTACAAATTTCGCATAAGTCTTTCTTTGGTTTAAAGAGAGATATTTTTCATATTGTAAGAGTGTTTGTAACAGTAGCAATAGATAAAGTCTTTTTGTTTTTTGACTGACAATAATCTGGGTACATTTTGTAAAGCTACTATTTTGTTGCTTGGATGATATGTCCGATTGTATATATGTCTGTGTTGACCTTTTTCTACAATAATGGGACGGCATTTTTGGCAAACTATCTTAAAAGTCTTGCAAAGTTTTCATTTTTTAATCAAAATTTCTTGTAATATTTGTTTTTAATTGTTAACTGGTATTCTTTCCCGTAGTTTGAACCCATAATACATGATTTACCAATGAAAAAAGTGTTTAGGAATAATGTTTTACAGCTCGATTCATATCTTCGCCTTTTTTAGATGATAAATAAATGTATTAACTCTCTTAGATTTTTCTGGATCTTTTCTATCTCTTTGTCTATTTGTATGAATAACTTTTACTAAATTATCGATGTAAAGTCGTTTTTCGTTCCAAATACAAGTCCAGAACTGATCAAATAATGTTTTTCAATCATTTTTAGACATAATATTGTACTGGATACCACTATTCCTTTTTTCTTTACAATTAGATCATGGCTTCATATTATGTTTTTTTGTTTTCTTTATATCTTTTCTCCACTTTTCATCGTTTTTTTGTTTTCCGCAGTATTCTTTACCCGTTTCCTTATCCTTTTTATTTCTTTGAATAACCCGTTGGTCTTTCTTTACTTGGCACCGTTTCTTTCTTTTGATAACAGGTTCATCACATCAGAATCAGATTCACTGTAATCAACTAGTTTTTTCATTAATTCAGGATAGGCAGTTGGCATTTTAGGTATAGGTGCAGGAGCCGTTAGGTCTTCTTCTTACACATTAATGACTAAATCACTATTCAATATTAATAAGGTATCATTTTGGTTAATGCTTCATCTAATTGGTTCAATAGGATTAATCGTATTTTCGGTGTTCGCGTCAAATAATGGTGGACTGCAATTTTCATTATTGAGCGAGTAAACCTCTTCAAGTATAACATTATCAACTGTCTGCATATTATTATGGACACAACTTTAACTATCAAACATAATACTGTCGTTGAAGTATTCAGCGTTAAACATCTTTTCTATACGAGGCTGTTCATTGTCAATACAATCTATGTCGCTATTGGCAAAAAAATAGAGGAAGCAGCTTGAGAAGCTAAGCTATCATACTTGGTCATGCTATCCAAATTATAGGAGTCTTGCGACAATAAAGACTATGTGGTAGTGTTAGTTAAATCTTGCTCCTGTTCATTTTGAGTACTCAACACAGTTATTGCACTTTAACGATCTGAGCCAAATTTGTATTATCATCTACATGTTTTTATGGTTTTTTTTTTAACCAGGAGGAGTAAACTAAAAAGACAGATTTACACCCAAAAAAGTTACTAGAAAAGTCACCAAATACATCTTCTTTTTTAGTTGATTATCTCGGCTTTTCGGTAATCCAGTAATCAGTATCGGACAACCTCACACGTCGATTCTAACCTAACTTTGTTTATTTATGTTTGAATAATAAATTTTTCCAATTCACTTCCAATATATACACTCGCGATCATAAACTCCGGGTCATTTTGAAAATTTCAAGTTTCTTAAATATTTTTGCCTCTGGTGCAGTAATAACCGTTTTTTTTTGGCTAATGTATTTTTTATTTGTCATCAATGTTTGTTTTGAAAGAAAAAAAAATGGTTTTTTATTGTTTTTATTGAAAAAAAATCAAATTGTTGATAAAACAGACATACGAAAAAAAATGGAAAATACAGAACGTGGTAAAAAATCAGTACCAGATGACCAATATCGTGTATTGCCTCCCCTTGCTCTAATAACCTCTTGCAGACGACGGGGCATACTCTCAATTTTTCTCCGGATTACATGTTGTGGTATGTTATTCCACTCTTTCACTAACAGATCCTTAAGATCCTGTGCGTTGTTAGGAGGAGGTGTATGGGTTTGAATACGTTTTTTCACCCTCGTAATTCCAACTTCGTCCAAGTATTACATACTGATCCTGGCAACGTGCGGTCGCACGTTGTCCTGCATAAAAACGGCGTTTTCTCCAAGCCCTGCCATGTTGGACATAACATGTTCTTCCGGAATCTCCGTAATGTACCTTCGTGCAGTTAGAGACCAATTTTCAATGAAGGGTAATTCTGTGTGGAAGTCGGAAGATATACCTCCCCAAGCCATGACCGAGCTTCCACCAAATGGCATTCTTGAAGCAATGCAAGCTTGTAAAAATCGTTCACCGGTTCTCCTCCAAACTCTTACACGTCCATCGGATCCAGTTAGGCAGAAACGGGATTCATCTGAGAATAACACTTTGCTACAATCGTTAATTCCCCAATGCGCGTATTGTCGAGCAAAAGCTAGTCGTGCAACTCGAGGCACCCGGCGAAGTGGCGGTCCTCTAGCCATTACCCGAGAAGATAGTCAAGAAGAACGAAGTCTTCTTCTGACTGTTGCAACACTAAAATTGCGATTTCTTACTTCCTCTAGACGATTTTGATGCATAACCGCAGTTGAGGTCCGGTTTCGTAAATCCTGAAACACAAGGAAACGGTCATCTAGTGCCTTGGTCGTTCTTCTTCGTCCAGAGTCAGGTCGCCTGGTTAGCAAACTTGCCTCCTGAAAGCGTTGAAGCACTCGTTGAACCGTAGAAAGGCTTACGTCAACAGTTCTTGCGACTTGCCGTTGAGTGTGACCGTCTTCCACAAGTGCAACAATTTGTGCCGTTTCAACAACAGTCAAAGGCATTTTTGTCAAAAATAAACACTAATGGTGGCAATAATAAACGTTTGTCCGTTGCATTTGAACAGAAAGTCGAAGTACAAACGAGACATTTAAAACAAGCGGAGTTACAGGTAGCGTTCATTTTGGGAAGTGTGCACTTTACCGCGAAATCGGCACTATTGGAATTATTTGTTACAAAGGAAACCGCAACAATTCTCAGAAACATGCATTAGTTTGTATTTGTGTTATTATTATTTACGATAAAGCTCGTTAAAAATGAAATATCGGTTATTTTCAAGGTGACCCGGATTTTATGATCGCGAGTGTATTTTTTTGTTTTTCTAATTACAATAAAAAAATGTTGGATTCTTATAAAGAAGTTGTTATTTAAAGTGGGCATTTCATTCTTGAAAAAGAAGCTGTGTACTATCTGTAGTAAAGATGTTTTAACTCTGCAAGGATAGAAGGTCGACCGCCAATATTTTTAGGACATCTTACTGTTCCAGTCTGCTTATATTCCCTAATTGTTTTGTAAATAGTTTAATTGGCAACACCTAAAATTAGCACATTACTTTAGTAAGTCTTCATTTTAACAATAACTATTCTGCAAAACTAACCTGTTTCCTGTTTTATTTTTGCTACCATGGCTGTTATATTCATTCCAGGATTATCAATTTTTATTTGTTTGTTCATTTTTATAATTGTTTTTTATTTGATGATAAATGACCCAAATCTACTCGGCGTTTTTAGTTGGAGAAGGATAATTACCACTAGTACTTGGCATTGAATCCATATTGTTACATAAATACATAATGTTGTAAATGCAAACAAAAAATCTAAAAATTAAAGGAATAATGCAGAATATACAAAAAATCATCGATATCAATTTTGAAGTTTAAAATTTCATAAATGTCATTAGTGTCAAAATGTCATAATTTAGTGGAGTAAACTTGCCTGCGGTTGGACCAATTACAAACAAGCATTACGGCGCGGTAAATTTGAATTACTCCTCCTGGTTAAAAAACAAACCATAGTATGCTTTAAATTATTAAGAAATACAATATACCATGGATTTACAGAACATTCCTTGTAGCAGACTTTGAGGCATAGTTTGGAGGACACCGTCTGCCGCAGTGGAATGTAAAAGAACGACGTGATACCTCACCATTTATATACAAAGTAAAAGAAACGGGGAAGTCTATTTTCACTTTTATTTATCTCCGAAACATCAATTTTCTACAGCCATTTCTAGAAATCCGGAAGAAAACTTGCATTCTTAGAACATTAATACGGATGTGTCGTATAAAAGTTATGACGCGTCTTGAAAAACCCACGAAATGAGATCGAAGGTGTCCTTATTTAAAGTAGATTCTACTCTTTAATAAACATAAGAACAATGTTATTTTATTGAAGCAATGTAGATACTTTCTATCACACTACATCGCATGGTTGTAGTGCAGTCGAATTGCGGTAAAAATGTTCTCGACTTCGCAGAATAGATAAAATGGAAACTATCTGTAGCGAACGACTACCTTTACTCTGACTATTGATTTTTCTTGGCGCTTGTGAAGGTCAAGGTTACAAAATAATATCGCATTAGTCAATATTTGACATTAATATGCAACATTCTATTTAAAACAGGATAGCTAAAGTGGAAGTAGATGAGTGTGATCGACAATTAAATACATAGTATACTCCTTATGAAAAATGACACATTAAGAAAAGTGAGACTAAAGGATTTTCTTGTTTTCTAATAACAGACAAAAATGATGAAACTAAAATTGTTCCTTTTCTGCACCGGCTTTTAGTGATTTTAATTCATTTTTGGGAGTTTACCTTATGGTAAGAATTGAGCTATTTTTTGTATGGAGTTTTGAGCGGACTTTTCAACGCTGTTCTCTCTATTTGTAGTATAGTCGGTTCGCTATATTTACGCGGGTTTCGGATTAACAAAATTATGCTAATGACTCATTGATAACCAGTTGCAGTAAACGACTTCCCAGAAAATTAGGTAAAAACTGCATTAATGGTCATATTTTAAAATACATTAAAATAACATTAGGGTAGGTATAAATGTGTTACAATATTGCAGTTGAATTGATTCTTTGCCAGTGTTGACATTGTATGTTTGGTGGAAATATTTAAAAATGCCTATACGTGTGTTAGATGTAGATAGTCTAATTTGTAGTGTACATAAGTATTTTACAGATGAAAAAGAAAATGGCGGTCCTTTAAAATCGGTAATGTCTGTTCAACAACGCGTATGTGATGCTCTAGGAATTAGTGAAACCAAACTAAGAGGAGTATTACAAAATCGCAATAATGAACGGCCGAAAGAAGATCACCGAAAAATTCGCCTATCATTGAAAACGAAAGATATTCCAGATGGAAAAAAATTTGAAATTCGTGATACCATTTATCGAATGCGAGCCAACAAGGAACATGTGACCTTAAATACAATTCTCTCGGAATTAAAAGATAGAAAATTTGACGAAATTGGCAGAACAAGTCTATGGCAAGTGATACATAATTTGGGTTTCAAATTTCAAAAGGAGGATAACAGAAAAGCCCTTTGTGAAAGAAGTTCTGTTGTGCATAAAAGAATTAACTTTCTAAGAAAATATTCTATATTAAAAGAAGAAAGGGCAAATTTTATATATTTAGACGAAACATGGATATTTTCTAGGGGTGCAACCAAGAGAATATGGCAAGATGATAACGTAAAGTCTATCAAACATACTGATGGAGAAGGGAAGCGACACATAATTTTACATGGAGGAGGGAAATCGGGTTTTATAGAAGGTGCTGATTTAATATTTTCATCTAAATCAAAATCAAGTGACTATCACGATAATATGAACACAGAAATGTTTGTAAAATGGTTACATGAAAAACTTCTCCCAGGTTTAAGTGAGCCCAGCGTAATTATTTTTGACAATGCACCTTACCATTCTGAAGTATTAAACAAAAGTTCAACGAATTCTTGGACTGTTAATAAAATTAAAGAATGGTTCACAAAGGAACATATACCATTTACACAACATATTTTAAAATCAGAATTATTACGCTTGGCGTATGTCCACGCAAAACCAAAAACCTTTGTTGTGGATCAGATTATTGAAAGTTACGGTCATCAAGTTTTACGTCTGCCACCGTATCATTGCCAGTTTAATCCCATCGAATATATATGGGGAATAGCAAAACAATATTATGACAACCATATTGGGCCTAACGGTTATAGCACTTTCAATTGTAACTCCAGAAGTGTGGTGCAACTGTATATTCAAGTGCGAGAAACTAATAGAAGATTGGTGGACTCGTGAAAATAAAATAAACGAAATAAGTCCAATCATAATAACAATTAATGGTGATGACAGTGATGATGACGATTATGATATTTTTGATGATAATGACTGATTTTCATTTTTGTTGGCAAGTTAAATTTTTTTATTTTTCATTAGAAATTCTCTCCATGGAACAAATATACATAGACCATATTTTCTGTGTGAAGTGTAATATAAAATTATTATTAGGTTTATATTAGCCACATTAGACTCCATTAATGAAGTAATTCTCCTTATTATACTGTTAATTATATAAAAAATTTTCCATTATTATTTAATTAAAAAAAGTTATGGATTATTTTTCATTTCATTTGACCAGTTGATATTTCCCCAAAGAGCAGGTAATTAAAACTGGGTACTTACAATAAAATTTTTAATCCGAAACCCGCGTAAATATAGCGAACCGACTATATGTATTTTTGTTGCTGTTTTTCTGACTGTTTTTTAGCGTATATTACGGTTATTTCGGAATATTGTTATTGTTATTCTTTTTTTTATATACAGATTAGAGGTTAATTGTCTGGAAATATCATAGTGGGACATACTTTTATCCAATGTTCCCCAGCTATAATCTTGTATATAGAAATTTCAATTTCCTCGAGTTCCTTTCTGCTTGAATCCTTCGTGGAGTTTCAGGCTGGTATTGTTTTTGGGAGTACTGATTTACGCTTTGTAGCTTTGTACATTTGGATTTTCTTTGCGATCGACGGTTGTGTTTTATGTGCATATGGGTTTATGGGTATATAAATATCCTCTCCATCGCAGTTTTTGCCCTTGTACCTAGAGTGTGTGTAGCGAATGTCCTCTTAGGTAATTTTAAGTACCTACTGTTGTGTATTTAATGAAGCACAGATTAACAAAACATAACTATTTATTTACTTATAAAACGGTTACATATAATTCAATTAATCATAACAGCGTGGACATTTGAAGCTGCTCATGGACATAACATAACTTCACCCAAGCCTATCTAATTTTTACGAAGTGTCTACTGTTCCGATGTAGGATTAATATATAACATCTCCTTCCTCGTTATAGATCAAGCCTAATGGGAGCTTTTACTAATCTTCCGTAGCACTTACTAATATTGCAATCCGTGGATGTTTCATCTCTAGGGAGAAATGGACTTGTTTCTTCTTGTGATAAATTTGGGATGGGCTCCTTTGGTTCTAATTGAACCGATTCAATTTGGATTCACTGTGGGTTCAATTGTAACACTACCACGTGACACTGGCATATTACCACACACTATAGGAGTTTCTGATATTTGAGTCTGGTCAGAATCTAGGATTCTATCTTCACCTCTGTCTTTTCTCATATCATTTCTTCTTCTTTGTGTTGCGTGCTTGTATTCAAGCGTTGGCTATCGTCATATTGACAAGCTGATGAAATGATTCTCGGTCGGCAGCTAGATGAAACAGTTCCTCGACCGTTCGACCTATTTCATATCATTCACATGCGCGAATTTTATAACATCATTACTACATACGAGATAAATACAGTAACTTAAAATGTCCATAATCTTACCTTTCTGCCATAATTTTGTTTGTTTGTTTTTAATATAAACACATTCATTAACTTTATACAAGGTATGACCATTGTTGATTGAAATCGATGAATGCTTACTATTACGGCAAGAAGGTTTCAACATGTTAAATCTAGTTCAAGGATGAACTTTAAAAATACTTTCGCTCGGAGAAATCCCTGTAGCCGCTGAAGGAGTTGTTCTATAAAGAATAAAAAGTTTTGAATTTTCTGAATAACTAACTGTTTATTAATCTCCTCCCTCTTAATAGTCAACAGGGCCTTTTCCAAATTTTTCTTCACTATTTGAACACTACGCTCCACAGCACCATTACTTTGAGGGTGATACGAAGGTATCTTCACCGGTTTTATTCCATTTCTATGCCAAAATGCCACAAATTCACTGGAATTAAAAGGAGGTCCATTGTCTGAGACTAATTCGACCGGAAGACCAATTATAGTAGACATAGGGGAGAGTCCCACAGTACCGGCCGGCATACAGTACCGGCCAGTTGAAAGTTCTACAAACCTATAATAGATGGTACGGTGATGATTATCGGTATTAGTGCTAGACACTCCTATAAGTACAAGCCCAGCGCGGTGTCAACTTGTCGCGACAGGATTCTTGTCAGTGCAAAGATTTGTGTTGGGCATCATAGACGTACACTGCATATTTAACATTCTGTTGGTGATTTTCAACATTTAAAGATCCAGTTTACAACAAATAACTCCTGGTATGTATAGTGTACTTATATAACTATAAAAAAGTATACTTTAAATCAATATTTGTGCGTTTGTTTTTACCTGTAAACAAACTTATTTTTTTTTTTCGTTTCCTCCAGTACCGGCCACTGCATTGTCCTGCAGTACCGGCCAATAATAAAGTTCGTTTTTAAAAGATTTTTTTTACTTACAGGTACGCAAAAATGCCAAGTGATAAAAATAATGTTCATGTGAGGCAAAAAAAGGGCAACTGGGATCCTGCGAACATGCGAAAAGCCGTGGAAAAGGTACTGAATAATGAGATGAGTGCACGCCAAGCTGCCGAACGCTATCAGATACCACAAACTACATTGAATGACAGAGTAAGTGCTATTAAAAATAATAAAGAGATATCCATTGAGCCAGTTATGGGTCGTTTTCACAATACTTTTTCACCTGAACATGAAGAAACATTGGCGACACATGTTAAAGACTTGGCCAATAGACTAATGCCTTTAAACAGGCAAGAATTTTTACGTCTTGCTTTTCAACTGGCAGAGAAGTTGAAGTTACCTCACCAGTTTAATAAAGAAAAAGAAATGGCAGGGAAAAACTATTATTATTCTTTTATGAAAAGACATAGTGATTTATCATTGCGGAGTGCTGAATTAACGAGCTTAATGAGAGCAGTAGGATTTAACAGACCTCAGGTTGAGCGTTTCTTTGATGGTTTAGAGACTTTGATACAGAGGTTTAAATTCACTCCTTATAAAATATGGAATTGCGACGAGACTGGTGTCAGCATTGTCCAAAAACATGCCAAAGTTTTAGCTACTAAAAACCAAAAACAAGTAGGAAAACTGACTTCAGCAGAACGTGGAAAGAACGTGACGGTGCTTTTTGCAATGAGCGCTGGAGGTCAATTTGTTCCACCATATTTTATATTTCCACGAGTCCGAATGAATGAAAGACTAATGGTTAACGCCCCAAATGAGAGCGTAGGCGAAGCTCAGCCAAACGGCTGGATGAATGCCGAATTATTTTTAAAATGGATGCATCATTTTGTGCAGTATTCTAATCCTACAGCCGAGAATCCAGTTCTCCTGATTTTAGATGGACATGCGAGTCATAAGGACTTAGATGTTATTGAATTTGCCCGGAAAAATAACATCCATATGCTTAGCACCCCACCACATACGACCCATAAGCTACAGCCACTAGATCGTACGTTCATGAAGCCATTTAAATCTGCTTATAATAATGCATGTGACTTGTGGATGAGATTAAATCCCGGTATTAGAATCAGTGAATACGAGATTGCTGGCTTAGTTGCTTCAGCTTTTAATCGAGTTTCTCGAATGGAAATTGCAGTTAGTGCCTTTCGTTGCACAGGCATACACCCCTTTGATAAAAATGTCTTTAATGATTTGGACTTTATTTGTTCTAACATAACCAACATTACAGAACAACAATCAACGTCAGAATCATTGCCTTCATCTTCCCAACTGCTAGAAGCAACACTTTCAACATCAGAACCGTTGCCTTCATCTTCCCAACTGCTAGAACCAACATCTACTACTCCTGCTCTTGATCTCGTAGCCCATATTACAAATTCTGTGCAACACGACAACCAAACTACTCTTGCTAATGGAGAATCACAAATTGCTTTTTTGCGGCAATTAGAATCTCAAGAAGAAGCTACAATTGACCTATCCACAGACAATTTTAAAGCTGCACTTACAGAACTCTCACCGGTTCCTGATGCTTCTAAAAGAAGAGCAACTGCCCGGAGTCGTAAAGCTAAAAAAAGCGAAATTATAACTGGTTCTCCATACAAAAAAATGCTGGAAGAGAAAAAAGCAGGCAAAACAAGCGTCGAATCACTTAAACGAAGGAAGAATTTACTTGTGGAAAATGACGTTAACAAAAAAAATAAGGTCTCAGGAAAATATGTTCAAAAAGGTAAAAGCTTGTTGTCAGGAAGATATGTTAGTAAGAAAAGTAGGAAAAATAAAGATGAAATCCTACCTCCTCCTAGTAGACCGGTTGAAGAAGAGACAGTTTGTCCTTTGTGCACTGAATCTCATGAAGAGGATTGGATACAGTGTGGAAACTGTAATATTTGGGTTCATGAGGCTTGTGCGAACATATCAGAGCTATCCAAATAATATATTTGTGATTTCTGTATTGTTTAATTGGTAATATATTTACTGGCCGGTACTGGAGGCCACTTTTATAAAGTTTGATTTTTCCTTATCTTTAATTTTCATTAATAAAGTGATTATTTTGAAACATTATGATTGTTTATTACTTTCATTGACAGCATAATAGTCCTTTCATACATGACAGGAAGTATTAAACATGTACCTTTTAGCATTTTGATTTTTTTGTTGATAAACCTTAAGGTGACGGTACTGTAGGACTCTCCCCTATCTCTTAATTTTGATATAGTCTTTGATGCATTTGTGCCATTTGACATTAATTTGACATCTAACCATTTTGATTTCTGATCAATTAAAATCAAAAATGTGTATTTAAATTTAAAAAAGAATTCTATATTATTCCCTGTAAAAGTTGTGTGGTGCTGATGGCCACGGACATAATTCCATATTTGAATTTGTGAAATTTTGACATTGTTGAAATACACGATATAAAATTTTCAATATGTTCATTCATATTTGCCCACCAACAATCTGAATGTAACAACATTTTAGTATGAACAATACTATTATGTTATTCATGAAATAAGTCTAATACATTATCTTGTAATTTTTTTGTTATCCTGTTTCTTCCCCTCATTTTGTATTTATTCTTATTTTGCAGCAAGGGTAATAAATTAAAACATTTTTAACCAGTACCTTATAGAAACCTTAAAGAAAATGGCTGTCGAGTGTCTAAGGATAATCCAAAACAGGCCCAAACTCATGAATACAGTATACTAATTGGGGATCATCACAAACAACTTATGATATTCTTCTCCTACATTTACTGAACTTTTTTTGATATTTTTAGTATTAAGAAAATGAAATGTTTTAAGAACAAACGGAAATTAGTGAATTTAAATAAAGAAGAGTATAATTTTACTGTACTATGAACCATGTCCATTCTAAAACCTAGTTGTACAAATTCATCAATTTCTTCGTTAATTTAGCAGACCCGTATAGCAGGAACTTCATTACAGTATATGGGGTACTGTTATTTCCTGCTAATTCTATTCTCTGTGTTAAATAGCGAGTGCAAAAAGGTGCTCTAACAAGCGACCATTTAGCTGCAAGCATACGAAACACATTCACATTAGTTAGGTAACAGTATTTTGTTATTTAATGTAAGAGATTATATCCGGTTATGGTGAAACTTAAAATATACAAAGATATTAATTAGAACATGTATTTTTATTGAGAACAATATAAGAATAGTGCTGTCAAGTAATATACATGATATGGAAAAATATATTCAAACTTGACAAAGATGTTTGTACACGAGATATTTTATTTTTAAGTGTCTATCCTGCGTTAGACAGAATGGAAAACAAGTCGAGGACATGGACAAGGAAAAGAAAAAATATAAGGATTAATATGAATATTATTAGGGCATACCTTTTTTTTCGTCCTTATAAAGGGGGTCTGGGTATTCAAAAGACAGGTCTCAGTCCAGGACGCCGCCTGACTGATCTTAGTGCAGGATTCGTTCTTCGTAATCCTGGTGATAGTTCCCGAGGTACTTTTTAAAACGCCCTCTCGCCGCCGAGTCTACGTTGAACGCATACTTGCTCAATCAGACCCTCCTCTGTCATCCAGCGAACCGGAAGCAGAATGACCGCTGTAACCTTCCGAAGCACTACCTTCATTTATCCACATACTGTCAACAAGGAGGCCCCATGTGTCCCCTTTTTTTGGTCCCAAAATGGTTTTTTTAGAGGAATCCCGTTCCATGTAGCGCGTGGAAGACCCTCATCGCTTCTAGTACGGCATCATTCAAAGACAAGCATTTTTCTTTCCCCACAGTCTAACCCAGACAGCCTAACTCGCACAGTCTAACTCATACAGTCTGAATCACTTTTCTACTTTCAACTTCTAGCATCTTTCCCTCTTACCTTTTCCGCTGATCCAGTTGTCTTTCTTCCTCTTGTGTACACTAGTCCAACCTGCTTTATTTTCAATCATTTCTCTCACTGTAACAAAATCCATACTTGTCTCTTTTTCCATTCTGTTCTACTATCCATCTGTTGCACTCTAGCATAGTATGTCACAGTGTCCAAGTGTCCGCAATATAGACATTCATCTGTCAGCCCCTCCGAACCAATCTCTTCTGTTCGGGATCAGCATCTTTGTCCACCGTGCCACATCATCCGTGTTGTTCCATTCTTCTTGTCATCTTTTAATTGACCTTTCCTTTTCCTGTCTTCACTCGGCCATAGTAAGGTTTAGATCTCTTCTCCCATACAGCTCTTTTCTTTCCACCGCCGAAACATGCAACGGAACACATCCAGTGATGGTCCACAAGGCTACCGCAGACACAGTCCTGTAGTCGCATGCCACTCACAACAGACTTGTTCTGTCCACTCGTGTCATGAGGCTCCTGTAGGCCGTTATCTCTACCGCCCCACTTCAGACTGATACCGTGTAAGGCACTCCTCCTTTCGGATTAGGGTCTCCCAATTTTGGGCATCACCCTTCCCAACGCAGCACACTATTTGCAGCCTTCCGGGCCACCTCCCGCACGTGCTCCTCACATTTTCCATTATGGTGCAACGTCATTCCCAGGTACTTTACGTGTTTCTTGGGTGTAAGACATGCCCCCGCACATTGTAGTTCCACACTTTGCCTGATGGCTTCGGTTTTCTCTGCCGCAAGTTTTAGGCCATGCTGCGTCATCCATTTCTTTACGATACCACCTGCGTTTCGAACCATGTATTTGAGATCTGGCTCATCCAGTGCCAATACCAGTACAGCGAGGTCATCCGCGAATGCAATGGGGATTGTATCCTCTTCGTATTCACAGTTCATAATCCCGTCATATCCTAGGTTCCATAGCGTCGGGTCCAAGACAGATCACTGAGGGACCCCGGCCGTCACGTCGACGATCGTTCCACTGCAGCGTATTGAATGCATTCCAAACATCTAACAACAGCAGGGCCGCACAGCCATGTCCATCCCCTCTATTGTGCAGTGGCTTGGAGGTGTAGCTCGATTGGCAGAAGGTAGAATCTTCTTATTTAAGTGCCTTAAGAGCATTGGTAGCCAGTCATATCATCAAAAAGAAGTCGTTTACAAAGTAAATAGATAAACTTGGCACAAGAAAATTGGAAATTTTCAAGAGACAACGATTGGATAAACAGTTCAAGACAGGAAGAAATAGAAGAAAAGTATTAAGTCATGGGCATGTAAGTTTTGTTGAGCTAATATATATTATGTTAGGTTAGGTTATTTATAACGAAAAGAGAATACAAGCGACTAGAATATGCAGAAGAAAAAAAAGAGAGGCTATGAAAAAACAAGTACAAGAAATCCTAGAACATAACAACAGACACGAGAGCAGAAAATTCTATAAAAGAATAATTATATAAGAATATTATATAAGAATCTAAAAAATAATTTGTATATAGACTTTAAATAAGCTTTTCATAATGTGAAAAGAGACAAAATGCAGGAAGACCTCCGAAATCTAGGTATTCCAAAAATATATATATGCCTCATAAAAATGAAGTTGCAGGGTTCAAAAGCCGCAGTCAGAGTAGATGGAAAACTGTCTCCCCTGTTTGACATCGACATGGGAGTGAGAGTATGCAGACGATGTCGCCATTATTAGTAAAAGCAAGATCCGACTAATGAAAACGTCAAGGAAATTGATCCTGAAGAACAAAAAAGAGGGCTTAAAATAAACGAAACAAAAACTAAGTACATGACCATCAAAACACCTGAGAATGAAAATAATATAGCAATAGACAAATATACTATTGAACGTGTGTGAACAGAAATCAATCAGAAGAATTCCGTAAGTAGCGAAATTAATGCATGTATTTCTAGTGAAAATCGTACATACTATTCTAATAAAAGATTAATGACATCGAAATTATTAGACAAAAGAACCAAATGACTATCTACAGAACTTTGATTAGACCAGTAGTAACCTATGGTTGTGAAACCTGGGTAATGACGAAAAAAGAGGAAGCTCAACTCAGGACATTCAAGAGAAAGATACTGAGAAAAGTATATGGTCCGGTGCAAGAGGAAGACGGCACATGAAGAATCAGGAGAAACGACGAGGTTAATGAACTGAATGAAGGGTATCACATTGTAAGATTTGTGAAAAGTCAAAGACTGTCATGGCTGGGACATATTCAGCGACAAGAAGACACGAAAACAACAAAGAAGATGTTACAGTGGAAGCCGGCAGGAAGTTGGAAAAAAGGAAGGTCCAGGACGAGATGGTTGGATAACGTGGAAGACGACCTGAAAACCATAAATATAAGACAATGGAGGAGAAGGGCTCAAGCGAGATCTAATGGAAGGACATAGCCAGACAGGCAAAGACCCATCCAAGGTTATGATGCCAAAAGAAGAAGAAGAAGAATGTATAATATGTATTTATAAGAAGATTCTTCACAAATTTATTTTTTTTAATATGTGTCTACTCCATATACATACAGTCATTTTTTAGATAATTTTGTATTTGCATTGCTTATTTATTTGTTTTTTTTTTAATTTACATTTTGCGTGATACTTTAAAATATTCCTTTCTTGATTTGCATCATAAAATACATTTTTTCTTTTTGTTTACAAACCATTTGAATAGATAATGAACCCAGTTATTTATACAAAAATTGTGAAATATCGAAATATCTTATTGAATTTAAAATTCAAAGCAGATAACTGTGAGCTTACGTTGTGTAAAAACACAACGATAAAATTTACATCGGTGATAGTGCAAGCTATCTAAAGTAGAAATTAATGTCTTTGCAGCCATGTATGCAACAACGCTACGATGTAAATGCCTATGGAATGAGGAAATGTGGTCTTTCAACTGCTAACTTGCGTAAACTAAAAAAGTCAAGGTGTCAACATATGTTTAGAATAAGAACATAAATAAGCGCTATATCTGCCTATACTATTGTTTTATACAGAACACTAGATATGTTGTTTGATTTTAAAGGAAAAACGGTAGAAATATCATCAAAATATAGAAAAGACAGTTAAGATTTGATTGAATGTAATGTGCCTCTACTATTCACTTATGCGTATTTTTTAGTCTTAGTAAGACTCATCAGAGCGACTTGTGTAAAAGCTCTGACCGTGGAATCAAATCTTTTCCGCCATAGGAAGTAACAAGAACATAATTTTATACAGACGATATAGGCGCCATCTGAGAATAAAGCCTGAGATACACATGCCTGTTACTAGCACAATGGCATACCAGTACCTAGCAAGCACCAGCTACTGTCCCCAAACTGGCAAGTGTGTACCTTAACTGGCATGCTAGTTCCTGGCATGCTAGCTAATCGCAAAGAATTTGATTTTTCTTGCTAGTAGCATGATGTGAGATGCAAGGCGCATACATAGGAAGTGTCCATCGAGCAAAAAGACAGAAGAGGGAATGTAAAGGTAGTGGGGACAAAAATATTGTTATACAGGAAGTTCCATTTTGAGAGGCCACATTATCTCTTTCCTTGCTTAAGAAATCAAATTTAGTTGGGTTATGTTATTGTTTGTCTCAACTATCACATGAAATCTTATTTATATTGAAGTTTTTTAACAATTGAGTCACATTTTAGACTATTATCGTTAATATTTAATTAAAACTTTCTCGTCTAAGACACATTCTGAAAAATATTTTATAGCTACTGTTAATAAGTGTCGGAAAATTTAAATTGGACACCTTTGCATTTCCGGATATGTCCGCCATATTAAGAGGCCACTTTTATGAATTTTGGTCTCCTTTTCATAACGATTTGATCTTTCCCTCTTTCGATCGATTCCCTCTTTTGTCTTTTTGCTTGATGGGAGTGTCACTGGCATGTGTGAACGCGCGCTACTGCTACGGGCATGCCAGTAGCCTAGCGATAAATTGTTAATTTAAAAATTGTTTCGTTGGGGTGATAAAAACTCAAATTTATTGCTATATATAGAGAATTGGAGTGTCTTTTGAATTCTAAATCATCTCTATATAAAAATAAAATAGCTCGTGACAATGCTTACACAAAAATTCAAGAGGAAATGCACAATGTTTTGACTCGAAATACTCCCATCAGTGGAACGTGGTCTGTCTCCAAGTCTGCTCCAGGATAAGTCTTGACAGTAAAGCTGTTTCGGAATCTTTTATTTACAAAAATGTAGTCTATTTGATTCCTAATAATAAGATTAATATAAGCATAGATATTTATTGAATCCATCATAGTCTCTACTTGGGTTTATGACCATTCGGAGAAACTGATACCTTACGTTACTATATAAAATGCATGAAAACAAAGAACATGTTTCTGAAAAGACGATGTTAGAAAAATTAAAAGACAAAAATACATTCGAAATTTCCAGGGTAAGTCTCTGGAGTTTTTAAACAGATTGGGTTTAGGTTCAAAGTGAAAGACAATAGAAAAGCCTTGTGTGAGAAAGAGCTAGTATCGTTCTCAAAATAGTGAGTTTTAAGAAACTATAATAATTAAAAAAAAAAACAAGCTTTTATATAAATATATAATAAAAAAACAAAAAGAGTATCCAGTAATGAATTTAACATCCGGATTTGGTTTTACGACTGTTCTAAATTGCCCAACAGATGCATTTTCTAGCGCCGCTCAGACGTTACCTCGGGCGTCTGTTGAATTCTTTTGACTGTCAATGTAGGTGAAAGTTCCCAATTATTTATTACGTGATAAGTCCTCCAAAAAAATAATGCACATCTTTAGAACTCATTAACTTCAGGGTCGGGGCATATATTGAGGATTTTTATTGTGATAATGGTGAAATAGAAAAACAAATGCAGTAAACGATTTCTTAAAATTTATAAATATAATGTATTTTGATTTAAATTCGACCACAGCCCCCTTCCAGGGGAAACAATGGTTCCAACGATTTTTCTTTAGAACATTCAGTATTCAGTATTTTAACAGACTGATCGATTAACAAAATACTTAGCGCATCTCAAAATACGTAATAATAAAAATTCCAGGGAGGTAAATAAGAATTGTGTAGAAACTATGAAAAATGAGCTAAAAGCTGCATATCCTACGGAATTGACTGAAAGTGCTTCAGCAAAGATTGTACGACCAAGGACTAAACTTAAAGATAATACTCATGTGGCAAATGTGTCTAGTATTTCTATGCCTCAAAAACAAATAACGGAGGAGGAAGAGGTAAAGGAAGCATTAAGGAAATTAAAGAATATAAAATCACCAGTAGAGGACAGAATACCGAACGAACTTCTAAAGTACGGAGGGCCAGATCTGACCAAACAACTATTAAAACAGACAACTATTAAAATAGCACAAAACAGAATTCCTCAAGAATGGAAATCAAGCATCCTAATACCTCTCTTCAAAAACGGAAACCCATCGAACTCGGAAAATTACAAAGGAATTAATTTATTAAACACAACACTAAAATTAACAACCAAAGTGATAACAAATAAACTGAATGAAATTATAACACTAGCGGAAGAACAAGGTTTCAGTCGGGAAGTCATGCGCCAACGGACGCTATATTTATAATAGGGCAAGTGCAAGAAAAATCATACTTATTCTTCTTTGAGTGCCTCTCCTATCGGAGATTGGATATCATTAATGCGATTCTAATTTTATTTACTGCTGTTTTGAATAATTCGTTAGTGGTACAGCCAAACCACTCTCTTAAATTTCTCATCCAGGACATTCTTCTACGGCCTGGATTTCTGCGTCCTTGGATTTTCCTTGCATTATATTTTGTAGGAATGTGTACTTTTGTCCTCTCCTCAAGTGATCAGGTGGCCTAAGTATTCAAGTTTTCTCTTTTTTATATTCAGTATAACTTCTGGATCGTTATTTATTCTGGGTATTATCTCTTCATTGGAAATTTTATCCACTCAACTTATTTTTAGTATACGGCGGTAGCACCACATCTCAAAGCTTTCAAGATTTTTAACATTCCTCTGTTTAAGAGTCCATGCCTCAACGACGTAAAGCAAAGTACTGAATACATAGCATTTTAACATTCTAGTTCGTAGCTGAATTAATTTTTTATTATATTTATTATACTAATACTATATACTAAGATCACGATTACAAAAGAATTTTTTCATTTTTATAAAGGTAATCCTGGCAATTTCAATACGTCTTTTTATATCGTGATTTTGGCCACCTGTTTCATTGATGAGGGTTCCCAAGTGTTTGTATTCGCTTAGTTTTTCGAGTTGGGCACCGTCTATTGCGATACTAGTGTTATGTATTGGATTCTTACTGAAGATCATATATTTAGTTTTTTTGACGTTCATCCTTATGCCGTAGTTATTACATATCTCATTCATACTTTCAACTAGATGTTGTAGATCTTCAGCATATCGAATGTTATTGATAACTTCTTCATTGACTATTATCCCTTCGTTTGCATGTGAGAGAGCTTCTTGGCATTTTTGTTCGCTGTAGATATTAAACAAGAGCGGTGACAATATACAACCCTGTCGTACTCCTCTACGTATTTCTATTTCGTTCGATGTTTGGTCTTCCATTTTTATATTAGCTCGCTGATTCCAATACAGAGAAATCATTGGAATACAAAAAACCGGCATATCTATGTTTCGTGGACCTTAAGAAGGCATTTGACCGGGTGAAATTAAAGGACGTTATCCACTTACCGTACGCAAGAGAGATACCTCTAGGAATAATCAAAACGATCGAAAATATTTAGCAAAACAACACAATAAGTACAAGTGAAAGTGAAAGAAGAACTAACCGACCCTATTGAAGCTGGCAATGAGATAAAACTGGGAGATAAGTGTAAAAACTAACAAAGGATACCAAATGGGAGAAAAACAACTTAAAATAATGCTCCTCTCTCAAAGTGAAGACGATTTACAACATATGCTGCATCAATTTAATATACCCGTCAGAAAATTTAATATGTTAATTTCTCCAAAAAAGGCCAAATGCATGGTTACAACAGCAAATTTACTAAGATGTAAATTGGAGCTGGAAGGTTAGATAATTGAACAAGTGATGGAGTTAAAATATCTAGGCATCACATTATCTAGCTACGGAAAGCTCAAAACTGTAGTGAATAGAGCAAACAGAGCCGCAGGCTGCCAGAATAAAACAATATGGAGAAATAAAAATATCGGGATAGAAATGAAAGGCAGAATTTACAAACCAGTCATGAGACCAATAATAACATACACGACAGAAACAAGACCTGACACAGAGAGGACAAAAGGGATGTTAGAAACAGCAGAGATGAAAACACTTTGAAAAATTGATGGCAAGACACTATGGAACAGAGCTAGAAGTACATATATACGACGTAGATGCACCGTGGAGAACATCAAGAACTGGGTAAAAAATAGAAGAGTAGAAAGGAACGATCATATAAGCCGAATGACAACAAATAGAGTAGTAAAGACGGTTCGCTAATAGGAAGACGAGAAGTAGGAAGACCACGAAAACGATGGAACGGCAACTTACTGGAGGCAGATTGAAAAACAGACAGAGTCATGTCTATATAAAAAGAAGAAGAAGAATTATGTAATTTAAAGGTCATCTGACCTGGATATCTCGCTAGTTTCAAGTATTTACTCTATGTTTAATTTAACCGTCAAAATTTTACATATTTGCTTTAATTTTTAACTTATTATTTTATATATTAATGGTTTTTCACTGAGGGCGGTCCGATAAAACTGAAAATGTTCTGTAACTTTATAAATCCATTTTAAATATTTTTAAAGTTTTTAATAAATTTATACCATTTTATACAAGAAGTTATTACTTCACAGTAAGTTTTTTAAATTTATGGTGTACAGTGTACAGCCAACAACTGGGATTTTCTCTTTTCAATCTTAATAAAAGTTTTCTACTGCCCTTTTAACTCCTGCCTCTGTGCGTACCTAAAGGCCATCGTCATTTAATCTTCCGGATGTTGGAACACGAGCGAGATCGAAAGCCTTGAAAGAATATTAAATGTTAACATGTCATTATCTGATTTCTTGTGGCTACCGAAATGTAATAAAATCGGTCCATAAATAGGGTCAAGTTTACAGCTCATTTTGGTTTTATAAGTCATCCACGTGCATTTAGTTGGCCGTAAGATGCACTACGGTATAATAAGAATGTGTGGATATGTGGTGATATGATCTGCTTGGGTTTGCTGAATTGCCAATCAATTGCAAAAACAATATTTTGTCTTGCGTGTTTTGTTTTATTATGATGTACAACTTTATTGATAGGTTTGATATGATATTTAATTACACTATTTTATTGCTTTATTTGATTATTTTGGTATATTTATGATACTTTATATTTTCAATTATTCTCATTTCTTTTACTATCTTTTGAACAGTTCGAAATTTTATTTCAGTTACTTAGTCTCTGCTTCAGACAACATAAATTGAATCACATTAGCAATATCTTCCTTCATTTGTTCATTTAGTTTCTTATTTGAAAGTTTAGAAGCATCTTTAGTGTATTTATCTAGGATTTTCGAAGAAACTCAGCCGCAGAGAATTATGGTGGACCTGAACTAAACAATACCTAACTGTTTCCAGATCTCCAGATCTTTCTAATTTTACGATAATTGCTTCATCATCAACAAAGCACACCTTAGATTCTGTTTTATTGGTTCAGTCTATATCTTAAGTGGCTATTTCGTTATTGTTATTTATATTATTATTTGTAAGGCACAATTAAGTCAACAAAACATACCATAGTTATTGTTTTATTTATTGTCTATATATGAAGTGATTATTTCCCCATTACTATACATATATTATTCATTTCCAATACGTAACTTTACTTGCTTATGTCTATTAACATAATGCTGATAATGCAAATTGCGTTTAAATTAAAACTAATTATAGAGAAAACATACCACGCTATTAATTTTCTTTGTAGGTATGTCAACAAACTTGTTTACAACATTTAGTCAATGACAAATTTTATTTTCCATATTCAAAAGAAAGGAGAAAAACTTGTTTGAGGCTATAAACTGGTATTGCCAATACGTTTTATATCTCATCTCACTATTTTCATCTTGGTTATCCCCTTTTTGTTTTGCTTATCTTCGGTCTCCAGATAGCTACCTATTTGCTCCATTTTTCGCCCTTTCATACGATTAAATATCCTACATATTTTATGACAACTATTGTGCTTCTTTACGAAAGTATCGAAGATTTTCAATTCCTTATATATCGAGTCACTAGAGAATGCTCCAACAACGGACTTGGAATCAATACATCAAAGACAAAGTTACTTGTGGTTAGTAAACAAGATGTTGGCCCTGTTTTTTTTCACGTGCGAAAAATCATGTCATTTTTTCAATATTGATGTATTATTAACTATCTTCCTTCCACAATTTTACAACCATTACCTTAGTCCAACGATTGATAACCCTTCCTATTCCAGTTCAACCTCCCCTCCTTTAGAAATACAGACAGTTTTAAAATAGCAAGAAGAAAGACTTCTCTTGATTTTTTACTGTCGCTAGGGATAGTCGTTCGCTTTTTCGTCTGCTGAGTCTCGCTAGACAGACGTATACTCTCTATTGCCTGTTACCTCTCGCTTGGTACAGTCGTACCGCTCTTGCCTCTTGCCTGTTACCTACCGCTTGGTACAGACGTTCCTCTCTTGCATGTCGTCTATCGATGAGAACGGACGCTCTCTCACCCCTCTTGACTGCCGTTTGGTGACAGGAGTGTTCTCTCTACTGTTGACTGCCGCTAACTAATTATCTTTCTCCTGCTTTTAGTTACATACCGCAAATACTGTTTTAAATCGTGTACAGACGCAAAATATGCTCTATCTCGTGATCTCAGTGTTAGTACCGCGAAACACATGTTCAGAAATCGGTACCCGGACAGATTCCGCGTATGAAAAACAACCGCGAGTGTAAGCCTGTTAATACCGCGAGTGTGTGGAGGAGCAAAAATATTGGTAAGACTTTGTATAAACTTAATTTGCTATAATTTGTATAACCTTTTACCACATATCCTAATTTATTTGAACCAGCCCTATGTAATACAGTCCACATTAACTGAAATTATATTCATAATTTCACATATGTACACCCTTTTTGTACAGCCCCAACTAATTATCAACAATGAGTCGATTACAAAAGTTAACCGTATTAAATACAGACCACATTAAATACATCCCACATAAAGTGGGATGGCCAATGTAAGGCTGATGACACTTTCGGAGCACTCCCATCTTTATAGAGCCGGCCGTTGGACCGGCCGCTGTTTCTCTTCTTCTTCTTTCTTTCTTGCAGTAATTGCAATAAAATATCTTGAGAATACTGTCCAGCTATTAAAACCTGGAGAGAGAAATGTAAAATCAAGTATCAAGTGAAATTTCAAATCAAGAACACCATATAGCGAAACATATTATCACTGAGATAAAGAGTTTTTAGCAAAAAAATAAAGTTTCTAGCCTAAAATATTTACAGATTTTTAGAAAAAAAAAAATAATGTTAATTGCAAACAACCAGTTTTGCAAATAAATATATAAAATAATAACAAACCGTATTTAGTTCAATAAAAAACATAAGGGATTTTAAATATGGATAAAACTTAAAGATTTTTAGTCGTATAAAAATGTTTAAACGAAAAAAAAAATCAAAAGCAGTCTCAATCAGTCATAATCAAATGAAAAAAACAGTCATTTTCTACATTTTGGCAATTTTCCAAGCCATCAACGGTTTCTTGTGGTGAGGTAGAATCTGTCTTCAAGTGTTCTTTGTAAAAATTTAGTTCAGGAAGGCTTCTCCATAGTATTTGGAAAGGAGACTATTAATAGTCCCTTTATCCCCCTTTAATTCTTTTCTTAGTGGTAATTTCTTAGGAGCCATTAAAGAAAGAGAAAAATTTTTCTTACAAACGCTTTTAGCTTTTCCAACGCCATTTCGGTAATTGGGTTCACCTTGGACTAGAACATTGTTGAATTTTTTGTAAAAAATAAACCGCTTTGCCTTATTAAATTCAAAGTGCCATGAACTAGGCAGCTTAATAACTCGTTTTGTTTGTGTCTCCCAATCAAACACATCCTAATCCATACCGATGTTCTGTACAGTGAAATGTTTTCTGATTAAATCGTCGTAGCCAATAATTTCCACGATAACAGGCATTTTTTTAAATGTTTGTTTCTATAAGGCCGAAAATACGATCAGGCGGAATAAAGGAATGTCCAAGATCAGAAAAAATCATTTAATTTGTTTAATATGATTCGACGATTCTTCTAGAAGCCAATAAGCCAACATTGCCATCATATTCAAATTTTGGTTTTGTTCGCCGCAACCATCAGCGAACAAACGTACTGTTTCTATGTTGACATCAAAATCAAAATTCTTTAGAACATGTTGCAAAGCTGACGCTATTGTATTAGAATCTTTTCGAGAGTCAATTTCTGTCGACAAGTAAGAAAACACATTTGTTGGTCTTAGTTTATCGGTAGAAGTTCCAGCAAAAACTGTAAAATTATTACAGTTTATTTGCTGGCTGAAATAGGCTGCTTGATCAGGCAGTCTAGGCAGTGCTAAAATTTTTTTGGCAGTCGAACGAAAAGTAAGTTGTGTTGGGTTTTGGATTTTTAAGGAGTTTGAAAAAAGCCTTTGCTTTTACGATATGAAGACGAGCTCAGTGGCTAATTTTACCGAACAGCTAAATAAGTTGCTACTTTCAACTGCTCCTGTGTTCTCAAGCAAGTGGAGCATCAGTCAGTCAGCGGAATTCTAAAAGCGATGTTGTAGTTAACATTCACATACTTTCGAAAATAACTAAGCTTTACATGCATAGGCTGAGGCACTCTTCGAAGATAATGGTCGAAAAGTTTCTTAAAATTCAAGTCACATGGCAAGTAGACCCTCACGCTTGTCTTGCTTCTATAGTAATGAGACTTTTTACATGTTATGGATTCTATAAATTTTTTGATGCAATTTATTTTTTCATCATTTGTTGACCTACTCTATTGCCACCTCTACGTTCCCTGGGTAGCTCCCCAGTGATAACAAAATTTCTTACAATTCTTTGTATGCGGTCCTTGCTTAAATTTGTGATTCCTAGAAACGACTTGGCACATACTCTAATCATCTTACCTTCACTCAAACGTACATGATATTTTATCGACACTGCAGCATGATTAGATTTCCCTCTTTTTGGTTTCTGTCCCTTACAATACATGTTGGGTATTGGTGCTGTTGATTTCTTTTGACTGTGGACTTAATCCATTAGCCGAACTAAAATTAATCTTATAATTATATCTCTTATACTCATTATATTTATGAATATTTATAACCTATTTGATAATAATGATTTACAATAGTAATTCACACATATATTATACAGGTACTTACATATATATTTTGGTGGGCGTTTTTGTTTGTTTTTATGCTATACTAAATACTAATACTACTAATAACTATTAAATTATATATACATATATACACATATATACACATACATACACACATACATATACATATTTTTTTAACACAGCGCTAGGGCATAAACTCGGTTCAACACCTCGGAGGTTTAGGCCCTCTTTGTGTTTTTTTTTTAATTTTTTTTTTATTTCTATTTCTTTTTTTTTATTTTTTTTATTTATTCTTTTTTTAATTTTTTTTTATTTTTTATTTCTTTTTTAATTTTTTTTTATTTATTCTTTTTTTTTATTTCTTTATTTTTTTATGTACTTACTATATACTTTTATCTTTAGTAGCAATCAAAGCTTGTAGATTAAAAGGTTTTCTTATATATTGTGTAATATAAATTTGATCTATAAAATAATCTATTTTTTTTTTAATTTACAATCTAATATCATATGTTCTGCGGATCCTAATTCTTCACATTCACAACAGTTTGTGTCTGACAGTCCTATTTTATGTTTATGTTGTGGAACTAAGGAGTGGCCAAACCTAAGTCTACATATATATGATATAAAGACGTTTTTGCCTTGATAGTCACTAAACCAGCTTTTAGATGGGATCTCTGTTTGGATAGTTTTATAATACAGTCCCTTTTTGGAATTAATATACCATTCTTTCCAGTTGTTGATTTTATTAATATTAATATAAGCATAGGCGTCATTTAGTGTTAACTTATATTCATAGTTAGTATCTAATTCTGTAGCACTCTTTGCTAGTTTGTCTACAATTTCATTATTTTTCAAATTGCAATGGGCTTTTATCCAACAGAATGATATTTCTTTACCTTTAGATTTAAGTCCAATAAAGTTTTTTATTATTTCTATAATGATATGATTGTAATGTTCGGTCCACTTCTCCATTTTAGTTAGAGCACTTTTGCTATCTGAAAGTATCACGAATCTGTCATTATTGTTGATCGTTGCTATGTACTACATTGCTCTTAATATTGCTATTAGTTCTCCTGTAAGTACCGTGTTATCTGTATCTAGACCTATTCCTTCTCTGTATTGTGTTTTAGGGTCCCATATAGCAGCAGCAATATGAAATATGATCAGAAGGTCTTGTTTACTTTTGTTTATCTTTTGACTGATAAAGGTAGACATGAAAATCTATCACTTGTTTCGTCGTGAGTGTGGTACAATGATACGGCAATCCGAGTCGTCCGTTATGACCATAAGTTGGAAAGGCCGGTAGTGGTTTTGGTGTATTTCTGTAACAATACAACTCTTTTAATAAACTTTTCTGTAGCCCTACCCACCGTAAAAACGCGAAAAACAAGTGAAACTGCATAAAAAAATCAAACGATTGTCGCAGAAGGCAAAAATCATAAATTTTAATATGAAGCACTTACCTCTCAAGTTTATCCACATTCCTCTTATCTGTTTCTGACTGAAGAACTTTTTTGCGCCCTTTTTCTTGTGGACTGGGTTTAACAAAACAACCATTTTTACTTAATAACTCCATAAAAATAAAAAAACTGTTCCTAATTCGCCAAAATACAACTGTTTAATCGCTTAAATAATTATAAACTACTGAAAATTTGTTTCTTTAACACATCTGTTGTAGTAGCGTGTTCGTCACTTGAACCAACCGGCAAATTTCATTGGAGGTAGAGCAAACAGCGAGTTTTGCAGGTAAACATTCAAGGCATAGAGCGAGTTCTGCAAATAACTGTAATTTTCTCGACAGCATTTGTATGCTAAAGAACGAGTTTTGGGTACTTCTGATTATATCATTCGATTCCTGATTAAAATTGAAATAAACTTATCAAAAAACAATAATTTTCGAAACTTTTGTCGATTATAGCGAGTTTTGCAAATAATGGCGTCAAAGCAAGAATTTATTAAGTCATATAGGTGGGTAACGAAATATTTTGCCTACCACATGGGGTATTATTGTAAGGGGTAGAAAATTAGGGACAGAAATCATCGGGGCGGAGATAGAGCAAGCAAAATAATCGATACTTGTGCGAACGGCACTCAGGGTTTGTTTGGAGAGCTGGGGTCGTGTAAAAGTAAATGGCAAGGGGTTGGATTTGGGGCAACTACAAAAAATTAAACAAAGGGGTACTAACGTGAATCTCTTGGGACAAACAAAACAAAAGGAAACAGGAAATACCTCTAGCAATTTAAAAAGGACGCCTCTTCGAGGTGCCAAATTATAACCATTACAACAGCTAGTTGTAACTATTGAAATAATTATTAAACATAAAAAATATATATTTTCAAATGAAATTAAAAAAAAGGGGTTAGAGAGTTAGTCAAGATAAACAAACAAAATGGTTTACAAAAAAAATTAAACATTTATTGTGTCTCACAACAAACAGTTACAAAATTACAGATGGCACAAAAAATATATATTAGTAGTTACAGAGATTTATACCAAAATAATAAAAAGGAAAACTTACATAAATATGTTCTATTCATTTACAAACTCGGGAGTTGGAGATACCACAAAAACTTACAAATATTACTGTATGGAGGTTAACCTTCTTTAAAAGAAACAAAACAAAAAATCTCAAATATCATTAGGTATTTATCAGATGACAAAAATAATAAAGCTAGCTGTCATATACTAACATTAAATTTTAACACAGAACAATTAAAATGACAGCTAAGCCACGCGCTAAGACATATAATTTTAATTATTACAATTTCTTTACATTATGAAAGCATTTATTATTGAAAAATTGTCTATTTTTACTTCACAAGTTCAAACAAAAAAAAGAGTTACCTGAGTTTCACTAAACTACTTTAAATTTTCTGTAACTGGACTTCACTGGACTTTCTGGGGGTAGAAACTGGACTTAAACTCTCTGCATAACGAACACACGAACAAATTCATCTTCTAAACTGCCAAAAAGCCTGGGATGACCACCAGGGAGAAACAAAACGAGGATGGAAACGACGATTCTTCCAATCCTCCATTAAAACTTTAACTGAACCATCAACTGCCACAATACATTATGTATACAATATATTTTTCATGAAAAGAGACGAACAACGAGGAACATTTCAAATTTGATGTAAAATTTGGATCCATACCTAAGCCGACTGTCTCTTACAGCGACCCAAGTGAGAATGCCGTAATTCTTAAAAATCATTCGCTTCCCAACTTAGTATAAACAAAATATATAAACGGAATATTTATTTAAAACACAGAATATCTTAATAGTGGTTTTCGAACAAAAGAATGCCGAGAAAATACGCATCTGTGAAATGTAAACAAACTTTTAAAACGTGTTTATATCAACTTGGCGACACAAAGGGGATCGATATATATTTTGGATATTTTAACTTTTAAGATAGAATACTGAAATACACTGAAATTACTCTTCGGTATTTTAATATACACTCGCGATCATAAAAAGAACACAAATACAAACTAATGCATGTTTCTGAGAATTGTTGCGGTTTCCTTTGTAACAAAGAATTCCAATAGTGCCAATTTCGCGGTAAAGTGCACACTTCCCAAAATAAACGCTACCTGTAACTCCGCTTGTTTTAAATGTCTCGTTTGTGCTTCGACTTTCTGTTCAAATGCAACGGACAAACGTTTATTATTGCCACCATTAGTGTTTATTAGTGCCATTATTAGTGTTTATTTTTTGACCAAAATGCCTTTGACTGTTGAAACGGCACAAATTGTTGCACTTGTGGAAGACGGTCACACTCAACGGCAAGTCGCAAGAACTGTTGGCGTAAGCCTTTCTACGCTTCAACGCTTTCAGAATTGCTAACCAGACGACCTGGCTCTGGACGAAGAACAACGACCACGATACTAGATGACCGTTTCCTTGTGTTTCAGTCATTACGAAAGGGTAGGTACATTACGGAGATTCCGGAAGAACATGTTATGCCCAACATGGCAGGGCTTGGAGAAAACGCCGTTTTTATGCAGGACAACGTGCAATCGCACGTTGCCAGGATCAGTATGTAATGCTTGGACGAAGTTGGAATTACGAGGGTAGCCTGGCCAGCTAGGTCTCCGGACCTGAATCCCATCGAACATCTCTGGGACGATTTGAAAAAAACGTATTCAAACCCATACACCTCCTCCTAACAACGCACAGGAGCTTAAGGATCTGTTAGTGAGTGAGTGGAATAACATACCACAACATGTAATCCGGAGAAAAATTGAGAGTATGCCCCGTCGTCTGCAAGAGGTTATTAGAGCAAGGGGAGGCAATACACGATATTGGTCATTGAAATTTCACTGATTTTTTACCACGTTCTGTATTTTCCATATTTTTTCGTATGTCTGTTTTATCAACAATTTGATTTGTTTTCTGTTTTTTTTTCAATAAAAACAATAAAAAACCATTTTTTTTTCTTTCAAAACAAACATTGATGACAAATAAAAAATACATTAGCTAAAAAAAAGGTTATTACTGCACCAGAGGCAAAAATATTGAAGAAACTTGAAATTTGATGACCCGGATTTTATGATCGCGAGTGTATATATATATATATATATATATATATATATATATATATATATATATATATATATTTATATACGGGGGGATTTAAATTTATACCAAGGAGAATGCAAATGCTACAGGTGTAAGATCAATAACCTATAAATTAGAAACAAAACCCAACATGACCTAAACACGAAGGCTACTGGAAACTAAGGAAATATATTGAGAATTACAGGAAAAAAGATTTACCAATCTACATCACAACTTACCTACCAGTCGAATAAATGTCATACATATTTTAGCTGTTCACTTCATTTCGACATGTAACTAACTTTACTGTGACATGTTTTCAATATAAAAACATCTTACAAATCAATCGATTCAAAACATGTCATAAAATCTATAAAATTACGTGAATCCTGACCTCCTTAATGTTGACTGAGCAATATCTGTTTTTAAAATGATTGACTGAAAACAATAGTAACGCAATATTAGAAAAAGTAGGCTTAAAAATAAATCCCTCGAGGTCAGATGTCTTCTAAATATGTTGATTAAATAAATAAAATGTAGGGTTTCCACACATTAAACATTATTATTTTGCAATAAAGCAAAATAAACTAAATATCACAATCATCATTATTGATGCCACATCCCTAGTTGGGCCTCGGCCATCCTTCTTCTTCTGACATAGAACTGAGCTTCATTATTATCCATTTAAGAAGTGGTATTTATTCTTAAAAATATGTTGCTTAAATACCAGTGCAAAAATTCGGCGATTACCATGAAAATATGACAGCTGATGTGTGTCAGAAATTATTTTTGTCTTTAGAGTCAAACTTCTAGAACCGGAGATTATAAAAGGGGTTATTTAGTAACTAGTATACCAAAAGCATAGGAGTGTCATAAGCAAAGGAGTGTCCAGAAACAACTGTCTAATATAATTCAGCTATGATCTCTTATCGGATCATACACCGGTTTATCTCCGGTTTATCTCATCTTAATCTAAATCACATGACATAGATACAGCAGCTCAATACTTCACCACGCTTGTGCAAAAAGCGATATGGCAATCTACACTACGAATTGAACGCAAACCAACACATACATTGAATCATTGATCAAATTGAAGAGCATGGGGCTCAATGAATATCCTTGTCTTTCTGCTGACTATTTCTATATGTTCTGTAAGTTGTCCATCTATTCTGACTTCCAGTTTGTTGTTTTGGTAGATGTTTTCGATAGTTTTTATATATAACATTTAGGGGAACTTCTCTATTATACAGAAGACGGATTACATCTTTGAGTCTTACTATGTCAAACGTTTTTTTTTAGATCAATCAGACACAGAAATGCTGGTCTATTATACTCTAGTGATTTCTCAGTAATTTGCTTTATAACGAATATTGCATCTGTACACGATCTTTCATTACAAAACCCTGTTGTTCATCTTCTAAACTTATCCTCTGATTTATTAGCACTTGCAAAATTTTACTTGTAAGTTTTAGCGTAGTATTTAACAAGTTTATACCTCTGTAGTTTTCTGGCAGTTTTTTATCTCCTTTTTTGAGTAGTAGAATTAGTTCGCTCGTTCTCCATTCTTCCGGTATTTTATTGTGTTTTCTAATTTTATTAATTAATGTTGTTAATTGTTCTGTCTGCTCCACAATATTTCAGTAATTCGTTTGGTATCCCATCTTTAGATGCTGCTTTTTTGTTCTTCGGGTTTTCAAGTATTTTCAGAACTTCCTGCACATTTATATTAAGTTCTTTATTTGTGGCAATTTCTTCATTTGGTTGTATTAGTTCCTTTACCTCCATTCTTTGACCTGTTATGAAGGGTCATATTTCCTTTTGCAGACCGTAAAAATCATGTTCAATTTAGACTTAATTTTTGCCCAGCTTTCTTCGACTCCATCATTTTCTGTGATATATGTGTTTCTGCTTTTTTTGGTTATTCTTTTTTGGAATAGGTATCTTGTGGAGTCATCCTGTAAGCTTTCGACTTTTATCTTTGTGGTATATTCTAGTGTTTTTGTTATCACATGTATGTGTTTTCATTCGGATTTTGCACAATACCAATTTATGATCGCTTCCGATTTCTGCTGATGTTAGTACTCTTACATCCAAGATTTGAAAGGCTTGTAACTCTTTATTCGACAGAATATAGTCTATCATAGATCTTTATCCTCTACTGTTTTCAAAAGTGTATTAGTGTGTAAGATAACTTGTGAACTTTAATACTCTACTGATATGCTAAATATATTTTTAAGGAAAGACACTACAAAAAATAAAATGTTTCACAATGATAGTTATTACTACACGTTTGACGCTAGTAATCAGCAACATATAAATAAACGTAGCACACAAATAATTGTATTTTATCAATCATTTGTTATACAGGGTGGGGATTTAGGAAGAAAATCTTGAAAGCATATACGTTAGATTCCATTCGATATTTATACTTTTTCCAATGTCAATTTACCAATCGTCGGCTTTTGAGATTCTTTGATGCCAATGCCGACCATTGGCGTGGAAATTAAGAAAAGGGATCAGTTCATCAAACGCATATTTTAAGAAAAATTATATAATTTTTATTAATTTTTACATAATTATATTCAGGAAAATTTCTCAATTTTTGGGCAGAAATTGTTTAGACAATTATTTAAACAAATTCAAAATATCACCTTTTGTGCTCCAAGAAATATTTTTTAGGTTTTTGGGTGACTCTAAATAAGATCTATGTCATTTTTCTCAAAAGTTAATAGTTTTGGAGATATAGGCGATTTAAAATCCGAAAAATGCGATACCTAATATGCATTTTTGAGGCTTGAAAAATATGTAAATGAGTATTTTTGAGATTCAAGAGTATCTAAACTAAAGTCTCAACATTGATTTTGGTGAGAAATCGGGGCAATATTTTCCGTAGCAGAAAAAGGTGATCTTTTGAATTTGAATTGTTTCCGGCAAAAATGTCCGGCACCCTTCAACCTTCGATTTGTTTAAACGGGGCATTTTTGAATAGGACTCTTCAAAGGACAGAATCAGTTTTTTTTTAAATGGGAGCGGGCTCACAACATCGAATATCGAATAAATAACAAATTAATTCTTGGAAATATTGGAATTATTATTTAGTTTTTACATAAACCAGAATATTTTTTTACAATTATCTGTAAATAATGGCTCATTCTGTCAGAAAATTTTAAAAGATTGTCTATCCAGCAAGGACAGAAAATCTCAAAATATTGTCTGTCCAGCAAGGACCACAAGGAGGTATGAGCCTTCCTTGCCAGGAAAGGAAAGGGTTGGGTATGTTAGTAAGAATATAAAGATAGTTTTTTTTTTCATTTTGTTTTTATTTTTTTTTTCTTTTTTGTTTTTATATTTTTTTTGTTTTTTGTTTTTTTTTGTTCTGACTTTATACAGTGTGTCGCATTTAAGATGATTAATATATATATATATATATATATATATATATATATATATACATATATATATATATATATATATATATATATATATATATATATATATATATGCATATATGTATATATATATATATATATATATATATTTAGATAAGATTTAATTTTCTTTTTTTAAACTTTATAGATTTCTTCAAGTCTAGAATAAAGTTATATGTACCAAAACAACTTCTTATTTACCATTTAAAAGTGCATATGAAAATTGTATAATTTGTATGTTAAATTTGTATGAAAATCTGTAATTTCATGGATTTCATTATATGGATTTTAGACACTTTGGAAATAAGATCTTCAATTGTAGTCAGGATTCTAAAACGGACAGTTGGCTGTCCCGAGATGCATCAATTGTAGATTTATGATCGAGATTACAAATAATACTGAAAAACTAAAATTGCGAATTTTGTCATGAAATTTGGTATGTGCGGTTACTGGTGGAACAACTTTTCCAAATAAGTTTTTCCGATTTCTCTAACGCGAAGCAAAATATCGAAAATTTACCTTGTTTGTGGATTCGCAGTAAGCCGCGTTTAAAATTGAAATTTCAGATGACTATCTTAAAAAAATGTGCACTATCAACATGTATGACTGTGCAAAATTTTAAATCTGTATGTATTTTGATAGCTGATATATAGAGGTGTCTTCATCTTAAATGTGACACACTGTATAATAATGAATACTAGTGTTCAAGATGCATCGCGATAGCTGTAAAGAAATTAATTAGAAGGACTAAAAAGAATCGTCAGAGTCTTCTGAAGTCGAATCGTTCCCAGGTTGGATAACTATTGGTGCTATTGCCGGTAAAACAGGATATTCGTTTTCTATTTTTAAAACATGAGCTTCGCAATTTTTCCACACATCGCTATTAATGCCACTAATTACTTCTCGAATATTCTCAATGGCCACTGCGCTTAATGTTGGTGACTGATTATATGTTCGCAATCGTTTTTTTACGGTACCCCAAACCATTTCAATTGGATTAAAAATGCAATAGTATGGGGGTAATCGCAAAAGAGTATGGCCGTGCCTGCTGCAAATGGTGTCAATAACGTATTCGTTTGTAAAATTCCGACTTTTGATCATTTTAATTAATTCTTTCTTTACTGGAATCTTTTTAGGAACAGTGATGTTTTTAAGTTGCATAAATTTTAAAATTTCGTCCTTTTTCGTGTTATTATTAGGTATTTTATTTAATATGCGGGAATGATACGACGCATTATCCATAACAATCACTGAATTCGGCGGAATATTGGGCAAGAGTTGTTCAACAAACCTCTTTTCAAATAAATCCGCTGTCATATCTTCGTGATAATCGGCAGAAGACTTTGTTATATTTTTGGCCGACAATAGCAATGCATTAGATACAAAACCATCTTTGCTTCCGGCATGAAGAATAATAACACGTTTTCCTCGTGAACACGGTGTATTTAACGCACACTTGTTTGTGTTGTCAACCCAGCCGTACTTGACAACATCATGCGTATCGGACCAGGTTTCGTCTAAATAGATTATGTTTCTGTTTGAATTACGATACTGTTTTATTTTACTCAAATATTTTCGTCGAAGTTCAACAATACGCCGAGATTCCATTATTACCATTCGATTATCTAATTTCTTATATTTAAATCCACAACTTATCAAAATCTCGCGCAGTGTTTCCAAAGATGTATAATTATATTCAGGGAAATCTCTCAATTTTTCACGAATCAGTTCTAAAGTAGGCACTCTATTTTCTTTGTAAAAATTGTAAACTGTTCGCTGAATAACGTCTTTTGCAGCAGTGTCAATCCTACCCAATTTTTTATTTGGTCGCTTTCGTTTTAAGGAATGATCTGTAACAGTGCCTAATTTAATAATTGTATATATCGTCTTATACCCGATTTTTGTTAATATATGAATTCTCGAAACAATTGCATTATCAGCCATCCCAATATTTTCTTTTTTCAAACACTCATACATATTTAAAACTATTCTTTGGGATTGTACGTGCAAATCTTTATTTTTTAATTCCGGGCTGTCATTAAAATAATTGTCATTATTTATTG
Organism: Diabrotica undecimpunctata; assembly: GCF_040954645.1. NCBI lineage: Eukaryota > Metazoa > Arthropoda > Insecta > Coleoptera > Chrysomelidae > Diabrotica > Diabrotica undecimpunctata. Next base: position 121,786,805 of record NC_092811.1, read on the forward strand.
ATAACACAGAAGTTGATGCATCTTGATCATTCGTTTCAAATGGTCTCCAAAATGCCATTCTAGAAAAATATAATATTACTTACCTTATCATGCCTCCGCCTGTGATTGGTTGCAAAAAGGAATATTTTAGGGTGTCACATAGCCAGACAAACAGGTTTTCATTACGATTTATCGCTTTGCGCTTCGCTGTTGCCATAATGGATGAGTTTAAAATTACTGAATGTAACTTTAATATAACATATTAATATATCTGCAATTTTTCATGTTTCCAGGTAAGGTATAAAATCAATGAAATTTGGAAAAAAATAATACAATTCTTGAAACCGTTTTTGAGAACTTGGATTCTTAAAAGTTGTCTGATTTCTTAAAAGTCGATCATTATATCTATAAGAGTATTACCGCTAAATTCACCAACATGGCAACGATATTCGAAAATTACTTAGAGCATAAGTAATATATACAACGTTCACGGTTGCTTTAATTCATTAGTGAAGAGTCCATGGAAATATTAGTACCTAGTTAATTAATTTATAGATATATTTTTTGAGAATATGTTCATATCATTTTTTAAGAGTGTCGTTCGTTGACTAGCAATTGAATAATAACTAATATTTTAGGAAATATGTCTGACAACCTTGATTTGAAAGGCGGTCCCTTTAATACCAGAATGAGGCATGTTTATGTTGGAAAATTATTAGTGGATGTACTATACTAATTTCTTTAGTCTTTATCTGAAGGCATTGGGACCGTAGAAAACCGAAAAAAACAATCTTTTTAGAAATAAATTTGTTAAGGCCGATTCGTTCCTAGATGTCACTTTTCTCATATAAAAATACTTTTTGTTTGGGAACCAATGCAAATTTTAACTTGATTTCATTTAGACCTAGCAGATTTTTGCTTATATCTGCAGTAATAAAAATGATATTTGGATAACGGATGTAATAAATTGATGCAAGATAAATCATTGGATGGAAAACCAAGAAAAATTGCAATAGTATCGTCTTAACGTGCACAATATTATTGTGTGTAAGATAACTTGTGAACTTTAATACTCTACTGATATGCTAAATATATTTTTAAGGAAAGACACTACAAAAAATAAAATGTTTCACAATGATAGTTATTACTACACGTTTGACGCTAGTAATCAGCAACATATAAATAAACGTAGCATACAAATAATTGTATTTTATCAATCATTTGTTATACAGGGTGGGGATTTAGGAAGAAAACCTCCAAAGCATATACGTTAGATTCCATTCGATATTTACATTTTTGTGGATTTTGGGGATTGTGTCCACATGGAGTTAGCCGTATTGATTAGCCAGTGTTCCATTCATCGGGTAGCTGCTTGTTCAACCATATATTTATTGTTAGCTTATGTGAGGGGTTCCATTCCAAATATCGCCTTTCCACTTCAAGTAATATTTCACAATTCGCGAAAAACGTTTTACTAGAACTACGGAAATTAGACAATCTAATAATACAGTAGTAGATTGTATTACAACATTAACAATAGTAATTCAGTCCTCATTTAAATGCTGTTTAATACATTTCGATAAAATTCAATAAATAAAGATGGACAAGACAAGTTTTGGCGTGACTACTTCAATAAGACAATTAATGAAATGATAAGATGCACTATTTAATAGATAGGGTTTATTAGGATATTCTAAATTTTTGGCAAAATGTCTTCCTCAAGGCCCCCTTCGCAAAACTTATTTATTTTGGTCTCTGCATCTAATCTTTCAATAATTGTGGCTTGTTCCTCGCAGAAACTCTTAAAACATAACAAATAAAGGTAAATCTTCTCGCTCCACCCAATGCTCTCCAAAGTGGGAGTTTAGTAACTTCTTGATGTCCACAACTTTCTTTTTATTTACTGCCAGACTTTTCTGAATCTCAACAACTTCCATCTGGGTTGCTAGTTTCCCACGTTTAAAAATTGGCTTTGCCTCTCCTATATCCCTGTTGTAATTTTTCTCGCCTCTAACTTTTATTTTTCCTTAATTTTTTTAATTATAATTCTTTTGGCAGTTGAAAACTTGGAATGCTAGGACTGAACACTTTTTAAGTATTCCTTTGCCACTTCCTTCCAGAACTTTACCAACAAACTGTCAATTTAGTAGTGGTTCCCCTTTCTATAAAAATATGAATATACGTTTCAACGATAGTAATTTCACTAACCTTCCTTAATAATTTATTTTCTATGATACCAAAAGCCCAGTCGGATGGTAGAAACGAATGTCCTCTAATGGGAAATACCAGCTCAATTTCTTCAATATGTGGTAGTGCGTTTTGAACTAGAAAATAAATGCACATTGCGACCATAGTTGAGTTTTTGTTTTGTCTTTCGCAGTCATCTATATAGATAAGCAATGAAAAATTGCTGAAGCAATTTTATTTGATCCTTTGCGAAATTCTTGCTCCGTCCAGGTAAATTTATGAACACGTTGTTGTTGTAAAGTTTGGCTTTGAGAAACCTTTTATGGCAGTATAGTCATATGTGTACAGTTGACGGCTGTAATTGACGATTTGGTCTTGAGCTTTCGGATTGACCAAGTTATTTTAATAGTCAAAAGATTAAAGGAGGATATCTGGCTTTGTTTCCTTCAACTTAGAAAAAAATGCTTTGCTTTTAAGTACATCAATTTTTTCTCAATTTGAAGCGGATTTCGTGCCTCGGGTTATTTTCTCAGTTAAAGAACTGCACCGGGAGCATGTATGAGATGCTTTCTAAAAAAGCTAAAAAATTTAACTTTCAAACTGTGTTCAGGTACTTGATCATTAAACATTGTAAGCAGTTTATTAATAGTTAACTCGGAAGCCAAATACTGTCGGTTACTTTTTTCTCTTCAATAGTGGACATCACAACATTGCAACTATTTTTCTCTAGATCTTCAAAAAATTTCACCAGAACAAAACGTTTTCAAGTCGTTTGTGTGATGTATATTATAATTGGATATAAATTGTTCAGTGACGCGTACGAAAAATACAAATTCTTAGTATGTATTGGTAGCCCAGACAAGGTGAGTTTTGAAATGATAGACGTGATGGATAAGGCAAGTTATGGAATGTCCCTTGGATTTTCGTATGCTTTTAACGAATGGTAAAGGGAGTTTTGACATTTTTAAGTGACTTAACGTATAGGTGGTTATTAATAAATCACCCAGAATTGAATAAGACCAGTTTTTGAATGGAACCTTCGTGTATTACATTCAATAATGAGGTTCCCCCTTCCTTAATCAGCTCAGATACTATTTGGTCTGATCTCGATGCCTTATTATTATTTAATTCGTCTCTATTGCTCTCCTAACATCAGCCACTGTTGGGATGGTTTTGTCTCTATTATCTGCTTGATCAAATCGTATTTTAGGATTTGTCTCTTGTCTCTTTCAAGTTTTTCCCTAAAACACTTGTCCATCCTCTTAGTATTTTATGTTATTCTGTCAAAATATTTCCTTCAGCATCTTTTAATTCATTTGTGCTGTTTAGTTTCGCGTAGATTGTTCGTGTTTCTGCTGTACATATTTTTCTTTTTAAATTTCTACCATAAAATATTCGTTTTATTGGCGATGGGAATTAGAATTTCCGAACAGTTTCAATGCTGCCATCTTACCAAATATAGTTAAAGTGTCCGGCATTACACTACATGATTAGAGATGGAATCTGTTCAGTTTTTAATTAACATTTAAGTGATAGTTGGGATTTTTTCATCAATTTGCTGTCTGTCAATCAAACAAGCGAGTGGTTCTTCGGTAAGTTAGAAGAAGTCTGACTTTCTAATGTTGGTAATCATATGCCCAATAAAAACAAAACTTATAAAAGTTGTAGAATATGTAGCACTAAAGCAGCAGAAAAAAGAACCAAATATGAATGTTCGTCATGCTAGGTAGGTAGAAAAATAAGGTGGGAAAAATATCTCTCACCTCCAAAAAATTAAAAAAAAAGTTAAATAATCAATTAAAAGTCAAATTAACGTTTACAAATAACAATTATCGTTGTTAGTATATTTTGTTTATGTCCATGAAGGGGTTAAAAGTTGTTAAAATGTTATTGCAGATTGGAGGGCGTTATCGTCTTTATAATAATGGGATGTCTATGTCCTCTAAAAAACCCCTTTCTGGTATAAGGTAACACACTATAAAGTGTGTTTTTCAGTTTTTTACATTATTAGGGTCAAGAAAAACTTCTCCATCTACCAAAAACTCAAATTGCGAGTTAATTCAATGACATTTATTCCAGGACTAGAATAGCAATGAATTTGTTGGCAGTTGTGCTGAAATAAGCCAGCTGGATTAAAAAGTAGATCACCAATTCAGTTATTAGATTGGATCTCTTACTGAATACAGTGAATTTCAGTTTCAGTTCACATTATTCCACTTGCAATCCGGCGCTGGTTTTTATTAGTGCACTGGAATGGTGCTAGAATAATTGGTGAACCATTGAAAACCTCCAAAAATCTCTACATACATATAGGAGAAGGTTTCCAACTAAACACTCACACTGTACATTTAGTGTTTTCAATTATCTAAATAATTTAGAAGCGTGTGCTGCCATGAACATAATTAAAACTAATATCGAAACAAATGGGAAATAAGATAAAAACAATTGGATAATCTGCGCAACGTCTTATGCTCTAATTTAGTCAGTAAATAAGAATATTATTGAAAAATTGTCTGTTTAACAATAATTTGTGTTTTGATGTTAGACGTAGCGACTGATGATATATTTACGTTGTTGCATCTGGTCGTAATTTCTAATAAATTTTAGTGCACTTTGGATTGAATTTGGATTATAATCGTTTAAGTAAGTAAATAAAAATTATAATTATAAGATACGTTCCGTAGCCTTCTAAAATTAAATAAAACTAAGACAAAAACGAAAAAGTTAGCAAAAATTAAAAGAAATAGGCTGCATGTGCATGATAAATTACAAGTCAAGTCAAGTCAAATTTATTGATCACATGCGACATTATACAAAGTACATGTATGAGACAAGTCAAAGTTACAGACATACATCTTAAAAGTATATAAATCAATAAACACGATAAAAGATACTTAAAAGTTATTTTTAGAATATGGCTCTAGCTACACACCTCCGAAAGTTTGGCTGATGTAAATTCATTCGTATATCTATTGGTAATTTGTTAAAGAAACTTATGGCTGCATAATGTGTGCTACCTTTCAACAAAACAGAACGATGTTGTGGAAGCATAAAGTGATTGTCTCCGAATCTTGTTGAATACACATGGTTAAATTGAAATTTATTAAATTCATAAATTTTGCTATGTAAATACATTATACACGAAAATATATACAGACCAGAAATTGTAAGAATATTGTTTTGTCTAAAGATGCTTCTACAAGAATCTCTAAATTTCATTTTACACATTATCCTAATAGCTCTTTTCTGAAGTACGAATATCTGCTCTAATTCAGAGGTACAACCCCAGACTTCAATGCCATATTTGGCTATTGAGTAAAAATGGGCAAAGTATACTGTTTTTAATACTCATGTATGAAAGAGACGTGAAAGAATTCTCAATACATAACATGCGCTACTTAATCTGGATTTCAAGTTGAAAATGTGGTTTGAGCATTTACAATTACTGTCTAGAAGTACCCCCAGCAACTTCGTGCAGTCTGTTTTATCTATTGCTGCTTCTATAGTGGCTTGATGGTTTAATAAATTATTTGACGTGAAAATCATATACTTTGATTTCTCTTCATTCAAAACTAATTTGTTGGATAAGAAATAACTATTGATGGTGGATAGTATCTGTGTAGTTTTATTTTGCAAATTTTGATCAGACGTTCCTGTGACTAAAATGTTTGTATCATCCGCATAACTGATGATGTTAACCCCAGTCAGTGAATTAGTTACCAAAGCTATATCATTAATACTATAAAAAGTAGAGGACCCATTACACTAGGTTAGATGTTATCTTTACTTTTTGTCTTCTATTCTCTAGGTAGGAAGTAAACCATTTTAGAACTACACAACGAATACCAATACCCTCAAGTTTTATTAGCAACAAATTATGATCCAAAGTGTCAAAAGCCTTGGACAAATCGAGAAATAAACTACATGCCTTCTCTCGTCTATCCAAAGCATCCAACACTAAGCTGACGAAATTTGCAAGAGCTGTAGTTGTAGACTTAGAAGATGTAAAACCATGTTGAAAATTATGCAAGACACTACGCTTTTTTAGGAATGCGTTCACTCTAGTATAAACCAGAGTTTCAATTATCTTTGAAAACACAGATAAGAGACTTATGGGACGATAGTTGTTAAGGTCATCTTGATCACCACTTTTGAATAAAAGGATTACAATAGATAGTTTAAACATACTAGGAAATATTCCTTGTTGAAAAGAGGCATTACAAATATCCGTCAGTGGATCTGCGAGAGCATGAATGCGTTGTTTTAATAACTTAGGGAAAATCTGATCAAAACCACAACTGTGTTTGGATTTAAAACTTTCGACTATACTAGTTATTTCCTGTGGGTTAGTTGGATATAAAAACATAGAACAACTATTACGGTTTTTTGATGCTGATGTAAACCCACCTATTTTAGTAGGATCCAAAGCGGCAAGTAACTTTGGAGCCATTTCAACAAAATGGTGGTTAAATTTGTCTGCTAAATTACCGTTACTTCGAATATCTGAAAGAAATTAAACTTCAAAAGGAAAGTAATAGGTACATATAATTCTACATTTTCATTTTTAATCATTATCGCTATCTGATAATGGTTTCCACCGTTTGCGAATGGGCTTAAAATCATCTTCATCGCCAGAAGAAACTGTCTCTGCAATAGATATTTGTGGTAAAGGCGACGGATTTTCACAAACTTCATTCTGGTTCTGTGTAGGTCTTCCTTTTCTGACAATGTAATCAGTAATTAAACTTTGCGATATTATATAGCTCACGATATCCTGTAATTGAAAATCTCGTTCAGAATTGGGGTCATTAATAACTAAATGATTTTCTAATTTACTGCAAAGTTGAAGACTTTCTCGAATTAATTTATCAGTAAGGGAGGTTGGATTTTCTTCCTCGCCATTATCATCTTCTAGACTCACGACGTCATTTAAAGTTAGATCTAAAGTTTGATCAACAATATCATGGTCACTTAATGCATCATTCACAAGCAATTCATCTATATTATCGTGGCTGAAGGTATTAAAACCATCTCCGCCAATTTTAGGTGTCAAATTAATTATTTCATCTGATAGTGTCGATGTTTTAATGGTTGCATTGCTTGTTACACATTGTAACCGTTTCAAAAGATTTAAAAGAAAATCATTATAATTTCGATTATTTTTTTTTTAATAAAACTACTAACCCCATCTATCTGTCAAGTACCTGTAGCCGACTTAAGGATTCTTCTGTAATTCCCAAATATATCCGGTAGATGAGCCCATTCATCAACTTGTCACTCACGCCCAGAATCAGAGCGCCAAGATAGCGTCTCCCTCTTTTCTCTTAAGAACGTCCAACCTTTAAGACGTGTTTCCGAAGTGGGTCTCATTTAGAGGTGAGCTAAGAAATCCTTTTCTTGTCCATATTTCAGATAGATATTTATTTTTAGACCCTTATTGGAGAGGCTATAATGCTGATATATTTCTGATACATGTCTCAAGATAATATTGGTATGGAGTTATTCCAAATCCTGGTCCAATAGCCATATTTTTTTTATGGAATACCTAACCCCTCTTATCTAGGATGATGGTGGATTGATATAGGATGTAGCCGAATCAATGGTTTTATTTGGTTGACTGATTAAATAAGAAAAGAAACAGAGCAGATTCAGGTTGTACCAATTTTTATTATATCTTCTTTCAAGAAAACGGGAAATGATTATGAACTCAAAGAATGAAAATATAGTGAAGTGTTTTAATTTTATTTAAAGGTTTAATTTCTCTATTATTCCTAGTTGATAAATAACTATATTATTTTCAATATAAACAAATTTTGAAATTTGGGGTTAATATATATATATATATATATATATATATATATATATATATATATATATATATATTCATTTTCTTTATAACTAATTCTTAATTTAATACGATACAAAGCTTTTTTGTTTATGATAATGTAAACATAAAATGGTATTTTGGTATCCCTTTGGGATGACATAACTTTTAATGTTTTCTTTTTGTTCATTACTCAGAAATAATAAAGTATAGTTTTCTTGTAAACCTTCGATAAATCTTAATTTTTTCTTTGCTCATCCCCTTCGAGAATAAACCAGGGGTGGCGTCCAATAATAAATTATAATTTCATATTATCTAATTGTGCTTGGATTTAAGATACGATATAGTTTCTATATGTTTAAAAAAACCCCGCCCAACACTCTTCGACATCGAGCGATTCTGGCCTTGCATATATCATTGTAGTACGCCGTGCTACAACATTCTGGCTAACCTTTCTCCAACAGACATTTAAAGTTCTTGATCTTATTTGAGCGGAAGCAGATGTAACATGAATCAAACAATCAAACATTGAAAATTGCTTCCACATTTCTTTTACTGTTAAGGGCTCATTTTTAGTTTACTCACGATGGATTTGTCAGTTGCCTTTATGTAATATTTTTTAAATGTTGCAATTATACTTTGATCTAATGGCTGAATAATGCTTGTTGCATTGGGCGGAAGAGATACTATTTAAAAGTTTGGATGTTCTAAGTGTGGATGACCTGCAGTATTGTCAATAATTAATAAAACTTTTGTTTGTAGTTGCATTCTGGAAAAATAGCTGTTGTCACCCAGAACTACTTGTTAGCCATCCAATGCACTGTCAGTTATTTTAAATCTTTGCCTTTTAAAACAAGTGGTCTAGATTCATTTATTAAGAGCGGTTTCCATCCAAGACATCCGATCTCCTGATGCATTGCTAAAAAGTAATAATGTTACTAGATCTTTACTTGCTTTATTATTATATTAAAGAGAAATGGGCTTGACGAGTCACCCTGTCTGACTCCGATTTGTACTGATACACACTGCGTTAGTTTTCCATTTATCTTTGCCTGTATTTGATTATAGAAGTAGATGTTTTCGATGGTTTGTATAATATTGATTGGTATGTTTCTTTTATACAGTAGGTGTAAGACGTCTTCGACTTGGATGCGATCGAAAGCCTTTGTCAGGTCTATAAAACATAGATATGCTGGTTTATTGTGCCCGATGGCCTTTTCTGTGATTTGTCTTAGTACAAATACGTCGTCTACGCAGGATCTTCCGGATCTGAATCCTTGTTGTTCATCTGATAAAGTTGTTAGTTTATTGATTTTCTTGGTTAGGACTTTTGTGGTAAGCTTAAATGCGATGTTTAGTAGATTTATACCTCTATAATTGTTGGGGTCTTCATTTCAAAAAGGGGAATATTTTCACAAATATAAAATAAAGATATTTTTAAATTTAGTTTTGACATTTTAGTAATTTGGTTTGCAATTTATTAAACGAACATCTTTTTACCAAATTGATAAGATATTTTAAAACATCCATTTTCTCGGGATTCACTAGGTGTCCTCAAAAAAAGTAATTCAAATTTTCCAATTGTGGTTAATTCTCGTTAAACATTCATTAAGGTAGTTAGTGGTTATAAAACAACAATCTAACCTTTACAAGTTTGTTAATGATTGCCAGGCTAATGATCTTTGATAATATATTATTAATATTTTATATTAATAAATATAAAAATTTATCGATCATGGTAGCAGTAATTGTCCTATATCTTTTATGTAACTATGTATATTAATAATCAACTCAAATAAAAGTTGCAGATATTAAAAATTTTTAATTTGAGAGTTTCAAAACTAAATTTTGAAAAAACCCTAAAAAAACCCTTATTTTTGCAGTAATTTATAAAGGTTAATATTGGCTTGTTTGGTTAATACTGTCAGGAAATATTGATAATAAAGAAGATGGTCGGTTTGGAGAAGTCCTAGTTTGTCAGCTAGTTCTTGGTGGATAATCTTTCCTAGTAGCGTCCTAATGGCGTTCTTGATAATCACAATCATCTCGACAAACGTCTGGCAGCCCCCAGTAAGATGTTGGATGGTTTCTTGGGCTTGACATCCATATCGGCATTTGTCATTTTGGACTTGAGGATCTTTAACAATATATTTCAGGTAATTTTTAGTTGGAATAACCTGATCCTGAATGGCAAGTAGAAAGTGGTCAGTTTCGGGAAACATCTTTCCTGATGTCAAAAAATAGTTCGATGCTGTATTGTCGACATATTCTTCGCTGATCTCATTGAGACGGCGCCCATGCAGAGGTTTACTCATCCAGGTACGCATTTTTTCTTGCTTAGTCAGATGGTTTATGCGCATTTCTTGTTCTCTCAGTTTTAGCGGCGTTGTATCATCTACTGCGCAAATTGCTCGATGTAAGATAGATGTCTCAGCCTGCACCTGAAAATAAGTTCTTAAATTAGCAACCTGTTTATCCAATTGCTCACCTATGTCTATAAGTCCTCTTCCCCCTTGATATCGCGGTAATGTTGTTCTCTCTACTGCACTGCGTGGATGGTGTTTTTACGCCTTTGTGAGAAGTGTTCTTATTCCTGAAGACCCTCTATATCCGTTTTTGACCACTTTATAATACCAAATGAGTAGCTCAGCGCGGAACAGGCGTATGTATTTAATGTCTTAAACAAATTTTTACTATTAATATGTCACCGATTTAGTTATCTTACTCTTCATACGAACTCGGAAGTTAGTTCGGTTTTCATTAGTTTATGGTCAATTTTTTGCTCTTGCTGTACTCCGAGATATTTGTACATATCATTTTCACCCATTGCCTCCATGTTTTGGCCATCTTGCATATCGAAACATATGGGCTGAACCTTTCCTCTGACTATATTTAGTATACGGCACTTGTCTAGTCCAAAATGCATACTGATATCATTTGAGAAAGTTTCTACAGTTTTTAGCATCTGATCTAGGTGGTTTCGAGTGGAAACCGTTAATTTTAAATCATCCATATACAGCAGATGGTTAATCTTCGCCACAACAGTGTTGTTATTTTTGATGCTAAATCCTGAGTCAGTGGAGTTCAGCAACTGAGATAGTGGGTTCATCGCTAGGCAGAACTAAAGTGGACTCAACGAGTCTCCCTGGAAAAGGTCCCGGTTAATAGGGATATCTTCAGCTTCGATATTGGTTTCACCAGGTATTTAAAGGTGAATTTTAGTCTTGCACTCTGCCATTATATGCTTTAAAAAGGTCATGAGATTATATATTTTCAATATAGTCGAGAGTCGATAATAAGTTGTTTTTTGCAGCCCATGGAGCCCTTAGCGCATCCTTTCTGTTGAGGCTCTATGATATTATTCAGAGCACAGTGTTGGTAGATACGCAGGGTCACACAGGATGTGACCAATTTGTACAAAGTTGAAAGACAAGTAATTGGGCGGTACTTGGCTGGATCTTGGGTGTTATTTTGATCCTTCGGTATTAGATAAGTGGTTCCCTGAGTAAGAAATGATGGTATTTCCTGTGAATTAGAAATAATATTATTAACAAATACTGTTTAAAGCTCATGAACACTCCAAAACTTCTTTAGCCAAAAGTTTTGAACACCGTCTGGTCCAGGAAATTTACAGTTCTGAAACTCTTTGATAATGTTTGAGACTTCTTCAGTGGTGAAAGGTTCATAAGGAATATTCCTGTAAAATTATTATTATTATTAACTTACTTTGACCTTTAATTATGGCTTATTCCCATTTAAATAGTAATTATTATTTTAGAATTACATAAGCCCAAAATACTTATAGAGAAATGATAGAACAAAATTTGAACTTGGATTTAGGTCTTGGAAAATTCAAAAATAATATTTTTTAGTGTATTTTTGTGTTTTTGAGCCCTAAAAATCGTAATTTTGCGTTTTTTCAGTTTTAAATTGTTTATAACGCGAAAACTATCAAGTTTACAGAAAAATTACAAGAGGCCTATTTTGTTTACAATGGCACAAAAAATAAAAAAAAATTGTCCGAGCCGAAAAAATTCATTGTTACAATTTATTAAAAAAAAATTGTTTAAAAAAATTTTTGTTTTGTTTATATACCTTTTAGGACCTTCAAATACCTATAGATAGAAGATTTTTTTGGCTATGTTTTTTTCTTTACTGGTCTAAGAACCCTTCACGCATTTGCTTAAAATATCCAAAACATACACAGTCGATAAAGAAGTGGTATACCTATATGACCACAATGACTTTTCGTTTATCAATGACAACGATATTAAAAGAAAAATAGACGCAATTAAACTTTTTTTTTAAACATAGCGTGTTAAAAGTGTTATTAGATTTTAGCATAATTAGCAGTAATTTTTTATATTTCCGGAAACAGTTTCACTCATGTAGTGCGAAGCAAAAACGAAACAAATCAACCGAAATTTCTTCTCGTTGTAATTAATAAAGTAAAAAGTAAAATAATTGACAGTAGAGAAATCATAAATTACGTTTTATAATAATGCGAACAATGACGGTTTATTAGTATTTGCCTACGGAATGCAGCCCGCAGGCAGAGGTACGTTATAATAATAAAAAGAAAGTATGTATAACTTTTCTTCTTTACTTTTGTTGCATCGAGAGAGAAAATGAAATGTCTATGTAAATATTTTAATTTGTTACACGAAACTGCATGTCTCTTTGAATCATTGGGGACATTAAAGTTGATATATTAATTCGTCGACTAATAGTCTAGGGGCAAATTGGGGGTTTCATGGCCGATTGAGCTCCATCGAGATTTTACAAGTGTCTTTTGTGTATTTTGACCCGCTGAATCCGAATCTTCGACATGATATTCCGAATTTTTAAGCAGGAACTTGTTATTAACAATTTAATTGTTTAAATGCTCATAACTAATGAACTTATGAAGATACTTCCTTTTTTCAAATCATGTTTTGTTTCTTAAAAAAAAAAAAAACAAACCAAACAAACTTTGAAAATTAAAATCCAATCCATTGGAAGCCGAGATATTGCAAATTTATTATTAAAAAATAACAATTGATAAAATTGATAAAAAATAACTATAACAGATATTATAGCTTTGTTTTTGCTCAACGTAAAAATATTTAAAGTCCCTTATTTTAGAGCTATGATTATAAGCTTTAAAATGAATTTTGAAAATTAAATTTGATCAATTTTTGACAAAGTAGTATAAGTTTGAAGTATACAACTTAGGTTTAAAACCAATTGAGTTTGTTTATAACGATTTTTCGGTGGTATAAGATCAAAAAATTTAGTATCATGTTAGAGAGGACTACAGTACAATGAAAAACGAGTATTTTGAGCTTTACTAAACTCATTTTGCGCTTAACTCACACCAGGAGTGTCGCTCGTTCGCAAGTGTACTCGCACTTTGGAATATTAATAATATATCTACCAAAAAATAACATCTACGAGTCTGGTAGATCTCAAATTGTTTTAATTACTTACTTACTTACTCCGTGGCGTTACAACCCTTCGTGGGTTTTAGCCTACTAGACAACATGCCTCCATTGTTTTCTGTCTTGAGCAACTTCCATCCAATTCTCCACACCATAGTGCTTAGGTCTCCTGCTATATTATCTCGCCACCGGAGACGAGGGCGTCCGCGCGGTTTCCTTCCAGTTGGTACTTTCTCCCACACCAGTCTTACTGTTCGTTCGTCAGAACGTCTTCTGAGGTGTCCTGCCCATTGGACTCTTCTGGACTTTATTTCTTTTATGATGATGGCATCTGGGTAAAGTTCTTCGAGGTCTTTGTTACTTCTTATCCTATATTGTCCTGATGCTTCATCCAACACAGGGCCAAAAATCTTCATTAGGATTTTTCTTTCCCAAACACAGTCTCTCTTCGTTTGCCTTTGTTATCGTCCACGTTTCGCTTCCATGCATCACAACGGGTCGTATGATTGTTTTATAGAACTGTATCTTCGTAAGTCTTGTTAGTTGTTTCGATTTTATAAGGTTTTGGAGGACAAAAAGACATCTGTTGCCGGCCTGGATCCTATTGTTTATTTCCTGTGATCCGTGTTCATTAATTGTTTCTATAATAATAATTGAGATTATAGTCTCATAGTGCCCTCTGATATCTCGTATATTGCTATACGTTCATTAATACTGAAGATACTGCCCTTTTGGTAGTTGCCTTGTTTGTTTTTTTATATCTTACTACAGTGCTAGTCAAAAGTCCATTCCCCCCTCGTATCTGTTGAACGGTCATACTTATAATAGTGAAATTTGGAGGGAGATGATAAACAGACGTAGGCTCCTTAACTAGTCATAACAAGTTAATAGTAACAGATGACGTTACAGCGCCACTGTGACTGATAATTTTAAATGGGACCTTATGGCAAGTGATACCTCGTTGAAAAGTATTGAAAATACCTATTCAATTATACTAATTTTATTTGAGTTTAAGCTCATTTTGATGAATAAATTAAATAAATACTAAACTTGTAGTTTCGCATTTAATTAATAAATATTGAAACCTCCGCCTCAGGTAACTTGTCAAAAAGTTGACCACTATTTAAATGGGAATAAGCCGCAAATAAGATTAAAATTTATTGACGTTTCAATTTCCACTTCGTCTCAAAAATTTGAGAACGATTTTGGTGGATTTTGGCCTTCTTTTTTTTTCTATCTTAATATAATCCTTATCCCCTCTCCAATAACAACGGAGAGATGATGTAATTCCGGCGCTGGGGTTTTCATTACTGACAGACAGACAGAATAAGCAAATTATATATACATCGATGAGTGCGTCAAGACCCGGTAAAATAACTCAGAAGATGGAAAACACAATATGTTGTGAAATAAAAAGAGATGAAACTAGTAGAAGTGGGAAATTATCGATAGAAACCTATAATCTACATAACATTACCACTATCAGTAGTTTCTCACTTTTATGGCTTCAGTATAACGTTGAACATTAACGAACATCTACGAACTCCTCTTGGAGCGGACACGGATACAGAATTTAAAAAAATTACGTACAATAGACTGAATTATCGATCGTGCTGGTGTCGGCTTATTTGGAAACATATTTACAAATTTGTTGTCTAATCATGTTGTCAAAAACTCTTCTCGATGTGTTTGATCGTTTGATGTTTTGCTGCCGCAGCTGGTATCCTACTCGCACGCAACTCACTTCATAAAAGAGTCGCGTTGACAACTCCAGTGTTGTCAATTGTGGTGAAAATTATTACTTATACAGATTTTAAAAAAAGTGAAGAATTGATATCAACACGAAGAATTAGGTATTTATTGACGATTTTGACGATAAACAATCTTCATCGGTTTATTTTTCATTTAAAACTGATGACTGTTAAACTGGAAATACAATAAATCCGTAAATTTTATATTTTGCGCAAGCGCATCAACTAGGTCAATTTCAAATTACTGTATTTTAGCGAAAACTGCATCTAAATGAGTTTAGTATAGCTCAAAATGTTCGTTTTTCATTGTACTATAGTCCCCATTAATATGATACTAATTTTTTTGATCTCATACCACCAAAAAATCGTTATAAACAAATTCGATTGTTTTTTACACCTAAATTATATATTTTAAACTTATATAACTATGTCAAAAATCGATAAAATTTAAATTTTCAAAATTCATTTTAAAGTTTATAATTATAGCAAGCAAAGTTATAAGCCAAAATGTCTGATATAGTCGATAATTTGTTATTTATTTTTTACCACTAATAACGGTTTATAACGGTCTATGTTATTCCCAATTCCCAGTCTCCACTGTGTTCTATTTTGGCATACTTCTTCATTTAGCGCACTTTCTGCAATTTCACCGTCGATACCCTCTCTAAAACTTATTCGTGGTCTATCTCTTCTACCTCTTCTTTATTCTGCTTAGTCTAGTATTTGATTTGTTAACGGATCTTCTCCCATTATCTGAACCACTTCAGTCGTTTGTATTTTACGTGGTCAATCAGAATCAATGTATTTTCAACGTTCATAAATCTCCGGATATAAATCATTGATCTTCCAGCTGACCTTCTCCAGAAGTCCATTTCAGTGGCTCCAAAAGTGTTTTGTGTGTTTTAGTTTTTAGTGGCTAAACTTTGCAACCATATGTGACAATACTTTGTATATTGCTCTGGTATATCCTTTTTTGTTTTCATTGAAGATATTTTTGCGTCACAAAATTTTTGCCCATTCATGACTTTATGACTTTTCTTCGTCGCATATTTCTGTAATTCACAGGGTCCCATCATCTGTCAGTTCATGCCGAATATTTGTACGTTTAGTTATATTGTGTATGTTCACCATCATTATAAATGAGATGATAAAAGATGAAGGTGTTGTTTGTTATACTACCTAAAATAGAAAAAAAAACTTATTTACATTGTAAATCGTTATTTAATTAAAAAGTTTATAAATAATTATCACTAAATAACGTTATTTTTAGCGGTCGTATAAGTCTGCATTTGGTAAAAACCACGACACTTGTTAATACTTCTTTTTAATAGAACTGTTAACACCTTTTGTAAAGTTTTCGTTTTTTGTTACAGATTATGCTAAAATTTCTTCTGGTGGCAGCATGTACGATATACAATTCAATTATTATTCAGGGTAAGTTCATATTGTTTGCTTTTACTTAATTTTATAATTGCATAAACAACAAAGTCATAAAAGACATTTCGAAAACTATTTTCTTGTGTTATTTTTCTTCTATAATTCGTCTTTAAATTCTTCTAATAATTTAATTTTTATCTCTCTGTTAATAATGATAATTCAGACATGGTATATTACAGTTTAAGATTGTGTACAGTGCTAGCGAAAAGTTCCCTTCCCGCCTCGTATCTTTTGAACGGTGATACTTCTTATAGATGGTATTACAGAGCCACTGTGATCGATATTCGGTCATAATAATTTTGTTTGAGTTTAAGCTCATTTTAATGAATAAATGAAATAAATACTAATATTATATATGTTTCGCATTTAATTTGAGCATATTTTCGCTCGATATTCTTCCAATGTTATTTTTATTGGTCTGAATAGCTTTGTTAATTTGTCGTGGTTTTTCATTTCACAATTTATTTTTCTCAGTGCAGTCAAAGGCTTGTTCGAAATCTACGATAAGGATGTGTAGTTCTGTGTTGTACTCATTTCATTTCTCTATTCTGTTTTCTAGCCTACAGGCATATCTTCTCTGACTATCCTCTGATCCCATACTATGATAAATGATCGTAGAGATTTCGTCTGGAGCAGGTGCTTTTTTTCTGCTTCATTTTTTGACTTTTAGAGATATTCTTCATAGAATAGAATAGAATAGAATTTAGTTAGAGAATATACAAAAATAGTTTTATTTTTGATAAGTCAAAGAAATAATACCAATTTTTACATACATACATATAAAATGTTTGCGAATTTAAATACATATTACAAACAGATATTTAATATTAACAATTTAATAAACGACAAACACACTAAATAAAAATATAAAAACATGAAATATCGTCAGAATAGGCAAATACCCTGACCAAACTAGTACTATTGTGTAAAATATGTACTTAGGTACCCCGTTTTTTAATAGAAACAATGTTTTAAAAAATGTGATTTGATTTTAAGCTTAAACGATAATAAGTGAAGACTTTTTACTTCATCTGGTAAAAAGTTCTAATTCCAGAAATAAAGGTTTACCCTGTCCCCTATACTCTGCTCTTGCAAGTATCTTCACTACTCTGTTTTGCAGTTTAAAAATTCCATCTGCGTGATAAGAATTAGTCCAAACAGTTATTCCGTACTGTAGATGGCTATGGAATAATGCAAAGTAGCACATTCTAAGGGTACTTTTAGGAATCATATAAACCAAGTTGCGTATTAAAAATATACTTGTAGCAAGTCTAGAACTCAAGTAATCTGTATGAACACTCCAATCCAAATTATCATCTAGAAAGATTCCTAATAGTTTAACACTATTTCTTGTATAAACTAGTATATCATTATGTATAAACTAGTTTTTTGCTTTCTGGGTATCACTATCTATTTTAATTTTTAAATTATGCTGATTAATATCAGTATTAATGAGAGTTGTATCATCTGAGAAGAAAACTCATTTTATAGGAAAAGTGTAGTGAAATAAATCGTTCAGATAAAAAAGAAACAAAGGTCCTAATATTGAACTTTGAGGAACCCCATATTCGACAGTGTTAAACTCAGAATAGCTGTTATTAAGAAGAACTATTTTACTGTTTTCTATTTGTTAAGTATGCTCTAAATAGATTAAGAGTATTTCCCCTAATACCGTATTTATGCATTTTTTCCAACAGTAATTCATGCGAAACAAAGTCAAAAGCTTTGGATAAGTCACACAATGTCAAAGACACAAAATGACATTCCTCCAAGCCATCAACTATATCTCTCACAATTTTCTGTATAGCTAGTGTAGTGCTACAATTTTATCTAAAGCCATCTTGATTACAGTGAAGTATTTTGTGTTTTTCTAGATATTCTATCAAACGAACATTTAGAATACTCTCAAAAATTTTGCTGTAAATGGGAATGATTGAGATGGAACGATAATTTCCAATTTCATCTAACGCTCCCTTTTTGAACACTGGTAGTTTTTTTCTTACTTTTAATACATCTGGAAAAATCCCTTCAGTAATACAATTATTATGTATAATTAATTTGTCAATAATTACATCGATTGTTTCCACAATTATTTTTTGGTTTAAGAAATAAAAATCAGTGCAGTGTGAATTTTTTAATCTATGCAAAACATTCCTGATTTTAGTATCACCAAATTGGTAATAAAAATAAAGAGTCGCAAGGAGAGTGTACATCCCTAAAAAAAATATGTGGCTACATTTTCGTTTCTGGAATTACAAGAACTTCTAATATGTCTAGCTACTGAAGTAAAGTAATTATTGAAATCGTTTGATGTAATCGATCTTGGACGGACTTTTTTATTTTGAAATTTATTTCTGTGATAATTTATAACTTTCCAACTGCCACGAGATATATTTTCTGAATTGGAAAAGAAATTCTCAGAAGCCAGTTTTTTCTTTAATGATATTGTTGATTTATAGTGCTTGTTCAACTTTTTATACTCACTATATCCCTTTGTAACATCAGCAATTATCTTGACTGTGGAAAAATTTTCTCGCATTACTATTAGCTTATCATCAAACCAAGAAATTGGAGCTTTACTATGAGTTCGTGATTATTTTATTGGAAAATTAATTTCAGTTAACTTTACGAGTACATACATTTCGGTAATAAATTGAGCTAATTCTGTTGCTGTTTTGAGAGAAACAACTGAAGCCCAGTCACCGTTATTTAACGACTGTTTTATCAGGATGCCGTTACTTGTTATATGTCTTCTGTATGTATTAGCACTATGACTTTTTCAGATTTTGTTTTTAAGTAGAGAAATTGAGCAAGATGATCAGAAATACATGGGTCCACAATTCCACAACCAACTATTTCACTGCTTATATTTGTTAAGGTGTTATTTAAACAAGTTGCTGATCTATGTGTGATTTTAGTAAATTCATTAATATTTATGGTTAAGCCAAAAGTAGAAATTAGATCACGGAAACTGTTTAGTTCATTAGAAGCTTTTTTTGAAATCACTGTTGAAATCTCCAATTATTATTATTTCTAAAAAATTAACACGGCAAAACACCAATAACTTTTCAAATAGATCTAGAAAAAATTATAAAATTCCCTTTTCCGGTTCTATACACTTACTAAAATAGTTTTAATATCTATAATTTCTAATGCATAAAATTCACCCTCATTTTCACATGATATATCATTTAAGCAAATTGGTCGTGTAGAGATTTTATTATCGCTAAAAATTGCATATGCTGGGGTTATCTCGTTATCTATTCATTTATGGCATATTCTTCTTCCTTTGGGTTTACGTTATTTTCATGTAGTTAGGCGAAGTGTTTACCATATTCTTATGTAGATTTTAACCACTAACCTACATTTCCTTTGCTTTAATATAGGCAAATAGTTCAGCACTATCTTTGCTATTATCTTGCGAATCTTGTCACCATTCATGCACCTACTATCTTTTTGTTTTTACACCATTTGTCTGCTTCTTTTTTCCCTTTTATTCGTTTGGGCGATTTTTTTAGTTGTTATGGCTATATACTGTGGCTTTGGTGTTTTTAATATAGTTAAATTTAATTTTATTATCCCACTTTATTTCATTGTTAATTCAATATTTTTAGCCTTTCCGATGGTTCAAGAATCTCAAGGCATTTACACAATAACAGCAGAAGATATAAGTTCCTCCAGCTCAGAATCAAAGGAAACATTCACAGATAACTGGAACTACAAGTTGGAACATAGTAAAGTACCCATTTTGGCGAACATCGTTCGGAATCATACTCTTCCACCACCGGGCAATGGCAGTGTAAGTATGTATTATTTTGATTGCCATTTTAAAAATTTTTAAGTATGTTTTTATTTAAGAAACTAGATCGAAAATCAATTTACCAACTTTTACAAAATTTATTATTGCTCAATAGCAGTTATTCTCAAAATACATCTTTAGTTATTAAAATTATACACAATCAATATCAATTATATCGGTGAGAGTCATGCCTTTGTAGCTTCTACCAGTCTCTATCCGCAGTGTAAAAATCATTATTGTAAAGGCATGTTTTTTAAATCTCATTCTATTTCATCTGTATTCTTCCTTTTTCATTATTTTATGCCAATATAATATTTTTTCATTTCCCTAGTTCATCTTCTTTTAATTTTTATGTGTAATATTTGTCATTGCACATATATAGGAAGTCCTATAGATAGATAGTTAGTTAACTAGCGAACCATCTCGACATCGAGTTTTTTAAATGAAATTTTTATTTTGCGAGAAAAATTAAGAGATCAATACAAACAATATAAGCAAGAATATACATAACATTCATCAATAATAATGCAAGTAAAAAGTGTATTAAATATCACGAAATATTTCGTCGAAAACAATGTTTTTTGTTACAATGTTATCATTTAGCAGTTAATTTTGCATGCTGATCACGAATCCGGTGTCAGATTTGCTCTATCTTGACGTTTTATGCGCGTTTCGGGTCACTTCCGGTGTCGGATCGCAACCGGAAGTACATATTTAGATTCGTCTCGACGAGACCTTTCGATCCATATATACATTGTGGGGTCTAAAACTTAAAGTAAATTTTAACTTCCGGTCATCTCAAAACCGAAAGTGAATTTTTGTACCAAAAGTATATCTTGACAATCTCACACGTAATACTAATAATATTCCGAAAAAATATTTTAATTATCTAATATGGTTTTTGAGTAAAGTGGTGGACAAGAAAAGGGCTTAGCGTTTTAGTATATAAGATTTAGACATTACAAAATATGGAACAATACATTAAAAATCTTTCAACATTAGATTTGTTCTTAGAAAGATTAATATAGATCAAGCTCTGTATTCTCTTAATGGAGAGAAGATAGAACGTGTAAACCTATTTAAATAACTTGGCAACTAGTTAACTGTAAATTGTGACTGTGATAAAGAGATAATACCCAGGATCAAAATATCACGTAAGGCTTTTATGACCTGGAAACCTGTTTTATGTAACAGAAACCTGTCGATGCATATTCGCAAGAAAGTCCTGAAATGTTAAGTGTGGTCTATCCTATTACATGGTTGTGAGTCATGGACATTAAAAACCGCAATGCTAAACAAATTAACAGCATTCGAAATGTGGTGCTATCACGGATCCTAAAAATATGTTCTTAAAATGATGAATTCAAAACGCCTGTCCATAAACATCATAAAGAGAAAAAAAAAATAGAATACTTCTGTCTCTCCATATAATTAGATTAATTACCATCTAATTCGCCTTTTAATATAAGGAAAGTAGAGAGAAAGAGTTGGATTGGTCGAAAGAAACTTTGATGACGGCGTTATATTACGCAAAGGTGTGGGTCCACAGTAGAAGAATTATTTTGGGCAGCAGCCACTAGAGAAAGGTTTCATGAAATTGTAAATATGATGACGGCCAATGTCTGAATACAGCCAAGGCACGTAAAGAAGAAAATGCCGTCTGGCTCATCCTGGCTTTCTTTCCGAAAATCAAGAGCGATGACTAAAGAAAATGCTAACGTATGTTTCGAGACAAAGAAGAATCAGATCTCCATCATAATTTAAGAAAGAAGTGAACTTTCTCCTTTTTCCTGTGAGTCATACGCCATCTACCTCTCTCCAGATTTCAGTCTTCATTTTTCTTCAGTCTTCAGTCTTCCGGACTGTCTCCTGAAAAACAAGAATAACATCAAAAGAAAATAGAAACGTGCATTTAGAAAGCAGGAACAAAAAGAGAAAGATCTTCATCATGGAAGAAAGAAGAGAACTTTCTTCTTATGCCTCTTGTTTTTATATGATGATGGAAGTCTTCATCTTTTCCTTCTTTCTCTTGAAATGTAGCTTAGGATTTTCTTTAGTAGTCGCTGTCCAAGTCGTTAGTGTTTTCTTTCTTTGATTCTCTAATTTATTCTTTCTGTGCCGCTGAGAAATCTCTTCATTTCTCCATTACTTTTTCGAAATTTGACATGATCCTTTAAGTTAATCGAAAGCGAGGACATCTTCCCTTTTACCTTTTTCTCTTTTCAAGATAGTCCAGCATTCTGTCATACGTTTTTTCCACCTAAACCATAATAAAAAATGTCTAAAAACCCCAAAACATTTGAAAATACTGTGTAGTATGTAATTTTGTATAGACTTGTAACATGTTTATCCGTTTTTCTTCTGGCTTTACATGCTTTTCTTAGTAAACTTTATAATATAAATAAATACAGAAGTGGCAAAAATATAAGCCAGCAAACTTCTTCTTGACGGGCTTTACAACTCGGGGTGAATTTTCCACTATAGTCTCCCATCTTCTACGATCTTGCGCTTCCATTTCCCATTGTTGTACCCCAATCCTTGATAAATCAGCTTCAACATCATCCTTCCATCTTTTTTGAGACGGCCTACTGATCTTCTACCGTCTGGTCTCTCAATAAACATTGTCTTTAGCACTTTGCCTTTCTTTGAACTTACCACATGACCTGCCCATCTTATTCGGTTAGGTTTTATTTGTCTGACGATATTTTCAGTACCATAGAGTGTCACCAAATCAGCGTTGCGGTGCCTTGTCCACTCTCCTGTCAATTCATCTCTTTGGGGTCCAAGTATCATTCTAAGAACCTTGCTTTCAAATAGTAGCAGTATAAGCTGATATTTATTAATCAGAGCGGTTAGCGGCTAATATAGTAGCCATCTCACAAATGAATATTTGGAAAGGTATTTCGCAAAACATGTTCTCTTCTTGTGTTTATGGACCTGTTTTTATCATGTTACAGTGATAAAAAATTAAATTATCTAAAAGAAAAAACAATATGCCCTTTAAAAGCTTAATAGACCAATCTTTTAAGTGGCGCAATCTATGGGATATTGAAAAATTAACGTAATTTCTTCTTTGCGCATATTATATAACAATATTATAAAATTTTAATTGCATCTGCTAAAGAATATCTGGGAAACAAAATTATAAATTTTTATTTGTATCTAGTAAACATGTATAATATTATTATGTCTCAAAAGTAATTAGACTAAGTAGGAAATATTTTGAGAAGACACGACGTCCAATATTTTGCTAAATCATTTTTTACTCGCATGCTAATAATATAGGTGTCAAATATCATAATTTTGATAATTTATTATTATTTATGTATCGTTTATTTCACCAATTCAAATAACATCTTTTTTTGTCTATTTTAGGCCCGATTGCTGTGGGAATACGATCAAGAGAAATCCTCGCATTTGCCGCAATTCTTTGATAAAGCATTAAAATTGTTAAATTTGAAACAAGTTGCATTTGAAATTGAAAATTCGGTTATGTCAAAGGTTTCTTGTACAGCATGTAAAGCAGGTAAAATGTTTTTTAATAGTGTCAGTCTTAATAGTTATAGAAATTTGTTTTAAAACAGTATACATATACACTTCTTATTATAAATATTTCATATTACCTACTGTTTTAAAATAATCAAATTAACAAATCATTAACCAAATTGAGCTACAATCTTTAATGTCACCATTCTTCTCTCCAGTTATTATTATTTTAACAGATTATTTTTATTTACATTACTGAACATTTTGAATTTTTAGGAGCAGGTTTACTTCAGCACTACACGAGAATAGGCAAATCCGAAAAAGAAATCAAAAAAACTATCTATCAGTTCTGCGTCAATTTAAAACTCCAATCACCAAGAGTTTGTGAAGGAATTACAGAACTGTTTGCGGGAGAGGTCATTTACGTTCTCAGCAAAGTCAAAATCGGTAAGTAATGAATTATAAGTAAGTATTATTTCTGGAATTGATAGATATTTTCGACACCATGGACTGATATACGAGGCCCTTCCCATATCAGTTGGCCCAACGTTAGATTGATAAGAAAATTAAATTTTAGAGAACAAAAATAAAAGCGCAGCGTAAATTTTAGAGGTTTTAATGCATCAAACAACATTTTTGAATTTCCTAATTATAGAAAATATTTTATAACGTAATGAAAACTATTGATTAAACAGAATAATAGTAAATTAAAAAAAAACGCATAGAATATTTAATATTAACAAAAAAAAAATGTGAAAGTTTTGCACTTAGTTACATCCCCTTTATTTTTAATGACATCCACACCACAACTCTTTGAGGCATAGTTTTTACCAAGTTCTGACAAAAATCTAATGTAAACGAATCCCATATTTCTTGCAATTTTTCCTTCAATTCGTTGATGGACCTGGCAAGGTATTTTCTCAAAGCTTTTTTCATTTCGCGCCACAAAGTCTCTATCGTAGACAAGTCGGGACTGTTAGAAACCCATTCCAGAAGTGGTATGCCATGGTCTTCAATCAATTTTAAACTCTTTTTGAATTAAAAGACAAAATCTTCCGCTGATGATAAATGGTGTTCCATAATCGGTAAAAGAGATTCTTCTAAAAATTCAAATATTTGTCCGTGTTTACAATTCCATCGATAAAATGTAACTTTCCCACACCTTTAGACGACATGCTGCCTAAGATCATGACGGATGCAGGAAATTTGACTTTTCTTTTCAGACAGTCTCCAACACACACTTCAAATCTAGACTCATCACTCCATTGTATTGAATCCCATTGCGACTGAGTCCAATCTTTATGCTCCTTTGACCATCTAGTCTATTTTTCTTTTATTGTAATGTTAAAAATGGTTTTTCCTTAGCCTAAAATAAAACGAAATTTATTAAAAACGATTCGTACTAATTTTTTCAACTATAAAACTTACTTTGTAAGTACTAAATCTTAATTAGTGGTCTTCTCGGTGATATGTTGATATAGAAACGTGTCTTCCAATAACGTCACTTCATAAAACGCTTAACTCAATATAATTTGCTCGTCAATTTTTCACTATAATGCGTCTTAATGTACTTCGATCTGCTTCGGTTATTTTAGTTTCGTTTATTTCTAGGTTTTGTGACGATCGAACCTGTATTTTTGTATCTTCTGACTATATTTCTTACACCATAGCGTGACAATTGAGACCTATTCGCGATCTTCGAATTGGATTTTCCAGAATTAAAAAACCTAATAATGATTGAACAAATTTTCTCATCGATAACTTTACCTCGACCCATTGTACAATCCACGGCAAAAAGCTTTAAAATACTACAAAGTACATTTGACATTAACTGACTATAACATATTATTGTTTTGATGTAATTTTTCCATAGCTACCTCTGGATTTAACGTAATTATGAAAAAATCAACGTATGTTGACATACAGTTAATTCATAGCCAGGGCACAGAATAAATATACTCCATTCGCTTAGCTCGGCCATATTTTGACAGATTCATTGTCGGAAACCTACAACACAACAATTCCTACGTCTCAGTATTAATCGCTCAAGTATCCTACTATTGCAGACTTCTTTCTTTAAAAAAAGAAGAATAATTATTCTAAATAGTGGAAGTGTATACTAAACCCATAAATTTTGGGTAGTATATATTTAAAAGATATATTTTAGTTGTTATAATTTAACATAACTATTTATTATATGGTGCAGATAAATAAATATTGATTGTCGGTAATTCGCAAAGTTCTATTTTATTTACTATTTAGTTTGTTTACTATTAATATTGGCTACGAGTACGGGTGCTTGGTTGTATATTAATTTCCAGCCACTTTTAGTCTGTCAAAAAGTAACTAACTTCGCAAAAAAATGATTACTAAATTCACTAGACAGTTCGGACTGGGAATAGCGAACCGAGTATAACAATCAGAATCATATATACATAATATAATATTAGAAAATCAGAATGCCCACTCTCAGATGCCGCCTTTGAAGTCTGTCAGCACGCGAACGCCATGTTTTAGACGAAAACATATACTCGAATTGAGAAATTTGTGACAAGCTACGACAGAACTGTAATTTAAATTTTTAGAGATTAATAAGTTAGTACATTTGAAAGTACGAATAAAATAGTGCATATTATGTCTGTAGTTGCCGTAAATAAATTAAACCGGGTTAATTTGTCTATGCACACCAGAAAAAATGTCACTGAACAGCACTGGTTCCGACTAAAACATGGCTGATTCAGTCTGCGCGAACGAGATGCGCGTACTTATTTTTTCAAGCAGAGTGGGCATTTTGATTGTTTATTATTCTGTGGCCAGGGTTTAATGAATTATTTTTATTGTTGAAAATAAATAAAAAACCATAGGGGTAATGTTTTTAATAAATATTAATAAAAATGCCATATTAATTATGGGAACTTATAAAAACATGCAGAGTATAATTTGTTTATGGTAATCGACTTAAACTGCAAATTCCATAGGTGGGCCAACTGATATGGGAAGGGGCTCGTATAAATGACAGTTTTATGGACTTCAAAAATGCGATTTCCATAAACTTTAATTCAATTACAATTTACGCCGTTATTAATCAAAATTCAGATTTGAATGATATGAAATGATTGTAATTTCGAGACGAATCTATTCATGTAAATTTTATTGCATTTGAGTGATATTGCATTTGCCATAAGATGTGTGCGATCTCCTTTGCTTTTAGATCCATTTTAATATTTAAATACTTTATTAAAAAGTTCATAAAATTATAGATAACAAATCATCCAGAAATATAATTCTCAAACAATATATCGCCGATTCGCCTGTGGTCTGTTTTCTTTAAACTTCAATTGTCCTAACAACAACAAACAATCGACCAAATTGAAGTACATACTTCACTTAAAACCTTAAAACAGGCCTAATGGGTATGCAACTTATTATACACCGATGTATCAACTCCTTAATAAATTATATTAATGTACAAACTTTTTTTAATTCGTGAAAAATTGGAGGCCTTTAAGATTTCAATCTACCGACGAATATTACGGATACGTTAGGTTGATCGAATAGGAAATGAATGGTTTTGCATCGAATGAAAAAGAACACAGAAATAACGAAAACACTAAAAATTCGAACGTTACAATATTTCGACAATGTAAAGTGCCATCCAGATAAGTATACCTTTCTACACCATATATTACAGAGCACGATCGTCGGAAGAAGTGGCCGAGGCCAAAGAACATCCTCACTCCGAAATCTCTGAGAGTGGTATCAAGAATTATCAGCTAATCTGTTTCGAGATGCCGTAAACAAAGTTATTATTGCCAATATGATAACCAACGTTTGATAATCGGAAAGGGTACTAAAAGAACAAGAAAGAAGGAAATCTCTTAGGTGTATTTCAGATGTGAAAAATACCGAGCAAAGATCATCACATTTTAAACAATCATATAAACAGACTCTCCAATGACAATTGTATGTGTGGGGAACCATGAATTGAAATATTAATTTAAAATTTTATTTTTGACAAATAAAAGTCTGCTAAATCCAAAAAGAGCGTTTTTCAAGTATTCTTGTAATTATTTTTTCAAGTATATTTCCAATTATACTTCCACGTATTCCTTAAAATAAGCAAAAATATCTCCAATGGAAGTCTGGTCCCACTCGTGACAGACGGGCTACTCACCGCTACACAACCCGATACATTTTAATCGTGGTAACTGCCAAACGCGAAATTGATAAACCTGCGAAACTCAAATAATCGTTAAGTTTTCTGAAATTTCTCAATTATATATTAGATTACAATGAATTTTTATGTTTAGGTCCGGATGAAATATGCAGTTTTGTGATTGGTGATGCTTGCGGTGATATTTACAATCCCTACCACGAGTGGGAAGTTATGTTCCCACCAGTACCAAAGCCTACTGTAATTGAACAAAATGTACCAGAGGTAAGTACGAACTAAACTAATAATCATATATATCATTTTTTAATGGCTTTTGAATTGATTGATCCATTCAGCGTTTGATAATTTCTTCAGCGTTTCTAAATTCTCTACATGTTTATATCTTAAACTTAAATCATATTATTACTAACGATTACTTTGAATCGTCTAATCACTCACCATTACGTATTCTGTGTACCACCTGTCGTACTCTTCTCAGGAATTTGGCATTCAGCAACGACAATAAATATCCAATTAAAACAAAATGAGGTTTACTGATTGCTATATATTCACAGATTTGTTCCACAAAATGAAGGCATGGACATTAACTGTGGCAACAAGATATTTTTAATATATCGTCAGTTTTTTTCGGCCGTTCTGATGACACTATTAAGGTTCAAATCCAAGAATCAAATTCAACTGAGATTAAGATGGGGATAGAAAGCTTCAAACATCAGTCAAAAATCTAATCGAATGGGTAATCTTACCAACAAATTATCTACTGTACAAACGAAAAAACGAAAAAAGAAGTATTGAAGGAAAATACATTTTATGTCACCTCAGGTACCCAACCTGAAGCCCCTCAACATTTCGAATCAACAGAGAAAAAGCCAAAAATTACAGAAGAGAAATACTATTATATAGTTATTACCAACTTAACCTAAATTTACACAGATGCTGACACAGCGAGTGACTCCTCATTCAAAATAGGCTTAAAATCTAAAACTTCCATTGACTTATTATTTAATAAGCAAATTTGGAGACATGGTGTAAACATTAAATGGTCTATAAAATCTTCATATTCCGAACCAACGCCTCCATCTGAGTCAAATATGACTCCGAAGAACATCAGAAGTCCAGTTGGCTTGGAAAATCCAATTACCATTTTAAGCAACAACAAAAGTGAAGTGGAAAACACAAAAATAGTGATAGACAAGCAGGCTATCGAAATTTGCAAATCTAAGAATGCTTTACATTCTCATATTAACTTTACTAAGAAGGATTCTTTGGAATCATCGATAAATCTGGATCCTTTGACCCCATCAAGAGTTATATTAACCAATAACTCGAACAGTCGATATCTTCTAGCAATATTAAGGGAACTAGATATCTTGAAAGCCATTAAACTACATCTTGCTTTTCTACACAACCAACCTGCTTCAGTATGTTACGAAGAATTCACCAACACAAGCGTTAAGCTCTTTTTGGCTTCCGAAGGACTTCCCACTAAGACTGAAGATCTACGTAAAATCGTTCTAAAATTGAACGATGCCTATGGAATTGGTTCAACTGAAGTAGAAGCTGATCTTGCTGCTTTTAGGTCCTTTCTCACTTCGGAAAGAATTATTCACCTGCAAAAATCAAGGGAAAGTCACTGAAACTACTATTCCGTTGCCTCTCCTAAACGAAATTTTTAATAACGCGACGTGTTCCGTGTTAGAAGAAACCTCAAATTATTTTAGTGACGACAACATTAGCATGGTTCTGATTAATATTCATTCTATAAGATATAATAGAATTATATATTATATATTATATCAGAGATTTGGGAAGTTTTTTTTTCTAGAATAAAGGTTAGGGCCTTATTGACGGTAAATAGTTCTGCTGTAAAAATACTTGTCTTAGGAGACATTTTATAGATGGAATATTCATGGGATATCACAAAGCATGCTCCTACTTCATTTATGGTCTTAGATGCGTCCGTGTCTATAAAATGGTAATTTTTGTACTGTGTGAGAACATGGAGAAAGTGAGTTTTAAAAAAAATTGGTATCACGTTATTTTTGTTATATGCTGTAAGTTTAAGGTTACAAAGAGGAGAGGAAACAACCCAAGGGAAACAAATTTATTTCACAGATAGTATAAATGGGAGGTAGATCAATATTAAAATCGAATACGTATCTATTAGCTCGTTCATAGAAAGGTACAGGACTTTTTTGATAGACCTCCTGTAACCTGTTAGCAACAGTATGATGAAGAGCTGGATTTTTTGGGTTAGATTTTATACTCGAGACATACGATAGAGTTAAGTATTTTCTTCTTAGGTTTAAGGGTGGCTCTCCAGTGGACTCTCTCCACAGGATTGGTGCAATATGCTCCTAGAGCATGAATTATTTTTGTTTCTATAGGAATTAGGATTTTCCCCGATACTTGCGGTTACCGAACACTGGCTTGAAGTTAACGAGCCTTTCTTTGTAGAAAAATATACTAAAATTGCTAGGTATGATCGTCCAAGTTCAGCTCATGGTGCCATCCTAATTATTTCTACAAATATGATTTCTCTCCTATAACAAAATATGACTTTCTGTTGAATGAATCCTTTTTTGAGTTTCCATTGGTTTATAACAAGAATTTTAATCTTTGCATTTACTTATAGATCACCTGATTATTTCACGGAACTATTTTTTCCTGTTACCTGTTAAATTTGATAGACGACCTGCCCAATAAAAGTAGAAAGATTCTTTGTAGTGACTTGAATATTAATTACGCTGTTGCTTGTGCTTGTTTAACAATGCCCATTAATTCTCCTACAAGAATTACTAAAACAACATCTACCATAATTAATTATATTGTCTCAGATTTCTCACTCCTTTATGTACGCTCTACAATTATTAATGCGGGACTTTCTGATCATGAAGTAGTATATACCAAGTTTAACACTCTTATCAAACAATCCTCGAAAACCGAACGTTTAGATAGGATTTTTTCCGCTCAAAACTTTCGTAAATTCCAATATTTGTGCTTGACTTCTGAGTGACACTTTTCCTCTGTGGGTAAGTCAAAACATCACAAACCCTTGACTAACAAAGGTATCTGCATATCAGCCAGGAATATGCGTTTACTACTGTACATCAAGAAATTTACTACTGTATTTGTCACTGAATATATCTCCAAGTACAGAGAAACCTATTTAACATTTATCAAAACAACTAAAAAAATGTACTAACAGAATCGTCTGGGAAGCTCTAAAAATGTTGTAAGAGAAACTTGGTCTATATTAAACGATCTTCGAAATAAAACTAACACAGCTTAAACATTTTCTCTTCCAAAACCAGAAGATCTAAATGAATACTTCGGTAATGGGATAAAAAATATAACATCTACTATTTTGCCACAACAAGATCTTATTTTCTATCTCCCCAATTCAAAAAAGGTCTCGAATTCATTCTTTATAAGACCAGTTAATAAATCTGAACTGATCCAAACAATCAGTAATATCAAAAGCAAGTCTTCCTGTAGCAATAATGGACTATCCATAAACATTTTCTTAAATCTCTCAAAAAATGTATTGGAAGCCCAAGCTCTATTATGTTTTCTGCTTTTAGGCAAATGCACCAACATTCAAAGTCCTGCACCTCTCGGATACGCATTATGATCCTTATTATATGGAAGGCAGCAACGCAGATTGCGCAGAGCCACTTTGCTGTAGGCTAACTAATGGACCAGCGACATCGAAAGAATCAGCAGCTGGAAAGTAAGTCAAATAGAAGAATAGGTTAAAGTTGTTTTAAATTCATCATTATCATCTCTATAATATATATTTCTATAAGAGTACCTAACCGAAGTAATAAATCGTATTATTCGAGGCTACCTGATTTTGTGTTTACTAATCTGTTAACTAACTCTTCATTAGCCTAACCTAACATAACCTCTAAGCTAATCTAACCTAACCAAACCAATTGTCCACTCACTTAGAAAGAAATGGCAACAGTTTCTCTGTACATTTTTACGTAAATATAAAATTCAGAATAATATTTTAAACATTTTTTATGGCTCATGTCATTATCTTTCTCTATATCATCTATTCTAGATCTTTCTTCCTGTATTTTCAACAATTCAACAGTAAGTAAACCTTATTGGAGACTTTGGATCAACAAACCTACCAACCTAATCTAATGAATTGCCTCATATTTTGCCGCCCTTATCCCTTTCTCGTATTTCATCTATTTCAAGATCTTCTTTATCTATAAGTTTTCAAGAATATATGTATCAGTGAATACACCTTCTTACTGGAAACTTCTTGTTTTCTGTTCGCAATACCAACTAACTGTACTGTTCATATATTTTTAGAGGTAGAATAATTTGTATATTTTTGAATATTTTTATTTATTAGAGATTTGTTTCGCTTCAATAATGCCGTTAAACAAATTTGTCGGCTTCTTTTTTTTTACTAATACTTCTTATCTTTCTTTTTATATGATGCTGTAGTATAACTCTCATTTATTATTTTGAACGCCGTTGCAATAATTTACAATTACTATACGACATTTGTATTTAAGAAACATATATTTTTAGATGGGGCGACTATAGAAAATGCGATACACCAAAAATAACAGTAGACCATATGTTACAACATATTCAAGAGACTCACCCTGTAAGTAAATTATACTTTTTGACAGATAAGCGTCATATAAATCGTTTACGTTTCAGGATATCGATTATATTCTTTGGACAGGGGATCTACCACCCCATGACATCTGGAATCAAACAAGGGAAGAAAATTTAAAGATTCTCAAGGACACTGTCAAACAGATGTCGACGATGTTCCCTGGTGCACCTATATTTCCAGCTCTAGGAAACCATGAGTCAGCTCCAGTTAACAGGTATGTATAAATGTAATAAACAATAACTGTAGTTACATGGATTCAAGAGTGTATTTATATAGGAGCATCCATAGACAGTAATCTCCCATTCAATCTCAACCCAAAAACTCAGAACCTCATCATACGAAAGCTTTTCTTCCTTACATCAAAGGTGTCACTGACAAAATCCCCAAAATTCTGTTTATGAAATTCCTTGTTCAGGCTGTCCCATATCTTATATTATACAGTCCAAACAAATCGTAGAATCCAAAATATAACTTATGAACATTCCATTTCTGTTCGAAATACCGATTCAATTTCAGCTCTAGGTCAACACCACCTTCATAAAGGCCACACAATTGATTTTGAAAATTCAAGAACCATAGCCCCATCCGCTTCTATAAACCAAGAATCATCCGAGAAGCCATAGAAATAAATAAGGGCAAATTGTCTTAATAAAAGAGATGACGGCATACGGTTATCTTTGACATGGAGACCTCTCATAAAGCAAATATCGTCCACCTGCCAATCAAAATCCTACATTCAGAAATGTTCACGCCAACCCCCGCGCCAATACCCACGCTAACCCCCAGGCCAACAATCACCCAAGCCAAGTCACCATCGACGGTATAAATGAACCGTCCGCTATTCCCAGTAGCAGTAATACATTGGTTAGTGATCAGGGTAGTAGTGTCTGGGGGCTCGGGTGACTGAGACCTCGAAAGCCCAGAAGAAGACATCAAATAGGATGTCGAAAGCTCGGCGTAATGATAATCGACGCGGGTCAACTCAGAAGACTGTTGAATTTAATATTAATTTTTGTAATAGTATTAATCTTAGCTCTAGGTTTAATATGATGTGTTCGAGAGCTTTGTCGGGAATTATATATTGGCTTAGGAAGTAGTGAGTCACTACTTTCCTTCAGACCTCCTTCCATATCACAACACATATACCTAATTGCTTTTTGTATTTTAAGCTTTCCTCCACCATTTGTTGATTCACCTGAAAGTACCATATCGTGGCTATATGACGAGCTTGACATCCAATGGAGAAAATGGTTACCCAGTTCAGTAAGCAACACAGTAAGAAGAGGCGCCTTTTATTCGGTTTTAATCAGACCTGGATTTAGGTTGATTTCCTTAAATATGAATTACTGCAATAACAAAAACTGGTAAGAATATAAAGCAAATAGCATATTTTAAGTAAATTATCATAATAAACAATGTAAATCGTTGATATGCTAAAACGTTTTATATTTGTAGGTGGTTGCTGCTCAATAGTACAGATCCCGCAACAGAGCTGCAGTGGTTTATTTATGAATTGCAGTCTGCAGAATTTAATGGAGAAAAAGTACATGTAATAGGTACGTACAGCCCATATAATTTACTTACCGTTGCACGTCATTATCATTGACAGAGATCTAAGTTGACATAGTTGCCAAAGTATAAAAAAATCCTGAATCCCTTTTAAATCAAATAGGTCACAATTATTGCAAAAGTGGATTATACAACAAAAAAAAATTAATATTTAATGTAAATAAATAGAAACAAAACAAGAGCTAAAAATAATCTTGTTAAAAACAATTTAAGCCGCTGGTATGCGTCTTATAAAGATGTAAAATGGAATGCATATATATTTATTTTATTTTATGTAAAATGTAAAATAAAAAGTGTCAACACCGCAACTGTCAAATAAGTGTTACCAATGTATGCCAAAATATCACCTTCGTTCGATTACAGTTACAGTGTATTCCAAACAAATGTTCTTCATAAAAACGCTTTATAATGCATTTATACAAATTAAATGAAACTTATTGTTGTGTATTTCTTTAAGTTAACATTAATAGAAATCTTTAAATATTACTTCTACGCGTATATAATAAAATATGTCTAGTGGCTGTAATGCCAGTGTACTCAGCAAAGTGATTCTAAAAAGTTAAAAAGAACACACCTACCGCCTAAATATTTCCTGTTGGTATCATGTGACCTCACGGGCTATGACGCGGATGACGTGCAACGGTTAAGTAAATTAGATGAAGTATATTTATTTATTTTTCACCAAACATAACTCCAATTGAATTATTTATGGTGTAATAAGGGTAAACTTCAGGCCCAGTCACTTTCTTTTAACCTGTCATAAATATAAGAAGCCAAATTCTTGACAATGATCGCTGTCCCACCAATCCTTTTTTTTTGTATCAAATGACTGCAGCATTACTTCGCCTTTTTTTTATGCATATACATAAAGACACAATTTTCACTAACTTTCATTTTAATTTATACTTTGTTATATCGTATTTAAAACAAAAACATTCAATATCCTGTTAACAACTTTGGTAGTGGATGCGCTTAGTTAAAAAACATTCAATCTACCTATTTTATTTTGTTTTTCAAGATCTCCAAATACTACATTAAGCTTTTCAATCAGACCAATAATGACATATGCAGCAGAAACAAGACCTGACTCAGAAAGAGCAAAAAGGATGTTAGAAATAGCAGAGGTGAAAACACTTGATGGTAAGACACTATTGGAGAGAGCTAGTAGTACAGATATACGACATAGATGCAAGGTGGAGAACATCAAAAACTGGGTAAGAAATAGAAGAGTAGAATGGAACGTTCATATAAGACGAATGACAACAAATAGAGTAATAAAGACGGCAAGAGACGGTTCCCCAATAGGAAGACGATCAGTAGGAAGACCATGCAAACGATGGAATGACAATTTACTGGAGGACATTGAAAACAGACAGAGTCATGTCTATATAAAAAGAAGAAGAAGAAGCTTTTCAATAGCGTCTTTTGTAATCGAAATGAGACTTACTGTCAGTATGAGTAGGAAATGATAACACAAAGAAATAAATTTACTCATTATAAAGCCTCAAAAGGCCACTGCTAAAGATAGGCCTCTTCTTCGTGTTTCCAACCGCGTCTGAAGAGGTAAATCGGTCTATAATTCTCTAAATTTGCTTTGCCTCCTGCTTTATATAATATAATCGTAGTAGCGGTGTTCCAGTCTGTTGGAATATTGGTACTGTGAAGGCAGATATTGAAAAGTAGCTTAATTTTTTTAAGTAATATATCTCCTGCAACTTTTAGTGTTTCTTCACTATTCCATCTTCGCCTGCGGTTCGATTATTTTTCATTTTCTTCAGGGCCTCTTTGATTTCTGATTTTGGTTTTATGTTATTAAGTCCTGATGCAATTTAGTATGTAGCAGGTTTTATGTAGTAATCAAGTTTTACAAGAAGTGTGAATTTCAGATGAGTGACACACAATTCGGATTTCGAAATGGACTAGGAACACTAGAAGCTCTTTTTACTTTAAATGTGTTAACACAACGATGAAGAGGCATAAATGTAGATGTATATGCATGTTTTATTGATTATCGAAAATATGTTAACCATCCAAAGATGATCGAAATTCTGAGAACAACTGGCACTGACGAACAAGACTTGCGAATTATCTCATAGTCATAGTCATAGTTATAGTCATCTTTATTGATCCTTTAAGACATTCAAAATAAATGTATAGGATACCCCACTACAGAATTCAGTATAAAAAACATTAATGTGTATAATACAATATTCACAGTGTAACAAAATTGACAAAACATAAAATATATATAAAATAACATTTTTACAAAAAACAAAATTTGTTTAATTTACTAATGTTTGTATTTTGAGAACGATTTCCGAACTGGAAATTGAAACGTCAATAAACGTATTTTAACCTTTAATTGTGGCTTATTCCCATTTAAATATAAATTAACATTTTTACAAGTAAAATATGAAGCTACTGCAGTTTGTCCTCAAGATATTCATTTATAGAATAATATACTTTTCTTAAGAGTAAATCTTTAACATTTTTTTTTTAATTTAGAGATAAGTGGTATTTCTTTCACAGTTTTTGGCAAATGATTGTATAAGGTCAGTCTCATATATCTGAAGCAATTTTGAAATTTGGATGTTCTGTGTTTAGGAACCCGTAAAGATTCAGCACTTCTTGTATTGTAATAGTGATTGTCTGAATTTACTGGAAATGTATTGATTTTCTCTTTGACATAAAGTAAACATTTATAGATATATAGGCAGTAGAAAGTTAAAATTTGATGTTCAATAAAAACTGGTTTACAAGACTGTTGCTAATCCAAATTAAAAATTTTACGGATATTTTTTTTTTTTTTGGTTAATGAACACTTTGTTACTATCTACTGAGTTCCCCCAAAAAATTACATTATAGCACATGTGGCCGAGATGGGTAGTGTGTTTTTAATTCTAGATATAGCATAAAAAGCTTTATTCAATTTCATGTTCACTGAATTCACTTGCTCTGACCATTTGAGATTACAATCAATGAATACACCCAAAAACTTTGTAGAGTGAGTGGAAGATAATATATTGTTTCTATCATGGATGGTTAAGATATAGTCATATTTAGATGAGTTGTATGAATGAAAATAAATAATTTACGTCTTGTCAATGTTTAATATTAGTCTGTTGGTATTACACCAGCGTATAAAGCAGTCAACAACAGTCTTCATTGTCATTTTTAATTCCTCGAGTGTACGTGCAGAGACTATTAACGAGGTATCATCAGCAAACATTGATATTATAAGTGCCCTTATGTGATCTGGTAGGTCATTAATCAAAATTAGGAATAATAATGGTCCCAGCACGGATCCCTGTGGTACATCTTTATTTGTCGTGTATGGTTCTGAGCTTGATTCTTTCATCTTAACAACACTCTTCCTGTCACTTAAGAAATTTATTATCCATTCTAGAAATATCCCTCTAAAACCAACGTTATATAATTTATTGCGAATAAATGTTATGTCTAAGCAGTCAAAAGCTCGTGATAGATCAAAAAATAATCCTGCCACGTGGTTTCTACTATCTAATTCATCATAATTACGCTCAAACAAGCTGCATGCAGCCGTGAGTGTTGACTTTTTTGATCTAAAGCCGTGTTGGGTTGGAGTTAATAAATTGTATTCTTCTATAAAATTTAACATTCTGTTGTATACAACCTTCTCTATTACTTTTGAAATTATGCTAAGGACAGATACTGGTCTATAATTTAAAATATCATAAAGGTTATTCTTTTTGAAGATTGGAATAACTTTTGCCATTTTAAATATGGATGGAAATTGGCTGGTTGTTATTGAGAGATTAACTAAATGGGTTAAAGGAATCGATATATGATCACTTATTAGTTTTATTATTTTTACAGATATGTTATCAATACCAGTACTAGGCTTATTTTTTAATTGATCGATTGTATTTTTTATTTCAATTGGAGTTACGGGTAAAAAGAAAAATGTTTTGTTACACATTTTTGAGGTAGTACAAGAAGAAGGTAACGATGTGCCAAAATGAGTTTGAAGATTGTATTCTGTAATTGTAGCAAAATATGAGGCAAACGAATTAGGATTGATTAGGATTGTAAATTTCTTCCCTTAAGTCAGGTAGTACACCTATCATAAAACATTCATTATCCCTTCTTTTATGGTCAGTTGGTAACAATTTTACTTGTATATTTTCACAGTTTGTCTTAGTTATTATGAAACTCTTGATGTGGTCTTTTTTTACACTATCCGGAACTTTTGAGATGAATAGCCACAATTTTTTGTCTGGTTTTTCGGATTTTCCATGGAAATCCTTATCACCAATTCCAGTTCCCATTATTTTCTTGCGTCTTGTTGTCACAATCTGATATCCTTCATCGTCGGCTTTATTCTCTGAACTCCCTGTTGTGATGTGATTAAGATTTATTTTTGTGCTTTCCGCATTCTCAACAATTAAATTTGTAATGTAGTCACATGTTTGTTTGGTTTGAATTTCCATTAATTGTGCATTTAATTTGTTTGCAGTAATTTTTGAAATGCCCTGTATATTGGAATTTCTTTCAACATGTTTGGTGTTTTTATCATTAAAATTTTTATTTTAGTCAGTTTCATTGTTTGTTTTGTATTTAGAATTAGTTAACTGGACACTGGCCGTCTTATCTTCATTACCTTGAGTTTTTATTAAACCCTCATTAACAGTTGAGTTGGGTTTTTGTGAGATTCTGGTTCTGGTTATTTCTGATTTCAATAAATTTAATTTTTCTAGCAAGTGTTCATTATTTGATTTTAATAGATTATTGTTATTTAATAATAAATTGTACTTATCATCTTTTTCAGCTAACAGCCTTTTTAACCACTGATTTTCTATCGCTATGGCACTAAATGATTCGATGGGTTGTCCATCACTATTTTGGCAACAAATTACACGTCAATCTCCTATCTTGAAGAATTTCACTTTGTTTTTCACAGCACATGAGATGTGATAACTATTTCCACATACTATACAAACGAGTATTTTATTAGGCTTAGTTTGATAACATTTAAATGTATTCTCTTCAAAATCTACCTCTTTTACTACAGAGAGAGGTGACGGCACATTTTTACTTTCCGCCATCTTGGATCATTCCATATATTCCCAATACTATGTATATTGGCACCAAACGGCAACAATTGAAATAGAGCACATAACATCCGAAAATATACGAATCCGACGAGGAGTGAGACAGGGTTGCGTCTTATCACCACTATTATTTAGTCTGTATTCGGAATCTATATTCAGAAAAGCATTAAACGAGGTTCAAGTTGGAATCAAGATTAACGGAACCAACATAGATAGCATCAGGTACGCTGATCATACCGTCCTAATAGCAAGCAACGCACAAGAACAAACGTACATTTGTATCCCAAGGGACAAAAATAATAGAACAGGTGACAAAAAAAAATTATATCAAGAATTGAACAAGCGAGGAAAACACTCATGAACATAAAAACATTTTTTACAAGATCAGACTTTAGTCTAGAGCTCAGAATTCGAATGATCAGATATTACATCTTCTCTGTTTTTCTGTATGGCTGTGAAGTTGAACAATGGACTCTGAAACAGAAAAAAGAAAATATGCCTTTGAAATGTATATATACAGACGGATGCTGAGAATTCCATGGATACAAAAAGGTACCAATGGTGAGGTACTTCGGCGTATGAGTACCCAAAGAAAAAGAATTACTCAGCACAATCAAAGAGAGAAAAATACAATACTTGGGCCATGTGTTGAGAGGTGAAAGATATGAATTACTTCAAATCATATTGAAAGGTAAAGTTTAGGGCAAAAGATCAGTTGGAAGACGTAAGAACTCGTGGCTGAAAGACCTGAAGAGATGGTTTGACCGCTCATCCACAGAAATCTTTCGTGCAGCAGTTTCCAAAGCTACACTTGCCATTTGGATCGTTAACCTTCTAAAGGAGACGGCGCAATAAGGAAGAAGGGCATATTGTTTGATTGACCTTTGGATTATTCGTGAACCTTCTTATTGATTATGTCGGTACTTGGTTCTTGTGATTGTTTTACCGGTTTATGATAATGTTTTATGATGTCGTTTTTAATATAATTATATGTTATTAGTTTTCTGTTATTAAGTATCTTGCTGTATACATATGTCAGAGTGTTGAGTCGACGCCAACGTAAGAATGATAAAGAGTTGTTTACAGGCACGTCTTAATTCCATGGGTGGTCCAAAGAAACCCAATAAGACTACAAATAATTTTAGTAACACATTAGTTAAATTATAAATTTGAATTTTGGTTTTGTTTTTAGGTCATATTCCTCCTGGTCACTCCGATTGTCTGAAAGTGTGGTCAAGAAATTACTACGCAATTATCAATAGATATGAATCAACCATAGTTGCTCAGTTTTTCGGACACACCCATTACGACGAATTCGAAGTATTTTATGACAAAAAGGATTTATGTAAGAATTTTTTAATTTAGTCAAAAATTTTCGACTACTTTTAAGATTTTTTGACACATTCGGACCAATTCTTTAAAGTTTTTGACTGTTTTTTCTTCTATTACAAATTTTTAAACTCTTCTTTTCAGCAAGAGCCATAAATATTGCATATATTGGTCCATCAGTTACACCTTACTATGATTTAAACCCGTCATATCGATTGTATTACGTAGATGGCGATCATGACAAGTCTACGAGGGTAAGTCATAATGTACCATTCTAAAAATATTCATTTTATATACCACATTGTTAAAGGTATGAAAAATACTTTTATATACTTTTAAACTGATATGAAAAGGTCTATAAGTTCTTTGCATTGCTTCATTATATTGTATTTCATTTTATTTTCCAAAATATTACACACTTTGGTAATCTTCACTACAAATTTAGATTTGAATGTTAACAATATTTTATTTAATTTAAAAAATTGTTTGATGGTACTGTAGTTATACCCCAAAAGAGTATTTAGTAAAGCCATTTTGTTTTTAGGCGGTGGTGGATCACGAATCGTGGACAATGAATCTCCGAGAAGCCAATCTGTACGGATACCCAATTTGGTTCAAGCTTTACAGTGCCAGACAAGCTTTTGGGCTCGAAGCATTACGACCGAAAGATTGGGATGAACTTGTTACCAAAATGACAAACGATCCAAAGCTATTTGAGTTATTCTACAAGTAAGTGGTTTCAAAATATATATGTTGTATAGTGTGCACAAAATGTTCTTATTACTAACGTGTAATAATAGTTGGTAACATGAAAAAGTCTTGGTCTGAAAATTGTGATGGGTAGCTCTTTCGGGGCGACAGACTCAGTAAAACACAGGTTTGAAGTAAAAATAAATCTATTAATTTAGTATATCTACAATAAATAAAAATAAAAAGGAATTCTACGTTGTATACTTATACAATGAATAAAACTAAAACGAATTCTACGTCTCCGTCTGGATCCCGTGATGAACGTAGTCCTCGGCGAACGTCTATAAAAGAAAAGAAATTAATTAGTACTACTAATAAGAAACGAAATGGGGGAAATCGATCGCGCGCAGATTTATACTCGCTTTCGCTTCAATTCAGCAAAAGCTCCGAATATGCTCGCGAACAAAATATTTAGCTGTGCAGACCCATGGCAATGTTCAATACACAATGCCGACGGGTTCCGCTTGGCTAAGGACAGAGTATAATCCTCAATACCGAAATCTCTCTGTCCCGGTTGATTCTGTGCAGATCCACGGTAATGCTCAATACGCAATACCGATGGGTTCCGCTGGGTTGGGGACAGAGTATGATCCTCAATACGGAACTCTCTCGGTCCAGAATGGCTCGCAGGTTCACTACACCGGCGAGTCAGGGAGCCTAGAGCGCTAGCTACAAGACTGTCTAATTCCGCTATTCACACGCCTTAAATAGCCGTTTGAATCCCACTACGCCGTCACGTTGTAGAAGTGGATGCGCAAATATTGACACTCCCACGGTTCGAACTGTTAAACGATCAGAGCATCGTTACAAAATAAAAACGAAAATTTATGATTTTAAACAATATTTTAACATAATTTCCTCTAATATCAATAAACTTCATCCATCTACTCAGTGATTTAGTTTTGAGAATAAATAGAAGTCGGAATAATTTTTGCCATGGTTGCAGTTGTTGAGTATCCTTCATGTAGATCATCTTGGGTACTTCCATGGTCACATTTAAAGTCGAGTGTCCATTTCTGCTTAGAGGTGAAGTGATATATTAAATATTTTTAATGTCATTATCATTCCATTTGCTTCAAACGACTACTTAAAAATACTTTCTTTTTCTTCTTCTTCCCCTTTATAAGCAATTCTTCTTGTTTATTGGCGGATTAATACCTCTATGGAAGGTTGTCACTCCATCTTCTGCGCGGTCGTCCGATACTTCTTCTGCCAATTGGTGACTTATCTCTTGCTATTTTGACGACACGGGTCTCCTCCATTCTGCTTATGTGGTTATTCCATTGTTTTTTTCTATTTTGTGTCCATTCATTTATATTATACACTGTACGTTACATTTTCTTCTAATGTCTTCACTTCTCTTCCGATCTCTCAGCGTATTTCCTGTAATTCTTCTCAGTACTCATCTCTGCCGTTTCCAGTAGCTTTTTCGTTGTGGGTATGTCGGGTCTTGTGTCTGAGGCATATGTCATTATTGGTCTTACACTGGCTTCATAAATTCTCGACTTCATCTCAGTGTTAATGTGTCTGTTTCACCACATAGTGTTATTAGGCCATCCTGCCTGTCTATTTGCTTTTTGTACTTGATCTCTAACTTCTTTGTCCAGGTCTCCATAGCTAGACAGTGTAATTCCCAGGTATTTTAATTCCATTACTTGTTCAATACTGATGCCATCAATTTTTATTTTACATCTGGTTGGTTCTTTGCTTACTACTATTGTTTTAGTTTTCTTAGATGATATTGTCATATTAAATTCTTTTGCTGTTATGTTAAATCTGTGGATCAGTCTTTGCAGACTATCTTCATCTTGGGATAATATTCCTCATCATCATCATTTGGCTCTACAACTCTATGTGAGTCTTGGCCGCGTTTACTATTTCCCACCATTGTTGTTGGTTCTGAGCAGCTATTTCCCATTGCTGCATTCCCATTTTGAGTAGATCACTGGCTACAGCGTCCTTCCATCTCTTTCTTGGGCGACCAACTGACCTTCTGCCATTGGGCCTTTCCCAGAATGTGGCGTTCAGGAGTCCTTCGTCACTCGATCTTAGTAGTGGCCCGCCCATCTTATTCGGTTTGTTTTAATGTAGCGTACTATGTTTTCATCTCCATATACTATCTGGGGTCATCATTGTGTCTTCTTCTCCATTCTCTTGTTGTCTCTTCTCTGCAAGGCCCATAGATAGTCCGCACTATCTTTCTTTCCAGTACCAGTAATTTTGTCGTTTCCCGCTGGTTCAGAGTCCATGTCTCGCTTCCATACGTTATTGTGGGACGAATTATTGTCTTATACACTCTTATTTTTGCTGGTATTGAGAGTATTTTTGATTTAAGTACGTTCATTAATGAGTAATATTCCCTGTTTCCTGCAATGATCCTGGCTGCCACGTCCTTTTCATATTTATCAGATGTTATGATTGCTCCCAGTTACTTGAATTCTTTGACGACTTCAAAGTTGTATTCATTGATTGTTACGTTTTGTCTAACCCTTGGTCTTAGGTTCTTCGTAACCACCATGAACTTGGTCTTGTCCTCGTTGACCTTCAGACCAACTACCTTGGCTCCGTTTTCGAATAGGGTGAAAACTTCTTTTGCATCTCTGGTGGATTGTGTAATTGTGTCCACGTCATCCGCAAACGCCAATAGTATTTTTAATCCTTGGGCGGCAAATCCGTTTGTCAGTTGTGGTTGAGCTTTCCTTACCGCATGTTCCATTGCAAAATTAAATAGCAGGGGGGCGAGAGGATCTCCTTGTCTAAGCCTCCGACGTGGTGGTGTCAATTCTGATCCGTGCGGAAGCGTTCTCTGTGCTCACCTGTGCTAACTGTACTAGCTTTCCAGGTACTCCCATTTCTAAAAAAAAAAAGATTAAAAAAGAGTAAAAATACTCCATGGAAGGAATTCCGATTTTACTAGTGTCTACTAATTTGTGTACCAACATGTGTGAAAACGTTACGAGATTAGTTTCACGATCACTGAGCGAGACCGAGAACTTTTTACAACGCCTTATTAAACCAAAAATTA
This sequence comes from Diabrotica undecimpunctata, assembly GCF_040954645.1. Classification (NCBI taxonomy): domain Eukaryota; kingdom Metazoa; phylum Arthropoda; class Insecta; order Coleoptera; family Chrysomelidae; genus Diabrotica; species Diabrotica undecimpunctata. Next base: position 121,831,273 of record NC_092811.1, read on the forward strand.
ACTTTGAAATTTTTAGGTATTATTACAAAGCCAGTCCTGTGCGACCTAGTTGTGATACAGCGTGCAGGAAGAAGATATTATGTGATCTACATTCTGGTAGATCGCACGATAGGAAAAATCTGTGTGAAACTATCGAATCTAGGATAGATTCGACTTCCAACGTGAGTTGGAAAGACTGGTTATACAATACCATATCAGTTTCGTAAGTAGAACTATTAAAAATCAAATATTTTCTATTTCTTTTTAGAAACTACACTTAACAGTGCATAGGTGGTAGTATTGTTATGCTATTATAGCTTTATAATTTTTCTGCATTCTTAACTTCTTCAGCGTTCTTCTGTACTTTTTCTTTATTCTTTGATAAAATGAATAATTTTTTCCATTTTATGTATACTAAATTAATTATAATACAGCTTAATTTAATTTTAAATTAAAATTTCAAATATATTAAAATTTCGAAAAAAAAAAAATATATTGTGTTAGAAAAAATTGCAATTAAAACAATTCAAGGTGAATAGAGCCCCTCTACTTTTCAGTCAGGTGTTCCATTTGGTGTTTAGAGACTGCTAAATACTATTTAAATAATTTTTCCATAAACATTGGGTAGATGGAATAGCTCGATGATCATGTTGCCTCTCCTACAGGGACAGGGAAAGGGCAGGTTAAGATAGATTTTAGATAACTAAAATGCGATTGGAGGCATGGAATATAAAGACAAAATTCACCAATAAAGATAAAGAAACACTAAAAGAAATAAACAACAAAAAACTAAAAAGAAAAGAAAAGGTCAAACGTAAAAACAATAATGTCAGTGTCCGTTTTTACGTTTTGAATCTTGACAAAGGCAAGGGTTTCCTGCCGAAACGTTGATTTTTATGGAAAATTAAATCTAGTTTCCACATCTAATATAATTTATTGAACCTAAAACCAAGAAAAACTAATTTTATATTAAATATAGTACGGTTCAAGAAACTAAAAACTATATATATATATAATATATATATATATATATATATATATATATATATATATATATATATATATATATATATATATATATATATATATATATATATATATGAAAATTACTGAGTTCTCGGGAAGAACCGCGTTGAGAATTTAAAACTCGACGTTTCGGCACCCATTTTGGAGCCATTATCAAGAGGGATACGGTTCGGTTCGAGTTCGGGGTCTCAATCAGTGTCACTCGACACTGGGGAGTAGGCAGATTGAGACCTCAGTGCCGAGAGACAGTTCTTGCAATATAGAACACGATACTGGTACGTCTCGAGTGAGGGGAGTAGGCAGATTGAGACCCCGAACTCGAACCGAACCGTATCCCTCTTGATAATGGCTCCAAAATGGGTGCCGAAACGTCGAGTTTTAAATTCTCAACGCGGTTCTTCCCGAGAGCTCAGTAATTTTCATTTATCTGACCGCGGAAACTTATCCGAACATATATATATCATCATCATCATCATCATGTGCAGCTTTATCAACCGTTTCCAATTACGGTGCAGCCTCCCTTATTTCAAAGTTATTTTATGTTCTTATTATTATTCGACGATGTCTTAGTTATACGTTGTTGTAATAATTTGCGCTCATTTGCGCCCATATTTTTCTATCTTGTGCTATTCGAGACCACGTTGTTCCTGTTAATTTTCTAATATCATAATCCCATCTGAGATTTGGGCGCCTCTTTGGTCTCTTAGCGTTCCTGGGGTACCACATAGTTGTTCTAGTGGTCCATCTGTTATCTGTTCTTCTTGCCATATGTCCTGCCCATTGCCATTTCAGGGATTTTATTCTTTGGATTACATCAGTCACCTGGGTTTGCCTCCGTATCCATTCAATTCTTTTACGATCCCTCTTTGTTATCCCTAGCATACATCTTTCTAGCATTGCTCTTTGAGTTACTTGGAGTTTCGACGTTATTTCTCTCTTTAATATCCAAGTTTCACATCCATATGTCAAGACGGGTAATATGCATTGATCAAATACTCTCTTCTTGAGGTATAGTGGCATTTTGGACTTGAAGACTATGGAATTTCGTCCGAACCACGCTTGTTTTATTCGTCTGTTGATTTCCGGAAGTAGTGATCCCGATTTATGTATGAAACTTATCCGAACATATATATATATATATATATATATATATATATATATATATATATATATCTACGGCATAAAGTGGACTCCGCCCATGTTAAAATTCAGGTTCAATTGAGCTCCGTGGTCAAGTGGATACCGATATACGGAGCTCACTTGACCATTCCATAATATTGGTTCTGTCGATTCGTCAACATGTAGAGTTTAATAATTTATAAAAATTTTTTGGAGCCCGTAATTACCCCTGTATCATAAATGTATATCGTTTAGTTCACGTGTATATATTATAGGGGTCGTACAGATCTTCTTCAATGTATATTTGAACCATACGTTTATCGGTTTAAGTAAGCTCTGAGAGTTTGGCAACTGTGTGATTATACCGTATATTTTCAACATATACCCTGAACGGTTCATATGGGCTCCTTATTTTTATCTACTGTTCGTAGACAGTGTAATCTAATACGCATTACACCGAGTAACAGAGGATATCTTATTACCTGATATAACTACGTACTGAAAGGTAACTGGTTCTTTAAAAACAGGTATATAGATACAAAAGGATTTGGGCTTATTATTTAATGTAATATTCGGTTGCATAGAAAATTTTATTTTGTCTGCATTTTTAAAAATGTTGTTCTTTTATTTAATATAATTTTATTAGTTCAATGCCAAACTCGATGTTTTTTTTAATTACAAAAATTTCGTAATATATTTTGTTTACGTGAGTATGTCTTTGTACGTTTTATGTAAGCATCCGATTAATAAAAACTAATTTTATTTCATCCAATCTTCTGCGATATCTTGTATAAAGCTTTTTTATTATTTTAGTTCTGGTCTTATTTATGTACAACATATGATATCTCGATAAAAGTTTATCTCAAAATAAATATGTCTAACATAATAATATAATAATTTTTCTAACAAGGTATATTCGGCAGCAGATGCATATAGTGCAAGCGTCTATGTTTTAAGGGCGGAAGGATGTGCACCTCATTTTTAGCTGACAAGCTTGCGAACAATATTATTTCTGGTCCTCAATTTACCTTTTAGTTTTAAACAATAATCTGTGACTGACCCCGTGCGATACAAACTATTTTCAAGGAATTTATAGGGAGTCTACGTTCAACAATTTCATGACATTATTGGATGTTCAGTTTTGTGAAGGCGTCTATGTTAGGGAAATTGAAGGAACACACACGAGCTTTTTAGGGGTTTTGGCTAAAAATTGATTCATAGTTTATTTTTATTGTGCAATAATAGGTGTATCGTCTATATAATAGAAGTCTTAGTATCTACCGATATGGATCATTCGTTTGTGTAAATGTTATACAGTGTAGGTGCCTTTATGCTACCCCAAGCGAGACCGTTCTTCATCTGCTATTTTTACCATTGAGTGATATAAAAAATATTCTCTTGTGTAGGCATACGCAGAAATTATAAGTGAGTTTGTTATCTAAGGGGATACCATATAGTTTTTCAAAAAATATTCTGTAAGTTAAGGTGTCGTAAGCGGCATTTAGATTGAAAAATACCACCACTGATACCCGATATTTTTCGTACCCATCTTTGATTTAGTATTTGTGATGTACATCACTTTGAATAGCTGACAAAATAAAGATATTGGCCGATAGTTTTTGTGGTCGTTGGAGTTTTTGCCAGGTTTAAGCAAGGTAACAACTTTGGCATGTCTCTAGACTTTGGGTATCTCCTAATTTGAATACAGTTGTTCATCATCTGGATAAGCCATTGTAGTGTTTTTGGTCCAGATGTCGTAATAAGCTTTGTGCTCAGGTCCTCAATGTCGGTATTTGTATTATTTTTCATTAAATATATAGATGGTGGATCCAAGCTCAAAATCGTTAAAAGGTTTTCTCAGCTGACTGGTTTTGTCCTTTCTTACTTTGAGTTATTCTTTGCTTTTTTTCCGATAGAAATAATATGTCTATATCTATAATGTGGTTTTCAGCGATCAGCTATATACCAAATACCCTAGGTTAGGCCCTATATGTGTTTCTTGTACTAGAAATTAGTCAGATTCGTGTTTAGTTCATATGTCTGATAAGTTTAAGTAAAGTAAACTTTCTTGATTTTTAGATTTACCCCCTTAACAGTTATAGATATATGTTATTAGAATAGTTGGTTCTAAAAAGGACCAATTTGACAAAATCATATTAAGGGGGTGACTGAAGAATTAGCCGATTAATTAATTAATCATTACCCGGGGTATGCCCGATTGCGGTGGTCTTATTAGTACTTCAATCTACCTAAAGGCTCGTTTTTTAAACCCCATAAGTAATGCGTAATCTTTTACTTTTTATTAAAAATTTAAATTTTACATGCCGTGTATTACTTTTTGAAGATATGTCGAATCAGATTTGTATAGTAATAATTTTAGGTTCTAAAGAGCCTCTTTGTGGAAAATAAATAAGTTTGTGATATCTGTCACAACTCATATATAGATAATAAAAAAATAAACAGTTAAAATAATTGTAAACAATCTTAACTACATACATCGGCGCCACTGTTCAGGTGATGGGTTTATCACAAATATCAAAGGTTACATTTTAATTCAATGTTCTACTTACGTATCTTCAATATTAAAAAAGTAGAAAAAGACATGTTTATGCTTTTATTTTTTTAAATCTATTCTATTTTCTTTCTAGAGTTCCGTCTTTTTTGAACGATCTGTGTTCTTTTTTCAATTGGGCACTTGTCCAAAGCTATGACAAATACTCTGTCCTCTGCTATTCTAGATTAATATGACATTCATTATTTTCTCTAAACACTCTGTCCTCTGATATTCTACATTAATATGACTGATTTATTTTATCTTTCTTGCAACTATTTTAATGTTTATCCTGTGTATCTTCTTCTTCTTCTACTTTTTCTTTTTATATAGACATAACTCTGTCTGTTTTTCAATGTGCCTCCAGTAAGTTGCCTTTCCATTGTTTTCGTGGTCGTCCTACTGATCGTCTTCTTATGGGTTAACCGTCTCTTGCCGTCTTTATTGTTTTATTTGTTGTCATTCGGCTTATACGATCGTTTCATTCTACTCTTCCATTTCTTGATGTTCTTCACCTTGCGTCTACGTCGTATATCTGTACTTCTAGCTCTGTCCCACAGTGTCTTACCATCAATTTTTCTAAGTGTTTTCATCTCTGCTGTTTCATATCTTTTTGGTCATCTCTGTGTCAGATCTTGTTTCTGCCGCGTATGTCATTATTGGTCTGATGACTGTTTTGTAAATTCTGCCTTTCGTTTCTTTTCCGATATTTTTATTTCTTCATAATGTTTCATTTAGGCAGCCTGTGGCTCTGTTTGCTCTATTCACTGGGTCTTCCACTTTAGTTTCGAGCTTTCCGTAGCTAGATAATGTGATGCCTAGATATTTAAGCTCTAACACTTGTTCTATTATATGACCTTCCAGCTCCAATTAACATCTTAGTAAATTTGCTCTTGTAACCATGCATTTTGTCTCTTTTGGGGAAATTAACATGTTAAATTTTCTGGCGGTTATATGAAATTGGTGCAGCATACGTTGTAAATCATTTTCACTGTGAAAGAGTAGTATTGCGTCGTCTGCACAGCAGATTATTTTAATTTGTTTTTCTTCCATTTGGTATCCCTTTTTAATTCTTATTTTTTATTATTTCATCCATAATCAGGTTGAATAATAGAGGACTCAGGTAATATCCCTGTCTTATCCCATTGTCACCTTTAATAGGGTCGTTTAGTTCTTCTTCTACTTTTACTTTTATTGTGTTGTTTTGGTATATATTTTCGATCGTTTTGATTTTTCCTAGAGGTATCTCTCTTGCGTACAATAAGGGGATAACGTTTTTTTAATTTGTGTATCTTCTGTTTATCATTATTTCTTTTGTGTACTAAAAATTAAATTTTGGTTATTATTTCTTAAGATTCTCTTAACGTGTTTATTAATTGTCTTGTTTCATGTGTATCAAGATATGTGTGTCATGATAGATTGTAATGCATATTTCATTTAATGTAATTAAAGTGCTCTTTGTGTTTGCCAATTACTTTCTCACTTCCTCAGCGATAGGTCTTTTTTTCCTCATCAATAACCTTATCCTCGCTCAATACAGCTATTTTAACCCTCTATAGCCCCGTGTGTACTCAAGGCAACAAAGGAGTTTTTGATGCAGAAAACTTTTTTAAAACAATTAACGACTCTAGTATGCCCTCTGTTAATTTCAGGCAACATTTGGTTATACATTTTAATACACTCGATGAACCTATGACAAAACCTATATGGAAATGTTTAACAGTATGTCAAATGGACATGACTGCCTTATTAGTTTGTATTTTCGATCGTGATTTATTGTTATAAATTGTGTACAATATATTTTAAAATACATACAGAGGCATTATATCAGCATTTAGATATTGATTACCGTTGACATTTGTTTATTTTATTGTGTTGTTTCAGTACTGTGATAAAAAACAAGTATGTTGCTTAGATAATAAGAAAGTGATAATGAATTTTCGAGGTACTCAGATATCAATCGATCCAGGATCAAATAAAATGGAAAATGAAGATGATTTGTACGAAGCAAATTTAGACCAGGATACCAATTTAGATTTGGACCAAGATGAAGATGAGGGCGATACCGATAAAACAGAAAAACACACTGAACAAAATGTGCTCAAAAGGTCAAAAATGATCGTAAAAAACATTCAGTGGAAGAGTGGTTTCCGAACAGTATTTCCAATTCCAGAATGGAAAGGTAATTCACCAACATGCAAATTATTAGAACCGGAATCCCCTCTACATTATTTTAAAAAGATGATATCTACCAATATGCTGGAAAACATAGTAGAACAAAGTAATTTGTATGCACTGCAAAAGAATATAAATAAACCATTGAATATGACACTAGCAGAATTAAACCAATTTATTGGATATGTTCTACTGATGTCAATATATGGCTTGCCAAGGACAAGATCATTTTGGCAGAAGGAAACACGTGTTGCTTAAATAGTCGATACTATATCTAGGAATCGCTGGGAAGAAATAAAAACTAAAATGCATTTCAATAATAACGAAAATATGGTCAACAATAATGATAAGTTATACAAAATTAGACCATTCATCAACGGTCTATTTTAAAATTTTCAAAGTATTCCAATGAGTGAAAAATTGTGTATTGATGAACAAATGATACCATTCAAAGAGGCACATTCTTTAAAACAATATATGAAGAACAAACCCAAAAAATGGGGATACAAGGCATTTGTTTTGTGTGATAGCAACGGTATTGTTTATAACTGGGAATTATATACAGGAACTGTTAAACATCCTCTTCATTTGCCTAATGTAGACACCAGCGGTAATGTAGTAATAAGATTGTGTGAGATAGTCAAACCAAACAAATACTATAAAGTATATTTTGACAACTGGTTCAATAGCATTCAGTTGCAGATTGAAATGGAAAAACGTGAACTGAAATGTTTGGGAACTGTTCTTCCAAACAGATTGCCTTATTGCCATTTTTCTGATGACAAGAATATAAAGAAATAGAGCAGAGGTACTGTAGAAGAAAAGCACGCTACAGTAGATGGCATAAGACAAACAGCGTTAAAGTGGTACGATAATAAACCGGTTCATTTGCTTAGTACATTTGTTGGTTCTGAGCCTACTTCGTTAGTCAAGATGTGGAATAAGAAACAAAAATCAAGAATTATTGTATGCTGTCCAAATTCAGTGCAATTTTATAATAAATTTATTGGAGGTGTCGATCTTATGGATTCACTAATTGCTTTTTACCGAACAGACATAAGATCTAAAAAGTGTTATCTAAAAATATTTTTTCACCTTCTGGATTTAGCTGTTGTTAACAGCTGGTTGTTGCATCCTCGTGATTGTGATTACCCTTGCTGTCGTGATTGTAATTACTTTGAAATTAAAAAGAAGTTGCCTTTGTTACAGTTTAAGTACCACTTATGTAGCGTACTGTTAGCAAGCAATGACCAGATCAAAAACAAAGGACGTCCCAGGCTCAGTGAAATTGAGAACGAAATTGTAAAAAAACAGAGGAGAGGATCTACTGCTATTGTCCTACCAAAGGAAGTTAGGCTTGACCAAACCCTTCACTGGCCAGTAATTTCTGAAAAAAAGGGAAGATGCGAAAAACCAGGATGCTGTAATAATTCTAAAGTAATGTGCGATAAATGTAAAGTTGCTTTATGTTTTACAACTACAAATATTTGTTTTTTTGAATTGCATAATAAATAAGTATAAAACTTAATTCGTTAGTTTTTGGTAAACACTCCCAAAACTCTCCCCAAACGAAATTTAAAAAATCTAAAAAAATTAATAGTTGTTGTAAATGGATATTTGAGCACATATACAAATTAAAACATTTTATAAACAAAAAAGTTTACAAAAAAGTCGGGCAATAGAGGGCTAAGATATTTATATTTCACTATATGCTCTATCATTTGGTTTTCATTTCAAATTTGCACCTATGACGAAATTTATAATATCTAATATCTGGTGCTTTCATATGAAACTGGAATAAAACACTTGTTAGATAATATTTATTTGTTTTGAGTACACTTTTTTTAGAACCTAGTATATAAAAAAATAAATATTTGTCTGTCAACAAATTTCTATATAAAAGTACGAGGCACTATTCTCATGCTGTGAGCTTTGCTGCTCTGTTACTTTTATAACGCTTAAGCTATTTTTAATTTATTTTTACATTAATTTGATAGTTTCCATTTTATTAGTGCTGGTGGTATATGACTAGCATCTGTTGGTACTATATATCAATTTCAACATGTGGAAGTGAGAGCACTCTCTTGTTAGTAATTTCAGTGTAAATTTTGACCAAACCAGAAATAACCCATAATATTCTCCCCGTGTGATCTTAGTATTTCCGTTGAATAAATAGTATAGGGTATCCAATATTTCAATCAACGGTATGTCAGAGTGGTTTTTATTAATTTTTATATATATTTGCAAAATGAAAAAGAAAGTTCAGTACAGGCAGTTAAACAGCTGATCTGTCAATTTAGAAGTAAGAGCAAGTACCAACTTGCTGAAAAGTATACCCATACACAAAAGTGATGATAAAATGTACTGCACAAACTGTAGCGGTAAAAGCTATATATAAGCTATATATTAATAATTAGGATATACAGTATTTTTTCTAATACACCTGGAACGATTGAGTGAATAGGTGAACTATCAAATAGGAGACCATTAGTGTGGAATTAGAACAACTTAATAAATCGTTGATCAATTCTCACTATTAGGCAGTTAAAACATTAAACATTAAACTAGTTATTTATAGATTTTAAACAAACACATGATATAATCATAAGAATGAAACCATAGAATACTAATGCCGAACAAGGCTTACCTAAGAAATTAATTTTAACAAGGAGTAATCTACAAGTAAAATAAATATGCTTTTACAGAAAACTGGACAAAGTGCTTTAAAAAGGTGAATGAATTAGCGTAGGTAACAGCTGTTTTGAAACCTAAATATTATGAGACCAATTGGGGATATTATATTACATAAACTAAACCGCTTGTCTACAAAAATTATCAGGAAAATTTGATACGACAGGACAGACTAATGACTTTACAACTAATTGCCACATAAATATCACTTTACACAAATAGGATGATTTTGTATAATATAAGACAATTCATATATTATAAATTATACCTATATAGATACAAATAGTAAAATAAAATTACAACTATTATACACTATAGTAAATACTTATTTAGATAAACGTAAAATATTCCACAGAACGTTAAAAATAAATGTTATAAATAAAGGTGCTTTTCAATTCGCGGTAAAAGATTTGATAGAGTTCAGCACACAAGATAAATTCGTAACAAAATTCATATACCAGTAAACGGTACTCGATACAGCAGCAAAGTAATTTTGGCAATAAATATGTAGGTTGTACTTTACCCATTGGAATCATAGCACCCGCTATGGAAAATGGTGTCTTCTTTGACATACAGCAACCACAAATGTGAAATCAGGAAAGATTAATGTGAAGTTAGGAACATTATATACTTAATGAAAAATGTTATGGGAAATGAAATGGGAATAAAAAAACATTAAGCTAGTTATTTATAGATTTTAAACAAACATATGATATAATTATAAGATTGTAACTAAAATGCTATGGAAGAACTAGGCATACCTAAGGAAATAACTGTCAACTTACTTTCAAATGTACAGTTACCTCAAACAGGAAGATGCCGTATCTCCAATCGTGTTTACGATTTGGAAAGCATCGCCCTGAAAGCTAATACAGAAAATCTCACAGTTTAATAATCAAGGTCTTCAGATTATACGGACTTTCGAGGATGAGTTTAATATAGTAGCGAGTATAATTATTAGTAACAAAAAAACATTAATACATTCAATAGAAAAAGCGCAGAAAAGGGTCCTCCAAATCAACGATAATAAAAAAAATATATGGCTATCATAAGAAGAGCACTACGAAACAGAATAGGACATAATATTTTAATAGACCAGTACAACTTTAAAATGGTTCATCAGCCTAAATAGTTGGGATTTAAGAGCACTTTTAACAAAAACACTACAAAAGAGAATAACAGAATACAAGCTGGCAATGCTAAGTTTTAAGCAAAAAAATTAAATCCAATCTTTATTTTCCTGTTTGACCTTAGCATTAGTTCCCGGTCGTAAAACATTTCTGGGGCTTTTCTTGTGAGTTTTACTTACATTGTTTTTTTACATCCTGATTTTAGTAGTTTGTATTACACTTCTGGATTTAAATTTTCAAACCTTTCAAAATTATATGGGTCTATTGTTACGTTATATGCCCTATTCTACATCGTCTCTTTTGTCTTTTAATGAACATTTATCTGGTTTTCTCGTTACTGACTATTATACCGTTTTTTTTTGCTGGTATGTAATAGCATTACTCAATAGTATTCTAATATTTAATCGATGGATTAAATCCGGATAGCGGATAGATAATCTTTACTTTTTTGGAGAAATTATATTCTAACACACAAAAAACCTATTAAATTGCCAAAACCTTCCTTGGCTATTATATATAATCGTCTGGCTGGTCGTTGGATAATAGAAAGCATGAATGTAGCAGTTTTAATGGCTTGCTAAAATCGGGAAGCAGAGATATCAGTACCAAGTTAATAACTCTTGGAATTGTTGCTTGACCGGCAAAATATTAAATACCAGAAGGTATAACGATAGCAGTCTCACTGCGACCTCGATGGAGAAGGCAAAGCGAAACAACTTCATTATTATTAAACAACATTATATTTTCTAGTAAAATCATCACGATTTTACAGTAAGACAAATTTTCTAATGTTGGTAATCAAAAGATCATGTACGTACCACTGGATTCCCTATTTCGGTATCCAGCAAACTCCTTGTAATAACGATACAGGAAACAAAACACCAGAGATATAAATAAATAAACCAGAGATCTAATAAAATACAGATTCTCGATTCAAATAAATCAAAAATGAACGAACAGCTTACCAAAATAGAAATAACGTCCTTTTAACACGTAATCCATTAACGGTCAATTAACAAAGCAGCTCCTAGAATGATGCTTATGATATAGATTTCATAGGAAACTCTCTCCCGTTCCTAAACGACATCTTCAACAAAGTCCAGAGAGCATGAAAAAAGTTTTACTTAAAATCAACGAGGTGAAAACCAAATACAAGCAAATACACAGAAGAGACCAATTCAATGAATTTAGATAAAACATTAAAGTCAACAACTACGTTTTTTAAAGTATGGAAGACTTTAAATATATTGGATCAATAATCACAGTTAATAATAAAGCCACTGAAGAAATAAAGAACAACTTCAGACCTATTTTAATATAGTGATGCGAATTATGAAGAATGACTAAAACAAATAAGGTTTTATTACTATACTGCTACAAATCCGTATAGATTAGGAACAGATACTGAATGAAGAAAGCTCTTATAAGTCCAGGAGAATTAATTTTATTGACTAAGTTAGATCGGACACAAAATCGGATATCTCAAAAAATTAATATTTCATTTGATTGCAGATTCATAGAAGACCGATCAACGTGGAGAAAAGTTGTAGTTAGCGAAGACTCACCCAGTGTTGTAGCGCTATGTAATGATGACGATAAAAAGAAAGGGCAAATAAAAAAGCAACAAAAATGAACCAATGGTGCAGAGCTGCTTAAAAATCTTGATTGGAAATAATTAATAATGTATATGTATAGGTCATTTCCAGAGCCAATGTGCTAATTGTGCGTAAAATAAAACTTTTTAGACTAAATCTGCTACAGGATTGTGTGACCCAAATACATCCATAGCTAAAAACTATCGATGTTTGTATGAAAGATGAAAATTTCATTTTTAAATGCTAATTACAATAAAATGGTAAATTTATCGCTACGGGACATACCGATGTCGCGGTGTCTACCCGCGAATTATTCTCTTTTAATTAATCTCTTTTAAAAGAATATTGGCACGTACACATAATCACATAATTGTAGACGGTATCTTGTACATAAATACTAAGAAGGTTGTCGTTGTTATCTAAGACTAAGTTTGACAATTTACAGGAGAACCATGTTGGAGTACTATTACTCAGGACTCCCACATGAAGAACATTTAGCTGATAGTTGTGCTCCTAAAGCGCATAAGAGTGTTATAGCTCACAAAATGGGTTCAATTACATTGCAATTTTTTAAAGTTTTTGTGATAAAATGAAGTGATTGATTGTTGTTTTGAAAAAGCAAGTTGTTTTTTTATTTTTGTATTCCTATCATTATATAAATGTACCTGATATTGTAAAACCAACAACATTTTTCATAATCTAGTCTGAAATGGGCTTTCTCTTACTGATAACTATCAAAAGTTTTATTAACTTCTCGTTAATATAATTATGTAGGTATTTAGATTTTTATCTTGTTCTTACTATAGTGCTAAAACACAAATGTAGTCATAGTCTACTGTATTTTTTTCGTAGGTTTCATAGTTTTTAACTGTGTGATAGCCTATGTGTCTATAATAACTTACGCATAGAAAATAATAGAATTTTGTACCTCATAATTTATGTTTATTATCCTTTGTTTTTTTTGGAACATCTAAAAGTATAGCAATACATTTTAATTATTAAACAAAAGAGAAAATAAAAACACTTTTTGTGGTGTGCCACTTAACCTTACACAAAATCGTACACAAATAGTCAAATGGTAGTAAAAGTTTCCGATATAAGCAGACGGCAGAGGCATCGCCGCGCACGATGTCCATACTATGACATGTTTTTCATACGGTTTTCGGATCGATTTTTTCAAAACATCAAATATAATCTATTTTTGCCTTTCTTTATTTAGGCTAACCGCTACTGTTTTTTTCTTCAGCGTTTCTTCTTAATCTAGATTAATGTTATATTTACAATTCTTTCTGAAACGAGCTATAATTTTTCTCAAATATCCATATTGTTTGGTTAAGGCGCCTTACGGTTTAGCATGCTGTGTCAGATGCTCTTTAAAGTCTCTTTCAATATTAATATCGTTTGAGAAATTTTTCCCAGATACTTATATTTCGTTAGCTAATCTACCATTTGAAGTTCAATTTTCTTTTAATATTAGTTTAAATGGTCCAGTAGTGTATTCGAACAGTTCAGTTATAAGCAAAATTAGGTGTTGTTGTACACCTAATTCTTTTAGTATCAGTCATAAGTGTATCCATTTGGCTCTGTCGAACGCTTTACGATAATCTATAAAACAAATCTATAGTGGGATATTAAATTCCCTAGACTTTTATACTTTTTTTGGACTTTTATAATAATATCTTTAAAATTAAATGTTTAGTGAAAATCTCTACGCGACTTTAATGCATTAAATATTTTAATTAAAAATCGACATACCTATTAAAATTAGACAGTAAAAAATTATGTCATTAAAGATTGATTTATAAATTATTGTAGTTTAAATTCAACTACGATATGAAACAAATATTGTATGTCATAATCTACAGTAATCGAAAAATTACAAAGACCTTCCTGTTGTACAGTTTTCTTGAATTAATAGGGTAACAAACATTATAATCCTACCGAAGGGGCTTCTACTTTCATAAACTGTTACACGATTACTCTATCCGATGTACGTACATTTATGGACTAAATGTTTCAGTGCCAATGCATTTTAACAAAAAATACTAATTAATAAAAATGGAAACTTAACTTTTCCAAGTTTATAATAGACACTTTATTTTTGAAAATATATAAAGCAAGTAATATAAATTACCGTCTTGTTTATTAAAACTAAAAAGTAAACTAAAGTTATGTGTCGGTTAACAATTTATATTTAACTTCATTAGCCAAATAATCCTGAAATTCCTCCATGACTAAATTGATGGATATTTAAATAAATTTCAAGTTCCAAAGTGTACCTGCTGTAAAATTTGAAAATCTACTACTAATACAATTATTGGCAACATCGCAGGAGTTTAGAAATGTACACAGAATGGTAAATACGGATCCCATAAATGGTTTATCCTTTTGTGGAGTCCACTTAATCCTACATGTTGGTCGGAGTCTACATAAAGCGCTACTCAGATAATAGTATACACGGTGTATATTTTACTGGAGTTAGTATAATACCGTTTTAGAACGGAGCTTACATTAACCGCTAGATGTATATATATATATATATATATATATATATATATATATATATATATTATACTGTATACCCAATTAACCTCAACCCCCCTTTTATATATATATAATTTAAAACTTGTACATTTTCCTGTAAGATATTAGACTACAAGCCCATGAGAGATTTTTAATGGACCATTTGACCCAGCATGAATCCCATACCGGGTGGTGAATCGTCAAACAGGACATAGGAAACTCAAAACTCAATGGGAAATTCTAAACTGTTAAATTCCTGCCTCCCTAATTCTTTTACGTCAAAAGTCATAAAAAAAACTATTTGTAGAGGACTGAAATCTGTATTAAAAACAAAATTTAAAATAGTTTAAACGTACTCTAAAATTTTGGAAAATATATTTTTCAGGCCACCCCTAATAAAAGTTAGGCCACACGTAGTGCAAGAATGTGTATGACGTGTTGCGTTTGATCATACTGATGTAAGATGTTTGTCACTTTTTGAATTGTCATTATTTTTATTTTATGATTAAATTATAAACAATAAAGTTTACTAAATACTAATACTACTACTGAACAATAAATATTACTTTGTAAATAATAAATTATATTGTTTACACAGCAATAAAGTTAATGAAATGTACCAAGTTGACGAAAAATCGCTATGTAATATTCAGGCAATAGAGCGAGCACTGGCAGATCTTTATTTAACGTAAGATATTCTCACACACTCCAATTCAATTCCAGGTTATACAGCAATTCAAAGAATTTCTATATAGTTTTACTGTGATCCTTATTCCTAAAAATAATTTATGATAATTTCTAAAAATAAAACTATAACAAACGTTCAAACATTCCGTCATTTTGTACTAAACAGTTTTCCAATAGATTATAAAATTCTCGTCCAACATTAGCTGGAACGAGTGGCGTTATTTTTGCACACTCTTCAATAATTCGCATATTTATACGTCCATGGGTATGGCTTTCAATAATATCCTCAATAATATAATGTACATTCATCACTAAACAAAATGTTTTTTTAAAAATTGTATGTCTGCATTAGCCCTCTCTAAAATTTCATAACAAAGTTCCGCTTGTCTTTCAGCATCTCCTTCTCTTAGTTCTTGAGAAGGAAATTTATATGAACGGTATTTATTCCTTTTCAAATTTTTTAAGGCCGTGGAATTATGAATATTAAACTGGTCTGCAATGGTCCGAGAACTTTTTCTAGAATTTTCTACTACTGCTCATTTATTTTGATTTTCTAAATTTCTTGGTACCTCAGCAATATTGTTTGTACAAGTACAATTAGAAATCACGGTCGTAGTATTTTCAAAATTTTGTAAAATCCTATGGATTTTTTAATGACTTGGTAGTGGTTTATTGGAATATCTAGCTAAATAAAGAACTGACACTAAGCGCACTTTTGCCTGGATAAAATTTTTTTATTATTGATACTTTCTTCTCAACTGAGTACATTTTAAAATAAACTTTATTGTTTTGTAAATAACTCACAATATAAAAATTTTGGCCATTCAAATATTGTCAAATATCAGAAACATCAATATGACCAAACGCAACACGCCATACACATTCTTGTACTGCGTGTGGCCTGACTTTTAGAGGTGGTCTGAAAAATGTATTATATTTTTGCAAAATTTTGGAATACGTTTAATTCGTAGCACAATTTTAACATTTGTTTTCGATACAGATTTCAGTCCTCTACAAATATTTTCTTATGACTTTTGGTGTAAAACAGTTAGGGAAGCAGGAAATCAACAATTTAGAATTTCCCGATGAGTTTCTTACGGTCCGTTTGACGATTCACGACCTCGTATAAGACAATTCTACAAATGTAATAACAACTTTGGAAAATATGCCGTCAATTAGGTAAGACAAACTTACCACTCAAACTTAAAGGGGGGGGGGGACTTTTTGGCCAAACATATTTGTACAGCATACAGATAAGATAAGAATTGGAGGTATAGTTTCTAAAGTTGTTACTAAATATTGTAGTATTGACTTTTATGTGATTCATGTTGGGTCAAATTACCCCCAAAAAATGTCCCATGAGCTTGTCTATATCTATAAATGCATGGATTATTAAAAATTTCCAACAAATATGTTAGAAAATTAAAATATAGATATACTTGATAATATTTAATCACTTTTTAATAACCAACGGTTATGGATTCTTACTAATCTACTTACTTTATTTCTTATAGAAAGGTAAAAAGGGATAAAGGTGCCAAAGAGTCTCTTTAAGGTGTTCTAGGTAGGTACTGTGGTATTGTAAATACTATTTTTTATTTTAAGTTACTCTATTTTTTTCTATACTAACATTACTTTTCATCCAATGAATTATTTTGGTATATTAGCTGTGGATTATTATGTGTATGTACGTGACTATGTATACAGGGTGATAAACATATCGTTGATGCCGTACAGTGTTACGAAAGACTCTGTATATTTGTAACCAATTTTAAAACGTGAAGCTTACAGCTACCTTCTAGTTATGTATAATAACTTTTTTGATATCTTCTGTAATAATAGATATAACACTTTGTTCCAAAGTTGGTTACCCTGTATAGCGAGTTGAAAGTGTCGTTTGCCAATTTTTTTCTGAATCATTAAGCATAAATAAATAGATTTTTGGATAACTGAACTAAGGCTCTGATTAAAAATAGCAATCTGATGCCATTTTGTAAAATTATTTTAAATAGTATCATATTGCAAGCAGTACAACATTAGAAATATCTTCTATAGTTCAAATATCTTTTGTGTATTTGAAAACATCTGATCAATTTATTTTCCAGTTTTTCACATTCCTTATATAATTCATTCGGGTTTTTACGGAATTTTTTATAAATGACAATATATGACACTCGGTATGTTACAACAGACAAAGAAGAGTTATTATTTTACTGGAAGTCAACTAAGGTAAAGGGTAAAATGTTATATTCACTCTATTCTTCTTTATGGTGTCGAAGCCTGGACCGTTAATGTTGACTTAATGAGAAAACTGGAAGCTTTTGAGATGTGGCTTTTGGTGTTACACAGAATGGAAAGAGACAGAGAACTTTTGACCACCATTAAAAGGCGAAAGACAGCATATTTGGAGCACATACTTAGAAATGGATCACTACCTGGTCGAAAGTAGGGTAAGGGCTAGAATTTCAAACATCAAAAAGGAAAGAGGCTCTAAACATGAACGATACAAGGTAGAAAGACTCAAAGAAACAAACAAAAATAAAGAGTATAAAGAAAAGATAAACAACAAACTAGAAAACAGAATAACACCTGAAACCCTAAATAAAGAGTGGGAAGAATGCAGAGACATCATAAAAGAGGCAGCTAAAGAAGTACTAGGCATAAAAGGTAAAGAAAGAAAAACAAGAACGAACACAGACAAAAAAACAGAGCATATTTACTGATGCAACAGGGGCACAAAACCCGACAAGCAGAGGAAGAATATAAACGACTACGCAAAGAAGAAAAGAAAACTCAAAGAAGAAAAAAGAGAGAATATATGAACAAAGAACTTCAAGAACTACAAGAACTAAGTAAATCAACAGAGACAAGAAAATTTTATCAGAGACTAAACAAAAGCAGAAAAGACTTCAAACCGAGAACAACGATGTGTAGAGATAAGGAAGGTAATATATTGACAGAACAGCAAGAGATACTAAGTAGATGGACAGAACATTTTACGGAAAAGTTTGAAGGAGATCGGAGAGAGACGACCCCTGACATACCATTAGACCAAGCAGACAACAGAGAAAAGACTCCACCAACAATAGCCGAGATTAGAGCAGCAGTAGAAAAATTAAAGAACAATAAAGCACCGGGATCGGATCAAATAGCATCGGAGTTACTAAAGGAAGGAGGAGACGCACTACAAAAAACAATACATGAATTGATAACAAAGATATGGTCTAATAAACAGCTACCAACGGAGTGGAATAGCGGTATTATTATTGTACCATTACATAAAAAAGGAAATCAGTTAGAATGTGGAAACTACCGTGGAATCACGCAGCTGAAAAAGAGTAATTTAGAGAAGAAAAAGTAAATCAAAACGGTGAAAGAATAATAAGTTTCATATTTTTGACAGATGTCAATAAATAAAAATGCATTTTGTCAGAATGTAGGAAACTGAAACAATAAACAATTCGATTGTTCTTAATAAAAGTTGAAGAGTGTCAAAAAAGTAGTTGCAGTTTATACTTTTTCCACGTATCAAGATTGACAGAATTGCTGTAAATCTGACTGTTACAAAAGCTTCCAAATGTTGTATGACTTGTCATATGATCCCATTTCCAATTCTCTTACAAAATGATGTTTATATTTTAACAATTACGTAACTAAAATATCATAATTATTATAATAGTACCTTAGTTTAGTGACTGAATATTGGTTCAGAAAATAGTTGTTAGTAAGGCCTACTTTATACACGTACACTATAATAGCTTACAAATGATTAGAATTTAAGTTTTGTTCTTCATTTTTAGAATGTCAGTACTGATGTCAATTCCACGACTAACCACCAAATATGTACTCGGACTAGGATAAACCGTTATGTAGTTTTAAGCATAAATACAATGTGTGGAGTCCAGAAAAGAGAGTAGAGTGATGGGACGGATCGAAAAACATTGTTATATTGTTAAAATTAGTATTAGTTTGAAGGTGTGTGTAAGTTAGAAATAATTTTGCAAATGGTGCTTCGTTTTTATCTCTCTATGATTATTTTGATGATAATAGTAAGGTTTGTTCAAAGTTGTGGTCTTCATGGAGTGTGTGAATATTTAGTAAAAACATGTTATTAGTGAAAACACCTTAAAATATGCTGCCAAATTATGCAAAATTTCACTCCATATTGTTAGATGTACACTTTTTAAAAATATTTTGATAGTATTATAATCTCTTCATAGCCAAAAGAAAGAACAATTTGGACAATTCTTCTTATTTTAAGACAATGCCTTGTTTTTTTCAAATTTATTGCCCAAATTGGGATACCAATGTGCAACTTTCATACCAGTATTTGGTGAGTCTTCTTCTTTGTCTGGTGCCTTCTTTTGCAATCTTTGCAAGTCTCATTATCACCCATTTTCGTAGTCTCTCCATGTTCTTTTTCCGACTCCAAATCACTTTACCTACAATAATTTGAAGATTACACAGAGTCCTGATATTGCTGCTCCTCACTCCATCTTTAGGTGTTGTTAGTTTCTTAATATTTCGAATATTATTAAACTCTACAACAGGCTTTTTAATTTTAAGATACATTAAATGCACACGTATTAATAATACCATGAGCACCATGACATGACGATGACGATAATGATTATCGTCTCTACATATTAGGCAACCAACAATGTTCACCTTAGTAGTCCGGGTTGCCTAACAATATTATATAATAACTAAGTATTTTTCCAGTAATTAATTTTAGTGTCTTCATTTCTGTCCTTAGTAATTTCTTATAAATTTCTGCTGGTAATTGCTTATGATTGTATGCAAATTTACTCATTATCACCTTCAATATACATCTTTTCTCATTTCCTGTAACTATCGAAGTGAATGTACCATTTCTTGAAACAGTGCTCCAAGTTTTCTTATGACAGATAGGTACTTCAGCAAATATGATGATTTCTTTTTCTCGCCCTCAACACGCTCAAATATTGTTTCTTTAATCACAAATTTCATGTTAGGAAGTCACACGGTGTTATAGCTTGCGAATAAGTTGGATGACCTAACACTGGAATGACTGACTGAATGATTGACTAAAATCTCCTTAAGACTAAAATCTCCCGACTAAATTATTAATTAATCTTTCAACTAATTTCGATTCTTAAGAGTCATTGCAATGTAGCCTATACAGTTGAATTAAATTTAACAGATAATATCGCTAAATATTGCAAAATCGTTTATCTAATTCACACACCTTCCTGTTTATGTGAATCTTTGTACAGGGTGGTGCCTTAAGGAAAAATACATTTGGAATCTTAATTATACGTTTAAAATTATACAAATGTTTGCAGTTGCTCACCAGATAAAGACAGTAAATATATTTATCATTAAAAACGATTCTGTGATTACGATTAAGAATGGTGTTATTTACTTTATATAATAATTGTTTAGTCATTTTATTGTCATATTCGCTTTCGTAATACTCTATCTATGTGTATTTTCTATAAAAATTCTTTTGAGTCGATATAGCAAGCTATGGAAATTTTAAAGAGTGTAAAACTGGATAGAAGGATTACGAATTTGTAGAGATTCAAGTTAGGAATTCGGCAGAAAAACATGTATTTTAAAAGGAACGAGACAAGGTTCTATATTTTCCCTACTGTAAACTGTGTTTGTTATTAGAATGCAATTAATCTGAAGATATTGTTTTTTGCCTATCAATTTGGATGATCCTGCCATGATTGTGCATAATGTCAGTGAAAGCGCCAAAGTTGGTCTAAAATTAATTGTTAAAAAGATAAAATAGGTAGTAGTTAGCAAAAATCTTAACCTTAATCATCTTCATGGTAAAATAGAGTAGATAACGGTATTTTCGCAGTAGTAATGCATGTTGGAAATGAGCTTGTTGGTACATTCAGACCAGCGCGAGTATAACGAGTATATAGCGACCTTTATAACGTTTTCACCAAAGACGACTCTCAACAAATTTTCAAAGAATACGTTTTATTTTCGTTTAACAAATATTCTAATATGCACAAATTATTTAGTTAGGTTAGCACACCTGATTGACTCGACAAATGTCGTCGTTTTCCAACGCAAATGTTCAGTAAAAACTTGTAAATACTTTTTGGTTGTTTATTTGTACACAGGAACAATATTCAAGACATTAGATGTAGAATTGAGCAGGCTAGAGAGGTTTTACTCGAACTCCACCTCAATGTGCAAATCGAAACGATTAAATAAAGTAAATTATTAACCAAAAATGATTGAAAATATGTTTGGTCCATTTAAATGAAATGGTACGATTTGGATGATGAAAGATTTGGACTGGATTAAGAACATGAATATAAAAGGCAGTTAATAGTTTATACATTAAAAGAACATATCATTATACTTTATAATGCAACAAAATAAGGTTTGACAGGCACCTGAAAATACATATAGTTGGCCACTTTGCTTACATTGCACAGCAAAAGGTCAATACATGCAAAAATTATTATAGGCAACTATATAATATGCGTTTCTCACTTATTGCTGTTCACTAATACGATACAGTCAATTTATAGAGTCACGCAACCATTGTATGGCTTTATACTACAAGAATTCTCTAAAGAAGACCTAACCTAGAAAGACTTTGTTTCCTATAAGTAGACCTAACCTAATTTAGAAGATTTTGCTTTTTATAAACAGACCTAACCTAACTTAACCTAATTTTTCACTAGTATATCCTAACTTTTTGAAAAGATCTCAAGAAAAGACATGTCAAAAAAAAAGATAAGTTATTTAATTCTTCAGTATTAATATTATCGAGAAAAGTAGAAAGTTTTCATCACAGTTTTTCGATCACGAGCAGATTTTTGGATTTTTTTGTATCTATTCCATTTGCTTTGTTCTCACTGTATTGTAACAACTTTTAATGCCACATAATGGTATATAGAAACGTGAATCCCGAATAAACTAAATAATAAGAATAAAAATTATAAAAAGTATACTTTATATCGTAATTTTCAGATATTACTGATATACAAAAATATATCATCCAATTGTGCTGCTTGTATAGTTCGAGCTTCCTTGTTTACGTTCTTCAAATCGTCTTAGTTTTCTCACGGAAATAGATTTCTGCGTAATCCAGCCACCTAATTCTTGGTCTACCTCGTAGATTATTTCCTTCTGATATTTGTCGATAAAATATTTACGTCCATACGCCATAACAGATCTGGTCAGCATCATACATACAGAGCACTAAAAATTCGTCAGAAAATGTTTCTCTTGCAAAAATTTAGCTTTGCTTTATCTTGTTTCGCGAGGACACTTAGTACTACTACCCTTAGTATCTTGCGGTAAATTCTTTTTTTTTGTGTTCCTCCTTGACCACGATATTCCAATTATTTCAGTCCTCTTAGGTCTAACTCTAGGACATCGTTTTGTATTTCATGTACCCACCTAAATCTTGGTCTAGCTCGTAGATTATTTGCTCCTGGTATTTGTTGATATAAATTTTGTAAATCGTTCTTTAGGCATACACTCAAGTGTCTCAAGATTCTCATTCGAGTTTTTTCACTATTTATACAAGATCTCCTGTTTTCCTTGTCAACCAGGATCTTTTAATAGTTTCAATGCTTTGAGGTCTAGCTCTTGAAGATAGTTTTTTACGACATATAGTCACCTAAATCTTAGTATAACTCGTAGATTTTTTGTTTCTGATATTTGTTGATATAATTTTGGTATATCTTATTTCGGACATGCACTCCAAATGTCCCAAGCTTCTCATTTGAGTTCTTTTCGTCATTGCAACAAGATACGAATTTCCATAGAACTAGTCAGTATCAGAGACAGCACCATACATTCGTCTGAGATTGTTCATCTCGCAGCAATTTAGATTTGCTTCATCCTGTTACTGAGCAAATTTATTTCAGTGGTTTAAAAGACTACTTAGTGGCCTTCAGTATATGTGGTAAATTCTGCTTTTTCAACCAGAATCTGTTAATTGTTTTAGTTCTCTGAGGTCTAGTTCTTGAAGATCTTCTTTTACGCCAGGTAACCAAATAAATCTTGGTCTAGCTCGTAGATTTTTTATTTCTGGTATTTTTTTATTTAATTTTTTTAAATTTTATTGTATCAAGTTTTTACGGGCAAGCACTCCAAATACTCCAAATATATCAATCTTATCTGAGCTATGTTTCTCACTGCCTCAAGACCTAAATATCCACAAACCTAGTGAGTAACATATCTTCTTTTTCTTAACATGCCATACACCAAAGTGCGTAGGCGACTATCTCATTACTAGAATTCTGTTCTTGGCGGCGTGACACAGCTCGCCTGTATTGTGTATTCCTGTCCATTCTTTAATATTTCTTAACCAGGATAATTGTTTGCGGCCGGCTCCTCTCCTACCTTCGATCTTCCCTTGTAGGATTAACTGTGGTATTTCATATTTTGCTCCTCTCAATATGTGCCCAAGGTAACCAATCTTGCGTTTTTTAATTAATTTAAAGAGTTCTCTTTCCACGCCGGCTCTCTTAAGGACGTCATCGTTTCGAACTCTATCCACCCAAGGTATGCGCATCATTCTTCTTAATGACCACATTTCAAATGCTTCAAGTTTGTTGATAGATGTTTTTTTCAAAGTCCAAGTTTCCATGCCATAAAGCAAGATGGACCATATGTAGCACTTGACCATTCTGTAGCGTATTTCGAAATGTAGGTTTTGATTACATAGAAGCGGTCTGAATTTCACAAAAGCTTGTCTTGCCATTTGTATTCGGGTTTTTATCTCTTGTTGTGGATCCGATTGGTCATTGATTGTGGTGCCAAGGTATTTAAAAGTTTTCACGCGTTTTATGCGATCGTCACCTATGCATATTATCGGGTTTTCTGGAGGGTTTCTGCTAATGACCATATATTTCGTTTTCAAAATGTTGATTTTGAGGCCATATTTTTTACCTATGCTATTCACCCTATCAAGTAATAACTGCTGATCTTCCAATTTATCAGTTATAATTACTGTGTCGTCCGCATAGCGTAGGTTGCTAATTGGCCGTGTCTTCTAATGCTTCCGCAAATATATTTTCAACATATAAATTAAAAAGCATCGGAGAGAGTATGCAGCCTTGGCGGACACCCTTCCGGACACCCGGAGTAACATATACAGTACCACAAATTCGTTGGAGAATTTTCTTTACGCAGTAATTAAACTTCTTCCTTAAAGACCCTTGTTTCAATTTCCATTATCTCAAATAGCAGTTCAAAATGTCTCAAAACAAGATAGAAAAACGAAATGCACGTACAGTCAAAAAATACTCCAATAAAAAATTAGAGCAAACTACAAAAGATTTGCGTACGCTAGAACATAACCCAAACATATATCCATGGGAAAAATGGGAAAGGAATTTCAGAAAGATACAAAACAATGAAACTTTGGCTACAAAATTGAAAAAACATGCCTTAATGTAATCACCTGTAAGCAAACCAATTGGATGGAACGTTTTTTTTTCGATAAATGGTCTATTTTCACAAATAAAACTGTTTGGAATGATTGGGATAATTTGATTATTTATTTATTGGTCCACCCTGTATAGACAATAAATATTTTTATATATATTATTATTTAGGAAGATATTTGATAAAAATAACCCATATTTTGATATATAGAATTAATTTTATAAACTTAAATTCAAAAGCAGCTATTTTTACGAATCAGAAACCTTTTTTCTTCTTAAAAATAATACAGATAATTATGATACTGTGTGGTTTATTAAAAGAAAAGAATCGGTTCATTCACCCTGTAAGATTTCGCCAAAAAGATATTTTTCTTCTTACTGTACTCATTTGTAGATCACTTCTCATCCAACCACTGAGGTGAAAATACTACAATCATACATAGAAGAGTCAAGACAATTGACAAAAGACATGTTTCACGCGCAGGTAGCAAGCCTGTGACAGGCCGTTTCGCCCCACGTTGGACGCCAAAAATGTCATTGCTTTGGTTATACTTGTAACAAAAATTTGATAAGTATTTTTATAACTCTTTTATTATCATCATCATAAGCTTGACAATCCTTTGTGCATCGACAGTCTTTGAGTAACTCTTCCGTCTGTTTGGAACAAGATCTTTTCAGATCTTTTTAGATCTTTTTCCATATATCTAAGTTTGGGTCTTCCTTTGGACCTTCTCTCTACTATTCTACTACTGGCACCTGACTTAATATTTTCTTTGGTATTTCATTCTCCTGCATCCAGCACAAGCTTTCAATCTATATAATAACTTCTTCATCCAGGTCTTTTAACATAGTGTCTTCTTTGCCTCTATAGTTCGCAACGAACATCTTATCTGGAGTGTTTTCAATTTAATTCGATTCCCGTTTTATTTACAACTGTTTCGTCCCAGGTTTAAAGAATGTATAGAAAACGTAAAGTAAAAATAGCTGTTTTCACCAGTTTGGTTTTTTGGTATTTATGAACAATCTGTGCAAATTTTGTAAACAAAGAAGGCTGTGTATTTTTGACAAGATCAAAATACCAACATATATTTGATATTCGTAGTAAGTAAGCGTGAATTATTTATTTTTTTTTTGTATAATTATAGGCTAGTGAGAGACGTTACAAAGACCAGGACGTTAATCGATTAAGTTAGGTAATTGTATTTTTTAAGCAATAAGGTGATGTCCTTGGAAAAGATAGTACAGTTTAAAGCAATATTTTACCTGACTATATTTCGGTGCTGAGTAGATAATTTAAATTTAGGCGTAGTTACAAATTGTTTTATACTTCAAGATTGTACATACACAGTGGTAAAAATAAATTGTATCAAAATATATCTTTTTGTGTATTGGTTTGACTTTTTTTCAAAATGAGAAGGTTATTCTCATAGTTTTCTTTCAGATTATGGTATTGTAACCTCCAATTGTAATGTAACAACTACAAAGTGTAGTAATTATCGTACCATCTCACTGATTTCCCATCCAAGCAAAATATTACTAAGAATCATTAAACGCCGTTTGCAACAATACTTAGACAAACAAATTCCCCAAGAACAAGCAGGCTTTGTCAAAGGGAAGGGTACGAGAGAACAAATCCTTAATATGCGGCAGCTCATAGAAAAGGCCCGCGAATTTAAAATTCCAATAATAATCTGTTTTCTAGACTACCAAAAGGCATTTGATTGTGTGAAGTGGGAAGTTCTCTGGACAGTTCTTCATGAGATGGGAGTTCCAGATCATTTGGCAATATTAATTAAAAACTTATACGAAGATAACTCAGTTAAAATAAGAATTGAAAACCAACAATCTGATACCTTCAAAACCAGCAGAGGTGTACGACAAGGGTGCATACTATCTCCAGACCTGTTCAATTTATATGGAGAATACATAATGAGGAACGCACTCGATGGATGGAGAGGCGGCATCTCCATTGCAGGAAAAAAGATCTCAAACTTAAGATTCGCAGACGATACAACACTGATAGCAACATCTGAAGAGAAGATGTCGAGACTGATAAAGAGAGTAGAAACCGAAAGCAACAAGTGTGGGCTCAAGATTAATAATCAGAAAACAAAAATCATGATTGTGGACCACGCGAATATCCTCCAAACAACAGGCGCCCTAAATCAATTCGAGAAAGTAGACGAGTTCACGTATCTAGGATCTTCCTTAAGCAATGCAGCCTCCTCCCATACGGAAATTCGCAGAAGAATAGGAATGGCCAAGAACGCGATGAGTCGACTGTCAAAAATATGGAAGGACCGCTCTTTATCCAAAAAACTCAAAATGAGACTGGTACGGACACTCATTTTTTCAATCTTCAGTTACGGTGCCGAAACATGGACAATAAAATCAGAGGATAGGAAAAGGATTGACGCATTCGAAATGTGGTGCTGGAGACGAATGCTACGCGTCTCGTGGACGGAGCACAGATCCAATCAGTCGATTCTCGAAGAGCTAAACATTCAGACCAGACTCTCCTCTCAGTGTCTTGCAAATGTTTTAAAGTTTTTTGGCCACATTGCGAGAAGAGACAATGACAACTTAGAAAGACTAATTGTGTGCGGAAACGTAGAAGGACGTAGAGGCAGAGGACGCTCACCTATCCGATGGTCAGATCAAGTACAGAAAGCCACTGGAGAGACGTTTTCCGAGTCCATGAGAGCAGCCCAAAATCGCAAGAGATGGAGAGAATTAACAGCCCGCATTGTAGGAAATCACGATCCTCAGCAATGAGGAAACGACAAGAGAGAGAGAACCTGCAATTGTCGATGGACTGATTGATAGGTTGCTGGAACTAAGAATGGCAGAAACCACTAACACAGAACGGCACTCACTTTTTGCAGCGAGATTAGTAGTGGATAAAAATGTCAGCAAGATATAAGACTAGGATCTCTCTCCCCCCTCTCTCTCTCTTGTCGTTTCCCAATTACTGAGGATCGTGATTTCTTTCAATATTCCTAACAATTTTTCTCCATTGGTCTCTATCTTCATCTGCTCTGAGAGCTTCGCAGAATGAGTTTCCAGTTGAATTCTTAATTTTTTCGGACCATCTAGTTGGCGATCGTTCTCTTGATCTTCTCCCCGGAACGTTTCCAGAAACAATTAATCTCTCCAAAACTATCGTCACCTCTGCGAACCACGTGGCCAAAAAATTGCAAAATACGTTGCAGACATATTGTGGACAGCCTTTTTTTAATCTCGAGTTGGTTTATAATGGAAACGTTTGTCCTATGAGCTGTCCAAGGTATGCGCAGCATTCTTCTCTAGCACCACATCTCAAA
The DNA here is from genome assembly GCF_040954645.1 of Diabrotica undecimpunctata. Classification (NCBI taxonomy): domain Eukaryota; kingdom Metazoa; phylum Arthropoda; class Insecta; order Coleoptera; family Chrysomelidae; genus Diabrotica; species Diabrotica undecimpunctata. Next base: position 121,859,485 of record NC_092811.1, read on the forward strand.
GGCATCAATGTTTTGGCGCTCGCTTCGAAGAGTCCAAGTCTTTGCCACGTTTAGAAATATTGAGAATACAAGGGCATTCGCCAGTCTTATCTTGATAATTTGAGAGATAGATCTGTCTTTCCAAACTTTAGTTAGGCGACTTATCGCATTTTTTGCTATACCAATACGTCTCTGACTTCTGCTTCACAGTTACCATCGTTAGTTATACTAGACCCGAGATAGACAAAACTGTCCACTATCTGGTATTCCTGTAACATGTTAGTCAGTTGAATAGTGTGGAATCTGTCGACCACCATTATTTTTGCCTTAGCCTTATTGATTTTCACACCAACTTGTATTGCTTTCGTACTCAAATATTCGCAGGAGATTAAACATTTCTTGCTCATTTGCTGCTATAAGCGTAGTGTTATCAGCAAATTTTAAATTGGAAATTTTCCTACCAGCCACTGTTACTCCACCGGCCCATCCATCTAAAGCCATCCTCATAACATAAATCTTGAATAAGTCAGGTGACAACACGCATCCTTGTCTAACACCTCTCTTGGTCTTAAATAGGTTTGAGAACTTCTGATCTAGTCGTACTGTTGCTATATTGGACTGGTGCGGATTTTTAATAAGTGTTACCTGGTGCATTGGTGTGTCCATTTCTATTAAAATGGACCACAGATTTATTCAGCTTACACAATTAAATGCCTTTTGGTATTCAACGAAGCATATAATCATAAATACTGGAAATTATCTAGACTTTTCAATTATTTGTCTCAGGTTCATAATTCGTTCCCGTGTATCTTTGCCCTTTACAAACCCCACTTGTTCCTGAGGTATTTGGTAATGTAGATAGGTTTTTAAGATTTTACTAGCATGTGTTATTAGTGAGAGTGTGCGGTAGTTTGCACATCTGGTAGTAGTTCCTTTGTTGTGTAGCGGGATATAAATTGAGGTACATCAATCCGATGGCCATTTTCCTGAATTCCAAACAGCGACACAGATAGAATGGATGATATATAATCCTTTGTTACCTATAGAGCGTTTCACGTTAAGAAAATAACATTGCGGAGATAGGGCCATGTATTTCTTATGGACGATAGAAGCGCGACGATGCCACGATGAACACAAGCACGAGTCAGGGCTGTATAATTTGTATTTTAGTTTCCACAGACATGAATTAAATTAATGTTTTTTAACGTAATTGGCCAAAAGTGCCCATTCGAAACAAGAGATGAAAAGTAGGGAAAATGATTTTAATTAAATAAATAGTATTTACAAAAGATAATTTTATTTTATCTTATTTTAATTATAGTAACGACAGTTTATTTGTTTTTCGGTAAGAATACCATATACCATAAATCATAGAAATCAGTAGAAAATATTGCTTAGTTAAATCATGCACTTTGTCGGCTATTAAAGATTTTAAAGCAATAAACGAACCACTTGGAACGCATATATCTAATTACTAATTGCAACTTAAAATAATACGGTGTGCGTATGTCAGCGATTTTATGTCGTTCTCTGAGACTAAATAATGATAATAAGGCTTTGTGGTTCTTCAGTTGTTATTCTGACTTTATAGTTAAATGTTACACTTTGTCGGCTATTAAATATTTAAAAGCAAATAAACGGACCGCTTGGAACGCATATATCTAATTACTAATTGCAACTTAAAATAATACGGTGTGCGTATGTCAGCGATTTTATGTCGTTCTCTGAGACTAAATAATAATAATAAGGCTTTGTGGTTCTTCAGTTGTTATTCTGACTTTACAGATAAATGTTAATTGAAAATGGAAATTCAAAAATTAAGCCAAGGGAATATCTTGGACATCCGTGCAAAACGAATTGTTTTAAATGTATTTAATTATCATCTAAACTTAAGAAGTGGTGAAAGTGTTAGAAGTTTAACCCATAAAGTAAGTGCTATGACAGGAGTAAGATTTAGTACTATTTTTAAAATCCGCAAAGAAGCTGCGGAAGGAGGACTAATGCCCATAAAAAAAAAACAAGAAAACGTACCAAAAGTAGAGTGAACAACAGAAAGTTCACTTACGATGCAGTAGTTCATACGCGACTACGTGCCATCGTGCATAGTTTTTTCTTTAAAAATTTACCGCCGACATTGAACAAAGTTTTTGCACTGGTTAAAAAAGACAAAGATTTAGCAAACATGTCACGCACAACAATGTGGAGAATACTCCATGAAATGAACTTTGTTTTTTGCAAACGAGAAGTAAAGTCAAGCATGATTGAACGGCCCGATATTCTAAAATGGAGGCATCAGTATTTGCGTGAAATAGAAAAATTTCGTTCTCAAGGATACACCGTCGTTTATTTGGACGAAACTTGGGTGAATGTTGGACATAGTGTTTCCAAAGAATGGAAGGACCTCTCAGTGACTTCAACCAGGGATGCGTTTGTTAAGGGGTTGTCAACAGGCCTAAAACAGCCGACACAACGAGGCCCCCGATTTGTTATAGTGCATGCAGGTAGCGAATTGGGCTTTGTAGAAGATGCTGCTTTTTGGTTTTTAGCTAAAAAAAACTCAGCGGACTATCATGATGAGATGGATGGTCCTATATTTGAACAATGGTTTAAGGAAAAGCTGCTTCCTAATCTTCCAGAGAAAAGTGTTGTGGTGATGGACAACGCTTCGTACCATTCGAGGAGAGAAGAAGCGATTCCGACACAAGCCTTCAATAAAGATCAAATTAAGACGTGGTTGCTGGAGAAAGATGTCTTTTTTGAAGAAGATTATTTAAAATCAGAGCTCATGGAAGTCGTAAACACATACAAAGAAAAATACATAAAATATAAAATCGACGAGATGTGCAAAGAGAAAAATGTTGCCATTCTGAGACTACCTCCATACCATTGTGAGTTAAATCCAATTGAAATGGTATGGAGTCAAGTCAAAAGACATATTGCCTCACACAACACAGAGTTTAAGGCCGCCGCTATGGAACAATTAATAAGAAATGCATTTGGTGTAGTTACAGTGGAAAACTGGAAAAACTATTGTAAACTTGCTATTAAGGAAGAGCAAAAATTTTGGGTTATTGATGGGTTGATGGACGATATTGATCCTGTGGTAATAAATGTGACGGTTGACAGTGACAGTCATGAAAGTGATAGCGACGATAGAGAAGATGAGGATGATGTTAATATGCAGTGAGTGAATTATGTGATAGTGTGCAAATCGACGGACACAAAGTGCCAAATCCGCAAGTCTTATAGTGAAGTGACTAGTGATAAGTGTAGTAGTGTCTGGGGACTCAGGAGACTGAAACCTCGGAAGCCCTGAAGAAGACATCAAAGAGGATGTCGAAAGCTCGGCCCAATGGATATCGACGCGGTTCAACCCGGAAGACTGGTGAGTTTAATATTAATTTTTATCATAGTATTAATCTTAGCTCTAGGTTTAATATATATATATATATATATATATATATATATATATATATAAATTTCGGTATCGCGTCGATTGAAATAAATCAGTGCTTTGTTTATTTTCATTCGAGAACCATCTCTAAATGAAGCCAAATGTTCGTTTAAATTTTTTTTAATCTTCGTATCTATGAATATGAACATCATTTTTTGCAGAGTTTGTGTTTTTTGTTTTTTTTTGTTAAGTTAGTTTTAAATAATGAGTAAAGTTTACAGTAGATATATAATAACATCGATAATATACTACATATTAGTTGTAAGTTATGAACTATTAACATCTGTATTTCTTATAAACTCTATGTCATCTGTTTATATTTTAGAGAACTGATGAAGCTTTAGATATATAAAGCGAAACGTCTTCGATAAACTTATAAAGTAGTTGACTTCTTTTTTTATTTGCCAACCTGAATGACCGATTAAACCTCTGAATTCACTAGTTGAATACTTTACTTTAGATATATATATATATATATAACGTATAGTGAATAAATGAATGGACACTAAATAGAAAAAAGACTGGAATAACCACATAAGCCGAATGGGGGAGGCACGTGTGGTCAAAATAGCAAGAGATAAATCATTAATCGGTAAAAAAAGTATCGGCCGACCGCGCAAAAGATGGAGTAACAACCCTGTAATTGGGATACCCTGTATATTTCAAAATAATTTTAAAATGTAACTTTTATCAACTTACAAACTAGTAATTTAATTTTTTTACTCTTTAGTGGTGATTCACCCTGTATACAAGGAAAAATTTTTATGTATGTAATTGTTGTTATTACTTACATGAAAATAAAATTAAAGCTGCACTTGTTTTTTTTAGTTATATCTTATTTAAAGCGTTAATCAATATGTAATGTTAAACAATAGTAAAATATAACTATTTTTATTAGACCTATAATAAATGCATACCTATATCTGTCTATTAAAGAAACAGGTATTGATAATGCATTATTTTGTATTCAACTATACATATCATTTTATTAGTGAAATTAATTAACTACAAGTACACAGTGCTGAATACGGCTCTGATTAGAATGAATCATATATCGACAATCTAATAAACCGCATGCCTAAGAGTTTTGGCAACACTGATCTCCATAAGCCTAATGTTATTTTCTTAACGTGGAACGCTGTATAGTAATTGTAGTAATTCACCTGGTATTGAATCAATGCCTGGGGACTTATTTCTCTTTAGCGATTTAATTGCATCTTTGACTTTAGTGAGTAGGTTCTCTAGGGTAGTCAGGGGGCCACTGGTTTTCTGCTGGTACCTCGTTATTTTTATATAGCTCACCACAGTAGTTTCGCCATGTTTCCAATATTTCGTCAATATCGGTCTTTAGATTACCTTCCTTATCTATTACAGACCACGTTTGAGATTTAAATTCTCTGGTAAGAAGTTTGATCTTCTGAAATAAATCCTTCGGTTCATTTCGACAGCCATGTCCCTCTATCTCTCTGCATATTTGAGAGATGTAATCAGCTTTGTCTTTGCGGCACTGTTTTCTGATTTCTCTCGATAACGTTCTGTATTCATCGTTTGTTTCGTATCTAGTTTTATGTTCTTTTTTTCGTTGAATCACAGTCCACGTATTATCGGATATCCACGGCTACAGCCCGTAGAAACCGCTGCCTCACAGTCTTTTGTAGCCTCGATTACCTTATCTATCCTAGTCCGAGGCTCGTCACCGGTTCTTTGAGCTTTTTTTATTTTTATATATGGCAGGCTGCTAACCTAACCCTACAACCCTCCTCCTTTATCCGGGCTTGGGACCGGCAACATCACCCACCAAGCTACTCGATCCGCCTAGTGGGCAATGCAGGCGGAGTTAAAAATGTCACCAAAAAAAGAAAGCTTTCCTAAAATATAAGTCAGAAAACACGAATGAATCATATGAAGAATATAAAAGAATAAGAACTAAAACTCATCAAATGGTAAAAACAACAAAAACAGACTACTGGGAAAGATTCACAAAAAGACTAGAGATGAATTTCTATGGACAACAGAAACAAGTATGGCGCTTCATAAGACAACAAAGAAGCGAAATGAAAGAACTAGTTGAAATAGAACACATACAAGAGGATACATGGGTGGCCTTCCTGACAAAAATGTTTAAAAAACAAAACGAAGAATCTTTACCAGAAACGCCAAATATAATAACTGAGGAAAAGACCGAAATCTCCCAAAACGATGTGAAAGAAGGAATAAACAAATATAAAAACAGAAAGTCACCAGGAGAAGATCAAATACCAAATGAACTCTTAAAATATGGAGGTGATCACCTTGTACAACAACTGCAACTTCTTATTAATAAAGTAATCACCACGAACAGAATACCAGATGAATGGAGGAGAGCGATCATGGTGATGTTCTTCAAAAAAGGAGATAAGAAAGACCCCAATAATTATCGAGCAATAAATCTATTAAATACAACACTCAAATTGACAACAAGAATAATAGCGACAAAAATAAACGCTAAATCTCTGCAAGAGGAACAGCAAGGATTTCGGACAGGAAGATTATGCACGGATGCAGTTTTTGTAATAAGACAAATAAAAGAAAAGTCGCTGGAATACAACAAACCAGCATATATGTGTGATAGATTTGAAGAAAGCGTTTGATAGAGTGAGAATTAGGGACGCGATACATTTATTATATCAAAAAGGAATATCACTGGATTTAGTAAAAACCATTGAGAATATATATATATATATATATATATATATATATATATATATATATATATATATATATATATATAAGGTAACATAGCTATGGTAAGTTGTAAAGGAAAACTATCGCAACCTATCAAATATGAAACTGGCATTAGACAAGGAGATTCGCTGAGCCCATTAATATTTAATCTGATAATGGATGAAATCATAAAGAAAGTTAAAAAAAGAAGAGGATATAGAATGGGAGAAAAGGAAATAAGGATAATATGCTACGCCGACGACGCCATAATAACAGCCGAAAATGAAGATGACCTACAAAGATTAATTAAAGAATTCGAATATACGGCGCTCATATACAACATGGAGATCTCAACAGAGAAGAGCGATAGTGATATCAGCGGAACCGAGAAGATGTAAACTAGTCGTAAATAACAAAATAATAGAACAAGTGATGGAAACTGAATACTTGGAAATAAAACTGTCAAGTTGCGGAAAAGTGGAAGAAGAAGTACAAAAACAAGTGAACATGGCAAACAGAGCAGCAGGATGTCTCAACAACACAGTCTGGAGAAACAAATACCTCACAACGGAAACGAAAACCGGGATATATAAATCAACAATAAGACCGATAATCACGTACACAGCGGAAACAAGAGCAGATACGACGAAAACACAAAGACTACTGGAAACAACAGAAATGAAAGTCTTACGAAAAATAACAAACCAAACTCTAAGAGACAGAGTAAGAAGTGAGGAAATACGAGCGAGATGTGGTATAGAGGAAATAAAAGCGTGCACCAAAAGAAGAAAAGTGGAATGGAATCAACAGATCGAAAGAATGACAGAAAATAGAATAGTACGAATAGCAAGATGTCGCTATTCTGACATATAGATGTCTGACAAATCGCCAAATGGAAGAATTTCATTGGGACGACCGAGGAAAAGATGGTCAGACAACGTCAATTGAGGCTAAAAACCGAAATAAAACAGGCATTTTGCCTATTTATAAAGTAGGAAGAGGAAGAAGAAGATTACCTTATATTTGAGATAGATTCAAGTACCTTAGGGTCACTATCTACTTGGTCTAAAGAAACAGCTTCCTCTACGTTTTGTTGGAAGTAATTGATTTTTGATTGATTTAGAGACATGACTTTTATTAGGGGTCTTCTTTTGGGAACTTTAAAACGAAGTCGAACGTTCAATATCATGAGTTAATGATCGCTTCCACACTCTGCGCCAGGATATGTTTTACAGTTGATGGCATACGACTTCCATCTTTATCTTAATAAGATGTAGTTTATTTGATTTCTTGTTCGTCCATCTGGGCTGCGCCATGTATATAATCTCCGTGGATGGTGTTGATAGAACTTGTTTGTAATTGTAAGATGTTGTTCTTCATGGAACTCCACTAAACGGTCGCCATTCTCATTTCTCTGTCGCAGACCATTTTTTCCCAGCACTTCTTTAATATTCTCATTAGATGACCCTACTTTGGCGTCAAAGTTTTCTAAAATTATGATTAGTTCACGATTCGGAATAGCGCTAACAGTTTCTTCTCGACGACCATATAATCTGTTGATGCCTTCTTCTTGTAGAGCTATTGTAGGAGGGTATATCTGGACAAGGTGTAGGGTATTGGTGGATATTCTTATTTTAATGGATATTATCCTGTCATCGACAGTATACGCAGCCATTCAGTTTAGAGGGTACAATTATTACGAGTCCATTTTTACTTGTGTTTTCTGGTAATCGACCAAAGCAAAAGATAACAGTTCGGTAGAGGTGAAAAGAGCCTTTCACTAAACCAAATCAAATAATGAAAATTCAATACTTTTATATTTCCATCGGAAAAACCAAAATTTATTTTTTTAATTAAGGATTTAATAAAACAACAAATTATTTTAAAAGTATATTAATATCGTCATATTTTCTGGAATTTTTATGGACAATCTTCAGGAAGTATACTTTTTCCACTCTTTGTATCCCTTATATATCCAGCATTATATAAAGATTCTGTCATACATAGAGTACTACACCAGATTTTATGACAGGTTGGAGGATGTCTCATTTGAGAGGTGAGAACATCGCAACAAGGTTTGCATCCTTCATGTTCATGTGAAGGCGTAGACGCTCCTATAAATGGAGAAATAAAAATGAAATCAGAACGCACAGAGCACAAGGAGCAATGTTGTACAATGTATTTTTATTTAATTGTTCCCATTCGCCTGGTCTTTTAGTTTGATGTTCCGCAAATTGCCAATCTGTTACGAGGCATTGTGTGGTCGGGATATCTATCCCCTTGAAAGTGCCTTATTTTCTGTAAGAGTTTTCCATTTCGATGAAGATAGAAATAAACGAAGAGAAAAGCATGCCATTAATAATAAATATTACAAACAAAACAATCAAAAGCAAACAGACAAATTGGATATAGTAGAAATATAAGATTATATATAGATAAGACGAAGAAGACTTTTATAATAGGCGTAGAAAGTTAAATCTGAAAGAGCTGAGTAGACGATTTGTATCTACAAACACACGGATTATTATATCAAAGATTAAACGAACATTCAATACTATTTTAATAACACAGAAAGACCAAAAACGATATACTGGTTGCCTACTTCTGTAAAAGTTAAAGACTAAAACACTTCTGTTTTAAGAATTATTAATTCTATATTTTTATTTACCTTTATTGTGTTTTTATTTTCGTAACAAAATATAAAAAACACAATTAATCTGTTATTATAGTTTGTATATTTGCATGCCTAAGAATTCTGGCGCCATCTATCTTCCGTGCAAATATTTTATGAATACATTATCGTACTACCCATTCGCTTAAATTGGTCTAAATAATATAAAAATGCATCTGCAAAAAAGCTATAAAAATACAAGTTAACACTGGATAACAATTGAAGATCAATAGCAATCGTTATTCGGAAATTCACCTCGGCACCGATAGACCAAGCAAATAGGCATTCGATCGTCCCGCTATTATAGCTCGGTATTGTTCGTATTGTTACAGGTTTCTTTTCGCGATTTGCACCGGCATTTTGGTTATTTTAGTTTAAATTTGAAAATTAACCCGGTTATTTTAATTGTAAATTATTGTAGTACGTACACATAGTAAAAAGGCAATAATAGGCGGTTGTTTCTTAATTATTATGCTAAATGTAATAAATGAGTGAATTTTGTTGTTATATGGGTCGAAAAGTACAATAAGTGAAGTGAAATGGCGTTAACAATACCGGCTTTCCATATTCATATCTACTCTGATTTTCCAAAAGGTAAGTGATTGAAACATTTGATTTTAGGGAACATTTTAACATTACATTATATATTTCTGGTGATTATTTTCTTATTCATACTATTTATTGTTGAGAACGTTGATAAATACTTGATTTAGCTTAATAAAATAATCACTTTGCGTTCTTATAGTGCATTTTTATTGAAATACTTTTGTATTTTTATTAAACATTGCAAATATTAGTTTTTTATAACATAGTAGCAAATAATATAGATGCATATTCTCTATGATTTGTTGAAGAACAAATAATCAACACATGATCTTTACATTTCTTTTTTCTACTTTTTTGTGGATAGAGGTTATATACGCCAAGCTCCGACAGAGTTATAAATCATTAAGTATATAAATCATATCAAGGGTGTATCATAAAATTCTCAAAATTTAAAATAAATGTTTTAAACGCACCAAAGATTGATTTTAAATTCTGATAATTTTGTGATACTCCCTGAATATGTTTTAAATACCTCGTAATATTTTTTTGAACTAGGTATGGATAATTCTGTATTATTGATAAGATTTGAAATTCACATTCAGCTCAAGTCCACTAAAACAATTCACCAAGACATCCTGAAAATTGGTATAATGAATTCCAGATATGTACAGAATGTGTATGGAAGAGAAAGTTTTCCATTTTAGCCAAAGAAAGTGGCTGTACAGTTGAAAGGATTTAATTCAAAAATCAAAGTGGTGACCATTTTGAAGATGAATTGCTAAATATATATTATTAAACTTGCTTAACTTGAAGATGTTTGAGAGCCCTATCAAATATTTTTGTGTTATGGGAAAACCTCAGAAGTATCATTAATATACATATAAACTTTTTTCATTTTTTATTAAATTTTTCTTTGCATAATTTAATTTTTAAATCTAATAAATCTATTCCTTTTTAGTGCATGTCTTCTTCCAGTTCCATTTCTCTAACATGTTTCTGTTGTGCCCTTTTTCCCTTTTTTCTATATGAAGCTGTTGGCCTGCTACTAGTTTTGATCTTTCTTCAAAAAGGCTCATCACTTCTTTATTATTCATAGTTTTCTTCCTAAATTGACTAACCTTCCTTAAAAATGCAGGATTACATATCCTACGGATAAAATCTGTAAATATGATTTTTTATTTAGAATAAAATCATAGTTGTTTGTGTATCTTCTTAGTCGTTAACCTGATGCAGGTATCGTGATATCATGAAGCTATTAGCTAAATTTCCCAATGTTCCTCCACGTTTTTCTATCTTCTGCCATTCTAGCACATTCTGACAATGGAGCGCCAATGGTAGCAACAATATGGACAATATATTTTGCCTTCTACTTTTCCCTGAATGGTAAGTTTTTCAAGACCATTTCTTCGAAGCACATGTCCAAAATAGCTTATTATTTGTTCTGATATTTGTGTTCTTAGTCTTTTCTTCATGTTTAGCTGGTCCAGTATGGATTCATTTGTTCTTCGGGCCACCCATGGTATTCTCAGCATTCGTCTCCAGCAGTACATCTCAAATACATCTATGTTCTTTTTGTCTTTCTCAGTAAGGGTCCAGCATTCCGATGCATAAGTAAAAACTGGAAAAACTAGACTTCTTACTAGTCTCATTTTTGTATCGGTAGTTATTTCATGGCTTTTCCAAATTTTTGTTAATTTTGCCATAGCGCTTTTTGCGATTGCTGACTGCCGCTTTATTTCTTCAGTACAGCCTCCTTTGTTGGTTATTAATGAGCCCAGATACACAAATTTATCTACAACAGCGATATTGTTTATCATGACCAGATGATTTTGATTGTTGTTAGCTCTGTCAATTATCATGATTCTCGTTTTATCTCTATTTATTTTAAGGCCCATCGTTAAGCTTACGTCTTCTATCCGTTGTAGCAGGTGAATCAATTCAGCTTCAGAACTAGCGAGGATAGTAGTATCATCTGCATACCTCAAGTTGCAAATCTTCTTTCCGCCAATGATGATGCCACCGTTCCAATCCTCAGTAGCTTTCCGCATTATCCATTCACCATAGATGTTAAATAGAATTGGGCTTAGTATGCAGCCTTGTCTCACGCCCTTTGTGACCCTGAAACTATCGGTTAGTTCGCCATTTATTCTAACTCTGGCATAATTGTTATTGTACAGGCTTTTAATTAGCAGTATCAGATGATTGGAGACTCCCATTTCAGACAAAACCTGCCACATTTTACTCCAGTTGACCAAATCGAAAGCTTTACTATAATCTATGAAGCATAAATATGTTGTGATGTTGAATTCTCTGGATTTTTCTACAATCTGCCGTACGTTTAAAATTTGTTCTCTAGTACCACGTCCGGGGACGAAACCTACTTGTTCCTCCGCAATGTTAGGTAGTAAAAAGGGCTTTATCCTCTCGAGAATTATGTGTAAGAGTATCTTACTGCAATGCGCAATTAGAGCAATTGTGCGATAGTTGCTACATAAATCTTTCGCTCCCTTTTTATGTATGGGAATATATAGTGATTGTGTCCAGTCCTCAGACCATTTACCTGTCTCCCACACTCTTTGACAAATTTGATGTATTATATCCACTCCAACGTCATCTAGGGCCCAAATCATTTCAATAGGTATGTTATCTGGGCCGGCAGCTTTCTGACTTTTTTGCCTCATAATTGCTGCTTCAACTTCACTTTTGAGTACGTCAGGTTCCGTCACAAAACTGGCATCTTCTTGTTGTGATGGGGCGTCTGTGCTTTCCTCCATCATCAGTCGTCCACAGTATTCTTTCCATCTGTGTAAAATATCTTTTTAGAAGTGAGTAGAGTTCCGTTATCATCTTTGATAGCAAGGTAGTTTGGTGTAAAGGAACCTGTTATCTGCTTTATTTTTTTAAACATGTCTCTGGTCTCAGTTTTGGTTTTATACCCTTCTATTTCCATGCAGATTTTGTTCAAGTGTGTGTTCTTGTCCTTTTTGCAGAGTCGTTTTATTTGACCGTTCAGCGCTTTATAGGCCTCTTTATCACTTTCACTGTTCAGTCCTGTGGCTTTTAAGCACTTCCTCTCCTGTATTTTAGTCCACGTGGAGTCTGTTATCCATTGTTTCCTTCTTTCTTCTCTATCACTCTTAATGTTTTTCGCAGCATTATGCAATATGGATTTTGTTTTTGTCCATATGCTATTTGAGGACTCTTCTGGATTTAATGATTGTTTGAGGTCACATAACTTTTGCATTGCGGCTTTTTTGTACGGATCGTTATATCTTAGATACCATTTAGTTGTTGTATTTCCTGTTTTTGGACTGTATCTTAACTTCATGCGGAATTCAGCTGATAAAAATTGATGGTCGCTATTACAATCTTTTCCTGGATAGGTCTTAACATCCTTAACAGCGCTCCTCCACCGGGTTTTTACCAGTATAAAATCTATCTGATTTCTGTATCTATTTCCTGGTGATATCCAAGTGTATAGTCGTCTTAGGTGATGTTGAAAGCCTGTATTAGTAACAAACAGGTTGTTGTCTATACAAAAGTGTAGCAAGCGTTCTCCTCTGTCATTTCTTTGGCCAAGTCCATATAATCCGACGGTCTCTCGCAAGTAATGATCTTCTGTAGTTACACCAATTTTAGCGTTGAAATCGCCTACGACTGCTGTGATTTCTCTATTTGGAAACTTCCTAAGCGTCTGCTCCAACGTACTATAAAATGTTTCGATCTCTTCAATCTCTTCTTGTTTGTGTATAACAAATATTAAAATTAGCTTTTATTCCTGTTATTCTGATTCTTCATTTACCATTTAAATTATATACTATTTAAAAATTATTGTATTTTTATATATTTAGTTTAGTTCTACCCTACCCTACTATTCAATGTAGCAAATTGTAATAAACTTTGATCAAATGAAAAGGCGGATATCGAGCACAGTTTATTAATCAAATTTTGCCCAAGTACTTTCGCTTCCTGGAGCATCTTCAGGGGCATCTGAAATAAGACAAGAAACGTTTTTTTATAACTGAAGAAAATTAATTAACTTCGACAAAAACTCGAAGTTGAAGGTTAATAAAAGTTTTTGTTGAGAAGAAGGTTGAAAACGCCAGCGGAACTGTTAGAAGAATTGGAGGGAATTACTGATGAGCAAGCCGAGAACTCCGATGTTAATGGAGATTCCGATGCTGATGATGATTTAGACGAAGTATCTGATACAACTAATAATAGATCATCTTTATGTACACCTACATCCTCGGGTACTTCTACACCACAGCTACCTCGAAAACGAAAGATTAACTTGAATTTATCAGAGGATAATATAGAAGGTGACATGGATTCAGATGATTCAGTGGACAATCCTAATTTCTTGCCTCCTTCACAGCTTCCACTAGTTTCCCATGAAAGTGAAGAAGAGGATGAGAGGTAGAAAATACTACTGAACTATTTTCTTCTTGGACTAAGACTGCCGTCCCCCTTAAGAGGTTCAATGAATTTAATTTTACTGCCGATGTGGATCCACAGCTTATGATATACTGTACAAAGTGCGTCCACTCACTGAACACTGCTCTTGTACATTTTGCCGATCTTTTAAACCAAACCGAAATGTTGCAGTAGACGAAAGCATGGTTGCTTTTAAAGGGCGTACCAGTCTAAAACAATATATGCCCATGAAACCAACAAAGAGAGGAATAAAGATTTGGGCTTTGGCTTGTTCAGAAACTGGATATTTATTTGCATTTATAATAATTCAAAGTAAATAAAAAACGACGACAATTGATACTTTAGGAGAACATGTTGTTATAAATTTAGTTAAAGATTTCTTTGGTCAGGCATATTGTATTTATTTCGACAATTTCTATACCACTATACCCCTTAGGGAAAAATTAAAAGAGAGATCTCTTTTTGGTTGTGGAACAATCAGACAATCTAGAAAATATGTACCAGAAGAGAAATTGAACAAAGACAAAAAGCTAGCGATGGGGCAAATAGACTTTGCAGTGTCTGATGAGATATCTATCACCAAATGGAAAGATATAAGGGTAAAAGCAGTTACTGTGTGTAGTAATATGCACAATGCTGCTAAAACTGGCTACGTTCTTCGCACGAATAAAAAAGGAGAGAGAGAAGTTGTTGAGTGTCCATCTTATATAGTTGATTACAACAAATATATGGGCGCTGTTGACCGCTTTGCTCAAAGAATGGCAGCATATTCCATTTGTTGGAAAAGTCGAAGACGGTGGGTGAAGCTTCTATATTACTTTATAGATGCATGTATTGTGAATGCTTATATACTTTATAGAGAGGATCGAAAAAAAAACGAATCCACGAAAAAAGCCTTGTAGCCACCTGGATTTTAGGAGCAAATTAACGGATCTGCTCACAGGAAATTATAAGGCAAGAAAACGGCCAGGACCTACAACTATAAACAGAAATGATTGTGGGAACATTACGCACGTTCCAGTTCAAACAACCAAAAGGAGGTGTCAAGAATGTTCCAAACGGGAAATCCAGAAGCGTAGTAATTATAAATGCCACATATGTGATGTTGCTTTATGTGTGGAGTGTTTTGGACCGTACCATAATTTGGAGAAATTTAAAATATATATTGCTTTATTTAGATAATGTTTTGATTTGATACTGTTTGTATTTTTATAATAAATAATATTGAATGGTTTCGGTATACCATGTATACCAGAGAACTTTCATGATTTTTTTTTCTTTAATGCTCCCTGGTACAATGGTTTACCACATTTTTACAGAAAAATCAACCATCTAAAAAATACAAAAAAATTTTTTTACCACTTAGTGTACTTACATATTTTTGTGTAAAAATGCACTTTTCAACTAAGTTTAGCAAAAAAATAATTTTGCGCCTTAAAGGGTTAAACAAACTTAATTAATTACAAAATTTAAAAGAAAATGGACTACACCTCCTAAAAACATATTGCTCCCCTGAGTTTGTATCCTAATATATCACAAAATTCAATTATTAAGGTCCAAATAAAGGCCTCTGTCCCCTACTGCCATTAAAATCATACAAAAACCGGAAGCGTTAAGTACACACAAACCCTTCACCCTTTCGTACTTACCACTAAAACTAAAGGGATTGCATAAAGGGGTTCGGACACCAAAGAAACGTAAATACAAACAATACTAAACGAAGAAGATAAAAAAACAAAAAAGATCAAAGTGCAGTGTATATACATTTATACATCATCGTGTTCTTGCGGCGACCATCCAATAAGAGCGCATTTTTACGTTCAGCCGACTCAACGGGTTTCCACTGTTGTTGGAGGCAAAGGAGTAGGAGAAGGTTAGGAAAGGGGCTCATATTATAGAATTTTTACAATAAATTAGAAAAACATAAATAACAAATTTATATGTATCGATGATAAAAACTAATTAAATGATTATAAAATAGAAATGATGGGAAATTCTCAAATAACATTAATAATCATATCATTATTTTTATTTTTCTGCTATTCTGTTTAAACTTTTTAGATAAAAGATTTATAGATTTCGACATTAATTACAGACTGATTCTTCTTCTTCTTCAAGTGCCATCTCCGCGGCGGAGGTCGACAATCATCATAGCTATTCAGACTTTTGAGATGGCTGCTCTGAAAAGTTCATTTGATGTACATCCATACCACTCTCTCATGTTGCGCAGCCATGACATTCTACGCCTCCCTATGCTTCTCTTTCCTTGAATCTTTCCCTGCATAATCAGTTGAAGCAAGGTGTATTTTTCTCTACTTGTAATATGTCCGAGATATTCCAATTTTCTTGTTTTAATTATCGAAACAACGTAGCACCTCGCCAACCTAACTCTTAGTTCCAATTTTAAATCCCTTGTACATAGCACTCTTCTCATTTTGTTGAAATTTGCTCTAGCCTTTTCTATTCTGATTTTGATCTCCTGAATGTAATAATTTGTGGAGTTAATCATTGTTCCCAGATATACATATTTGTCCACTTGCTCGACGTTGAGAAGATTCTCGTTATTTCTTTGAGTTTTCGATATTCTCATAAATTTCGTCTTCTTGACGTTCATCGTTAGACCGTACTCTTTCCCATACTTTTTAATATTTTCGGCTAAGATCACAGTGTCGTCCGCATATCTAATGTTGTTAATGGGAACTCCATTTACCTTTATTCCAGCTGTTTCACAGCTGAAAACTATAAAACACTACGCATCCTTGTCTCACTCCACGTCTAATTTCAATTTCTTCTGACATCTGTTCGTTAACACGTACTTTAGCTCAATGTTTATAGTATAAATTTGATATGATCCTGAGGTCATTGTAGTCAATCTTCTTTGATTTCAGGACATTAATTAATTGTTTATGTCGTACTTTATCTAATGCTTTATTATGGTCAATAAACCATGCGTATATATCTAGATTGACGTCCAGGCATCTTTATATCAGTATATTAAGTTAAAAAAGAGCCTCACCTTTCCTAGGCTTTTTCGAAAACCAAATTGTGTATCATTAACATCTATGTCCAGTTTGTGATATATTCGGTTATGGATGACTTTTAGTAGTAACTTTAGTTACTACTAAAAGTAGTTTGAATGGTGCGGTAATCGCTGTATTCGCTTGCGTTTTTCTTTATATGGAGACAAATAAAAATCGACGTTAACCACTCCTTGGGTAATACGCCTGAACTATAAATTTGGTTCAAGAGTGTTGAAGCATGTTCATAATTTCTTTAAATTATTCCCTTTAATAAATTATTTTCACGCCGCCCATGCCTGCATACCTTCGTTTTGTTACGCCTTTTTTTAACAAAGAAATAACTTCGCCAAAGGTTTCTTCTTCTTTTTATCTTGTTTTGCTACATAAAAATCTTTCCTAATAACAAAGGAAAAAGGACCTATTGTGAAATCTCCGAGCTACCTTCTCAGAAAATCAGAAGAGTTGTTTTTCGTAGAAACTTTACTTTCTATTGGTAAACGCTACGAAAATGAACCCCAATATCCCGGTTATTTAATGTCAATTTCGCGTGGCATCCTTCAGCCAATATCCCTTCCCTATTTTCAACCTTCGCTTGTCTAAGCCCTTCAAAATTCACAATCCGATATTCATTTCCAAGTTGGTTCCTGTGGCAAGCGGTCTTATCTTCGACAATCGGCGGTAAGTGGATTTTCAATTCACCCTTATTTATCTTTACACAGTGAGTCCTATATTAAATATTTTCTCTTTTGTCCAACAGACGTGTTCCACTTCGAAGGAACGAGGTCACTTCTGTTTGCCGATTAACCATTAGCCATTAACGATTAGCCATTAGCCATTAGCCATTATTTAATATTCACTATTCATTGTGCATTATTCATCATTCATCTCTACTACCGATTATTACCTGTGCTATTCCTGTTTGGCTGTTTATCTTCTCGTCTGCCGAAATCAACCCGAGACGGATTGAAAACCGTAATTCGTTGCTGTAGCTACCTGTTGCCGAGGACCAAGTGTCAAGTGACTTTATTGAAGGCCTAACGCCACTATCTGTATCCACCTGTGGCATATTAATTGTGAGTAGTAAATTTTATTGACTAAAGCTCAACTTTGATACCTAAACCGTAAGAATTTGATTTATAACGTTTAGTTTAGTGACCTTGCTGTTTATGGTTAAACGGAACGAACTATTATGAGTTTGAACCTACGATACAATATATGTATAAATTACGGACCATTTCTTTTATATTAATGTAGGGTATATTTATGTTAAATTTCATATATAGATTTGAGGTGATCACATTCAATAAAAAAATTTTTGGTAAACGTTTAAGTGTTCTCAAGGCATAATAATAATTTGTTTGACGAATATTGACTATTATAATGTCCCTTGCTTTCTTCTATCCTTGAGAATACTACGTTATGCAGAATTATTTTCCCAAAAAAAATATTTTTTGTTTTTATTCGATTATAAATTAATCAATCACTTATCTCGAGTCATCTAACTGTGCCGTAAAGATTGTTATAGTGTATTTTTTTATATACCTCAATATAATTTTGTTGACGAACCTTTTGCTTTTTATTTTTATTGTTATGATATGAATATATATTATTGTGCATGGTGTATCTCTTTCAGGCATTTTTACTGATTTATGTTATTTGTTTTATCGTATAATTAGTGTATCTGTGTCGAAATATTGAGTGTGTACCGCACGATCAAGATACCTTTTCTCTCACGGTTTATTTTATTCTCGCGTATCTTAACTGTATCTTATCTTTCTCATTATCGTATTCTCTATGCCTTAAGGTTTCCCTGTTCCTCTAAAAATAGGGTGGTGCCCAAATAACTTTTCTTCTCTTATCTCTTATCTTCTCTTCTAACTTCTTGTCTTTGTGTCGTAAGTACTTCCTTAATTGATCCGTGATATTTGAGCTGTAACAAGAACCCCGACCAAGATACCTCTACCAGACTGAAGCCCGAGCCTAGTACCGTTCTTTGTGTAACCTTCAATCGATCATCCAGAGGGTACACAGAAAAGAATGGCGCCCAATGTGGTAGCTAACAGCAAGAAAATATCGTCCAATGTGGTAGCTAAATGGTAAAAAATAGCACCGCAACGCAGTCTTCAAATATAAGTATCTTCTCTTCTCTCGACTATTTTTTATCTAAACGAGTTTAAAAATGGATTCTTCTGTTATCTCTTATCTAAAGGTAAATCAGATCGATTACGAACTGAAAATCAGAGGTATTAAGTCAAATAGAACTCTTTCCGAAAAAAAATCTATCCTTAAGAAAGCCCTTCAGAAAGCCACTCCGATTATCGATCTAACGGAAAATCCCCTTATCTTTGAAGATGAATCAAGCCAGATCGAAACTATCTTTTCCGAAGTCGAAAATCTTATTTCTGAATTTGAAGGAAACCCTAGTGATTCTGTCTACAAAAGAACAAAGGCCCATTTATTGCATCTTTCCCTAAGACTACAACGTCTAACCCCAGATCCACAGAAACCTGTGGAATCGAATTTTAAAGACGAAGCTATCTCTACCTGCCTTCTGTTAGAAGCAAACCTAGATGATAAAATAATCACTACCGACTCGAATCTTGCATATATACCTTTAACTTCACAAGCTCCTATGCCAGCCATTAACCCTATCGTCCATGTTAATACTCCTGTCAATGTAGGTGATTGGAATATTAAATTTTCCGGTGATCCTAAGCATCTATTTAGTGTCTTGGAAAAAATTCAAAATCTTGCTGAATCGCGTGATATTCCCGATGCGATACTTTTCCGATCTGCCGTGGAATTTTTTTCAGGTAACGCAGCTAAATGGTTTAGCAGCGTTAAATCTAAACTTACCTCTTGGCCACAACTGGTCGAATTACTTAAATTCACATTCCTTCCGCATGGCTATGAAGACGAACTGTGGGATCAGATCAAAAGCCGTAAGCAAAGAAAAAATGAACCTTTCGTTCTGTATCAAGCAGACATACTTAATTTAATAAAGAGATTACCGAGACAGCCCTCCGAAAAAACCATAATCTCTTATATTCGTTCAAATCTCCTACCGGAATATTCTACTATGATAGCCACTAGTACGGTGGATACCGTAGACCAATTATCTTCTCTCATTAATACCGTCGAAATAAATGCTGCCTCAGTTTTCAAACGTGACTCTCTTTCTATTTCTAGCGTAGAAAACCAAAGGGATGCCCAGAGAAACCCTCCGAGACATTTTCAGTCTAGAAATAATTTTTCTAGTAATACCTTTCCCACGAACCGTTCTCTAGGCAAGAATTACGTACCTCCCTTAACTTCTAAGCCAAACTCTTCCACTGCGTGTTGGAATTGCCAAGGCAAAGGACACAGTCACCGTGAATGTCGTCGTCCGAGGAAAATATTTTGTTATCGATGTGGAAAATCTCAAGTTACCTTCCCACAATGTACAAATTGTAATCCTCCAAAAAACTAACGTACGGAATAAATACTATCGGCTATTCTATTCCCAGACATCCCAAAAAGTCCGATATCTCCCGATCCTCCAGTTATTCTTCAAATAGAATTCAGAATAATTTACCTCGAGATTACCGTTCTCCTACATCTCACCGAAGTACCTTTAACTCCCGTCAGCGAAAACAATGGAATAATAACCGAGACTTTTCGTATAGAAACTCCTACCGCTTGACCGAAAATGAGTGGAAAAATTACCTTACGGAAGTTAGAAACTTCTATCGTCTTCCTTCTCATAATAAAGTCTGTCCCCTTGTGATCTCTAAAAAGACTGATAAAAGACCCTACATATCTGTAAATATCTACAATCAAGATTTTACTGTACTATTGGATACCGGTTGTTCCATTACGTGTGCCGGACAACAAGGTCTCGCTTTTCTTAATCAAAATAAAATTCCAATAAATATATCCGTTAACTCGACAGTTTCTCTAGCAGACGGTTCCAATAAAAAAGTAACTGGTCTCATAGATTTACCTATTCTTGCCGATAATGTCTTTAGAGTAATTCAATGCCTTGTAGTGCCTTCTTTACCGTGTTCTTTTATCCTTGGAAGTAATTTTGCTGAACAATTTTGTCTCTCAATTGATTTTAATACCAACCAATGGAATACTAAGTCCGACAAACCAAATCATTCTTTTTCTATGGCCAATCCAGAAGCTATCTTCCCGCATCTTTGTTCGTTAGAATCTCTTAGTCCAGCCGACCGTACCTTAGCGAACAAAATTATTAATAACTTTAACGAAGTTAGTAGCGCTGAAGGTATAGGCCGCACAAATAAAATTCAAATGACAATAGATACAGGCGACTCAAAACCATTCAAGCGACGTCCTTTCCCTATGTCTCCATATATGTCGAATATCTTAAATAAGGAACTAGATTCAATGCTCCAGCTAGGTGTGATAGAACCCAGTTGTAGTTCTTGGTGTTCACCCGTTTTGTTGGTTAGGAAGAAAAATGACGAATTTCGTTTTTGTTTTGATGGTCGTACTTTAAACGATGTCACTAAACATGACACCTACCCGCTTCCAAATATCGATAGGATCCTCTCTCTTTTACGAGGTGCAAAATTTATCTCGTCTATTGATCTTAAGAAAGCTTTCTGGCAAATCCCCTTGGAAAAATCATCTCGTGAAAAAACTGCTTTCGCCGTAGTAGGTCGAGGGTTATTCCAATTTACCGTTATGCCTTTCGGTTTGTGTAATTCAGCACAAACACAACAACGTCTAGTAGATGCAATTTTCGGACCTGAATTCGAACCCTTTATTTTTTGTTATCTTGACGATATAATAGTATGTTCCCCTACCTTTGAAGAACATATCTCTCTTCTTTCTAAAGTTAAAGAAAAGCTAAAGGACGCAAATCTTACCATTAACGTAGATAAATGCGAGTTCTTCAAAACTTCCCTTAAGTTTCTCGGTTATATCGTTGGTGATAATTCTCTTCGGTCGGACCCCGAAAAAATATCTGCTATGATAACCTATCCCAGACCTACAAACACTACCGAAATTAAACGCTTCATTGGACTTTGCTCTTGGTACCGCCGTTTTATTAAAAATTTCTCTACCCTTGTCTCTCCAATAAACGATCTCCTAAAGGGTAAAGGAAAAGAAAAGAAACAAACCATTACTTGGAATCCTGAAGCTGAAAAGTCTTTTATCTTAATCAAGCAAGCCTTAGTATCTGCCCCCGTACTGGTTCAACCAGATTTTTCGAAACCCTTCGTCGTTCAAGCCGACGCCAGTGATACTGGAGTTGGAGCTGTTTTGACGCAAAAATTAGATGATAGCGAACAAGTTATATGTTACGCTAGTCGATCTCTGACTAAAGCCGAGCGAAATTTCTCTGTCACAGAACGTGAGTGCCTTGCCGTCCTTTTCGCCATTGAAAAATTTCGTCCGTACGTTGAAGGAACCAAGTTCACCGTCATCACTGACCACTATTCCCTTCTCTGGTTGACTACCCTCAAAAATCCCTCTGGTCGTCTTTGTCGTTGGGCCATGCGCCTCAAACAACATAACTTTACTCTTGTTCACCGAAAGGGATCCTGCCATAAAGTACCGGATGCACTCAGTAGAATGCACGAACAAGTCCCTCTGGACGAAACTCCTGTAAGTCCCGAATTAGCTTCTCTCGATGTCGATCTAAATAGAATCGAGCCCTGGTACGATAACTTACGGTCAAAAATTATCGCTAATCCAGATAACTTCCCCCAATGGAAAGTAGAAAATGAATATGTTTATAAGTATGTACCTACCTGTCTACCTTTTAAATCTAACGAAATAGAATGGAAAATTTTAGTACCTTCTCCCCAGAAACACGACGTTCTCAAATCCTGTCATGAACCTCCTACTTGTAGCCATTTAGGCTATTTTAAAACTTTATCCCGGGTCAAAGAGAGATTTTACTGGCCGAAGATGAGGAGAGACGTCCTCAAATACGTTCGTTCTTGCCAAGTCTGTGGAGCACAGAAAGCTCCAAATGTTCCTCAAATGGGTTTAATGGGAAATCAGAAGAAAGCCGAGTTCCCGTGGCAAATAATTGCTATTGATTTTATCGGTCCCCTCACGCGCAGTAAAAAAGGTTTCTCTTGGTTACTCGTCGTGACTGACTGGTTCTCTAAATATACGTTAATACAACCCCTACGCAAAGCTACCGCTCAGAATGTCGCTAACTTCCTAGAAAATAATGTTTTCTTAACTTTCGGTGTTCCCCAACACATCATATGCGACAATGCCTCTAATTTTAATAGCAAAATTCTTAAGAATCTTTGTCATGAATACAGAGTTCAAAAAATCTGGTTCACTGCCGTTTATTCCCCCCAATGCAACTTCGTAGAAAGAAGTAATCGTACCATTTGTACCGCTATTCGCAGCTATATTACCGAACATTCCGAATGGGATAGAGAAATTTTTAAAATTCAACAAGCTATTAATACCGCCCGCCATGAAGTTACTCAACACTCCCCAGCTTTTCTGAATTTTGCCCGCAACGTTCCCTTATTAGGAGATTATTATAATCGTCCCTATGACCAGCTCCAAAATATCGAATTCTCTCCCGGTAACAGAGACGAATATGCCTCTGAAATAACTGGATTGTCAACTGTCTTCAAGGAAGTCCAAACCCACCTATCTAAAGCCTATGAAAGAAATGCCAAATACTATAATCTCCGCAAACGAGATGTTCAATTTTCTGTTGGTGATACCGTGTGGCGCAAAAATATTGTTCTTAGTAGTGCTCCAAAACGTTTCATGTCTAAGCTCGCTCCCAAGTATGTCAAGGGTACAATATCTAAAAAATTCTCTCGTCTGGTGTATCAAATAAAAAACGAAGATGGTACTAATGCTGGACGCTGGCATATAAAAGATTTAAAGCCGTGTTATAGTGACTCTTTTGATTCCGAAGTCTCAGAAAATGAGCAAGAATAACTATTTACCATGCTAGAAATATATATATTATACCTTTTGTAACTGTCGTCTAACGCCCACATCTAATTTTATTGACTAGGAACTTTTACCTCCCATATCTATATATGTTATAATACGTCTGTAGTAAAAACGGTTATTTTACTATTTCCTACTATTTCTTATCTGACACTCATACATACATTGTTGTAACAAGATTCGTGAAAACACCTCTCATGTCTTTCTACCGATGTATCTTACCTGTCCATGTAAATTGATGTTTGTTGAGACCCCTATAATTCATGGTTAGTCTTAATTGCTTTGATTTCTACTTATCTATGTCTTTATTTTTACTTTCGACGTCATGCGATTTACCTTAAATTTTTCGTCCTATCTTATAACACACCTTACCTCATTGCGTTGATAAAATAATCGTTATATAGGCTGTGCTGTAGTCCTTACAAGCGAAGAAATCTTATCGTGTTACCTTTATTTAAAAATTTTTTACCTTATCTTCAAATAAAAATGTAAGGATATCTTACCTGTTGGAAATATACCTTACCTTCCAACGAAAAATTTACCTTACCTTCAAATGAAAATTGAAGGGTACCTTATCTGTTGAAAATATACCTTATCTTCCAACAAAAATTGGAAAAGATTTACCTTACCTTCAAATGAAAATTGAAGGGTACCTTATCTGTTAGAAACACACCTTACCTTCCAAAGAAAATTGGAAACATATCGTATCTTGAATAAAACTACCTTGACTCCAAATGGAATAATTAAGGACTACCTTATTTAAGAAAACCTAAGATTTTCTTGCCTTTACCTTCTAAAAAGTACAATTGCCTTATACCTTATCTTTACTGATACAGTGTTTCTAACAAGACTTCCCCTAAATCCCTAAACACACTGTCCGGCTGTGACATCTCTGTCGTGTTTAGAATTCCCAAATCGTGTAGTACTCTCTTTCCTACTTGGTTTAACTTTTGATGTGAGACCCAACATAGAAATAACATCTTCTCTACCCCTTTTCGTCATAGAGATCAGCATCTGCCAGAGATACTAGGCACTGAGGAAGGCTAGGACTGATGTTAGCGGACGTTCGCCAGTTGACTCGCCGAAAATAGTATCTGGATCCTAGTTTCTATTGACCATCTGTGGTAAGAATTCAGTCGTTCTTCAACCGGAATGAGGCCAATTAAATGACTCTCTTAGTGTTAATTTTGGTGCCTAAGAGGTTAGTCCCATCAATACCAGAATAAATACCCTATGTGCACCTGAAAAATTATGTACCATATGTACCCCCTGCTCCTAAACCTCGGGTTTTTGCAACCACATTACTGAAATATAATTTTTAACTCTATTAAATCTCAATCTCTTGTTAATACTGCATAGACTTTTGATAATCATTAAGAGATACTAAGTACGCAAATCCTCATTACAATTCTCCTTGTTAGTTACAAACTCCCTACCTACCTAACCAAAACTTAACATTAGTCTTATTACCTTTATGCCGGGTTACGAAAAACGTTGGCATATTAATCGTCTATTATTACCGCTTATATTTCAATAAGTACCGTTATATGGATTTTTAGCTATCTTCTTACACCACTGAAACTAGGTTAAGTCTATCTTTCTAGTGATGATATCTAAGCAAAATACTCGGACTATCTATTGATACAGTGTTATTTAAACCAAGGTGCCTCACGTTAACAATCTCGCGACGAACTCACTCTCTCGCTCATTGTTTAACGATCTCCATATTGCCTTGTTTGCCTTACGTGTCCTATTTTGCTGTAACAATATCGAGCGGATACCCTCTTATACCTTTTGACACATAAGTGTATATATTAACATAGTTGTATAAAAATATTATATAGGTTAAATAAATTCATTAAGCTTGTACTTTCATACCTTTTGTAAAAATTATAATTATTAAGCATATACCTTTATAACTTTTGTAAAACTTGTAGAATTACTTTTATGTTTTGTCTATTGTGTTAGATAGATACTATTTAGTGTATCGTTTATGTTATGTTATAATGTTACTTGGTCATATTGTACGTATGTGTTATCGTAGTAACGTAAACTTTCCTTGTTTTTCTCAACTTGTCTTTACGATAGTTCTCCCATGCTTCCTTGTTTCACAGTTCCGATGCAAACTCAGTACACCCAGTTTACATCGTGGAAAGGGCTGTGAAGCATGTTCATAATTTCTTTAAATTATTCCCTTTAATAAATTATTTTCACGCCGCCCATGCCTGCATACCTTCGTTTTGTTACGCCTTTTTTTAACAAAGAAATAACTTCGCCAAAGGTTTCTTCTTCTTTTTATCTTGTTTTGCTACATAAAAATCTTTCCTAATAACAAAGGAAAAAGGACCTATTGTGAAATCTCCGAGCTACCTTCTCAGAAAATCAGAAGAGTTGTTTTTCGTAGAAACTTTACTTTCTATTGGTAAACGCTACGAAAATGAACCCCAATATCCCGGTTATTTAATGTCAATTTCGCGTGGCATCCTTCAGCCAATATCCCTTCCCTATTTTCAACCTTCGCTTGTCTAAGCCCTTCAAAATTCACAATCCGATATTCATTTCCAAGTTGGTTCCTGTGGCAAGCGGTCTTATCTTCGACAATCGGCGGTAAGTGGATTTTCAATTCACCCTTATTTATCTTTACACAGTGAGTCCTATATTAAATACTTTCTCTTTTGTCCAACAGACGTGTTCCACTTCGAAGGAACGAGGTCACTTCTGTTTGCCGATTAACCATTAGCCATTAACGATTAGCCATTAGCCATTAGCCATTATTTAATATTCACTATTCATTGTGCATTATTCATCATTCATCTCTACTACCGATTATTACCTGTGCTATTCCTGTTTGGCTGTTTATCTTCTCGTCTGCCGAAATCAACCCGAGACGGATTGAAAACCGTAATTCGTTGCTGTAGCTACCTGTTGCCGAGGACCAAGTGTCAAGTGACTTTATTGAAGGCCTAACGCCACTATCTGTATCCACCTGTGGCATATTAATTGTGAGTAGTAAATTTTATTGACTAAAGCTCAACTTTGATACCTAAACCGTAAGAATTTGATTTATAACGTTTAGTTTAGTGACCTTGCTGTTTATGGTTAAACGGAACGAACTATTATGAGTTTGAACCTACGATACAATATATGTATAAATTACGGACCATTTCTTTTATATTAATGTAGGGTATATTTATGTTAAATTTCATATATAGATTTGAGGTGATCACATTCAATAAAAAAATTTTTGGTAAACGTTTAAGTGTTCTCAAGGCATAATAATAATTTGTTTGACGAATATTGACTATTATAATGTCCCTTGCTTTCTTCTATCCTTGAGAATACTACGTTATGCAGAATTATTTTCCCAAAAAAAATATTTTTTGTTTTTATTCGATTATAAATTAATCAATCACTTATCTCGAGTCATCTAACTGTGCCGTAAAGATTGTTATAGTGTATTTTTTTATATACCTCAATATAATTTTGTTGACGAACCTTTTGCTTTTTATTTTTATTGTTATGATATGAATATATATTATTGTGCATGGTGTATCTCTTTCAGGCATTTTTACTGATTTATGTTATTTGTTTTATCGTATAATTAGTGTATCTGTGTCGAAATATTGAGTGTGTACCGCACGATCAAGATACCTTTTCTCTCACGGTTTATTTTATTCTCGCGTATCTTAACTGTATCTTATCTTTCTCATTATCGTATTCTCTATGCCTTAAGGTTTCCCTGTTCCTCTAAAAATAGGGTGGTGCCCAAATAACTTTTCTTCTCTTATCTCTTATCTTCTCTTCTAACTTCTTGTCTTTGTGTCGTAAGTACTTCCTTAATTGATCCGTGATATTTGAGCTGTAACAAGAACCCCGACCAAGATACCTCTACCAGACTGAAGCCCGAGCCTAGTACCGTTCTTTGTGTAACCTTCAATCGATCATCCAGAGGGTACAGTGTCACTAAAACATGAATGTGTTTCTCATCTAGAATTTTTAGGATTTCTATAGGAAGTATGTCAGGTCCAGGGCTTTTCCCACTCTTCATTGTTTTTAATAAAACTTTAAGAAAGAGAAAACTTGAATACTTGGGCCACCTGATGAGAGGACAAAAGTACTGTTACGATAAATATCCTGGCCTAAAAATAACTGTAAAATATATGATGACTGATTCTAATATGTTTTAGATTATACGAGACCTTTCGACCATAAACCCCAAGTAATAAAAAACTGGTTCCATTCGAATCTTCCGGAATTAGGCCTGTCCATTCGAGGCGAAACCAGGTCAATTGAGGTCAACATCCATGCAGTTCTAGAGCAGCTGTTTTAGTATAAATATGAGGGAACTTTTATTTTGAAAACAGTTAATAAAGAAGATTCGCGCTCGCGATATTGTTGTTACGCTCGCCTACTAATAAATTATGTATAGTGATAAATAAATTAATATCAGTTATTGTGCTTTTTAATAAATTTAGATAAGAACCTTTAGAACAAGACATTATAAATTAAAGACATAACAATTAATAAATTCACAACATTGGTGTCGGAATAGTGGAATACGTAAAATAAATTGTGAAAATGGCTACGATTTATGAGCTCACAGTGACGAATTTAAGAAGACATCTCGAAGACAGAGAATTAGCTTCTACCGGAAAAAAGGCTGAGTTAGTCCAACGACTAAAGAACGCTTTGCTAGAAGAAGGTCTAGATCCAGAGACTTATATATTTGAAGATGCTGTCATCTCGTCGATTTCGAAATTGGAGAACAAAGTTTCTGACGATATTTCGAAAGTTTCCTCTGATGTAGCCAAAGTTTCCGGCGACATCGCATCATTGGAGAACAAAGTATCCGGCGACATCGCTTCTTTAGAAAGCAAAGTTTCTAACGAGATTTCTTCTCTGGAAAGCAAAGTTTCTGCTAACATCTCTAAAGTCACTTCAGATATATCTGCTCTTGACGATAGAGTGTCGTCGTTAAAAAACCAAGTTGCTGCCGATATGTTGGCCTTCGAAGAAAAGATATGGAAAGAGATGGAAAGGAAGATGGAGGAAACAGGGACAGCAGAGAGAGGTAACAATCCGATTACAGTGGAGATAAAAGAAGACGAGACGAAATGTAAGTTGGAGACACGGCCGAAATTTGAAGGAAGTGGAGGTTCTATTCATGTTAAAGTTCCAACTTTCGACGGAAAATCATCATGGAACAACTACATGAAACAGTTCGAATCAGCCGCAAGAGCGAATGGATGGTCTGAAAAAGAAAAGGCTGTAAACCTGACTATCGCTCTTCGAGGAGATGCCTTAGATGTGCTTCAGACCATAGCCGTAGAGGAGACCGATGATTTCGAACAACTGAAGAAGAGGTTAAATATGCGATATGGCCACGAACATTTGGAGCATGTATATCAGTCGCAGCTTAAAAATCGTAGACGGAAGAAAGATGAGGCTCTTCAAGAATATGAGGTAGATATTGCCAGATTAGTACGATATGCTTATCCAACAGCTCCCGAAGACATGATGGAAAAATTGGCCGTTCAGACGTTTATTGATGGTCTTCGTGATCATGAAATGCAGAGAACACTGCGATTAGCTCGCCACAAAACGCTGGTTGATGTCTTATCCGCCGCCCTCGAATACGAGTCAGCTACGCAGGCCTCTGGCGGGTACAGTAAAGTTAGAACTGTAAAAGAGGAAGGAGATGAAGATAAACTTGACCAGCTTGTTAATATGATGAAAAGCATGGCATACAAGAAAACGAAGACCATCAGATGCTGGAATTGTGGCGAAATAGGACACGTACGAAGCTCCTGTAAGCACCCTAGGTACGACGCAAATCAAGAAACTCACCATCAGGAAAACTAGAACGGGTCAGCCTTAGGGGGGCAGCTTCGACCCAGAACTTCTCCAAAGACCCTCTCATACTAATAGCTTCTTTGAAATGTCGTGAAGATAGTGTATATGTAGATGGAGACATAAATGGCAAAAAGCATACGTTGTTGGTGGATACCGGAGCGACCAGAACCATTATACGCCCAACAGTTATAAACAGCCGTAAGAAACTGTTACCAACGAGGTTGCGACTTCGGACCGCTACAGGTGAAAATGCCAACATTCATGGAGAAATCCAGGTACAATTGGGAATTGGGGCAGAAAAGTTTGTCCATACTGTTATAGTTGCTGACATCGAAGAGGATGTTATATTAGGAATGGACGTAATGAATATGCATGGATTCCAATTGGATTTTAAGAATAAGGTAATCAAAGTTGGCAACGAGGAGGTATTTCTCCATCCACATAATGACAACACTGTGCAAGCAGCCATTAAAGAAGATACAGTCGTGCCTGCGAGAAGCGAAACGATCATAGTAGCGCGGCTACAGGGAATTGTGGACGAACGGAGACCTGTTATGATGGAGCCTTGGAACCACGACGATGAGGTTGGCCGTGGAATCATAATTGGAAAGGAATTGGTGACTTCGGCTAAAGAAATTCCTGTGAGACTTATCAATGTCAACGACTACCCAGTGACCATAAAAAAAAAGACAAAAGTAGGAACTTGTGTACCTGTGACATCCATAATCCGTCAGGCGACAACATCTGATAATTCCAACGACAAATTCGACCAAATGGTTGCAGTTGCAGGACAGTCTCTAAATCAGATGGAGAAAAGGAAATTAAGGGAATTTCTTCGGCAGTATCGTGATATTTTCGTACCGAAAGGAGGAAAGACGGGAAGAACTACCGTTGTTAAGCATAAAATTGATACTGGTAATGCTAAGCCAATTCGTCAAACAGCTCGACGATTACCACAGGCGAAGAGAGAGGAAGCTGAAACGATTGTTCAGGAAATGAAGAAAGACGGGGTGATAGAACCCTCTACGAGCCCATGGGTCTCTCCGGTGGTCCTGGTTAAGAAGAAAGACGGAACGACGAGGTTCTGTGTGGATTACCGTTTGCTGAACAACGTTACCAAGAAAGATAGTTATCCTCTGCCTCGGATCGATGACACATTGGACACATTGGCTGGAAGTAAATTGTTTTCTACTTTGGATTTGAAGTCTGGATACTGGCAGGTAGAAATGGACCCAGTAGATAAAGAAAAGACAGCCTTCACCACAGGATCTGGATTGTGGCAATTCAACGTTATGCCATTTGGACTCTGTAATGCTCCTGCGACATTTGAGAGGCGTATGGAAAATGTGTTGAGAGGGTTATCTTGGAAAACATGCCTGGTTTATTTGGATGACATAATCGTCTTGGGAGAGACATTCGCAGATCATTTGGGGAATTTAGAAAACGTTTTTAATCGACTTAAAGCTGCCCAATTGATGCTAAACCCCAAGAAGTGCCAGCTATTTCAAGGTAGAGTCAATTATCTGGGTCATATAGTCAGTAAAGAAGGAGTGGCCGTGGATAAGGGAAAAATCGATTCCATTAAGGAATGGCCAAAACCAACTGACAAACATCAAGTGAGAAGTTTTCTTGGACTATGTACTTACTACCGGAGGTTTATTAAGAAGTTTGCAGATATCGCTAAGCCATTAACGCGACTTACAGAGGAAGCAAGAGAATACCGCTGGGATATAGACTGCCAAAATGCCTTTGAAACGTTGAAAAAGCATTTAATAACAGCACCAATTTTAGGGTATCCACTGCCAGAAGGAGAGTTCATCTTAGATACGGATGCAAGTAATGTGGGAATTGGAGGAGTGCTGTCTCAGATTCAAGGAGGACAGGAACGAGTTCTCGGATATTTTAGTAAAGTTCTTTCAAAACCTGAACGGAATTATTGCGTCACGAGAAGAGAACTTCTGGCAGTAGTGAAATCAGTAGAGCACTTCTATCAATACCTCTATGGCAGAAAGTTTCTAATCCGAACCGACCATGCCGCCCTTAAGTGGTTGATGCAGTTTAAGAATCCAGAGGGTCAGATAGCCAGGTGGATCGAACGACTCCAAGAATACGATTTTAAGATTGAGCACCGGGCCGGAGTTAGCCATAGAAACGCTGATTCTCTTTCCAGAAGGCCATGCCCAGCAGAGTGTTCCCACTGCAACAAAACGGAATCCAAGGAAGCAGCAGTGCTAAGAACGACGATTGTCAACGACGACTGGACGCCTACTAAGATAAGGGAAGAACAAGAGAGAGATCCAGTTATACAGAAAATCCGAAAATGGAAAGAGGAAAACCGTCGACCACCTTGGCAGGAAATATCAAACCTATGCTCAGTAGTTAAGACGTATTGGGCCCAGTGGGACTCATTTATCATCGAAGATGGCTTGCTCAAACGAGTCCTGGAAAATGATGACGGTTCGGAGAAGAGAAGACAGTTGGTGATCCCAAAGAGCAGAATAGCCGAAGTACTTCGTCAGTTACACGACAGTCCATCGGGAGGGCATTTTGGTGTAAGGAAAACCCTTCAGCGAATTCGGGAACGGTTTTATTGGATGAACAGTTCCGACGATGTAAAAGACTGGTGTAAGAAATGTACTATTTGTGCCACGAGTAACGGGCCTTACCGAAAAAGGAGAGCTCCTATGAGACAATATAATGTTGGAAGCCCGTTTGAAAGAATAGCTTTGGACATCGCTGGGCCATTTCCAGAAAGTGAAAATGGAGGCAAGTACATGCTGGTAGTAATGGATTACTTCACTAAGTGGGTCGAGATTTACGCACTTCCAGACCAGAAGGCCGCCACCGTTGCAGATAAGTTGATCCAAGAATATATCAGCCGATTTGGAGTGCCTTTGGAGATCCATAGTGACCAAGGCAGGAACTTCGAAAGTGATCTATTCCAAGGAATATGTGATAGACTAGGCATGAAGAAAACAAGAACTACCGCGTATCATCCGCAATCGGATGGTATGGTAGAACGAATGAATAGGACAGTTGGCAAGTATTTGACAAAGATGGTGTCCGATCATCAGCGAGACTGGGACCAATACCTTCCGTTCTTCACAATGGCCTACAGATCTGCTGTTAACGAATCAACAGGCCAGACACCAGCCAAAGTCCTATTCGGACGCGAAATGCGACTACCTTGTGATCTCGAGTTTGGATGTCGACCTGGAGAAGATGTAGCAGGTGAAGATTATGTGATCGAATTACGAAGAAGAATGGACGATGTACATGAGTTAGTCCGTTCCCACCTTCAGATCGCTAGCGACCGAATGAAGAAACGGTACGATACACAAGCCGAAAAGGGTTGCTTTAAGAACAACGACAAAGTATGGCTGTATAATCCCAAGAAGCGAAAAGGTTGTTCTCCCAAATTGCAGCAGTTTTGGGAAGGTCCATACCTCATTATGGAGAAGATCAACGATGTTATCTACCGAATAAGCAAGATTCCGAGGGGAAAGCCGATGATAGTACACCATAACCGGTTGGCGTCTTTCGAAGGTGACCACGACGTAGATGACGAAGTGGAAGTAAACCAAGTCCACGATGTGTCTGACCTCACGTTTGAGGAATTCATGGGTGCCTATGGAGGTACC
Organism: Diabrotica undecimpunctata; assembly: GCF_040954645.1. Lineage (NCBI taxonomy): Eukaryota > Metazoa > Arthropoda > Insecta > Coleoptera > Chrysomelidae > Diabrotica > Diabrotica undecimpunctata. Next base: position 121,892,737 of record NC_092811.1, read on the forward strand.
GGTAAAGCGAGACATGGTGTTACCACTGAAGAAAAGCAAGATCTACTCGCGCTCCCCGTTGACTACTCGCTGGCCCTTACCATCCCGGCCAGTATCAAAGACGCACCAGGGTTGGCATCCGTCTTTCGAAGGAAGTTTGGTCGAGTTGCAGAACTTCAATGCCAGGTGCCAGCTCCCGGTAAAACCTTGAAACTCCAAGAGGCATCACGTTACCTTTTCTACCTGGTAACAAAAGACACTGCCCGTGACCAACCTATCTACCGAGACGTATGGGAAGCCTTACTTCAATTGAGAGAGCACGTACTAGAGTCCGACGTGCAAAAGTTAGCCATGCCAAAGTTGGAGTGCCACCAATTAGATTGGAGGGTTATCCGAAATATGGTGGAGGAGATCTTTAAAGACACCGAAGTCCAGGTGTTAGTCTGTTGCAATCCGCATAGTTACTGGTGCGGAGAGAAAACCGTCCATTGTCATTTTTATACAACTGGAAGTTGTAAAAGAGGGTCCAGTTGCCGATACCAGCATACCGTTCCAGTTCTAGTCCCGGCAAGGTTCCAGGAGGAACCATCTTTTAAGAGGGGGGCAATGTTACGATAAATATCCTGGCCTAAAAATAACTGTAAAATATATGATGACTGATTCTAATATGTTTTAGATTATACGAGACCTTTCGACCATAAACCCCAAGTAATAAAAAACTGGTTCCATTCGAATCTTCCGGAATTAGGCCTGTCCATTCGAGGCGAAACCAGGTCAATTGAGGTCAACATCCATGCAGTTCTAGAGCAGCTGTTTTAGTATAAATATGAGGGAACTTTTATTTTGAAAACAGTTAATAAAGAAGATTCGCGCTCGCGATATTGTTGTTACGCTCGCCTACTAATAAATTATGTATAGTGATAAATAAATTAATATCAGTTATTGTGCTTTTTAATAAATTTAGATAAGAACCTTTAGAACAAGACATTATAAATTAAAGACATAACAATTAATAAATTCACAACAGTACACATTCCTACAAAATATAATGCAAGGAAAAATCCAAGGATGCAGAAATCCAGGCAGTAGAAGAATGTCCTGGATGAGAAATTTAAGAGAGTGTACCCTAACGAATTATTCAAAACAGCAGTAAATAAAATTAGAATCGCCCTCCGATAGGAGAGGCACTCAAAGAAGAAGAAGAATTGTTTTTAATGCGTGTAATATTTCTTCATTTTAATATATGGACCTATTTCTTCTGAAGTAAGTTCTATGTGCTCCAGATCTCCTCTTTCATCATCGAACAATTATTCGTCGATATATTCTGCCATTCATCCATTCTTGTTTTCTCCTTGCGGAAGTCTTTAGTATTTCTTTACAGTGTTTCAGTAGACAATGTTTTAGTCGATCCCAGTACTCGTCAATATCATTGGTGTTTGTGTTTAATTTGCTGCAGTTCACATGCAGTTCATGTTGGAGACATTAGCAGCGACGTTTTTTTTTTTAACTGCTGCTGTATTTGATAAAATGTTCTAATACTTGTAAAAAAAGTTCTGCTGTCATCCAACCTGAAGGGTTAGCTAGTCCCAAGGTACCACGAGGTGCTCCATTAAGCATATGCTCATTAAAGAATTTACGTGAAAACACCATCGCTGGTGGATAGTATGTGCCAAGGACTGATATTATACAACAGGTGGTAACTAGTACACCATGTTCACCACTACTGCAGCTATTTACTTGTTTAATGCCTTTTTCTTACCGCAGATTACAACCGGTAACAATAGTGTCCTTAATGTATACAGACGACATAGTACTAATAGCAGATTCCGAGAATAAAATGCAGAAACTAATGGATATATGGGTAGAACAAATAGAAGAACTTAAAATGGAGATAAACGAGGAAAAAAGTAAGATAATGATAATCAGCGGCAAAGGAGATAAGGAAGATAATCAAATAAAGATAAAATGTAAAAACTCAGAATTGGAAATAGTAACAACTTACGAATACCTGGGAAGTATAATAACTAATGACGGAAAAATAGACTGGGAAGTAACAAATAGAGCAAAGAAATCAAACAAGTTATATTATGCGTTAGCCCCAATAATGGGAAAAAGAGAACTTGCACGAGAAACAAGAATAAAAATATATAACACAATAGTGATACCGACTGTGCTCTATGCAAGTGAAAACTGGACAATTCTGGAAAAACATAAGAGCAGGATAAACGCAATGGAGATGAGACATCTAAGAAGGATAGTTGGAAAGACAAAATGGGATAGATTAAGCAACGAGACTATTAGGAGAATGGCCAACCAGGAACCGATAATGAACAAAATAGCAAAGAGACAAATGAACTGGTATGGGCATCTGATGAGGATGCAATCCAATAGAATAACAAGAAAAGTTTATGAAGCAAAAAACATCGGAAAAAGAAAAAGAGGCAGACCAAGAAAAAATGGATACAGCAAGTAGGAGAGGCGGGAAAACTTAAACAAAAATCACTCGAGGAATTGAAAATAATGGCAGGAAACAGAAAAGAATGGAAGAGGTAGGTAAATGGAAATTAAAATAGCTAGCCCAAATCCGATACCCTGATAGGGTAAAAGGAAGGGGAGAAAGAAAGAAAGAAATGCCTTTTTCAGTCACAACTTTTTTGGGGTCGTGGACAGTTTTTGTGCTAGTCTCATCAATATTAAAAATAAGTAAACTCTCAATTAAAATAGGATATTTGTTTAGGATGTTTTGAAGATTATCAAAAAACAGCTGAACGTTGTGTCAGTTGAAAGAAGTTAAGCGTGCCAAGCTACATACCGGCCACTCTACGTTCTGTCCATGATTTTGGTACCTTCAAATTTGTTTACTTTAGCTACATCAAATGACATGCGTCTTACAGCTACGGTGGTTAGGCCGTACGCCATATTGCTGTAAGTTTTAATGTAGTTACACAGAATATCTTACTTACGTAAAAGAATATCCTGGCTTAAGAACTTAAAGGAATGTTTTGAAAGCAGTAGTGCAGAACTTTTCAGAACTGCAGTCAACAGAGTCTGCATAGCCATGATGATTTTCAACCTTCGATAGAAGATGGAACTTAAAGAAGAAGACAGAATATCTTCCTGTTCGTCTGTTAACATTTTGTTCACCGAATAATTTGGTTGCATAATGATTGGTAAATTTTCAGGATTATTTCTTTTCTTCTGCACATATCTCTGACGGGTTTGAAATTTGACATCAAATTGTTGTGCGGCTTATCTTAATGAACATATTCCATCAATAACAGCATTAACAGCATTGGACATCATCTATTCAGCAGACGTCTTGCCAATTTTGCGTGGAACATTCAGTTTTCTAGGCATCTACAACAAAAACGGTATCATATCATAACGGTATCAAAAATTATTTTGGAATTTTATTCCACATAAGTATAATGTCAAAGACATTGATTATGTAAAGTTGGATTTCGCCTTCATCCAAGTTCTTTCAGTACGCCGCTGATGGCATGCACGCTCACCGTTTGCTCGCAAGTTCGGGAACTCAGTTTTTAGCGGTTCAGCGTTAGTTTACCTTGAACGTCCAACGCGGTGTGAGAGTTTGCAAGTCGACCCTTGATTGTCTGTTTGGTGTCGTCGTGTCTGTGTTGTGATTCGATTTCGGCGGTTTGTTTTCGAATTTGTGGTGATTATTAGTGCCCAAAAAGGGATATACCACTGCCAGAAAAAGATTTAAGGTAGGGTTTTAGTTATAAAATTGTTGTACGAAGTTGTAAAATAAATTTGTTGTCGGAGGTTTCTTCGTTTTACATAACTGTGACAGGTTGTTTTCTTACTATAGGTGCTCTTATATACAACTTGCTAATTTACATGTTTTTGTTTGTTGTTTTTGTTTCTATGTAATAAAACATTTACATTTACTGATAAGCAACTATGATGTGTTGTTTATGAGAATATTATCACAAAATTTAATAAAATTCTTTACTTCTTGGTTATCACATCCAAAGTTGTTCTTTATCCAAATATGTAACACAAAATAACAAACCCAGCAGTAAAAGAGACAAACTAAATATGTACTCTGCTATTTTTATATAAAGAAACATTGGAAAAGTATGTTTATAGAATGTCATAAGATTTGGATGTGAATACTTTAGTTGTTGTATTTGATAATAAAGTTTGTGTTTTCTTCAATGTCTGTTTTTGCTTTTATGTAATTTTCTGCAATAATTTTGGATATTTTGAATTGAATCGGTGAGCTAGAAAGTTGCAACAGAAAATAAAGGTGCAGAAGAAGCTGATTTTTTCCTTAATTTTGTTAAGTATAGCTGGAATACCATCTTGAACTTTGGTTCTCTTTATGATCTTGATGGAAGGTCATTTCAATGAATTTTGTATTGCGTATTTTTATTTTTAACAGAATAATAACGAATTATTTTAGATCATTATCATGAAGAATTATCGTGGATTACTCTTGTAGGGAGAACATTGATTGAGATTTCGTTTACTTTACTTTGGTAGTTGTGGTTATATATGACGATGTGTTACTAATGGTTTTAAGATCAGGAATCCTAATGAGGATCTCTTCGTCGAGTTCAAAGCAGCCTATGACAGTGTGAAAAGAACTGCATTATACAATGCAATGATAGACTTTGGGATCCCACCTAAGTTAGTTAGGTTGGCCCAACTAACAATGCAAAAACTAAGCTGATGCGTTAGAATTGAAGGAGAAAACTCAAAGTTCTTTGACATTAATAATGGTCTAAGACAGGGGGATACGCTGGCGTATCTCCTCTTTAATATTGCATTGGAAAAGGCAGTCAGATGATGTAGTTATAGTCGGCAGAAGTATGAGAGACATGGTGCAGTGTTTTACAAGGCTTGCGGACGCGGCCAGTGAATTAGGACTTGTGGTAAACGAGGAAAAAACCAAATATATGTTGGTTTCTAAAAATCCCCGAAATATCCAACAGAAAATTCAAATTAACAACCATACCTTTGAGCAAGTTAAAGAATTCACATATCTTGGATCGCTGGTAAACGCAACAAACACGACAAGCGACGAAATAAAAAGGCGCATAGCAATAGCAAACAAAACTGTTTATGGTCTCCAGAAATATTTAAAAAATAATAAATAGACCGGTTTTAATATATGGGGCTGAAACGTGGACCTTATCTCAAAACGATGAAAGACTTCTTGGTATTTTTGAGAGAAAAATTCTTAGAAAGATTTTTGGAGCCGTAAATTAAAATAGGCGATGGCGTCGAAGATACATCTTTGAACTATATCAGTTATACACCGATCCAGATATTGTGAAATTCGTTAAAATGCAGAGACTTAGATGGGCTGGACACTGGACAAAGTTGGCAGGAGTTGGCGACTTCTTTGTGAGCAGGCCAAGATCCACAAAGTGATGTTGATGAATCCTAATGAGGGGAAAAGACATTGACGATGAATTAACCAGAACAACTACAAAAATACCTTTTATTAAACTGGAATTATTTTCTGGAACTGGCAACAGTTTCATCCTGGAAAAAATCAAAAGAAAATTAAATCAAACATTGCTTAAAAAATTGTATTTTATCCGAAAGACTGAGAAAGCTCTTAAAAATAATAATAAAGGAACTTCAGAAAATGTTTGATGGAGTACATAAGGTAAAAGATTAGGATTTACGTAAGATTATGTGCCTAGATATGGTAAACTTCCTGCGTGAGTTGCTCTAATTACTCAGAAACTATCCGAGAAGACAAGATAAGAGGGACACAATATGTCTTATAGGTCGCAGTGTGGCTTTTTTACTATGAGTATGAGATTCAGAGTGCAATAAACGGACAAATGACAGTTTAGGACTCCACTAAATGAACTTTATAATGCACAATTATTAAAAACTAATAACTTTATAAAATAAATATGATTTTTTCATTTAAATCAGTCTAAATAATATAAAAGAAGATAAAAATTTATTTCAGGTTATTAAGACAGTTTTATTTATGTCTAAGTAGTTTAGGTGCATAGCAATTTTGGTCGTCTTATGTTTCTCGTTTTTATAGTTTTCTATCTAATCCAGTTGTTCTCTCCGATCTCTTCCATTGGCTAGATTATCACTTGATGTCTGGTTTTTTTCCTGGGCTCTTTTTCTTCTTCCTGTAGATGTGGTGCAATTGACTTCGAAGCTAACGTCGCTTCCATATGTGAATGAGCTTTTAATAACATATTCATAAATGTACAGCTCTGTTTTAGATCTTAAATATATTTTTTCCAACTATTATAGATTTATCCGCATTCGTAATTATAATTTTTGTAGGTTTTTAATGTATCTCTATTGTTGAGTTTCAGGTTTATCTTTTCAGGTATATTCTTTATTTATCTTCATTTTCTTAGTTCGTTTTAGCGTAGAATAAATGTTGAATTTTGTTCTTACAATCTTATAATCGCGGCATGTGGTAAATTGATTAATCACTGTTAGGATTTGTTTTGTGAGCAAGTACATTTTCAATATAATGGTAGCACTCGTTGCAAGGAATAAAATATGGTTCTATCTGTTTTGGTAATCCTTTAAATTTTATTATAACATAAAATTTGAGGAAAATAAGTAAGCACTTCATAATAAATTTCCAATAAAACACTTATATGCTAAATACAATAAGGGTCATTGTATTCAAATTGACGTATTTCGTAGTTTAAATTTACATAATTATAGTTTATTATATGTAATTGTCTATAATGAAACAATATTTATAATTTTATTTTATGTCTTTCTCTTAAATAGATTTTTAATGTATCGATAACAGTAGAGGTAATAGACACTCCTTATTGAGAAAATCTATGCAGCTCTTATAATAGATTACTGATCTCCTACAGACGAATGTTGAGGATTCCATGGGTACAAAGAGTTACTTGTACCCATGGAATCTACCCATGGAATCTACCCACTACTACTATGTTGAGGTACTTCGTCGCATGTGTAAACAAAAAGAATTACTAAGAATAATCAAAGAGAGGAAAATGCAATACTTGGGTCATGTGTTGAGAGGCGAAAGATATGAATTACTTCAAGTTATACTGGAAGGAAAAGTACAGGGCAAAAGATCAGTAGGAAGAAGCCAGAACTCGTGGCTGAAAGACCTGAGGATATGGTTCGACCGCTCATCCGCAGAGATCTTTCGCGCAGCAGTTTCCAAAACTACAATTGCCATTTAGATCGCCAACCTTCGAAAAGAGACGGCGAAATGAGAAGAAGAAGATTTCTTATAGTAGAAGCCACAGTTAAAATGCAGTGTTGGTCTTACGACGCTGTGTGGTAGTTTGGCGATAAACTGAGAAATCAGGACCGTACGCTCTTCGTTTCAAAAATCTTTATTCATTAATTTAACTGAGTTAAATAAGAGGATAAACAAAAAAAAATAATACTTATATAAATATATACAAAAAAAAAGTAGATTACCCTATACGACACGATAAATATATTATACATAAAGTACACAAGAAGATCATAACTGAAATGTACTGTACGATATATTTCTCGTTAATTAATACTAATCGCAATCCATATCTAAATCGTCCTCATCCTCTGAATCATCTTCTATATTAATTATTACCGGTTCACTATCTTCTTGCAAATTGTCCACCGCAAAACATTTTTTCTTCTACTGTCTTGACATGGTTTACATAATTATGTTACTGCTCTTTAGATACGCGTTGGTAAGCTACTTTCATCAACCGTTCTACCGTTTTTTCTTTAAGATCGACGTTGTTTGAAGCCACATACCTTTTCACTTGATTCTACACCACACCATACCATCTCAATCGGGTTCAGCTCGCAATGGTAAGGCGGGAGTTTGAAAATTTTAACGCCATATTTTTCCGCAATTGTTTCAATTTTGTACTTGTCGTATTCGCCTCTAATTGCGGCCGCAGTATCCAGTAATTCACTTTTTAGGTAACCTTCCTCGAAGAAAACGTTCTTTTCCATTAGCCAATCCTTGATTTGCCTTTTGTTCCACAATTTTTTCGGGAAATCAAATTTGCGTGAGTGGGATGACGCGTTATCCAAAACGACAATGTTTTCTTTGTCTTTCGGCAAGTTTGGATGTAACGTCTTCTTAAACCATTCTTCATGTAAATCCCCGTCCATTTCGCCGTGGTAATTCCCTTCTTGGCCAAGAAACTTAATTCGGCCCATGCCACAAAACCAATTTCGCTTCCAGCATGAAGAAGAACAAACCGAAGACCTCTTTGGGTTGGAGCTTTCAGTCCAGTAGAGAGCCCTTTTATGTTGTCATCTCGTGGATTCTTGATCGTTGTGTCCCTCCATTACTTTTTGACTGAAGTACCGACGGTAGTCCAAGACTCATCGGTATAAACAATGTTTATATTATCCTTCTTCCTCAATGTTTGGTACTTGTGTCTCACTTCTCACTTGTCAGGATATGATATCTTTTCTTTCCATAATTATCAAATCTCGACCTCTTTTACTATGTTCAAAACCTATGTCGTTTACTAGCCTACGAAATGTGGTTTATGAAAAAGCTGGTAGGTCCATATCATCCTTTATATAGGTTTATACGGCTTTCGTTTCTCCATAGTCAGTATCTTGAATATTTTTGCTAAGTGAAGTAGTAGGATATCCATGTCCTGCTACAGCAGAACTGAAAGATGTAATCCTCCCCAGAAGACTTGTAGTTCTTAAGTATTTATAACTAGAATTTTTATGTGTAAAAATTTTTATGCTAGACTCTTTGATATTCTTGATGCATATCATTATTTGCGAATATATTTATGAAAGCTTTCGAAACAAATACTATTTCTAAACAACATTTAAAACCCACAGTGTGGTGGAGATATGGAGGAGAAAAGAAGGATACAACAGATATCTATATTCCAAAGCAAATCACATCAATATTAAAAAGGGAATCATTAAATCTTTATAGAGCCAAAATTACTTGTTCTAATGAAAATTCGCTCTCAGAAGAAAAACATATATCTTTCTTAAAAATTGTTATAGGTTTTTGAAAAAGGGTGAAATATACTATAATCTATGTTAGTTATTATCAAAGTGGTCACATATATTTATCCACACAAACTATAGGGAATATTAGGTACATGTGTATACAAACTCAATCGCTGTAAATACGTCTTACCTCTGCCGAGGTTGAGACGCTACTGGTCATTAGATACTTATGATAAATTTTATGCTTTGTGGGAAAAATGATATATTTAGTAATTAAGACCAGTTCATAACATGATTTGTATTTACACAATTTATTGCAACAATGCTTTTTATTGCTTTACCCTTTTACAAAACACAAAAATTATTGTAGCTTGATACTTAAACTACAACACCTATTGTTTCTCGGAAGCTACAATACTCATTGTTTCTCGGAAGATGCTGAATTAATAAAAGGCTCAGAACTACAGCAATATATTAACAATGAAAGACGCATTTGTGTACTTATCTTAAAACTAGTTTATTTCCATCTTTTGTGAATTTCAAGGGAGTAAGATCGGTAGTACAAGGTGGAAGGGTACTTTAAATTAGCAAAAATTTAGCAATACAAGATGGGGTATATCTCGTAGTCGTAGCTGCCATATTATATGGATATTGTAGCTTGACAGCAATATTATCTGGTCTGTGCAAAGAATATAGCAAAAAACTTTCTAAGCTGAAAGCAAGGGTTGAAAAGTTTTGGCGATATTACGTCTCCTTGTCTCACTCCTCTCTTAATGGGGATGGGATTTGTATTTTCGTCTAGTTGTACTATCATAGTTGCATTTTCATATATATTATGTATTAGTTGCCTATATCTCGAATCTATTCTACAATTATTAATAGCTTGTTCTATGGCCCACATTGGATACTATCAAACGCCTTTTCATAGTCGACGAAGGCAAGAAATACGGGTAGTTGGTATTCATTTGCCTTCTCTATCAATGTTCTCATTGTCAGCAGATGGTCTGATGTACTATATCCTTTGTGGAAGCCAGCCTGTTCAACCGGTTGGTAATTGTCCATTTTGTAGGTTAACCGGTTGTTAATAATTCTCATAAATAGTTTGTATACTTGACTGAGCAACGATATAGGTCTATAATTCTGTAGATCACATTTGTCCCCTTTTTTGTGTAAGAGTCTTACATCTTGTTATTATGGAGACATCTATTAAATAGCTCTGTTAGTACAGGGATTGTTAATGTCTTGCTTGTTTTCAAGAGCTCGGCAATTATACCGTCGTGTCCTGGAGCTTTATTATTTTTTAGCTCTTTTAAAGACTTTCTATTTCGAATCACTTTATATTTGGTAGTACTTCTGATCCCACGTTTTTTATTTTTAGTTCTTTTCTAATTGTTTTATTAAGTTCTCTGTATTCTTGAGTATGGCGTTTGTTTTGCGCTAGAAGTTGTCTTCTTTCCGTCATTAGCTATTTAGTTTCATTGCTTATTTTATCTTCTTTAGTCCTTGTTTTCTTTGCGACCTGTAGTCCTGCTGCGAGAAGGTTTTTATTTATGTTTTTATTAATCTCGTCAATTTTATCTTGATTATGTGAAGGATCAGATTCGAACTTATCTGCTAAGACCTCTCGTAATTGCTCTTCATTTGTTCTTAGCTTAAAGGCATCTATCCTCGTTGTTTTTTTTTAATCCTTTTTCTCTCTTCTTTCATGTTAATATTTATTTTTGCTCTAACTATACGATGGTCACATTATTGAAGAAAGCACGTTAAAAGGATCATTTGCTGATGATAAAAATATATAATAATTAGTATTACATATTCCTATTTCTTCGTAGACATGCAAGAATATGTTTAAATAAGTATAATCCAACATAATATTTTTTCCTGTATTGGATTATATTTTTATCTAAAAAGGAAATATTAGTTACGCTTGTTTCTACTGAATATCAGCACATAACCTTTAAAATAATTCCTTGGATTTTATGAATTTAATGTAAATATATTTTAAATTTATGTATTTATTAAAATTTCAAAGGATTTATGGATATCTAACTGTTGTTACTGGGTACTGTGTTATTCGTATTATAAAATTCTTCGTAGAATAGGATTTAATGAAGACCTACTGAGTATGGAATATATATAATAGGGCAATATTTGAACACACTTTCTAATATAATTTTTTTTAATTTTTTTAATCGTCCTAGAATAACTTTCTATTTCTTTAAAATTTGTGTAAAAACTATCAGTCAAATTAACTAAACATTGGTCATATCGGATGACTCAAAATTCGTTATTATGTTAAATATTAAGATATAAACAGTTTCTTTGTGTTTTTACCCACAACATATTAATATATATCAGCCACACAAGTTTTATAAGAACTTTGCGATGATTTTCATATCAAGGTACAAGGTAACTTATTCGACGTCATAGCTGCAAACAACCAACGCTATCTGAACCATATCGCTAAAGTTTTAAAGCCAAAGTCATTGCCGTAAATGATTTATCTAACTTTCTACCTGTTCCACGTTGAGCCTTCCTGATCTGCGTGGGATTTTTGGTTTCGGTTCATCTAATAATATGATTCTGTGTGCGAGAAGATATTAGACAGGTGGTCGATTGTACCTGTCACGTCTTTGGCTAATAAGTAACTGTATAGAAATACTAATAGCATCGGCAATTAGATAATTATGTAATTATTTTTTGTAGATAATAGTGTTGCTGTGTTCAAAAAGCAATATTAATTATAATATATAAATTAAATGATTGTTGTATTTTGCCTAATATAAATACAATGTTGCCAAAATGGCTCATTTTATTAAATTTACTTAATAAATTTTAATGATCGGGGGGAGTAGGGGTCAAGAAAATAAAACGATAAGATAAATATTTTAGATGTAAAAAATAGAATTAAGTACTACTTACTTTTTATTAACGAAAACGGAGTATGGAGATCCAGGTACAACCATAAACTCTACCAATTGTTTAAACAGGAACTGATCTCAGAATTAATTTAACTTCAGAGCCTTTGATGGACTGGTCATGTAGTGAGAATGGAGACCGGAAGATTGCTAAAAAGAGACCCAGATAGTGAAATTCAGGGCGCTAGGCCAAAAGGAATGTCACCGAAGAGGTGGGAGGATGAAGTGGGAGCGGACGCACATAATTTGCTAGACGTGAGAACCTGGAGAAGATCTGCGCGGGACCGGCAAGGTTGGAGGCATAGTTTGGAGGAAACCAAAGCTCGATTGGGGCTGCAGCCTCATTAGAAAGAAAGAAAAAATAGATACAGGAAAAAGCTCCTGGAAGGAATTATTGGGTGAGTCCTTTTTCGAGCAGTGAGACAGTAAACTTAGGCTTAATAAAAAAGTAATTGTCATTGTGTTCATAAATTGGTGTTGTGCAAAATCCGAAGAAAAACACATATATGTGATAACAAAACACCAGAATGCGCCACAAAGATAAAAGTCGAAAGCTTACAGAATGACTTCACAAGACACCTATTCCAAAAAAGAATAACCGAAAAAGTAGAAACACATATACCACAGAAAGTAATGGAGTCCAATAAAGCTGGGCAAAAATTAAGTCTAATATCTTAGCCTCGGCCAAAGAAGTTCTTGGTGAAAAAAATATAACTAAAAATAAATCGTTCCCAAGGCGAAGAACTCTATGGTTTTGTACAGAAGTGAAGGAAAAATGTAAAGAAAAGAAAAAAGCTTACCTGAAATACATCTTCTTCTTCATGTGCCTTGTCCGTTCCGAACGTTGGCAATCAACATGGCTATTCTGACTTTGTTTACGGCAGATCTGAATAGTTCAGCAGATGACAATCCGAACCATTGCCGCAAGTTTTGGAGCCACGAGTGTCTTCTCCTCCCTGGACCCCTTCTGCTGTCTATTTTCCCTTGAACGATCAGTTGTAGTACTCTATATTTATTATGTCTCATAACGTGACCCAAGTATTCCAACTTTCTTTTCTTTATACTTATTCCTACCTCTCTCTCTTTACCTATCCGGCGTAGTACCTCTTCGTTGGTCACGTGCTCAGTCCAGGATATACGTAATATACGTCGGTAAGCCCACATTTCGAAGGCCTCTACTTTTTTCATCATTGTTGCGGTCATTGTCCACGCCTCCATTCCATATAACAAAACCGGGAATACATAACATTTCAGAAGTCGAATTTTGAGAGGTAGGGTGAGGCTTTTAGAGGTGAAAATTTGCTTCATGCTAGTGAACGATGCTCTTGTCTTTTCTACTCTTATACGTATTTCCTTCGCTTGATCCCAATTTGAGTTAACTGTTGTTCCCAAGTAGATGTACGAATCCACGTGTTCAATTCTTTCATTGTCTAATATCAGTTGCTGTGGTGGTTGTTGGGTTTTGCTTACTAACATCCATTTGGTTTTTGTGATATTTAGTCTGAGTCCGTATTGTGCACTTGTTTTTTGTATCTTACTCATTAGGCAATTCAGTTCCTCCATGCTACTTGCTAGAATCACAGTGTCATCAGCATACCTTATGTTATTAATTATTTCTCCATTTATCTTTATGCCTTCTGTGCTTTCCTCCAGCGCTGTCTTAAATACTTCTTCTGAGTATATATTAAAGACAATAGGAGACAAGATACAGCCCTGTCGTACCCCTTTCTTGATCTCAATTTTATTGGTCAATGTAGATCCTACTTTCACTTTAGCTGTTTGGCCCCAATAGAGACTCGCTATTGTTCGAAATACATACATACCTGAAATAATACATGTCAACCAAAACACAAGAGGCATACCATAATTACAAGACAATTAGAAACGAAACACATGCACTTGTAAGAAAAATAAAAAATGATCATTGGGAACGCTTTTTGAAAGAAATGAAAAATGATTTTTACGGTCTGCAAAAGGAAATATGGCTCTTCAATTTGATCATGGATGAAATTATCAAAAGTATTAACAAAGGAAAGGGATACAGCATGGGAAACAAAGAAATAAAAATACTCTGTTATGCAGACGAGGGAATATTGATAGTCCAAGATGACGAGAGTTTGCAAAAATTGGTCCACAGATTTAACATAAGAGCAAAAGAATTTAATATGACAATCTCATCTCAGAAAACTAAAACAATAGTGATCAGCAAAGAACCAACCAGATGTAAAATAGAAATTAATGGCATCAGTAACAATGGCATCAGATTGAACAAGTAATGGAAATAAAATACCTGGAAATTACATTGTCCAGCTATGGAGACCTCGACAAAGAAGTGAGAGATCAAGTACAAAAAACAAATACTGGCAGGGTCCTTTAATAACACTATATGGTGAAACAGCCACATTAACACTGAGATGAAGTTAAGAATTTATAAAGCCAGTGTAAGACCAATAATGACATTGCCTCAGAAACAAGACTCGCCACAGTCACAACGCAAAGCATAATGGAAACGGCAGAGATGAAAGTACTGAGAAGAATTACAGGAAATACGCTGAAAGATCGAAAAATAAGTGAAGATCAAATAACCACATAAGCAGAATCAAGGAGACCCATGTTGTCAAAATAGCAAGAGATAAGTCACCAATTGGCAGAGGAATTCTATAGAGGTATTAATCCGCCAATGAAGGAGCAGAATTTATTATAAAGGGGAAGAAGAAGAAGAAAAAATAATGTTCCTTTATATATTGGTACGCCTTGCAATAATCTTCTGTTTTTTTTCTTTTTAAATATATCCACTACTTCATTCGCATCAATTTCTATTCTATAATGTGAAACTATTTGGATATAGCTTTTGGTAGCATTCCAAAGCTGATTTTTGTTGTAAGAGCAGATAGAAAATAAGTACAATACAACAACATTCAAAACAACCAATAAACTTAGATCTATTCTGTATAAAACCAAACCTAATAACACGCAAGAGAGATCAAACAACTGGATCTATAAAATACCCTGTGAATGCAACAACTTCTATATGGGAGAAACCGCTAGACTTCTAAGTGTAAGGATAAATGAGCACGAAATATATATCAAAAACCACAGATAAACCTTTGACAGTAAGCAGAGAGTACAATTGAAAGATGCAGCAGTCGTCATGAAAGAAACAGAGACGAAAAAGAGAAAAATCAGAGAAGCAACCCCCATCCTACTCTTAGAAGAAAAATGCAAACCCATCAGCAGAATGTAGCGGGCTTTGGTTGCCAATACTTAAAGAAGAAATTACCAACAAAAACATGCCAACAATAGCAGAATAAGAAACCCTGTATACACATCATTCTCTATCATAGACAATACATATGCACCACACAATACACGTTCACTCAACAGGAACACTCTACACACATACAATCATTTAAAGCACATATTAACAATACTGAACACTTACAATAATCAGAGTTTGAATTTTCCATGGTAGCAAAACATCCACCCTCACATATTTTCATCCAAATGTGGCTGTTGCCAACACCGTGGACAAAAGTGAACCCTTAGATAAGGTAACGCCTAGATATTTAAACTCCATTTATCCTTTTTTAGTTCTTACTTTTTTATTATTTCGTCCATAATCGGGTTGAACAATAGGGGACTCAGGGAATCTCCATGTCTTATCCCATTGTCAGCTTTAATAGGGTCGGTTAGTGCTTATTCCACTTTTACTTTTATTGTGTTGTTTTGGTAGATATTTTCGATCGTTTTGATTATTCCTAGAGGTATCTCGCTTGCGTACAATAAGTGGATAACGTCCTTTATTTGACCCGATCAAATGCCTTCTAAAGGTCCGATTTCGGGAGTGGAAATTGAAACCTCAATTTTTTTAGGTAAAATGTAATTGTTATTACAATCAATAATTTTGTCTTATTCCCATATTAACATAGTATTTATACATTGTTATATCCTCTAATTGAATAATTTAATGTTTTTCAACGGCACGTACACTTGTTGTTCGACATAAAATATTACAAATGTTTTCTAGTTTGCAACAAAGTCGAAACGTGGGATATCTCATTTAAATTGAAAGAATTCTACGACCGACACGGATAGCTTAGTTGTATAGTGTCTAGTGTTAATTAACGAAGACATAACTAACCTTACGCTTCACTTCCTTATTGTTATGATTACAATTTAGATTTAAGTAATGAATACATTAATACATTGCTATGCAGATATCCTTACAAATCGGGCCTTCATCAACCAATACCATATATCGTAAAACGTTGAAAATTGACGTCATCGATCATCAACTAGCCATTATTTGTCCACTGTTTAACGTAGGTCTCCCATTAAATTTTTTAGTATTTCTTTCTTGAGCTTCTTGCATCAAATTTGTTGTGATTCGCTTTATATCACCCGTCCATCTAGTCAATGGTCGTCCTGTTTAGATATGCCTCTTGTCTTGGTCGCTATTTCAGAATCTTTCTGGTCCATCTATCATCCGTAAATCTGGCAAGATATCCGGCCCAAGCCCATTTATAGTTTATTTTTATGAACGAGAGAGTAATTAGCATAATTTTAACTGGTAGCTCCGACCACTCCATGGGCGTGCTCAAGATTAATTGAAAAATTACTTTGAATAATTGTAAAAAATAAATGAATTATTTCAGTGTTATAAAGTGTTATGTGTATGTAAACAAAAGTGACCTCTTTTATCACACGCTATATTAGAACTGACTGGCCTACATTAAAAAGGGTTTTAAAAAATTCACATTTTTTTTAATTTTTAAAAATTACAAAAGAGAAAAAGAGTTTTTAAAACCGTCTAAGGTATGTTAAATAGATGAATAAAAATATTAATATAAAACTTACAGCTTCTTGTTACAAATCCATATCAGATTCAGAAGATGAACTTTCAGAACCAAGATTTATAATAACTGGCTCGATCATTTTATCAGTAATATTGTCCAGCTTCCACATTTTTTCCTCTTCTTTAATAGTGTGATTTACTGCCTTTTCCCAGTTTTCAGGTTTTACATTATTTACGGCCTCCAAAAACAACTGTTTAACATCATGAATTTTAAAAGTGGTATTTTTTCTTGAAACTTCACTCTTTATCTGTGCCCATACCAGTTCCATCGGGTTTAATTCACAATGATATGGTGGGGATCTAAGTACTGTCATTCCACGATTTTTGGCAATTTCATCAATTTCGTATTTTTTAAATTTTTCTTTATGAAGGGCACACAACGAATAAAGTTCCTTTCTTATAGATCCGCGATGGTACGTAATATTTTTTGAACTCAGCCAATTCTGCAAGTCTTTTTTTAACCACTTGGTTGTGGGCAGTCCTTCTATAAGTCTGGAGTGATAACTTGCATTATCCATTACTATTACACAGTTCTTAGGAAGAAGATCTATCATTTGTTCGAACCATTCTTGAAAGACATCAGCGTTCATGTCTTCATGGTAGTCACCGGTACGAGTTGATTCAAAAAGTTAATAAACCACCTTCAACAAAACGGTCTGAACTGCCAATGTGTACTATTATCAGCCTGCGTCCCTTTCCTGATGGTGGGTTTAAACCAGTATTAAATTTATTTGGTGTATGACCCTCGTTGATCCATGTTTCATCAAGATAAAATATTTTTCTTTTTTGGTTTCTCATTTCCTTTATGGAGAAAATGTCTTCTCCATATGACAATATCGCTTCTTTCTAATAAAATAGACTTTCTGGGATTCTTTTTCCAGCGGAAGCCTATTTCTTTTAAAAGTTTCCATAACGTACTTCGACTCATTTCTGGGTAATCCTTATCATTTCGAACTGAGACAAGAACTTTATCCAATGTTGGAAATTCTTGTCTAAAGAAGAATTCATGCACTTTCCGTCGAAGTCCTTCTTTAAAATGATATTCTATTTGAAATTTTGGTTTCCCTGGAGCATTACGTGGCATTTGAAAACTACCACATTTCTCTTCTTTAATAACTCTGTAAATCGTAGATTTCCCAACACCAAGTGTACTGCTAACTAACTCAACGGTCTCATCAACACTTTCACATAAACGTTTGTCTGTAAATGATTTAAAACAATTAAATATTAATGTTTTTTCATTAACTGTTAGAGGACCAATTTTTCGGCGTTTACACGGCACTTCCAAATTTTCCATAACACTAGTATGCACAATAAACTGCACCTTGCAACTGAAGTACCTACTTTTAGTGAACTGTTAAGAATTTTGAATACGCCACTTGGACCTTCCTATATACAAAATGGAAAAACCCACTATCACATTTTCTGTGAAATAAGTTTAGAAGGTAATTATCTAGTCAATTACTGTCGTAGATTCCTGGAATTAAAGAATTAAATGTTTGATTGTTGAAACCCTTACTTCGTGGAATGCACTCATTTCAGATAAAATAAAACGTTTTATTTTATCTAAAGAATTAAACTTTATTTTGCAAATAGGCAAAGAATTAAACTTTATTTTGCAAATAGGTAGGTACTTATTAAACTTTTATTGGTTATATATAACCAATAAAATAAACATCTTACATTTCTTGCAAATTCATTAGTACCTGTTAATCTGCATCACTCCGACACTGGCAACCTTATTTAGGGATTAGTAAACCTCACAACTATTGTATTCTATTCTGCTCCAACCTTTATACCTGGTGGTCATACTCAATTTAAAATTGTTTTCCTATATACTTCTGTAAACTTGTTGACAAATATCTGTTTTTCATTGAGTCACCCGTATCAACAGTTTAGGGATTTGCATACATAATTTATTGTTTTATTACTCTCTCATACATAAAAATACACTATAGCCATGGCTATTTTTTCAACTTCATCCGTGACTCCTGTTCTTCTTCTTATTTCTAGGTTTGGTACTTTATCTCTAATGGTAATACTTAACATTGATCTTTCCATAGCGTTTTGTCTAACTCTTATTTTATTTTTTGTTTCTTTTGTCAGAGTTAGTGTTTTTGCACCATATGCAAGGACCGGTAAAACACATTGGTCAAAAACCTTCCTTTTTAAAGAAACTGCAATATTAGACTTGAAAATGTTGTTCAATCTACCAAAGGCAGTCCATGTGAGACCTATCCTTTGTATTTCAGTTGCCTGATTATCGTGGCCTAAGCGAATCTCATGCCCTAGATATTTATAATCTATTACTTGGTCGATGCTATGGCTTTCAATTTGAATCTTATCGTTGACTACAAGGTTTGTCATGTTTTGTAAAACTTTTTTATTTGTTTTAGTTTCTCCCATTTTATTTACAAGTTTGTAAATATTTTTTGATCCTTCAGTTATTTTTTGCCGTAAAACCTTCAAACTTTTATTTTTATAATCGGTTTGAATGATGTGTTCAGTGTTTAAATTTCTGACATCTTTTCGAATTGATTTTGAGACATCTGTGTTTAACTCTCTAAGTGTTACGAAATTATCTGTATATTTTTTATTCAATTAATTCTCTTCTTTTGTTTATAAGATCTTTAGTGACTTCGGTGACTTTATCCTCCTTGTTTTTTCCTTTTACTTTTTTAAGTTCTGAAGATATAAGATTCTGATGAGCTATTCATGTTTTTTATCGATTTCTATTTATTCGATGCCTGTTTGTTATCATTGCTCTTCTCTCTCTTCTAATATTGATCAATATTTTGCGCTAATCAAGCAATGGTCACTCACAACAGTGATTTTATTAATTACTGTAACATCTTGGACAATATTTATTCTGTTTGTGATTATGAAATCAATTTAGTTCTTCGTTATATCATCTGGACTAGCCCACGTCCACTTACGTTTTTGGTTCTTTTTGAAAAATGTGTTCATGACATAAAACCGATGATGCATCAAACAATTTAGTAGCATTCCTTCTCTATGTTTTCGCTCACCGTAACCAAATGAGCCCATAGCCCCTTCTGCGTTATCTTCTTTAAATCCAAGTTTAGCGTTAAAATCGCCTATTAATATTAGGTGGTGGGTTTTCCATAGCTCTATGAATATCTTCATAAAAGTTTTGGATTTCTTGATTGCTATTGCTCGTCGTGGGTTCATATACTAAGATAATTTTAATAGAGCGTCTCTCGTTCAGTTTTTAATATGAGGTCACAACTCTTGAGCTTACTAGAAGCTCTAGCACTAGCTTGTGTACTAGAAAGCCTACGCTGCTAAGCAAATTTTACAACTAATTGGTTTTATTTAATACATCCTCATTATATGCAGTTAAGTTCTTTCTACAATTCGATGAGCTTTTCTTCAGTTGCAAGCTTTCTTACGTCATAAGTGGCAATCTGCAATGTACTTTGTCCTTGGTTTGATCTCGTGACTACCGTTACCAGGAACCGTTGGACCGCCGGGGAATAAGAGCTTTTTTTAGTTTGTGTCATGTCATTAACGGGGGAGATTAGTTATTTCACTACTACCCTGGCCTGTGCGGGTTGGTAGCGGGATATAGAGGGATGTTGTAAGAATTGGAAAACGATAGGGGTAGTGGTTCATGTTTTGGTAAAAGCAAAAGATGGGGAGGTAGTAACATTACATTGGTCAGAGGGTAATATCCCATTGTTTTAACCACAAAACACTACAGTTATTGGGAACGGCTCCCAATAACCTTTGCCGTTTGCCACGTTTCAGGTAATTTGATTCTTATTGAGAATACAGTGCTTTATAAATACGGATCAGGGAAGTCAGGTAAAATTCTTTTCTATAGGATTTTTAAAAGATTTAATCCTTTAATCAGGCATTAATTTGTATAAACCAAGTTTATTTGTGATCTAAATTTATGCCATGATTGTCGTTAGTATCGAATACATTTAGGGAAGTATTGTGCCACAAAGAATTTTTGGGAAAACTAACTATCTCGTTATAATTATATTGTCTCGTCGATGTCACGTCGTAAAGATATATGTTAAATTATGTATCTTTGAACTTTATTTGAAGTTTTTTAATAACGAGAAATATTTGCATTATCTAAACATTTTTGTATTTTAACGCGTTTTAAAATTTTACCTGTTTGTCCAATATACACTTTTGGGCAACCACCACTTTTTAATCCGTGAGAATTTATCTTAGTATAGTTCCTTTATGTCTCGATTATCAGTCGTGTAGGTATGACACTGGACGTATTTTATCTAACTGCGTAGGAACCTTCCTTTCCATTTTAGACATTTTTATAATTTTCTCATTAATTCTTGAAACTAATGACACTATACGATACAAACGACCGTAAATAAGAAGCGGCGCTCTAAATGCTTCAACAAAAAGCTAAAGGTATAGGATATTATTATCATTGGCGTAGATCTTGTTAAAAATTGGTGCTTAAATAGTTTTTTTATCTATTAGCTTTGTTCTGTTATCAAAACATTCTCCGTAAGAGAATCTATACCTACATTACGTTTTTAGGCAACTACTTCTTTTGTGTAAATTAGAATAAACATCACACACGAGCAGAACAAAACAATAAGGTTTAGGATACAAAGAAATTTTTCTTTCTTTCATTTCAAATCTTTCTTACTGTCCACTAATTCGTTTTCAATTACCAGTGTGTCCTTTAACCCAGAGTAAAGTAACTTTTTTTTGTGAATTTTAGTTCATGTAATAATTTTTTGATATTAAGTGTAATGGAGTTTTGAAAACTATCTAATGGATAGCTACGAATAGCTTGTAATACTGCCTGAGAAACTGATACTATTACGATGTTCTCACAATAATTAGTGATACACCAAGTTAGTGCTTTCTGTATAGCACCACTCTCGGCTGTAAAAATAGAACAAAAAATACGAAACAAGCGCTTTCAACAGTTTTTGATCCAGCTGTATAAATTATTGTTAAATCTTCCCCTAATTTGCTTAGCATGGATTTAAATATCAGATTAGTTAAAATTGGTAAGTCTGAATAAGACGGCATTATAATGGTTGGTTTGTCTATCTGAACTTCAAGGTCTTGTTCGTAAAAAGGAAATTTTGGTAGCTGTAATATATAAGATTGGAATAAATTCGTATCAATAAATGATTCTGCAAGAGAAGGAGAATTTTTTATTCTCCAGTAAACTTAGTTTATTTAAAGTATAAGTTTCCAAATACGAAACCATCAGAGGATATTCCAACATATTGGTTCACCCTCACAATATCATAGCCTCCCTTTATTCAATATTAAATACAATTTTCCCTCATAGGTGGATTGGTCGAAGGGACGGCCAGCTCACCCGACTTGACACCACTTGATTTTTTCTCTGAAGTTACTTGAAATATCGCGTTTATATTAACAGACCAACCAGCTTAAATGATTTAAAAGATCGCATACGTCGTGAAATGCAGGGAATTATTATAGATATTGTTCGGTTTTATGTGTTAACATTTCTCTGAACCTACGTTGGTATTTAAACAAATACAAACGGTGACGTCATACAAACTTGAAGGGTCGCCTAAAAAGGCAGAAAACAATATATTATAAAACTTTTCGAAACCTTGTATCTAATCAAACAAAAAATATCGATAATATTAAGAAAAAGAAAATATTATCTAGCACCTAACATCCTCTAAAGAAATAATACTATATTTTTAATTTCTTTTCTTATAGTTTCGGAAATGTAAGTCACCCTCTTATTAATTATTTATATTTTAAAATTTTTTTACCCCGCTATAAATCGAATCTTCTTGATGTTAAAACCCACTACACCTCTGAAATAAAAGGAAAGTTTATCCAACAGGTAAACAGGTTTAGAATTAAGATGAAAAAAAATATGTAGGGATCCAAACAGTCTTTTACAGAAGTCTTCTCACGCGGCATAGTTTACGATTTACAAAAAAAGTAGGTCTCTAGTAAGATAACTGGAATAGAAAAACGCATGTAATATACGCAAAAAACATAAATTTTAAAATAAAACGAAAATTTACAACATAATCCGAGTTGTTGGTTTTTTATTTTTATCTTTGTAAAGTAATTTATGTATATTGACAGTTTTAAATACTTATGAATATTACATTTTAATTTATATTGTATTATTATATTGAATTATGTTGCAGTGTATTTATTGTATTGTAATTTTTATATTAATAACAAAATAAACAATGAATTTTACTGCAGAGTATGTGTAAAATTTTTTTTTGCATTCAACTCCTTTTATACATATATAAAAATAAAAATATATATTTTCATTAAAATATTGATACAATCCTTCATTTACTATACTCCTATTACAGGTAAAATGTTTATATACAGCAAACGATGCACCATATACCTATATAACTAATTATTTTTCTCTTTCTGCTCTCTCTTACCTATAGCATTACATATGTAATGATTGTGCAGATTGACTCCTATATAAATTTTTAACGGCGAACGCGTGTATAGAAGTATAACTTCTACCGGCAGTCCCACTGGACTGCCACACCCGTTTTTTGTTTATAATTATACGAGGTTTATACCAAAAAATGTGTTTAAAATATATTTGTAATGTTTTAAGTCTGTTTTCGTGTCTGTCAAGAAAAGTATGTAATTAAAAATAAGCATAATTAAAAAAAATTAAAACCCATATATTTGATTTTCAAATAAAATATTTATTTTTTTATTAATTTATTGTTAAAAGATAATATTTATAACTATAATATATACATATTTAAGTTACCTGTCATTTTATAATCTTTTCTACTAATAAGAATAAGAGAAAAGTAAAATTTTGCAAAAAAAATATTTGTTTTAAATTGTTTGAACAAATTTCTCGGTTAAATAAAGAATTCACAAATTAAATAAATTGAGAATATATATAAAGGTAACATAGCTATGGTAAGATGTAAAGGAAAACTATCGCAACCCATCAAATATGAAACTGGCATTAGACAAGGAGATTCGCTGAGCCCATTAATATTTAATCTGATAATGAATGAAATCATAAAGAAAGTTAGAAAAAGAAGAGGATATAGAATGGGAGAAAAGGAAATAAGAATAATATGCTACGCCGACGACGCCACAATAACAGCCGAAAATGAAGATGACCTACAAAGATTAATTAAAGAATTCGAAGATACGGCGCTCATATACAACATGGAGATCTCAACAGAGAAAACTAAAGCGATAGTGATATCAGCAAAACCGAGACTAGTGTAAACTAGTCGTAAATAACAAAATAATAGAACAAGTGATGGAAAATGAATACTTGGGAATAAAACTGTCAAGCTACGGAAAAGTGGAAGAAGAAGTACAAAATAATAATAATTAATAATTCCCTTTTTTGTATATCCAATTTAAATTATAAACCAAAGTTTCCCTTCCCATATCCTACTCTGGTATCGAGCAGCGGCATTACCAGTACCAAGATAGAGCATATGAGAAATGATTCTGGATCGATCTATTATTGAATACTACAAGTTTTAAATTAACCCAACAATTACCGGTATAAGTAATCCCCACTTGTTGGTCAACAGGTATTTGGTGGAAGAACCGACACGTGGTAGGGCACTTTATTGCCATGGAGCTGAGAGATAAACTCCAAAGGCGGAACTCTAAAGCTAAATTAGTCAACGGCATTGAGATGTGGAAAGCCACGGAACGACTACCACATTAAAGATACGCATGGATAGTAAAAATCCAAGATCCGGCAGGGGAGGACAATCAGATTTAGACGACAGCGCCTCTCAGGTCGTCATGCAAGTAAATCCCTGTCAAAAAATGAGAATAATACAATGCCTATATATATGCCGAGTGAAATACTATCAATAAGGGTGATGAGTTAATTTGGTCCAGGAGTTTACATTGCCCAACGGCATTCATTAATTGAAAACTGCTTTTACTCGATAATAAAATAAAAATAAACAAAATTTTCAGCATACACGCAATCTATCTAACTAGAGCATCAGTTTCAAAAGTAAAAACACTAAATTTAGTACAGTGCATAAATCCTGCAGAGATTAGCCGGGCACCGAGTCGGTCTTTTTTATGATAAAAACCAGATGGCGCATTTATGAAACTCGGTTTATCAAAAACTGATGTTCTTTTGTTGATCCAATTACGTATTCGTATATTTCTGGAACCGACTGACACAATAACGCAATAAACATAGTTCAGTAAAATTTTTGCATAACGATTGCTCGCTCGATCCACATGTGTGTCATGAGCGGGGCCCACTCGATTCCGGTTTTACTGATTTGCGAAATTCTTGTCCAATAAACTGCGCAAGAATACGAAGACCCTCATATAATTGTCACATTTATGAAAATTTGTTGTTTTAAACATTTGGTTATTTTCAAATGGGGCTGTAATTTTGAGCTGTTCTTTTTGCAAAAACTATAAAGAGACTTTTAAAAGCTTGATTTACATCCAAAAAAGATATAAAAAATCTCACCAGATCCTTCGTTTTTATATCGACATTTACTAAGTACTTAAGATCTTTTTAAATAACAGTTTTTTGTGTTTTTTTTTAAGAAAAAACTAAAATAATTCTGTAAAAATATGCGTGATAAACAAAAACAGTAAGTTCCCACAAAAATTGAGAAAACTCTGTACTTACCGTTTTTTTTTACAAACACGAAGAAGATCCAATCAGATACAGGGTGATAGATTAGTATGGTAAAGCTCAGTAGATCAGCTATAATTATAGATAGCAATAAAAGTTATTAACAAAAATTGTAGGCCACTTTAGGGTTTATCATCATTCTGGCTTTTGGGTCCTAGCCGTCTCAAGAATTTCTCTCCAGTTCCTATCCATCGCCTTCCTCCGCCAAGCCCGTATTCCCGTATTTCTTATATCTTTATCGATGTTATCAAAGCACCTTGTTCTGGGATTTTCTCTTCTTCTCTGACCAACGGATCTATCAAGGAGCGTTTTTCTAGCTGGTTCATTTTGTTCCATCCGCATTACATGCCTTATCCACCTCAGACGTACTACCTTAATATGTTGTACGATATCAGGTTCCTGGTATATTCTATAAAGTTCGAAGTTGTATCATCTTCCCCACACTCCATGGTCATTCACTGCTCCATAGATTTGCCTTAGTACTTTTCTTTCAAAGCATGTTTTCATTATTTTTTGTTAGAGTCCAGGTCTTTGAACCATATATTAGGACTGGGCGTATTATTGTTTTGTAGAGTTTTATTTTGGTTAGGTTGAAACTATTTTACGGATTTATTATCAGATGTCGCTATTGCGTCCGTTTCGAAGCCATTTTATGTTGCTTCTTAAAGACAGGAAAGATTTATTTGTCACGTTGAGAACGAACATGAATATCTGTTCTGATGAGCCTTATTAAGGCGAAATACGTATAAACAGATACATAGACGCTTTGTACGTGAAATCAAATCTTGACTGTATTTTTCATTTTATTCGGATCTACTCTGTATGAGTACAAGAAACCAATTCGCTAATGATTTCTGCTTAGTTGAGGAGACATGTCGTGGAATGCAAATTTTAGATTCCCCATGTCTCTATTAACATCTTTATCAACGTCTGCTTTGCCTTGCAATTTTTAGAAGGCTCAGATTAAGGCAGACATCTGAATTGTGTTTCGAAACTATTTTACGGATTTCGAAACTATTTCACGGATTTATTATCAGATGTCGCTATTGCGTCCGTTTTGAAGCCATTTTAGTGTTGCTTCTTAAAGACAGGAAAGATTTATTTTTCACGTTGAGAACGCCTATGAATAGATGTTCTGATGAGCCTTATTAAGGCGAAATACGTATAAACAGATACATAGACGCTTTGTACGTGAACTCAAATCTTGACTCTCTTTTTCATTTTATTTTGGTATTTCTCGATATAATTGTGGATTTAAGGAGGATATTGAGCCCAAACTAGCATCTGCTGGCCGTGCAAGTGCTGCGGTTTATCTCTGCGATAGTATTATTTTCAGTGTTAAGGAGCGCTCCCAGGTATACAAATTCATTCACGGCTTCGATGCCAGCCCATTATTTGTTTTAAAAGGTTCAGACAGTTTCCCCTAAATTCATACTCTACATCAACTTTTTCAAGAGTTAGTTTTGATAAATTTACCAACTGATTTGATATGCCTAGTTCTTTATTGCTTTGAACATTTCTCTTCTATTCACAGAGTCGTAGGCTCCCTTGTAGTCTATAAATATGTGATGAATGGTACAGGGTGTTTGATAAGATAGTGGCAGACCAAATTATGTTTTTTTAAATAGAACATCCTGTATTTTATATGATACTCGAAATCTTCTTCACTTCCATATCACTACAGTATAAATTTTAACAAATTTTCTATAAAAATCAGTTAAAAAAGTTCAACTCCCTGTATAATTAAAAAGAGGCACAATAAGAATGATCTGTTGCTGCCACATTTTTTATTGATTGTCAAAAGATTAAAAAATGATGGATACTGCCAATTTTCTTTATGCCGAATACAGGGTGAGTCCAAACGCAGATTCAGAGACAGATTCAGCGCACAATAAACTTTCTGAAAAGTATATTCTGACCTTTGAGTTCGAATATTGGTCAAATTTTGTCGGCCAGTGTAATTATTAATTACAGTTGTTTTTTGTTAACACTCTTGTCTTTTTAATATTCGTTAAAGAGTCTTTCTTCTTCTTCTTGCTTCTTTAATGTAGGCTTTAAAGCCTGTTTCTTCTTCAATATTAGCCTAATAAATTGTTTAAATTATTGCACCATCTTTTTCTTGGTCTGCCAATACTTCTTCGTCCATTTGGTGACTGATCTCGTGCTATTCGTACTATTATATCCTCTGCCATTCCATTCTACTAATGTGTTCGTTCCACTCCTGTTTCCGTTTTGTCACCCATCCATTTATGTCTTCTATATTGCATGCTCTTCTTATGTTTTCGCTTCTCTCCCTATCCAACAGACTTTTGCCTGATATTCGTCAGAGTATTTTCATCTCTGTTGTTTCTAGTAGTCGTCTCGTTTTAGATGTGTCAGGTCTTGTCCCCGTGTATGTTAATATAGGTCTAATTGTTGCTTTATAGATTCTTGTTTTTGTGTCTTGTCTTAGGTGTTTGTTCTTCCAGATTGTGTCATTAAGAGATCCCGCCGCTTTACTTGCTTTTAATCTTTGTTGTCGTACTTCTTCTTCAATATCTCCGTAACTAGTTATATCTATTGTTCTGAAGCTATTTTCTTGTGGCATTTTAAATTAATTAATATTTAAATGGGAATAAGCCACAATTAAAGGTTAAAATACATTTATTGACGTTTCAATTTCCACTTCGGAAATCGTTCTCAAAATACAAACTAATGTTTGTATTTTGAGAACGATTTCCGAAGTGGAAATTGCAACGTCAATAAATGTATTTTAACCTTTAATTGTGGCTTATTCCCATTTAAATATTAATTAGTTATATCTATTCCCAGATATCTAAACCTTGCTTCCAGCTTCCATTTTACATCGTAGTGGGTATTTAGATGTCAAAAATGTGGTTTTTTCTGCTGATATTATCATATTGTATTTCTTGGCTGTTGTACTGAAGATATATGTTAATCTTTGGAGCTCGTCTTCTGTCTCGGAAATTAACGTGGCGTAGTCTGCGTAACATAATATTTGGATTGTAACCATGACCTTTACGTACTGCTTGTATTATTTCGTCCATTATTATATTAAAGAGAAGTGGGTTTAACAAGTCACCCTGTCTGACTCCGCTTTGTGCTGGTATACACTGTGTTAGTTTTACATTTATCTTTTCCTGTATTCGATTATGTAAGTAGATGTTTTCGATGGTTTGTATAATATTGATTGGTATGTTTCTTTTATACAGTAGGTGTAAGACGTCTTCGACTTATGCGATCGAAAGCCTTTGTCAGGTCTATAAAACATAGATATGCTGGTTTATTGTACTCGATGGCCTTTTCTGTGATCTGTATTAGTACAAATACGTCGTCTACGCAGGATTTTCCGGATCTGAGTCCTTGTTGTTCATCTGATAAAGTTGTTAGTTTATTAATTTTGTCGGGTAGGACTTTTGTGGTAAGCTTTAATGCGGTGTTCAGTAGATTTATATCTCTATAATTGTTGGGGTCTTCATTATCTCCTTTCTTGAACATTGGTATCTTCTTCTTCTTCAAGTGCCGTCTCCATCAATGGAGGTTAGCGGTTATGGTGGCAAACGTTTGTCTATCTTCAGCTGGTACATTGGTATCATTATGCTGTTTCTCCATGCGTCTGTTATCTTGCAGTGCAATGTTAGTTTTTGTATATGTTTTGTCATCTCTAGGGTTATACTTTCTCCTCCATGTTTTAGAAGCTCATTGGTTATTCCGTCTGGTCCTGATGACTTTCTATTTTTGAGTGAATTTATGGCTGTCTCTACATCTTGAAAACTGATTTCTATTTCGTGTCTTAATTGAGGTACGTTATTGTGTTAATTATTTTCCTTTTCTTTAAACAGTTTCACCAGGTATCTTTCCTATTCGTTTGCTGGTATGTTATTGTATTCCTTCAATTCTGCCATTTCTTTCCATTGGTTTCTTAGAAATCTCCATATTTGTTTTTGTGTACTGTAGAAGTCGCTTTCCATCCTTTTTGTTAACTGATGCCAGTGTTCATTTTTTGTTCTTCTTACCAACTGCTTTGTTTCCTTTCGTATTCTTCTATAGGTGTCTCGGGATTCTGGGGTATTTGATGTTTTGTACTTTAGTTTCTCTTTACATTTCTCTTTTATTTCTTTTCTGAACCATGGTGTATCGTTGTTGTTTCTTTTGTTATGTGTGACCTTGCGTTTTCCTAGAGCTTCTGTTGCTGCTTCTTCAATCTTGTTTTTACTTTTCCCACAGCTCGCGTTTATATCTTCGATGTCGTCTATTTGTTTCAGCTGTATCTTCTGTGCTATCCTCCTTTGGTATATTTCTCTTGTAGAGTCGTTCCACAGTGATTCTACATTGAATTTTTCATCCGTGATTTCCTGTAGAAAATATTTTGGTGTTATTTTCATTCTTATTTTTGCTAGTACTAGTTTGTGTTCACTCCATGCGTGAGAGCCTTTATGTCATAACATAAAACGGGGCATGCGAAAAATTTAAAAACAGCCACTTTTAAACAACGATTAATTATGAGCCCTAAAAAGTGTCCATTAAAAACATTATCATTAACAAATCATTAAAAACAAAATGCCGTCTATTGAACTGCTACATATTCACAGTTCTGCTCTACGGAATGGAAGCATGGACACTGACTGTTGCATCTATGAATCGGCTCGAAGCTTTCGAAATGTGGTGTTATAGGCGCATCTTACGTATAACCTGGGTTGACAGAGTTACTAATGTGGAGGTCCTGCGTAGAATGGGGAAAGAATGTGAAATTCTCATGGCCGTCAAAACTAAAAAGTTGGAATATCTAGGACATGTAATGAGAAATCAAGAACGTTACGGCCTTCTCCAGCTGATTCTCCAAGGGAAAGTAAATGGTAAGAGAAGACCGGGAAGAAGACGCATTTCCTGGCTTCAAAATTTACGAAAGTGGTATAACACGACTACCACTGAACTGTTCCGCGCTGCAATAAATAAAGTAAAGATAGCCGTGATGATCGCCAACATCCGGAACGGATAGGCACTTTAAGAAGAAGAAAAAGTGTCCCCCTCAAGTTAAAAGTTACGTGTTTCGGCATTTCTTTCCAATATGTCGCATTTCGGAAATATTATAGGTGGGTAAATTTCAAATAACCGCAGCATATTATTATTTTATTAGAATTTATCATATTATGTCTTTTACGAACCTTTAGTTTAAACGACAAAGTAAAAGTTGATTGTAAATTTAACTATTTCTATAATCCAGTTCTAGTACTATAAATACATAATAGTGTTTTAATAACTTCATGGTGTCTGAGTAAGTACGATATATACGTTTGTTTATAAACCATAAAAATACTGTTTTTAGTTGAACCTAATTACATTCGACATAAATCTTGAATTACACAGCACAACAAATAAAGATTGTGTCATAATTTGTTATGTGATAGTAAAATTGCAACAAATTATTTAGAAAATGTACAATTGTTTAGTATAGTTTTATACTATTTAATATATTTAACAATGTGTACAAGACAGGGAGAATTTCACAACATTTACCACAAGATTGGCTGTTTTTTGCGTTTTTTTCGTTTCCCAACTTTCAATTAGGTTTCATATTTCATACATTGCACTAGTGATTCCCAAAGTGGTCTATATCGACACCCAGGGCACCCACAAGTGGTCTACGTGGGCGAAAAAAAATTTGGTGGTCAATGGCAAGAAATTCCAATCATCAGTCATTGTCGTATTACAAGCAAATGCCTTTGTGCCTTTTATGCAGCGAAGTTTTCGCAATGGCACTATGATGTCATCTAATCTGGAAGATCATCTAAGGATATGTCACCCTAATAAAACAAATAAAGATTTGAAATATTTTCAAAAATTTATAGAAAAACTTCAAAAGAGACCTATGGTGGACAAAATCTTCGCTGCGACGTCACAAAGAAACGATGATGCTTTGCGAGCGTCGTAAAATATCTTGGGGCTTATAGCAAAATACGGAAATACCCATCTGTGATATATAAACAAACTCTAAAATGTATTTATTATCAACTCGTCGACGCAAACAGGATTGAAATACTTTTTGGTGTTTTAACATATACGGGGTGATTTCAATATATTCAAAGAATTTAAAAATGCTACAGTACCAGCCGATATGTACGGTACTACAAAAAAAAGTAATCTAAATAACGACCCGAAACTATGTTTATGAGCCTTGTCCCTTCTACTGATAAAAATATTTTTGTACAGCATTATTTCGGTCGCGAGTCATTATTTTTGTATTACCTACCGTTATAAATGCCACATACATTACAAATATTTTTGCCCCCTCTTAAGTGATAAGTTTACCTTAACTGTGTGTCGCCTATACCGATAAAAATTGACGGCATAGTTTGTTAAAGTTCTTATTACAAAATAATTGCAGTATTGATTTATACGTGATTCGTGCTGGGTCAAATGATCCCTTAAAAATGTACCATGGGCTTGTAGTTTATTAGTTACAAATCAGAGTATTACTGTCATTATATGTAAAATATG
This sequence comes from Diabrotica undecimpunctata, assembly GCF_040954645.1. NCBI lineage: Eukaryota > Metazoa > Arthropoda > Insecta > Coleoptera > Chrysomelidae > Diabrotica > Diabrotica undecimpunctata. The sequence continues at coordinate 121,924,574 of NC_092811.1, forward strand.
ATCTTTTTGTAAAACAGCTAGATATTAAGTCCACTTTCCTTTATGGAACATTGAAAGAACTAGTATATTATATGTATTAACAAGAAGGGATTGAAAGATATGACAAAAATTTAATTTGTATGTTAAGAAAATCATTGTATAGTATAAAAGAAACTCCAGAATGTTGCTAAAAAGACTCACACCATATTCGGAAGATATTCTAGGCGACCACCAATGCGGCTTTCGTGCTGGAAGGTCAACTATAGATCAGATATTTACCATCCGACAAATATTAGAGAAAAACTGGGAATTAAACCGCGATGTGCACCAAATTTTCATAGATTTCCAGCAAGCATATGATTCCATAAAAAGAAGCAAATTGTGGATAGCAATGTTAGAAATGGGAATACCAAAAAAATTAGTTGAATTAACGCAAATGTGCGTGACAGACTCACATGCACAAGTAGAGATAGGAAGCAGAACATCGATGCCATTTGGTACCCATTCAGGACTTAGGCAGGGGACCCCTTGTCACCGTTGCTGTTCAATTTTGCTTTAGAATATGAAATAAGTAAAATATCGTCTGAGCTGACAGGAGGATTTGCTGATCAAGGATCAAAACTGTTGCTGGCCTTTGCTGATGATATAGATGCAGTCACGTATTCTACAAGAGACGTGAGAGAGGTGTTTTCAGAGCTCTAGGGGGAAACAGGTAGTCTAGGTCTCCGAATAAATGAAGAAAAGACGAAATACGTGGTAGTAACCAAAAATCCAAGACCAAGAGTTAGACAGAACATCAGTATTAATGATCACAACTTCGAAGTAGTAAAGGAGTTTAAATACCTGGGGGCGATAATCACAGCGGACAACCACATAGAAAAAGAGGTCTCAGGCAAGGATACCTGCGGGAAATAGAGCATTATACTCCCTATCAACATTATTAAGATCGAAGCTGCTAAAAAGAAAATCTAAATTAACACTGTACAAGTCGATTATTCGCCCAATTATTACATATGGCAGTGAAACATGGACTCTCAACCAATGGGAAATCAATAAGCTTCTAGTATTTGAAAAAAAGGTTCTCAGAATAATATTTGGCCCTCAAAGAGACGAATTCATAGGGGATTGGAAAAGACGCCGCAATGCTGAATTGGTGACTCTGTATGGAACTGAAAACATAGTTAGACATATCAAGGCAAACCGAATAAGATGGACAGGTCACGTGGTACGATCAGAGGATGACAGAGTGTTAAAAACAGTGTTTTTTGAAAGACCAGATGGTAGAAGATCAGTAGGCCTACCGAGAAAAAGATGGAAGGATAATTTATCTAGAATTGGAGTACAACAATGGGAAATAGAAGCGCAAGATCGTAGAGGATGGAGGGCGATAGTGGATGCGGCGAAGACTCATCCCGAGTTGTAAAGCCAGTGAAGAAAATGTTGGAACTCACTTTTCCTAAAAGTCTAACTGATATTGGTTTTCAACGATTTGAAAGTTGCCTGTTTGTATTATTAGAATTCTACATTTTTTACTTGTGTATGTTGATACTTTGATAATATTTTCAAAAGTGGAGAACAATATTATTTTTATAAAAGCTGAGTTAAAGAAAAAACTAAAATGAAAGAATTTGATAGTGAAAAATTAGTACTTTTAGGTTTACAGATAAGTAAAACTGGAAATAAAGTTTATATTTCTCAAAAGAAATTAATTAATTAACCTTGCACAGATTTAATATGAGTAATTGTAAAATTTAAGATATTCCAATGCAACCTAAACTTAATTTTTGGTTTATTAATAGTGATAAAAATTTGGTAGAAGATCCTCAGTTACCTTATAGGGAATTGGTTGGTAGCCTTATGCATCTGATGCTAGGCACTAGGCCAGATTTAAGCTTTTGAGTGTCATATTTTATCATCATCATCAATTAGCCTATATTTGTCCACTGCTGAACGTAGGCCTTCCGTAAAATTTTCCACTTATTTCGATCTTGAGCTTCTTGCATCCAGTTTGCGGTGATGCGCTTGATATCATCCGTCCATCTAGTCGGTGGTCGTCCTCTGCTTCGATATGCCTCTTGCCTTGGTCTCCATTCCAGAATCTTTCTGGTCCACCTATCATCCGTTAATCTGGCAATATGTCCGGCCCAAGCCCATTTAACCATGAATATTTTTTCAACTTCATTTGTGACTCCTGTTCTTCCTCTTATTTCTAGGTTTGGTACTTTATCTCTGATGGTAATACCTAATATTGATCATTCCATAGCGCGTTGTGTATCTCTTATTTTATCTATTGTTCTTTTTGTCAGAGTCAGTGTTTCTGCACCATATGTAAGAACCGGTAAAACGCACTGGTTAAAATGCCTTGAAAATGTTATTCAATCTACCAAAGGCAGCCCATGTGAGACCTATCCTTCTTTGTATTTCAGTTGTCTGATTATCTCGGCCTAAGCGAATCTCACGCCCTATATATTTGTAAGCTATTACTTGGTCGATGCTATGGCTCTCAATCAGAATTTTACCGCTGACTACAAGGTTGGTCATAAATTTTGTCTTTGAGGTGTTAATTTTAAGACTAACTTTATCAACTCTATCAGATATTAAAACGATGTCATCGGCAAATCTTAGGTGGTTCAGATCTTCCCCATTTATATTAATTCCCATGTTATCCTATCGTTCCATTTGCTTGAACATATATTCAAGAACAGCTGTAAACAATTTAGGGGAGATAGTATCACCCTGTCTAATTCCACGTTCTATTTGAAGTTTCGAATCGACATTAAAAAAAATTAAAATTAAACTCAAATTAAAATATACATACATTTTTACAAAGTCATGAAAAAAGTTAATTCACCTGTTTTAGAGAACCGTTGAATGTTGTTTAGTTATAATAGTTTTGTAAATAAGCTAATATAGAGAAGCAGAAGAGTTTCGTATTTCAATGCTATATTGAGTCTTGTTAGTGTTAAGGGTTGGCAATATCTGTGCATAATAAGTTTGTCAACGAATCAACAAGTACTTCATATTGTCACCAGGCGTTGTTGTTATTGAAAGGTTTATATTTATTATCGAATCCTTTGTAATATTAACTAGAATTAGTTAATTTAGATATTTTATTTATGATTCCTAATGTCCAACAAATTTCAATAATTTTCTCATACCTCTCATTTCTCTCCTTTAATCCATATATTACAACATACATTAACACCATTTCTTTTTCACCATTTACCCTAGTTAAAAATAAATAAATACGGGCCGGTCTTGATGAAGATGATATCTTTTTTGTCGATTATATATTAAAACTATTAAAAAAATTTGCAGCTCTTATGCAAAATCTGTATAAACCGCGTAGTAGTTTGGCAACTTTCTATACAATCATTACGAAATACACTGATACGTTCGCTACCAAGACCAGTACCAACAAGAATAAATTCATAATAATCAAGCCATTTCTTATTTAATTGTCGTTGACCCCAACCTTGACTTTACCTTATTTGCTCTTTATACGATGTAGATTGTAAATGTTTTAAAACGTAGGTAGTTTTTATCAAAATGTCTCGTGTTCAGAACAACTAACTGAAGAGTAGTGTTTCCTACAAATGCGTAACCCATCCACACGATATGTACGACATTATACAGGTTACAGATCATTTTCACAATTCTATTTAAGCATTTTTTGAAAACGATTTGCAAAACGTCAAAAAGAAAATAAAGAATGTAGTTATTGTTACAATTATTTGGAGTTTACTACCATCTAAAAAATATAAAATGTGTTACATTAATTTAATTATAAACGGTGTCCCAATGAAAATTTTTACTTCTGTAAAAGTCGGTAAAATGAAGTTTTGACAAGAATTTTAAAATCAGTCGATTTTTACGTCGAGGGGCCTAAAATTTTTATACAAAAAAATCAACCTTGCAACTTTAAACCTGTGCTAGGGGTGCAACTCAAATTTTTAAATGTGAGGGTCCAAAACACTTTAAAATGTCCAAAATAATTTAGAACGAGTCATCACACAACCTTTATTATTATTTTTTTATAAATCGATTGATTAGTTTTAATGTTGAAAAATTAATAAAAGCACAAAAAGTTTTAACCTAACGAATTTATTGCTGGACATGACAACTTTCATTAATTTCCATACAATAATTCAAAGAATTCAAAACCAGATCTTACATTTTTCCAAACCTCAGGAGATTCTCGGGCAATAGGTCTTTGTCGCAGTTCTTGTGTATTTTCGAGTTAAGTGACGTTTGCGCTTGATTTCAGGTGACCCCAGAGCAGTGCCGGAGCTAGGAGATTTGTCAGGAAGGAGCCTTCTTAGCTGCCACTGTACTTTTGATATCGTCAAAGTTTATGAGGGATGCTCGTTTGTGTTCAATTGATATTCAACTTAGATTAGATATTATCCTCTGTCCCAGTGTACTTCTTCTGTAGTTTTTGATGATTTAGAGTTTGCTAGAACTTCTTTCTCTAGATGACACTGTGCCTGGCAGCGTGAGAAATATTCTCAGTTTAGTAGTAATGTTAGTGTAGCCTTCCTCAAGTTTATTTTTATAAATAAAACTTAACAGTTTTCTCTTGATGTTGCTTCCTTTAAATTTTCGTCAACTGCTAAATCATAGTGCATAAAACTTTTTCTTCAATTTTGAGATCAGCAGTGTAGATACCCGCCAATTCTTATACTTTCATTTTTGGATCTTTCATTTGACTTTCTTATGTTGTCCAAAGCCGTAAACCTGTCACTTAGTACACAATCTCAACACTTATTAGAGTTTCATCCCACACAGATCATCAGGCATTTATTTTTTTCCATTTTTTTCTGAGAACTCAGATGGTAGATCATTTATCTTTGCTAAAAATTCTTCTTCTTCTTCTAATGGCGCTACAACCCTTTGTGAGTCTTGGCATGCTTTACAATGTTCTTCCAGTCTGCCCTGTCGGATACTTTCCTTCGCCATTGCCTGATGTTCATGGTTTTAAGATCCCTCTCTACGTCGTCTATCCATTTTTTACGAGACCTTCCTTTTGTTCTGTTTCCTTGGGGCTTCCATCTCTGGACTACTTTTACAGCTCGATTATCTGGCATTCTTTCTAGGTGACCAAGCCAGTTTAGTCTTTGTAACTTTACAAATCTAATAATATCTGCGCTCTGCATTAGTTCATCCAGCTCGTAGTTCATTTTAATTCTCCACGAACCATCGCTGCATTGGGTTGGTTCAAATATCTTCCTTAGTATTCCTATTCTCAGTTGGTTTTCATCAGTGGTTGAGAAAACGTTTCACATCCATATGTGACCACTGGTCTAATTACTGTTTTGTAGATTCTAAGCTTAGACTCACGATTCAGTAACTTACTTTTCATTAAGTCTTTGTATGCATAAAAGCACTTATTAGCGCTAAGAATCCGTGCTTGTATTTCTTGACTGATGTTGTTGTTGTCATTTATTATTGAGCCTAGGTAGGGAAAAGTGGAGGTATATTTGTAGGTATTGTCTACCTTCAGATTCTCATGTTGATTCGATTTTGTGCACTCCATATATTTTGTTTTATTTTCATTTATATATAGACCAAACGTAGCAGCTTCTCGTTTCAGTTCTATAACTTTTTCGCTTAATACCCTTTTGTTGCGGCTTACTATGGCAACATCATCCGCATATGCGCATATTTGCATTGATCTTGTATTAATACAGCCGTCTATATCCAGTTTTCTAACAACAGCTTCTAAAGTTAGATTAAAAAATGTTGTTGATAAAGCATCACCTTGTCTAACTCCATTTTCAATATCAAAGGCCTGCGTCATATCTACATCTATTCTCACCATAGCTTTGGAACCCTCCAGAGTCATTCGTATAAGTTTAACCAACTTATTGGGTATCCCTAACATAGATAGTTGCTTTAACATGTTTTGTCGATCTACTCCATCAAACGCCTGTTTGAAATCGATATAAAGTTGTAAATAGGTATGTTATATTCAACACATTTTTCATGTATACGTCTTAACATATGTATTTGGTCTATAGTTCACCTCTTTGGTCTGAAGCCACATTGGTATTCACCAATCATCTCCTCCAAAAACGATTCCAGGCGGCTGTATATAATTCCTGATAATATCTTGTAGACGACATTTAAAACTGTTATGCCCCTATAATTTTTGCAGAGTCGTTTGTCTCCCCCTTTGTACATAGGAAGTATGATTCCTACTTTCCAATCTTCTGGGATGGCTTCTAGTGTCCATATGCGGTCGATTAGTTTATGGATACGCCTCCATAGCGCATGTCCACCATTCTTTATCAGTTCTGCAGTTATTCCATCTGTGCCGGGTTCTTTGTTATTTTTTAAATGTTTTATGACGTTTATTGTTTCTTCCAATGTTGGTTGCTCAACTAGTTGTTCTGCTGTGTGGTGAATTATTTCTTCATCTTTGTTTTGTTCTTTTTCTGGGTTTAACAGCTCTTGAAAATGTTCCTTCCACCTTTCCATTATTTCCTCTTTCTCGCTGATAATTGCTCCATTTTTGTTCTTGCAAACTGTTGATCTAGTCATGTATCCTTGAGTGTATTGCTTGGTTTCCTTGTAAAATTTTCTAGTCTCTCTTCTGCTCGTATAATCTGTAATTTGTTGTATTTTCTATTCAATATTTCTCTCCTTTTCCTTCTAAATATTTTCTTTGCATCATTTCTGAGTTCTTCATATGCCCTTCTATTCAATCGTGAATCCCTTTGTAGACATTTCTGTCTAGCTATATTTTTGCTATTTATTACTTGTTGGCAATCTTGGTCAAACTATTCCTCGTTTCTTTTGCTTGAGGTTTCCCTAATGTTTCCTTTGCTATATTTGTAATTGTCGTTTGGATGACATTCCATTCTTCATTCTTCTTTAATTCTTTGCTAAGAATGAATCCTCAGTAATGGCCTCAGATGGAGCAAACTCTCTGCAATACTTACAGAACCTTAAAAATCTTGAAGATTTCGGGCCGCCAAATCTACTGTCAGATCTTTTCTTTGTAAAAACTTATTGACCTGACAACAAGCAAACTGAAGCATGTAAAAAATACGCCAAAACTTCACTCAGAGTTTGAAGTGTTGAGAGATCATGGTTTTTAAGATCTAGAGCCTGCACAACTCTATCGCAATGTTGTCTTGCTCTCAGGTTTCAATGTTATGAACAAAAGCTTTTGTGGTTGGATAAATTTTTATGTTCAGGCAATTTTTCAGTGAGTTGTTTCCAATTAGTAAGTCCTTTTTCTTTAGATAATAATTTGGTATATAATGTGAGTGTAATAAAGCTAAAAATTGTGCAACAAAAACAAATAAAATAAGCAATATTGATTGTGGTATTACTATGTTGAAATATTTAAATATCTTGGGCAATGATCCCAAGATGGCGATCCGAGATGAAGAGTTACTAGGGATCTTTGAAAGAAAAGTATTGAGAACCATATATGGCGGAGTTAACGAACAGATTCTGTGGAGAAGGCGATATAATTTCAAACTCTATGGTTTGGTAATGCAGATATCATAAATACCATCAAAATAAACCGCCTAAGATGGTTGGGCCACGTTATGCGGATGGATGAAAGTGATCCTTTTAAAATAACCATGCTAAATAGGCCAGTCGGAAGAAGAAGAAGGGGGCGACCTAAGCTCAGGTATGTAGACGATGTGCAGAACGATTAATGAGAGATTGAAGTAAGGGGATGGAGAAGACAAATACTCGACAGGGAAGTAAGGAATGTTTTGAGGCAGGATAGGGCTCACGAAGGGCTCTAGCGTCAACTGATGATGATGATACTGTTGGTGGTGTTTCCGGTAGCTAATGTTCGGCATCTTGATCCTTTTAATATTATCTCATACTCAGTACCATTCCATTTTGCTCTACTACAAGTTCTCAGTTCCCTGCTCCTTAATTCCTTCTCATCATTCGTTAATTTTCGAACCCATAGCTACTTAAGTAATCCTCCTGAGGATTGTTAGCCCCCTTAGTATCTAAGACTTCCCGTGAACTGGGAGCAGTACACCACTAGGTTCTTTTATTTTCTATTGACATCATAACTAATGTTTTATTAAATAAAAATTAATAAAACGATTAATTCGCCTTCACATTTGGCGGATAATGTGCGTTTAATTTGAAAAGTTGTAATTTATTTTGCGCCTTATATTAATATTTATATCGTAAAAACAAGGAAATTCCCGAAGAAAATTAAAATTCCAGCAAAATATATGTATCTCGAGGATCTTACGTCCCACATTCTCTGTATATTAAAACCGTTTTACTGTATATACCTTAGACTTATCTCCACGAACTTCACAAAAACTCATTATTTCCCAACCCACTTTCTGTCGGCACAAAGCACACTTCTAACCTACTTCCTCCAAATCGCATTTTCTCTTTGACTATTTTCCCAGGAGTTTACGTTTTGTTTTCTCACAAACATGAACCTACTTAGCAACAAAAACATTAAGCATCCTTCCATACAATTCTGAATTCAATTCGAAACAATAAAGATTATTTTCTTCTTCAATGATCTGCTGATTGACTTTCACTTTTTCTTTGGTATTATGTATAAATTTCACATTATATAGCAGTTGTTATAAAAAATTCAAATCCTGTTGGGTAAGAGTGTGTTTTGACGATAAATCTGTAATTTACGGAAGCCTAAGTAGTTATGTAAAGCTTGCATGTTTAGGTGCAAATATGTTAAGTAAATGTTTTTATAGACTATAAGGAATCCTCATACTCTACAGTTTTATGTGTATTAAATGGAATATACAGTAGATCCGCTTTGCACATTGTCATCATTCGTATTATAGGAAATAAACCAAAACAGCCAAACTTACATCGGTTATAAGAATTAGAAAATGGCTAATGTTACAATGGGCATTGTTAAACTTCTCTTTTATTTCATTTATTCCGTTTTTTGCATTGTGACAGAAACTTCTGAATTATTAAGCGCTCTTTAAAAAAAAAATTATATAATTTATTCTCCTAATCAATACAACCAAATCATTGCGTCTTCCAAGAAAACGAACAATAATAAGTTTTAAGTAAAATGGCAACAAATACCGATATGATAAAATGCGTTAGGCTTTTTCACGGCCATCGTCTAACTTGTTAAACTGTTTGTTCGGGCTGTTCGCCGAAACCCGTTCGTTGTCTTCTGAGATTAGTTCTCGACGTTTCGCCAACACTAGGGTTTGGCATCTACCAGAGATGTTACTGCTTCGCTTGTAAGCTCAAACTGACGCCGCGTTGTTGACTCATTGTTCGTCGTTTTGTTGGTTTGGTTGTTTTTCGTTTTTTGGATGCTTCTATTGTCCCGTTCTAGGCTGTTGCCTCTTCAGGACGTGTTTTCCTTGTTGTGGGTTTGGCACTGGTTTTGGTGTGGTGTCCACTGGTGTGCGGGTGTTGGCCTGTTTGCTGTTCGGCAGTTATATCCAATGTAGCCCGGACAGTCGGGGGCGAAGGTAGTGATGAAAACGGCTCTTTTCAGTGTTTATTAATCTAAAATGAAATAGTATAAATATGTATTTATTTGAGTTTAATGTAATTAGTAAATGTATGACACGGCGCGAGAGGGCAGCTGTGGCTGGTACCTCAACAAATAGACAGGTATCATTGTGCAATGGGATCGGAAAACCACAGAAAACCGATCCCCCCTGTCTATGGCAGGCTCGAAGTGAGCATTTAGTGTTGAATGCGACGACGGTAATAGAGAGTAGTTGTCTCCTGTATATCAATGTATTCATCAGGGAGTTCGTTGCTGGCGAGTTCCAGCAGAATAGCGGGTGGGAAAGGGAGTTTGGGTTTGGGTTTTCTTCTGAATACATTGCCGATGGATGAGCAGGTAGTTTTTAGGATGCTTTGGGCTCTGAGGTTTTGGCCCCGGATTGTGCGAATTGTGTAACTCCTGCTCAGAGAGGGGAGCCTCTCATTGATGGGCTGGATGTTCGACAGGCGATGAATTTGGGCGGATGGGTAGTCTGGTCTTTTGTGGTTTAGTCTGCGTAAGATTCTCTTCTCCAAAGATAGCAGTCTGTTTGTGAAGTGGCCGGGCAGCATATTATAGATATTGGATCTATACTCGATGACCGGCCTTATGAATGTTTTGTACGTATGTCTAAGTGTTCGTGAATGTGTTTTTCCGAATTTACCACTAAGAGAATTGAGAAGTCCGAGCCGGCTCCTAACCTTGTTACAGGTTCTTTCCAGGTCGCCCCTCCAGTGTAGTGTTTGTGAAAACACCACACCGAGGTATTCGACCTGATTACGGAGTCGTTCCCCCCAGAGTCTTAAGTTGTGTCTTTCGGAAATTATGGGAGTAATGTATTGACTGCGCATTGGATGTCTGAAGAGAATCATTTGTGTTTTGTCTGGGTTAGGTGTCACTCTCCATCTCCGACACCATCTGTCAACCAGGAGTAGGTGATTTTGAGCGAACCTGAGTGTAGAGTCGATGTCTTGTGATGTTGTGAGTAGAGCCGTGTCGTCTGCGTAGAGTAGGGTGGTTGTGTTTGTGTGACGTGGGTTTGGAAAGTCGCTGTTGTATATATATAGAGTATAGTATAGGTGCCAACACGGAACCCTGTGGTACTTCCTTAGCCAAAACATTAAGGAGAGATATTGGCCTGTAAGAGTTTGGATCGGTACGTGGCTTGCCCTTCTTTAAGAGCATAATTGTATTGGCTACTTTCCATGGGGATGGGAAGTAGCAGAGTTTAAGAGTGGCATTGATTATGTTCGTCAAGTAAAGGGTGACGCTCGGCGGGAGGTGTTTCACGCAGTTCCTGGCAATTTTGTTAGGTCCCGGCGTGTTTGATTTGCCGATTTGGCAAAAATCTTTGAGTGTTAGGTGATCCACAGGCGCCATGATAGGATGATCATGGGGTGCCCGTGGGTCGAAGGGGGTACCGAGCAGTCGTGTTATGTACCTCTCGGCATCCATACGGAAGTCGTGATCAAATCTCGGATCGTCTGGGAAGATTAAGGTATTTTGCAAATGAGTTTTGAAGACTTCGGCCTTCTGTTGGTTTGTATTTATTATTTGATTGTTCACCACAAGGTGAGAAGGATTGTTGGTTTTCTGTTTGGTTAGGCATTTGAGTTTATGCCAGATTATTGACCTGCAGTTTGATCACCGCGGACAGACGGTTATATTCTGTTTTGACCAGGGGGTTGCGAGTGAGTTGAAACTGACGGAGGAGTCGTCTCTTTTGTTTGATTTTATCAATGATAAATTGAGGTAGAGGTGGTTTGTTAGGGTTGTTGACCCTGTTAGGGACCGACAAATCAATTGCTTGATTTATCAGGTCAGAAATAGCCGTGATACCATGATCGATATCATCTGGGTATGTTAAGTTGCCTAACTCAGGAGTATTACCTGATAAGAAGGTTTTGAAGAGTTCCCAGTTGGCGTGTTTGTAGTCTCTTATTATCCTGGGAGGGATAGGTGGTGGAGGATTAAATGTCTGTTCTTTAACCAGCAGAGGTAGTTGATCCGACGTAATCGAGTCATGATTAAAAAATTTATATTTTCTACTCGCCTCGCCCCCACTGGTTTCGGCGTGAGGGGCGTGTCATCTTTTGTAGTAGCTTTTCGTTCTTCTTGTTTTGCGAGAAGGGTTTTTGTTGATTTTAATATTGGTATCCATGGTTTGTTGATTTTCAGTCCTTCGTCTATCCGTTTAAAATTATTTGGGTGCTTATATATCTCCACCGCTTCCCGATACAACCGTGGGTAGTACTGTGATATTTTATCCAGCATCTGCGTTTCTTCAAACAATATCCGATTCATACTATACCATTCCACATGTGCATGGTATTCGGTATACTCCGGCTGTTGCTAACGGGTCGCGTTTGTCCTTCACCGATCTTAAACAGTCCTTGATTTTCTTTGTAGACTTGAAAATGGTCTTTACATTGGCTTTTTTAAGTATTCGCCCAATTCTGTCCGTTACCCCCGATATATAGGGTAAGAACGCTTTGCCTATATATTCTGTTTCTTCGTCCTTTCTTCTAGAGACCTTGTTCATCGTTTTATGTATTTCTCTTCTGGTATAACCAGTAGAGGGGAGGCGAGTAGAAAATATAAATATGGCCTCCTCAGTACAACGCGGCGTCAGTTTGAGCTTACAAGCGAAGCAGTAACATCTCCAGAAGATGCCAACCCCTAGTGTTGGCGAAACGTCGAGAACTAATCTCAGAAGATAACGGCCTAACAGCCCGAACAAACAGTTTAACAAATACCGATATATTGGATTTCAAAGGCTGATGGGCACAATATTTTAAAGATGTTGAAGTCATTTGCCATAAGCAAATACAGACATTTAACATATACCCAAACAATGAAAGGCTATATCAAGGCGTCTGAATTCAGTGATGGTTTTACCTATTGTCTTTTTGTTATGAAGAAACAAGATAATGTAAACCTTCCCATCTCGAAAGCATACAATGGCAAACTTCCCATCAACTTCAAGAAGTTAGAAGATGTTTCCAAAATAATACATTATATACCAGAAGACTACAAGGCCTTCTATGATGATATTATAAATCCTACAACTAAGAGAGAGATCAGTGACTCAGAAGACTAAAAAGAATATAAATGCCATTTGTTTCAAGTTTGTTTCTGAAATAAAAATTAGTTCTTTATAAATGCCCTGTTTTATTTTGTTTTAGGTACTCACGTTTTCGATTTTGACTGGAAAAAGGATAAGATTTTTGTACTTTCAAATATCAATAACTACTTATGTAACAATAAAACACTGAAAACTTTGTTTTCAAACTTCCACAAAATTTATTTTAAATTCTTATCACTACAGCTGTTTCGGCTGATTGCCTTTCTCAAGTGATCTGTTTTTGGTATGGGTTTACACTTTATAGTCTCTAATGAAATAGGTTGCGGAGGGGAGAACTGTTTGTCTCAAGCTGGTCATTCAGAATTATATCTGTGTTTTTTAATTTGTTGATTTCCATAGATTCTAACAAAGATAGCTTAAGGCCTTTATTTTGAATGTGGAGAATTTTAAATTCGTCATTAAAAGAATGATTATGATCTAGAAGGTGAAGTGCGTATGTAGAATCTGTTTTTCTATTATTGAAAGCCCTTTTATGTTCTGCTATTCGTTTATTAAAATTTCTACCTGTTTGACCAATGTAAGTTTTTGGGCAGTCGCCACATTTAAGTTTGTACACCCCACTGTGTAAGTGTTTTTTATGTTGGCTCTTGTTGTTTTTAATATATTTGCCTAAGTTGTTATTTGTTCTGAAAGCTGGTGTTATTCCTTTCTTTTTTATGTGTTTGGCTATTTTTGTTGATATTTTGCCTGTATATGTAATTGAGCAGAAGGTACTGGGTTTTTTCTCTGGTGGTGGAAATACTAAGTTCAGGGCTTTCACAGGAACTAACAGGCAACTCGACCAATTTTCATCGTATATTAATTCTCTTCATAGTCATATTGAATTTACAATAGAAACAGAACAAAATCAATCCATAAATTTTTTAGATTTAAAAATTACCAGACTTAAAAACAAACATGACTTCTCCATATTTCATAAACAAACCCATACTGACACGACTATTCACAATTCATCATCCCATCCCAAACAACATAAACTGGCAGCCTATCATAGTATGTTACATAGATTAAAAGCAATTCCTATTTCAAAATACAATTTTGAGACAGAATTAAATAGCATTAAGCAAATAGCAGTAAACAATGGATACAACGAACAAACAATTAATAAAATATTAAATCAAAAACTACACAAGAAAGCCCTGAACTTAGTATTTCCACCACCAGAGAAAAAACCCAGTACCTTCTGCTCAATTACATATACAGGCAAAATATCAACAAAAATAGCCAAACACATAAAAAAGAAAGGAATAACACCAGCTTTCAGAACAAATAACAACCTAGGCAAATATATTAAAAACAACAAGAGCCAACATAAAAAAACACTTACACAGTGGAGTGTACAAACTTAAATGCGGCGACTGCCCAAAAACTTACATTGGTCAAACAGGTAGAAATTTTAATAAACGAATAGCAGAACATAAAAGGGCTTTCAATAATAGAAAAACAGATTCTACATACGCACTTCACCTTCTAGATCATAATCATTCTTTTAATGACGAATTTAAAATTCTCCACATTCAAAATAAAGGCCTTAAGCTATCTTTGTTAGAATCTATGGAAATCAACAAATTAAAAAACACAGATATAATTCTGAATGACCAGCTTGAGACAAACAGTTCTCCCCTCCTCAACCTATTTCATTAGAGACTATAAAGTGTAAACCCATACCAAAAACAGATCACTTGAGAAAGGCAATCAGCCGAAACAGCTGTAGTGATAAGAATTTAAAATAAATTTTGTGGAAGTTTGAAAACAAAGTTTTCAGTGTTTTATTGTTACATAAAATGAATTTCCATCAAGTAACGGTCGAATCCATCAATAACTACTTACCTAATAGGCATGGATTGTCAGTACTGGCATTAAATGTAGCTTGTCAAAGTACACAAATGTTCAATAGAAATGTTTTAGTAAAACTAGCGGCTTAGGCGCAAAACAGTTTTTTAACCAAAAATACACATACAACTAGTTTTGCTTTTAATTTAAGGCTTTAGGGTTTAAGGTTCCTTTAAAAATCTAGTTGTTTAAAAGGGTTCCGCCACCAAAAAAATTTAAGAACCGCTGCTGTAGACAGTTCAATCATACATGTCGCCCAAACTTGCTTACAATTGTTATAAATATTAGATTTCCTCTTCTAAACGTTGTTTTTGCGGCATTGACTTTAAGGTTAATGTGTTTCATATCTTACAACAAGAAAAAACTGGAGTAATAAAGTCTTCATGAATATTTCAATATGTTAGACCTGTCTGTGCTCTTATATATCGACCGGGCATTTGAATTTACCAGCCAGCTGGTGAATTCATCGACATAAAACACCTGTCATGACAGTTAGAAAAGTTACTCTGGGACTTGTATGAATTTTTTATTGTTTCACCTTGTGTAGAATACAGCAGTTGCTGCTCGGAATGGTATTAATAGCTAGGGGTGGTTGAGTTATGTGTCGTTAGTGAAACAGTCAAATTTAAGACGTTAACTACTTAATAAGAAAGTATATGTTGCTATGTAAACTTAATTGGGCAATCTTCCATATTACCGGAATTTATTTGATTTGCTTTAAGTCCAGAAATTTGAAGGTTTTTTTTTATTTCGAATTAACGTGTGTTGACATCTTTGGTCATTGATGCAGGAGCAAAGGTTTGCAAAGGTACCAACAGAGTTATGATACAGAGTTTACAGTAAGGAATAACAATATTATGTAAATTATATTTCTATGTAGTCTTTAAGAAGTCTATTAAGCTCTTGAGTCGACTTGAACAGTTCAGAAATTCTTTTACACTGTGTGTTATATTGTTGGCAATGTGACTGGCCTGGTAGAGTTGACATTCTGCGAAGATGTGCTTGACGGTAATAGGAATATCGTTGCAGTGAGAGCATAACTGTTGGTTTGTAGAGGACATAGGAAGATAAATAGCTGTTAACATTAGATTGTATTCCTCTGAGCTTTGTGTCTTTGGTGATCCAAAGTTCCTGCCACTTGTCTTGGATATTTCTTTTGAATTTTGATTTTATATCTTCTTGGAGCTGTGTTGTAGACGGGTAAGTTGGATGTAGATGCTTCTTTTGCAGCGCTGTCAGCCATCTCATATCTTTGGATGCCGATATGAGAAATCACCCATATTATTCTTATTGAAGTCCCACGGGAAGTGTGGGGATGGATCCATTATAGTACTAGGTGATGTTGATTGTGATATTTGCACTAGGTGATGTTGATTCAAAATATTTTCTAACGAATGACTTGCGGATAAGGAATCTGTGCACAAAGCTACACTTTGGTGATTGTCAAAAGTTAGATAGTCTCTCGAGTTAGATTGTCTCTAACTCGAGAGCTTTTGAAATACTGAAGAGTTCTCCTGAAAACACGCTACATTCGTGGGATATTAGGTATTCTAGACTATGGCGGGGATTCTGATTATAAATGCAAGTGTTTGAGATAATTTTGTGTCTTGGCACAATGGTTGTAGGATCTGAGGGATTGAAAGTATACATCTGGTCGAGTTTACGAGTCCAGGTCTTGACGAAGTCAGAAGATTAAATACA
Source organism: Diabrotica undecimpunctata (assembly GCF_040954645.1). NCBI lineage: Eukaryota > Metazoa > Arthropoda > Insecta > Coleoptera > Chrysomelidae > Diabrotica > Diabrotica undecimpunctata. The sequence continues at coordinate 121,940,719 of NC_092811.1, forward strand.
ACGTTAGTCGGATTCGATGAAATTCTGCTAGCATAAGATAGGAGTAGTTGCTGCCTCCGAAGGTAAAGGGAGAGTTCATGAGATTCACAATAGAGGCTTTCAGCGGGGCTGGATCGAAATGCTCTTAAGCAAATTCGAAGAGCAGTGTTGTGAACAGAGTTTAACGATTGTAATAAATTATTGGATGCAGACATGTAAACTCTATAACCATAGTCTAATTTGGATCGGATTATAGCTCGATATATTTTGAGTAGAGTACTTTCATCGGCACCCCATTGATGGTGGGACAATGTCTTTAACAAATTGATTCTGCTTAAACAGTTGCCTTTATTTCATCGATATGACGACGCCAGGTGAGTTTGTTATCGACAGTTGGTCCTAAAAACTTGTAATGATCAATTAACTCTAAATTTACTACGTTTAGTGTTATTTTGGGTATTTCTGCGCTGTTGTACCTCCTGGTGAATTTAATTATTTTGGATTTATTCGAAGAGAATCTGAAACCTGAACCCGAAACCAGTTTTCTCGGACCATGTATTAAGGGACTCTACAGAATTTTGTAATAAAGATGAGGTTGCAGCTGTGGATTTTCCTTGGTAGTATACAATAAGGTCATCTGCGTATAGGGCAAATTTAACGGGAGATTTTATATGAGAGCAAATGTTATTGATGGCTAGTAGAAAGAGGGTAGAACTTAAAGTAGAACCTTGGGGTATACGATTTTCAGTAACATAGTTGTCGGTTAATACACCGTTAACTGTGATTCTGAAATTTTTATTATTTAAAAACTTGTTCATAAAACAAAATATGTTGCCCGTAAGATTATTTTCTACCAGTTTTTTAAGGATAGCCGACTTACATGTTATATCGAAAGCACTTTCTATATCAAAATTACTGCGATTACGTCTTGCTTGGAGGCCATAGCATTTGCTATATCTGTTTGCAGGATCAATAAATTATGAGTGGTGCTTCGATTAGGTCTAAAACCTAATTGAGCAGAGTTTTTTTTATCGTATAATGGCTTTGGCATAGCCAATTAGCCAGACTATTTGTGGTAGTTACAATTTTTGATTTTATTACCTAAGCCTATTTATAATCTAAATTTACAGGGAGTAATATGTTCGTTATATGTTTATGATTAATCGCTTGTTGATCATTTTTTCCAATAATTTGCAAAAGGTACATGTTAAAGAGATTGGTCCAAACGAGTTTGGAGTGTTGGAAAGGGAGCTGCTTTTTTATAGGAAATATAATGCGATTCCCTCCATTTGGAAGGAAATTCTTGTCGGGACCAGATTAGGTTGTAGAACTGGAGCAATTTATTTATAGTTTCTTCATGGAGATATTTTGAAGAAAATTGAGGGGATGTCATCAGGGCCAGCAGCTTTTTGCAAGCTTTTTTGTAGTGAATAGGGCTAGAGTCAATTCTTGTTTAGAAAAGGGTAAATCTAAAGGTTTAATTTAAGCAAAAAACAATTCTTATTTGTCAAATAATTTTTTTTTCTGTTTTCTGACAGCAGTAACATATATTTTGCATCGAATAAATACATACATATTTCTTGTTGCGTAAATTAATTTAATTCAAAAATTAAATATTTTTTGACCACCTTGTATAAATAATTATATTAATGTTAATATAACTGAACAGAGAATTGAATAACCTTTCAAATGAGCCAGTATGGTACAGGTCTGTCTAGATTTGCCTCCAAAATCGCATATTCTCTAAAAAATTAATTTATTCCATAAGTTTGCTCCCCACTGTATATAATTTTATACAGTGTTAGCAACTTCTCGAGAGCTTTGTAGTTGTATCATGTTTTCCTGAAAAATGAATCAGTCAACATTGTAGTAGGCACATTGAACATCCAGAAATATAGACCCACTCTACTCATTTATTTATCTTCGCATCATGAGTGCCAAAACTATACTGTGTAGGGCAAAATATTTAGTTTTTAATTACATTGATGTCCCTAAACCTTAACGTGGAAACAACTTCCCTTCCTTAATTTAAAACAACCTTGATAAAAAAAAATGTAATTACTTCACTCCTGTAACAAATATGAGTAAAAATAATATTCTATATAACTACCTGAATATTTGAAACTCATTTGATAGATATAATATGAAAGCAAAAGTCAATAAATATTATTCCAAATCACCGTGGGGCTTAATAAAGCAAATAAAACTTGACTTTTATTGACATTCCAGCGTGATAAAATTCTTGGTTATCTTTTCGTCGGAACAAGTACTTCATCAGGATCAGGTAGGCACCAGCCGTATCGTGTATCGTGACGAAATATGAAACATGTATAAATATACACGGTGGTATATTAACAATGGGACACAAAAGAAGTCTTTATTTCTTATACAAGATTAATTCAATTTAGGTTAACAAAGAATATAATGCTTTAAGGTGAATATTTAGATGCATTTTTTTCTCAGATGTGTTCTTAAGTATACAAATTTTGTTTTGCTTTTTCGTTTCATTATTTTTTCGTTTTTTAAAGTTGAATATTTTCTTCGTGCGTTCTTTATAAATGGCTTTTATCGTTTTTTTGCCTTTACTCTGGATCCGCTCTATTTTTGTATATTTTAAAACTCTTTTTCTTTTTAGTCTTCTTTCTTTTTCATCCGGCGTATATATACACTGCGCGTCATTAAAAAGAGTCCACCTAGAATTTTATAAGAAATTTTCAATAATTTTAAGTTTATGCAATTTATTTTATTGTAAATAAAATCACACAATGCAGAGACACTTGTAGGCACCGCCATTTTGTGCCGACAGGTCATTTAAGGGCAATAAGTTCACAAAATTGATATCAGTTTTACGCCTTCGGAGAATGCTTGTGTTGTTTGTTCGTTGTTTTTCTTGGAATATGGCTGTTCTGTTTTTCAAAACTCTTTGATTAGTTTACAGTTCTTCAAAGAGTGAACTTGTGCAATTTTTAAATTTAAAACTATAGCTGAGAGATTTGCTAGATCTGTTCAAATTGTTACTTTGATTGATAATGGAATGAGTCAAAGAGAAGTGGCCAGATAGCTTGGAGTGAGTCGTTGTATGGTCCAAAAAACATACCAACAATTTGTAGAGACTGGATCTCACGAACGACGATCAGGATCAGGCGCGAGAAGAATCACGACGACCAAAGAAGACCGTTCTTTACAACGAACTTCTATACAAAATCGATTCTTTATGGCTAGAGCAATCCAAAACTGTTTTCAAAATGCTTACGGGTGGACATTAAGTACTTCTACAGTGAGAAGAAGGTTAAGGAAATTCGGTTTAAGGGCTCGCTGCCCAGCAACGGGATCTTTGTTAACAGCAGCACATCGACAACGCCGACTTGACTTTGCCAGAGACCACGAGCAGTAGACGATAGAAGATTGGAACAATGTTTTGTTTAGTGATGAGTCCAGGATGGTTCTTTGTGGCTCAGACCGTCGAATCAAAACGTACAGAAGATGTGGAGATCGATATGCTGCTTGTGCTCGACGAGCACGTGTTGCTTTTTGAGGACGCTCTGTAATGCTTTGGCAGGCATTTCATTCGAAGGCCGTACTGATCTCGTGTTTATTAATAGACGACTGTTGAATGCTTAACCATACATTACCGAAATTCTTAAAGAGCAGATACCTTTGCTGGATTTGTGGGAGAAAACTTTATTTTCGTGCAAGACAACTCGCGGCCAGACGTATTTAGGATGGTAACGCAATACCTGGGAACCGTCGGTGTGCCAAAAATGAATTGGCTGGCTCAAAGCCCAGATTTGAATCCGATTGAGCATGTTTGGGACCAACTCAAACGAAGAGTAAGAAACAGAATACCTGCTTCAATAAATCGTGAGCAGCTTCGATTGGCGCTCATGGAAGAATGGGAAGCTTTTCCTCAAAAGAACATCCAAAATTTGATCAATTCAATGCCAAGTCGAACGAGGAGTGTAATTCAAAATAGAGGTGGTAGTACAGACTATTAAAAATCACGATCTTATTGTAATTTTAATAAAGAAAGCAGAAAAAATTTACAGTGTTAATTTTTAAAATTTTCCATAAAATCATCATTTTGGGAGAGGTTTTTTTCAGTCAAAGTCAAAGACTGCTACATATCTTTTTAAGGTAACACACTTATAATAACTTTTCCATAAATGTTGGGTTTTTCATATTGTTTGTTTGTTCTTTTTAGATGAACTGATGATGCTTCCTGATTAGAAAGCGAAACGTCTTCAATAAATAGATGAAGTAGCCACCTTCTTTGTCTTTTATTTCTCCACTTTGACCGAAAAACCCACCACTCTTCGAGTGTTCCTTAGTTTATATTGGATTGACGGTCGTACTTCTTTTCTCGATATATATATATATATATATATATATATATATATATATATATATATATATATATATATATGCGCAAGCATCAGCTTCAGGCAACTTCAATGAAATATATACAGTAGTATTGATAAAGAAATACGTTTTGTCGATATGTTACAAAGGCTGTAACAATAATCAGTCTAGGTTCCAGCTAGAAAAAACGCTTCTTGAAAAAACCATTGGTCAGAGAAGAAGAGGAAGATCCAGAACAAAGTTCTTGATAACATCGATGAAGACATTTATAAGACATGGGAATACGTGCTTGGCGAAGGAAGTGGATGGATAGGGACAACTAGAGGATCCGCACAGGGTTGTAAAGCCAGAATTATAATGATGTTGGTTTGTTTAGGTTGTGTTTACCGATGTTGATATTGTTATTTCCCATAAGAAGTGTCACATTCACATGTCACGAAAGCTACTTGTTTTAAACCTCGATATTTGTCTTCGGATATAGAAGACCAAAATTAGGTATCACATGCTTTGGCTTTGAGATATATATATATATATATATATATATATATATATATATATATATATATATATATATATATATATATATATATAATTTCGGTTTACAACGTTCTTCGACGTCTTCCGATTTCCAATCTCCATCTCATTCTATCGTTCCATAGATCGTCTTCCAGTTCTCTTTCTCTGATTTCTTTATCAACTCCTTCTCTCCAACTTCTTCTAGGCCTTCCTGGTCTTCGCCTACCTCTTGGTTGCCATTCAAGAATTTGTCTTGGTATTCTATTCTCCGGCATTCTCCTTACGTGTCCGTACCATCTGAGTTGTGTCGTTTTGATGTCATCAACAATATTATGTGTAACCCCCATGATTTCTCGGACTCTCTCGTTTGTTATTCTGTCGCGTCTGGAGATTCCCGCCGAGCGGCGCCAGAAGTCCATTTCTGTTGCTCTAAGCATTTTCTCTGATCTGTCTTTTAGGGGCCACACTTCGCTCCATATGTTGTGATACTTTTTATTATGGTGTTGTATATATACTTTGAGATATATACTTATCTGAAATTATCTGTATTACTTTATTTTGTACAGAAATTATCTTCATTCTGGAAGCGTATTACATTTCAATAGCAAATTTTTCAACATCTTCACAATAAAAAAGCTAATCCAAATCCATTTGAACGTTTGTCAGTTCAGAGTTCCCTAATAATCATAATTTGATTGAGAACTTGCCTTAGCTTTTAAAGCTGGAAAAATTTTTTTGCCCCGTTTAAAAACTAGGGTTTTTAAACCCTAGTATTACCCTAGTTTATATTGAAAAATGCTAAACTTTAAAAATCCTTGTACATTCCAAGAAATAATGCGCATGGTTTCTTCTGTAATTAATGTCATTTATATTAAACCATTATCGTTCTACGCTACTCGAGCTCATTATTGCGTTTTCACCTTCGTGTGTGTCCTTTTAAAAACACTACACCGAAAAGATAGCCCTGTAGATATCCGCTGCAGTTGTTTTATTTCTTCCTTTTTGGAGAATTCAGATAGAACACCAACGATTCTTTTAAAATGAAGTAATCCAAAACTTATGAATAATCGAGTCGTTATCGCTCAAACGAAACGATGAGCAAAGGTTAGAGATGAGTTTGTGCTTTACGAATCTTTAACTCAAACTAGTTATTTAAAGGAAATCGAAAGATATTCGAACAATATATCAATAAAACTTTGTTTTCAAAACTTTTACAAAATTTATTATAAAATCTTATTACTACAGATGTTTCGGCAGAGTGCCTTTCTCAAGTGATCTATTTTTGGTATGTGTTTACGCTTTCTAGTCTTCAACTGAATAGGTTTAGGAGGGGAGAACTGTTTGTCTCAAGTTGGTCATTCAGAATTATGTCTGTCACCATATGAAATATATTTTTACGTCAAATTAAAATTAATCTGGAGTTGTTAGTTAATTGAAATGTATTTTATTAACTAGTTCTATTGTATTAAGGCAGATCATAACAGTACATAAAAAGGGAGACCAACAAATCTGTGAAAATTATAGAGGAATAACGTTACTAAATACAACATATAAAATATTGACATCAATAATAAAAAAAAAAGTTATCAAAGATCACAAAGAAGACAGTAGGACAGTACCAATGTGGATTCACAGAAGGAAGATCTACAATAGATGCAATACACACAATAAATCAAATAATGGAAAAAGCAAACGAGTATAAATTAGAATTGGAAATGTTATTCATTTACTTCAAACAGGCATTTGATTCAATTAAAAGGAACGGATTAATGATAGCACTTAAAAAATTAAAAATTCCACATAAACTCAGAAAATTAATAGAAATGACAATGAGAACTACAAAAATAAGCATAAAGACACAAAGAGGAGAGACAGAGGAATTCATTATAAATAAAGGGATGAAACAAGGAGATGCCTTATCAACAACGCTATTTAATCTAGCATTAGAATATGTACTACGAAATATAAATAAAGGAAATCTCAGAACAAGAGGTGGTCAAATAATTGCATATGCAGACGATATTGCTATTATTGCAAAGAACAGAAAAATAATGAAAGAAATGCTAGAAGAAATAAGAGAGAAAGGGCAGGTAATGGGGCTAAGATTAAATCAAGAAAAGACAAAAATATTAAGATTAGGGAAAAACCAATGAAAGAAAAAATCAAAATAGGAATTTCTGAGTTTGAAGAAGTAGAATACTTCAAATACCTAGGAGTTACAATAAGTAAATCCGGAGAAAGGAAATCCGAAATAAAAGAAAAAATATTAGCAGCGAATGAAGCTTATTTTGCAAACAAAACATTACTTAAAAGCAAAACACTGACTAAAAAAAGTAAGATGAGCATTTATAACACCATAATTAGGCCAATATTATTATATGCAGGAGAAACAATGACGATGGTTAAAAAAGATGAAGAAGACTTAAGAATAGCAGAGAGAAAGATTATGAGAACCATACTAGGACCAATCAGAACAGAGCAAAATGAATATAGAATCAGAACAAATGCAGAAATTAAGGAAGAACTTAAGGAAGACATCGTAACTAAAATAAAGCAATGCAGAGTTAGATGGTTAGGTCACATTTGGCGAGCAGGCGATGAGGCAGTGACATACGCAATGATAGAATGGAATCCAGGAGGAAAAAAGAGAAGGGGAAGACCGAGATCAAAGTGGCTGCAAGAAGTTGAAAAAGACCTCCAAAGGGCAGGAGTCAGAGATGAAGAGGAAGAACTAGAGACAGGAAAAAATGGAGAGATATTGTCAAGAAGATAAGATAAACAAAAAAGACTGATCCACTTAAGAAATCGGATCTAGAAAGCATTTGCGGTTTAACCCCACACTGGGGTGTATAGCCATATATATATATATATATATATATATATATATATATATATATATATATATATATATATATATATATTGTATTAAGTATAATATAAATTAAAAAAATATTACAAATCCAATCATTACATCTGAAATTTTACAGCTTCTTGAAATTTGCATAAACCAGGACTACTTTGAATTTAATAATAAAATATATACAAATAACAGTGCAGGACTTATAAAGGGAAATCCTCTAAGCCCATTGCTATCAGATATTTTATGGATCATCTAGAGACGAAGATTTCAAGACATCCCGTATTTAAAAAAAATTTATTTTGGTGGACATACATAGACGATGTACTGGTATGTTTTACAGGAATTAACAGGCAACTTGACCAATTTTTATAGTATATCAATTCACTCCATAGTCATATTGAATTTACAATAGAAACAGAACAAAATCAATCCATAAATTTTTTACATTTAAAAATTATCAGACTTAAAAACAAACATGAGTTCTCCGTATTTCATAAACCTACCCATACTGACACGACTATACACAATTCATCATCCCATCCTACACAACATAAACTGGCAGCCTATCATAGCATGTTACATAGATTAACAAAAATTCCGATGTCAAAATACAACTTTGAGACAGAATTAAATATCATTAAGCAAATAGCAGTAAACAATGTGTACAACGAACAAACAATTAATAAAATTGTAAATCAAAAACTACACGAGAAAGCCCTGAAATTAGTATATCCACCACCAGAGAAAAAACCCAGTACCTTCTTACAGATTACATATACAGGCAAAATATCAACAATAATAGCCAAACATATAAAAAAGGAAGGAATAACACCAGCTTTTAGAACAAAAACAACTTAGGCAAATATATTAAAAACAACAAGAGCCAAAATAAAAAGCACTTACACAGTGGTGTATACAAATTTAAATGTGGCGTCTGTAAAAAAAGTTACATCGGTCAAACTGGTAGAACTTTTAACAAACGTATACCAGAACATAAAAGGGCTTTCAATAATAAAAAAAAAAACAGATTTAACATACGCACTTTACCTTCTAGATCATAATCATTCTTTTGATGACGAATTTCAAATTCTTCACATCCAAAATAAAGGCTTTAAGCTATCTTTATTAGAATCTATGGAGATTAACAAATTAAAAAACACATACATAATTCTCAATGACCAGCTTGAGAGAAACATTTCTCCCCTCGTCAACCTGTTTGATTAAAGTGTACCTAAACACATAAAAAAAATAGATCACTTGAGAAAGGCACTCAAGTTCAGCCGAAACAGCTGTAGTGATAAGATTTTATAATAAATTTTGTGGAAGTTTTTAAAACAAAGTTTTCGGTGTTTAATTGATATATAAAATGAATTTTCATCAAGTACTTAGCGGTCGAATCCATCACATATTCGAACACGTTCGAGAAAATATTAAGGCAATGCAATTAAGGATTCAAAAATCAATTTAATTTATTGTAACAGCTCAGTCTTTCTGTCTTCGACGCAACCCATTGTTGATACCCATTGTTGAGATCTCAAATATTCGTACTTTACATATTTCAGACTTGTTGCTCTGTCCTGAACACGATTAAATTTTGCTTATTTCCCTGAAGTATTAAAATAATTCACAACCATGTAATACTTCCTTTGCAGTATTTCTAATCTAGCTGGATAAACTAGGATTAATCAGGCTATACTCTTATTAGCAGACTGCTGCTAATAAGAGTATAGCCTGGTGACATATTTTATTCAATGTTCTCTTTTACCCGGTAAAGATAATTTAAAAAGATTAGCTGATATTTACTACCGTTTGTCAATACTTCTACTTTGGAGTTAATTTTTTTATCTGTATGAAACAGGTAACGAAATTATAAGACTAATAAAAAAATTGGGGCTGTATAAAAATTACAATTTTCTTCTTTATTCAACAGCCCTTGACTGTTGCCATTTTAATTTGTCTTTTGCTACCTGGTGCCTTTATCTTCCCGCTTTTTTTTTCACAACGTCCAGCCATCTTTTTGGAAGTCAACCTTCACTTCTTTTATATAAACTGGATACGTTTATTCGTACGATGCGTTTATTCCACTTCGTATCATCTTATCTGGCAACATGTCATATCCAAGAAGACCACTTCAATGCAGCAGCACGTTGTATTACATCCTCTACTTTTTTTCTGTTCTTAACTGACTGCGCCATGTAATAATATACAGTTATTTATGTTTAAATTTATTAACTGTATTAACTTTACAGGAACGTGGTATTATTTATCTTCAATATAATGTTCTAAAATGACAACGGTCATTTATCAAACCAAGTCATATAAAGTCTTCTTAAACAGATAAGGTGCATTCCGATGCGAAACAGGCAACGAATACACGCAAGCCTTTGTATCATGCAGATTATGCGAGATGCAGAGGAATTTGCCGAATATATTTTCGTTAATTGCACGGTAATTGCTCACCAACGTTTTCAATAATTGGAGCTGGTTTTTTCAGAATTGATCAGGCCTTAAAACTGGAATATGTCGACTTATTGAATAAACTGTAACACTAAATTCTGGTTCTCTAGCTTGGAATGAAGTTTAAAAAGCTCTACACATAACACATATCAGGCTTAACCACTTGCGTAGGGTTTGCATCCAAGAAACTGCAAGTGTAGGGCGTTTACGAATCAAATGGAGTGATATAATTGAATAATTACTAAACAAAAAACTGCCTCAATGCAGTAAGTCCAACTTAAAATAGGGACAGATGGAGGGCCAGCGTAAAAAAAGCAATACGTTCTCTGGAAGAACTGCAAAATTCATAATCATTCCACATGTTACATGCATATATAAATTGGAAGAAGGAGACACTATGAGTAAAGTAAGCAATAAATTGATGAAAAGCTGGGAATCAAATTTAAAAATTCGAATCATTAAAAGGAACGAATGGGCTCAATTCGAACTAAGATGACTATCGTACATTTTTAAACAAAAACGAATTAAGATGTAATCAAAATCGTTTTAAATCATAATTGTGCTTCTTAAATTTACTGCTACACTGATTTAATCACAATGAACTATTAGATCAGCCATTTGCAAGGCTGAAAGATACGTGATTGTAATAAAAATGATATTTATTCTAAGCGAGCTTTGGTCATGTATATTTTAGGAATTTCCTGTAAAAGAGACTTTAAAGAAAGGAAGAGAGAGAATTTTTTTTAATTTATTTTTATTCAATAATAATTTAATCAATTAAGTCAATAATAATTAAAATTTAATAAGACAAAAACAGTTGGAATGCTCATTTAAACAGAGTTACTACAAATAAAATAACTTTGAATTGTGAAAAATAATAGTTTTAAGTACCTAGGTTGTCACAGAGAAATGGGGAAATAGATGGGTATGCATGCAGTAGAATTGGGGTTGGATAGTTGAAGTGCAAGGACCAGCTATGACCTACGGAACTACGTATTGGACAAATAAAAAAAAAGTGAAATAACGAAAGCTTGTGGTGGAGAATGCTGATAAAATTAAGAATGAATATATTAGGCGAAGTCTAGAGGTGACACCAATTCATGACTAATTGATAGAGCTTAGATTAAGATGGTGTGGGCAATTTCAACTTGATACATTAATCACCAAACACGAAGAATTGCTGATTTGTAAGTTTTTGAGAGGAGTAGGTGAAGAAGACCAAAGAAGACCTAGGGGGAGATGCTTAGGCTCGGCAGGACATGTAGGTAACGGGGATTGCTATTAATATGACCCAACCAAGAAACTTATAGGGAAACTAAATTAGGGAAGCCCACTCCGCATAGTGATAAAGGATGAATAATTTAACCGTTTCAAGTATCTATTATTAAAGAAAAACTTTAAGAATAAAGCTTTATTATAGCACGAAAAATGTCATTAACTGAATAAGTTGAGGAGGGGAGAACCGTTTGTGTTAAGTTGGTATTTTTTAATTTGTTAATTTCCATAGACTCTAATAAAGATAGCTTAACGCTTTTTCTATTATTGAAAGCCCTTTTATGTTCGGCTATACGTTTGTTAAAATTTCTACCAGTTTGACCGATGTAAGTTTTTTGGCAGTCGCCACATTTAAGTTTGTATACACCACTGTGTAAGTGCTTTTTCTTTTGGCTCTTGTTGTCCATAATATATTTGCCGTGGTTGTTTGCTCTAAAACTGATGTTATCTTGCAGGTACGAGCCCCTTCCCATATCCGTTGGCCTACCTATAGAATTTGCAGTTTAAGTCAATTACCATAAACAAATTATACTCTGCATATTTTTTCCCATATTAATAATTAATATGGCATTTTTATTAATATTTATTAAAAACATTACCCTTATGGTTTTTTTATTTATTTTCAACAATAAAAAAAATTCACTAAACCCTGGCTATGCATTCACTTATGTCAACATACGTTGATTTTTTCATAATTACGTTAAATCCAGAGGTAGCTATGGAAAAATGACATTAAAACAATAATATTGTCAGTTAATGTCAAATGTATTTTGTAGTATTGTAAAGCTTTTTGCCGTTTGAGAAAATTTGTTCAATTATTATTAGATTTTTTCATTCTGGAAAATCCAATTCGGCAATCGCCAATATGTTGCAATTGTCACGCTATAGTGTAAGAAATATGGTCAGAAGATACAAAACTACAGGTTCTTTAGCAGGAATCTTTAGGAAGCAGATTCTTTACATTCAAAATAAAGTCCTTAAGCTACCTTTATTAGAATCTATGGAAATTAACAAAGTAAAAAATACAGACATAATTCTGAATGACTATCTTGAGACAATAGTTCTCCACTCCTCAACTTATTCAGTTACTTTACTTTACTTTTTCGTGTCTGAATCCGACTACAGTTTTTCTGCCCAATATCAGTTAAAGACTATAAAGTGTAAAGGCATACCAAAAATAGATCACTTGAGAATGGCACTTTGCCCAAAACGGCTGTAGTAATAATAATTTAAAATGAATTTTGTGGAAGTGTTGAAAACAAAAATTTTCAGTGTTTTATCGTTAATAATAAAATGAATTTCCATCAAGTAACGGTCGAATCCATCACTTGTTAGTATTGTCGTTTTTTTCTCATGAAAAAAATATGAATCGACCTTATTTTTATCATAACTCACTTCGTTCATATGCTAGATAGTTGTACAATATCTCATTTCATTGCTTTTTTAAGTACTTTAAAAAATATATTACGAATTTTTCCAGCGAAATTGACAGTTTCCCTATTATTCTATGTTGAGTTTTTAAAATTTTTTGTTAAAAACGAAATTGTCATCTTTAATTAGTTATAACTGGTATATTTATTAGACTTACAGCAAAAAGAAAAAAGCAATCTCTTTGATTTTTACAAGCTACATTTTCTTTATTAACATTTTTTTTTCTCGATAAAATGCAAAATTTTTGAGTTATTCTTGACAAATCGATTAAAAACATAAGAAAAATAGAAGTTTTCAATCACGAATAAGTCTAAAAAGATTTATCGAAAAAACTGTAAAATATTTTTTGCTAAGAATATGTTTTTATATCGAATTTTGGTTATTTTCAATATAAAGGTACTAACTTCCCAGTTGGGGTAGATTCCACCTTCAAGGTAAAAGCACACTTGAGCAATAAGTAGTTTTTGAAGTTAAGGGTAAATAGAGGGTAATGCTAAAGTTTCATTAAATTCGATGCATCTTGATATAAATCGAGTTAAAACTTGGAACATTGCACTAACCATAGGAAATACCTCCATTTTTGTGTTTCCTCAATAAACAATTTCGTTTCCACTTTTTCAAATATAAAGGCAAGTAGGAATAGTTTTCATGTTTCATTATTCAATTTTGTATCCGCGTTCATGCATGCCTACTAATTTAACAAATTATTTTGCAGTCAATTTTTTTAATTAGCTATCGTTTGCAATGCACATTGTTTAAATTATTTGAAATATTATTATGTTGCTGTTTCTATCCATATTTTATTCGTGCACAACTTAATTATTTGCATCCTTTGTAAGTTACTAATAAACATGTTACTTGTGTACGAGGTTTATCTCAAAAGTGTTAGATCTTCAAAGTATTCCCCATTGGAAATACTAACACCATCCGAGCTGCTGCAACTGGTCTCCGCTTTTCCAAAAAAGAACGTAACTTGAACGTAAGACTCGTTGTTGATTGTAAGATCTGTTGGAGCTTATTCATGGCGCAAAATACCTTCATAATTAAAAAAAAACTGAACATAACAGTTTAGTTAAAAGTTTCCATTGTGAAGGTGGTTGTCATAATTTGGGATCATCATTTGGGCGATGTTTTCCAGTATCAATACACTAGATACAAGTTTGTTCCTACATAATTATTTAGTCATACAAGAATATTATTCTCTTTAATATTTTAATACGGTAATATGCATGTCCGGCTCTGTCGAATGTGTTATCGAAATCAATAAAAAATGCACATATGTTACAGCTTTTACCTCTCTGAACCTCTGCCGTGGCTGAAAAATCTTTCGCTCAAAATTATTACGGGAGTCGATAGAGAATTAAATTCTAAGCAACTTTTGTTATATAGAGTTTGTTCAGAAAATTAATAATGTTTAAGGTATTTATGGTAGAAAATAGCGACTTTTCATTGAAAAGTCACGTTTTTTATCAGTTTTTCATGAATAGCTCAAAAAATATGAATTTAAGATAAAAAAAAGTATGCAAAAAAATGAAGCCCATAAAAGAAGAATGGGACTCATTTTAAAAAGATTTTATAGATACAATACAAAGTGAGATATGGTTAATGTAAGAAAATATTTTTTTGCGAATATTTGGATCAATGTATTCAACGTTAAATTCTAAGAAAATGGTTGATTTTTCGGGGATGATGATTTAAAAGTTTTTTAAAGTGCATGAAAAGACCTTTAAAATAAGCACTTCAAAAAGCGGTTTTCATGTAAAATGAGAAAATTACAGCTCATAACATATGGACTCTTCGAATATTTTAAGAAAGTGACCTAATATCCACCAGAATCAAAATTAATTGTTTTTTAATATTGTTACCACCAGCTCTTTGATAGGAGCTATGAGTAGACGAGGCGCACCTGCACTAACATGCAGATGGATAAAGGCATCCCTTGAGAATAGGACAGTAATGTCCACTCTGGGCAAAGCAACCATCAAAGTAGGTGGAGGCTGTCTACAAGGAGGAGTTCTGTCCCCTCTACTTTGGGCAACCTTAGTAGATGATCTCCTCGGAAATCTGTCCACAGAAGGCTTTTATTGTCTAGGATATGCTGACGATATAGCAATCGTTGTCAGGGGTAGGTTTGCTCAGGTGGTGTCTGAGAGAATGCAAGCAGCCCTAAACATAGTTGACGACTGGCGTAAACAAGAGAGACTGATAGTCAATGCTCAGAAAACACAAATCGTCAACTTCACCAAAAAAACAGCACTACAAGGTCTAAAACCACCGTTGCTGGGAAGAATAGAGATTTCATTTGCCAAAGAAATAAAATACCTTATGGTATATTTTGATCATAGACTTACATGGAATACTCACATTCTGAAAACCACACAGAAAGCTACTATGTCCCTGGGCAGATGTAGAAGAATGTGCGGTAAAAATTGGGAACTTAACCCCAAAATGACTCTATGGTTATACACAAGGGTTATTAGACTCATGATAACCTATGGCTCGGTGACGTGGTGGACAAAGACGCAGCAAGTGGGAGCAATAAAAGGCAGCTAGGTAATACACAAAGGCTAGCATTCCTGTGTATTACGGGGGCCATAAAAACAACTCCTACTGCATCGTTAGAAGTCCTGCTGAATCTACCACCACTTCATATCTTTATACATGGCGAAGCCAGATCACTGATGCACAGATTAATCCATAGTCAGCGACATATAAGACAGATGCATCGGAGGGTGTGGGAGCCGGTACAGTAGGGACAAATGAAGGGATACATTTCCCGGTAAGTTTATCTAAGGATGTGACAGTTTTCCAGGCGGAAATAACGGCAATCCATCACTACGTGGAAGAAATAGAAAAGCAGGAAAAAACGTTCTGTTCAGTTGCCATCTTCACGGATAGTCCGGCGGCGCTTAAGGCACTCAATTCTGTAGAGGTCAATTCTAAGCTAGTATGGGATTGCGTGTGTGCCCTAAATAAACTAGAAGACCGCAGCAAGGTTACGGTAGCCTGGGTACCAGGCACGAGGGTTATAAGGGCAATGAAAAATCAGATGAAATGGCCAAACAAGGCTCATCAGTGCCATTCTTTGGACCGGAAGCCTTCTGCGGCTTTGCAAAGTCAGTAACAAGAACGGCTACAAGGAAGTGGGTAGCTCACAAATCTCTGGAATTGTGGAGGAATTCACCAGGACAAAGACAGGGGAAACAGTTCATTACAGAACATTCGCCAAAATTTACGGCAGACCTAATAAGCAAAGACAGGAAAACAGTCAAGGTCATAGTAGGTCTTCTAACAGGGCACTGTAAGCTGAATAGGCACTTGAAGCCGATGGTATTATCAGATGATGACCTGTGCAGATTCTGTCATATCGAAGAAGAAACAGCAGAGCACATTTTATGTCAGTGTGACAATCTGGCAAATGTGCGGTTCTTTGCATTAGGAGAAGAAAATCCACCGACAAATAGCTATATGGAAGGTACAGTCTCGAAGCTACTAGACTTTATAAAAAGAGTCAGGCTAGAGAATGTTAGCTAGGACTAGAGGACCACAATAAATCTGAAAAGGTCGCAGTGGAATAGGCCAAAAGACCACCTGTCTAAATTTATCTATCTACATTACATTTTATTTTAGTGTTTTTCATTAGATCCAGGAGTTTGACTAATTTAAAATGCATAATTTTTGAAAAAAGTTATAAGTATTAAACTATTTTGAAAATGTCTAAAAAAATGATTTTTTTTTCAACAAATGGCTAAATAAAATAAGTGTTTAAAAGTGTAAAATAAATGTCATCAACCAGCCTCAAGAGTCCACTGCTGAACATAGGCCTCTTCCTCATGTTTCCAACCCCGTCTATATTGCGCCGCTCGTATCCAGTTTTTATTGAGTCTTCTTAAATCGTCAGTCCATCTTGTAGGTGGTCGACCGACGCTTCTCTTGTCTTCCCTTGGCCTCCATTCCAATAACCTCTTTGTCCATCGCCCATCTGTCATTCTGGCTATGTGTCCTGCCCATCTCCATTTTAGTCTTTCTATCTTCTCCATGATGTCAGTCACTCCGGTTCTTCTCCTGATGTCTTCGTTGGTTATTCTGTCTCGCAGAGTTATTCCTAACATGGACCGCTCCATTCTTCTCTGCGTGACTCCCAGTTTGGTAGCTGCTGCTTTTGTTAAGGTAAGTGTTTCTGCTCCGTACGTCAAGACTGGGAGGACGCACTGATCAAATACCTTTCTCTTTAGGCATGTGGGCAGCTCACTTTTAAAAGTTTTTCTGTTTTCCAAATGCTGCCCACCCAAAGCCGATTCTTCTCTTCAGTTCATGAGTCTGGTTATCCCTGCCAATTATAATTTCATGTCCCAGGTATTTATATCTATCTACGAGTTCTATTTCTTTCCCACCAATATTGATGTTCTGGTTGGGTACCAAATTGGTCATGATTTTGTTTTCGAGATATTTATATTTAAACCTACATTTTCTGTAGCCACAACAAGTTCCTGTACCATCTCTCTTGCCATACCTAGATCTTCAGCTATTATAAGTATATCATCGGCGAAACGTAAGTTGTTTAGATATTCTCCATCTATTTTTATTCCCTTTGTCATCCAAACCAAATTCTTAAAAGCATGTTCTAGCACCGTATTAAAAAGTTTAGGTGACATTGAGTCTCCTTGTCTAACCCCCCGTTCTATTTTTATGCGATTACTGTTAGTACGTAATCTGACAGTGGTTGTTGCCTGCAGGTATATTTTGTATAATAATTTATTATATCTATAATCTAGCCTGCATTTTTTAAGCGCCTGTAATATTTTGCTTAGCTCAACTGTGTCAAAGGCTTTGTGAAAATCGATAAATATTAGAACTAGAGGTTTATTGTATTCCACTGCTTTCTCTATTAGGGTTTTTATACTTTGTAGATGGTCATTTGTTCCGTAACTTTTTCGGAATCCTGCCTGTTCCCTTGGTTGATAAGTCTCTAATTTTCTTTCCATTCTCTTAACTAGTAATCGCGTAAACAACTTATATATATGGCTGAGGAGGCTAATCGGTCTGTAATTCTCTAAATTTGCTTTGTCTCCTGCTTTGTGTAATAGAATCATAGTAGCGTTGTTCCAGTCTGCTGGAATATTGGCGCTGTGAAGGCAGATATTGAAAAGTTGTTTAATTTTTTCAAGTAATACACCCCTCCAATTTTTAGTGCTTCTGATACTATTCCATCTTCACCCGGGGTTCGATTATTTTTCATTTTCTTCAGGGCTTCTTTGATTTCTGATTTTGTTATATCGGGCATTAAATCTGATCCTTGGTTTAATACCCCAGTTTTTAGTGTAATTGGAGGTTCCGTATTGTTGTCTTTTTTTCTTGTAACATTGTAATAATTTAAAGAAGCTAAATAAAAATAACCTCACGTAACAATACATTAAATAAGTAATAACAGTAACTCTTCTTCTTCATTAGGTAAATGTGTCTTTATCCGATCTTTGTCTGATTTTAATTATTTCCTTATAATACTGAAGTTTTCCGTTTATTCTTTTTAGTATTTTCACCTCTGTTATTTCCATTATTCGAAATGGGTACAAATTCTATGACCGCACTGTCTACATGTGTATTGATTTTACCAGCAACCAACAATAATTGTATAAAGAAGATATTATTTTTAAAGTTCATTAACATTCAGAACTTCATATATTTCATCATCTAATAGAAGTATTTGAATAAGCAGAAAAAAACTGAATTTTTTATTGTCCATTAACACGTTGTATGAGATATCGACCAATAATAATGGCGCACACTTTCAATTTCCCAAGAACCCATCTTGAAATATTTAATAAACACTTCGCAAACCACCTTTATGCAAAATAATACTTGAATGTCAATTACCGCGATCATTGCCACGTTGATACTTAACCTTGTTTCGAAACGTAGAACCTTCATTGTTAAAATAGATTTCCTTGCTCGTCCTCAGGGAGCGTTTAAATGATTCTTATTAAATACGCGTGATTTACGGAAGGAAAGGACCCATTTGGTGTAATTTGGATAATGGCGATCGGCAATTGATTATGTAAGTGGGCTAATGTATCTACTTGTACTTACTCATCCCTAATCACTAATCAAGTGTCCTTAATTAGACTGTATTTCGGTAGAAAGGATTAGCTTGATTAGATTTTAATAGGTAGGTTTTGGGTAGTAATTGATATAAATTTTCTTTAAATCGATCATTAACAGTGGGTATATAAATATCGAACAAACACTAATCGAACTATGTCGAGATGTCAATTGCGACGTATTCATATGTCTAATCGACTTCGACAAAGCTTCCGACAAAGTACAACACCGAAGAATGGCAAAAATACTGCAGAACACAGAATTAGATGACGAAGACGTGAGAATCATCGCCAATCTATCCCGATATCAGAAAGCCATAATACGAATAGACCAACAAAAATCGAAAGAAATACCTATAAATCGTGGAGTGAGACAAGGATGTGTGCTTTCCCCTTTGCTTTTTAATATGTATTCAGAAGAATTGTTTAAAGAGGCATAAGAAGACGTAAATGAAGGATATTTATTAACGGAGCACTTCTGAATAATATTAGATACGCAGATGACACAATACTCCTTGCGGACAGCAAAGAAGGATAACAGATCTTGGTTGACCGCATTACCAATACTGCGAAAGGTATGGAATGGCACTGAATACAAATAAAACAAAAATCATGGTGGTAAGCAAGAACAAGATTGAGGAAGATAGTGTTTATGCTAAAGGAAAATTTTTAGGCAGGGTGCACAGATATCAGTACTTAGATTGCGAACTAAATGAAGAATGGGATAGAAGTACGGAAATAAAAGGGCATATTGAGATAGCTAGAAGTGTTTTTAATAAGATGAAAGCATAATTATGCAATGGAAAACTCTACATCGAAATTAGAACTAGAGTATTGAGATGCTACGTGTTCTCTGTCTTGTTGTATGGAGTTGAGGCCTGGAAAATTACAGAGGCGACAGAGAAAAAAACTCATTAACTTTGAAATGTGGTGTTATCGAAGAATGTCGAAAATATCTTGGACACAACACATAACAAATGCGGAAACGCTACGAAGAATGAAAAAAGATAAAGAAATGCTCAACACTATAAAGAAAAGAAAAATGAGCTACTTTGACGAAAGGGAAGGTGGAAGGCAAAAGTGGACCGGGGAGAAGACGCACGTCCTTGCTGAAGAATCTGAGACAATGGAGTGGGAAAATGTCAATAGAATTTTTCATAACGGCTGCAGATAGAGTCAAATGGGCCATGATGATCGCCAATGTCCTTAGGGATGGGGCACGTTAAGAAGAAGATATAAATATCACTTCTCTCAGTAAATACCAAATGTAGCTAATAAAATAATATTTTTTAGACAAAATGTGTTAATAGTCATCAAAGGATAATGCATTAGCTTTCCTTTCTATTCTTCAAATTTTTATGTTCCTTATAATAATTAATTTCCACTGTTAGGAGCCTACTGCCTGCGATATATTTTTTTTTGAAATTACAGCCGTATCCACCATACTGATTATTAGCGGCGGCTACAGAATTACAAAATTAGAGTTTATAAAATATTCCTATAGATTTTTAAGAAATTTACAATATTATTCGCTGAAAAATTAGTGCCCAATAAATTACTTATACTGCTAGGTATGTTAAATGGGACACGAAAATTGGTAAAGCTAGGGTATACAATTATACAATTACATTCATCATCATAAGTGGCTCGACAATCCGTTGTGGATCTTAGCCTGCTCACAAAGAAGTCGCCACTCCTGTCGATTCCTGGCAACTTCCCTCCATCTTCTAACCCCTAGAATCTGTAGGTCTTCTTCCACATCATCAATCCATCTCATTCGTGGTCGTCCTCTGCTTCTTGTGCCCGCTGGTTTTGAAAATGTTAATATCTTGGTGTATTCGTGATCTGACATCCTAGCAATGTGTCCAGCCCATCTAAGTCTCTGCACTTTAACGAATTTCACAAGATCTGGATCGGTGTATAACTGATATAGTTCAAAGTTGTATCTTCGGTTAACGATTACATTACATGTGTCATATATAGTAGGATAACTTTTAGACAATAAATATAAATGAGTAAGTCTCGTGTGTCCAATTCGTAATCTCGTTATCACCAATTGTTCTCTTCTGTTTCTGGTTGGAGGTCCCAAGCTGTAACATCACTTTTAATTTGCTTCAGTGATGTTTGAGAAGATTAGCATTCGTTTTTACATTTGCTCAAAACTCGATTCTTTATAAAAGCTTTTATATCACTCGCAGTATTTCGATACTCGGCTTTTTCTATATCTGCACATTTAGCAATTTCACTCACGCACTGGTCCGCTTTTTCGTTGCCTGCAATGCCTATGTGGGATGGAATCCATATAAATCTGATACTCCTAGAATTTTCTTGAACCTGCATGAGTTCTATTTTTATCAGTTTTTCAAGGGGACCTTTGGGATAGATCTGTTTAAGGGTTTGAAGAGCGCTTAGTGAGTCACTTAAGATAACAGAGTTACGAATGTTATTAGAATTTATATGTATAATAGCTTTGAGCACTGCATAGAGCTCAACGAGGAAAATCGTAAAGAAGGTTGGAGGATGAAATTAATGTGTATCGCTTGGGGTATCGAATGTAGCACCTACTCTTTTATCACACTTGGTAGCATCTCTAAAGATTTTATATGATATCTGCGTGAATATTAATATATTTGTCAAATTGTGTTAGACCAGTATTTATATTTGGAGTATTAGTTATCCAAGGTGTGGTGCTTTTAATATTGATTGGAAAAGTATTTGAGAATGCGATGTCAAGACATCTCAGGTAACACCGTACTCGCTCATAGTAAGGCTTATGTTTGGTACTGTTGGTAAAGAGTACCAAACCACATATTTATTAGTGAACGTATAATTAAATAGAGGTTTCTATACATTTGAAGCTATTGACGTTGCGTGTAATAGTGTTAGGAAATTCGGCGGTGATATAATGAAGGCTCCCCTCTTTTACAATATAAACTTTCCACCGGTGACGTTCGAAATGCGCCAATAGAGAGTCTAAGTGCTGTGTTTTGTATAGAGTCTAGCTGTTTTAACAATATGGGGGAAGCAGTGGCGTAAGTGATTGATCGATAATCAATTTTTTATCTAATTAGAGTTCTGTAGATTGTTAGTAGGGTAGAGCGATCAGAGTCCCAATATCTATTTAACAGTGTTCTCATTAGGTTAAGTTTCTTATTGCAAGGCAATACTAATTGCCTAATATATTGTTTCCAAGTAAGTTGATTATCAAACCACATACCTAAGAATTTTACCCATGATTTGAAGGATTGCGATGCATTGAAAAATTTGAGATTGGGATTATTCGGGGATTTGTACAGTCTCCTGACGGTTTCAGAAGATTATCTATAGGACCGCCGGCAGAGTGTTGACTGTTCGACTGGCCCTGGATTGCGAAGTAATTGTTCCTTCGGGTCTTCCCGAGTCACCTCTCGTGAAATAATTCCAAGTCCCGTAAGGACCTTTATTTATTTTTACCGAATGGTTTGGCGACGAAGTGCTACTTCAGCTCGGCCACCGATTGAGGAGTAATTCTAAGTCCATTTAGGCGTTTATTTACTCCTAACCGTCGGTGAGCGTTCTCGTCGAGCTGTTAGATGGCTTTTGGAAGGTAATTACAAGCCCGTTGCCAGACTTTTCTTTACCTCGACAAAAGATGGTCGAACAGTCAGCAAACGCAGGTTCCTACACTTCTTGTGGGGTGAATGTCGTAGCCGTAAGGCTTCGTATCTATTCAAACACTAAAGAGCTTTTGGAACCTTCTTTGAAGCGACGTCTTCTTAAGTGAAATTAATAAGTGAAATGAAATTTTCACAGGTGAGAAAATAAAACGCACAAAGTTGAAAAAGGCTACTCAGTCAACTAGGTCTTGACAGGTATCAAGGTGTAGAGTGACTTGATCCCCATCGGAAGATGCGCTGCCTTTTTATGCGTTTCTTGATTGCATCTCCGCAGCGATCTTCCGTCGGAAGGCCAATACAAACGTAGTTAATAAAACCCTTTGTTATTGGTTGGCCGGAGTGACAATCTTTGCTGTGATTGGGGGCGATATTACTGTCGCCAAGTGCTCGGTCAAGAGTGACCAATGAGCACTCTTGGCGCGCATCGCTCCGCCTTCCTTCCTTTTTCAATGTTTTCATTAGTCTTTTGGTTTGGAATCTTGTAAAATATTATGTATAAATATTAATTGATTTCCATACCAAAGGACAGTCTACCTCTGTCTCTCCTAGAGCCCTCAACTCGAGGGAGCCGACTAGCGGGGCTCTGCTCCTACCTCAGACTCTGAGGCTCTGAGGCTTTGCCTTCGCCTCTTACAATTGAATTTTATTTTATCCTTTAAGAAAAAGAAACAATTCAACATCCTAACTAGAATAAGGGATAACTGCCTAGGGTGTTTCGCTCATTTAATTCACGAAGCCCCTAAGCAGAGCGTATAGCAGAGTGGATAAGTTCATAGGTCCACTCTAGCTACGACTCCATTACCTCCGTTTCTGTAGTTCAGTCCAACGGTAAAGTGTCTCCATTGTTGTTGTTTCAACTTTTTAACCTCTAGTCTGATAAACTGTTATATTCTGTATTGATAAATGAATGTAATATACATTATCAGTTAAAAGCGTATTTTTGCCTTTCTTCAACAGTGCTTCAAATATTAGGAGAATCTGCTGCTAACTTTCTCAGCACAGCGGACCGTTTAAGTCAAATATTTCATCCCTAATCCAAAATAGTCACACATTCGTGAGATGTACTATATTGTTGCCAGGATTCCTCCACTTGGAGGCACGTTTCTTTATACAGCTATCCCGCTTGAGCACCAGCTCGTTCTATTTTTGTTCCTCTGTTTGTTTTTTATGTTTTAAACATTTTAAAAACTAGAACGAATTAATAAATCAGAAGTAAAAACAAATTAAACGGAAAAATGGAATCGCTATCTTGAAAACAAATGGCACTGTGTTACGATCTTTTTCATATCAGGTCTCGAAATATTGTACCGATCTAATAAATGATTTATTGGACATCCTGAATGTAATCAAAAACCTATTCGCACATAAAAATGTCTCATTTTTGTTCTCGGGACAACGTTTACGTGTCAATATTGATACATATATTACAAAGTATTTTGGGCATCCTTAATTGACAAACCATACAGAAAAGTCGATGGCGTTAATCGGGATATACAAAATACACATCGCCGTTGTTGTTCTCCTGATTCATTTATTATCTAATCAAAGAGTGACCTAAATTCTTTAGAGATCAATAACAAGGTATATCTATAAATTTGGGTTTGGTCCATTAGCCTAATATTTGCCTTTTTTATCTATTGTTTGCCTGATTTTTATATTATCTAATTTATCAGCGATGAAGGGAAACAGAAAAATAAATATTTTACTTCCCTTTTTTAATAAAATATTAACACATGATTTTTAAAATAAATAATCCTGAATAAGCATAAATGTCAATTAGAAGTACGCAGCAAAAACTTCTTCTTCTTCCTATGCCGTCCCCATTAACGGAGTTTGGCGACCACATTTTTAAAAGTTTCTCTGTCTTTTGCAACTTGCAATAATTCGTCTACAGTCATGTTTGTCCAGTCTCGAATTTGACATCGATACCCTGCATGATGATCTGCAGAAGACTATATTTATCATTCCTCAGTATGTGTCCAAGGTATGCAGTCTTGCGTACTTTTATTTGCAAAAACTACACCCTGAAAAGTACGAAATAACGGCATCCCTTTAATTTAATTATCATCATCATCATTTTGGCTTTACAACCCTGTGTGGGTCCTAGCCTCTCCAAGAATTTTTTTCCAATCGTCCCTATCCATCGCCTTCCTCCGCCAAGCACGTATTTCCATATTTCTCATATCTTGATCTATGTTATCTAGGAATCTTGTCCTGGGTCTTCCTCTTCTTCTTTGACCAATAGGTCTATCAAGTAGCGTTTTTCTAGCTGGGTCGGTTTGCTCCATCCGCATTACATGGCCTACCCACCTCAGACGTCCTATCTTAATGTGTTTTACGATATCTGGTTCCTGGTATATTCTATAGAGTTCGAAGTTGTATCGTCTTCTCCAGACACCATTTTCATTTACCGCTCCATAGATTCGCCTTAGTATTTTTCTTTCGAAACATCCTAACATGTTTTCATTGCTTTTTGTTAAAGTCCAGGTTTCTGAACCATATGTTAGGTTTGGGCGTATTATTTTTTTGTAGAGTTTTACTTTTGTATTTCTTGATATAACTGTAGATTTAAAAAGGAGATTAAACCCAAAATAGCATCTATTAGCCGTGCAAATTCTGGGGTTTATCTCTGCGGTAGTGTCATTTTCAGTATTGACGAGCGTTCCCAGGTATACAAATTCGTTAACTGCTTCGATGACGTCGTTTTTTATAACAAGTGGCCGTAGTATTTGTGATTGCGTACCTATTTTCATGTATTTCATTTTATTGGTATTTATCATTAAAGCCATTTTTATAGTCGCTTCCTTTAGTGCTCTACGTACGCCTCTCGTGCTGCGTTTTCCGTTCTTCCAATAATATTGATATCATCAGCATATGCTAGGATTTGCACAGATTTGTTATATATTGAACGGGTAGTTGTGATTTGTGACGTACGTATTACTTTTTCCAGAGCTAGATTGAATAGTATAAAGGAGAGTGTTTCTCCCTGACCTAGGCCGTTATTTGTTTTAAAAGGTTCAGAGAGTTCCCCCTGGATTCAACTTTTTCAAGGGTTAGTTTCGTTAGACTTACCAACTGATTTGGTACTCCTAGATCTATCATTGCTCTAAACAATTCTCTTCTATTTACAGAGTCGTAGGCTGCCTTGTAGTCTATAAATATGTGGTCCGTGTCTACACCGTATTCCAGTGTTTTCTCTAGAATTTGTCTCAGAGTTGAAATCTGATGAATTGTTGATTTACCACCTCTGAAACCAGCCTGGTATTGTCCTATTATTCGCTCTGCATATGGTGCCATACGATGGCATAATATATCGGAGAATATTTTATACGCTGCATTTAGGAGCGTAATTCCTCGATGGTTAGAGCATTTAAAGATATCTCCCTTTTTGTGTATGGTGCAAAGTATTACAATATTCCAATCACTGGGAAGGGACTTCTGTATCCATATTTCTTTTATAAGCTGCTGTAGCGCTATTATGATATCGTGGCCACCTTCTTTATATAATTCCGCTGGGAGATTATCTATTCCGGGTGATTTGTTTCTGGCTAGTTTGTTTACAGCGTCTTTAACTTCCAGTATCGTTGGTGGATCCTCCTCCCTCTCGTCTGCTCCGCTTACCTCACAGCTTTCGTCTTCCGGGTTTTCTTCTTCTTCCTCTATGTTAAGTATCTGGTTAAAATATTCCGTCCATCGGTTTAGTACGTGTGTTCTTGTTGTTAATAGATCGCCATTCAAACTTCTACATTGATTTATGTTTGCCTTGAATTCTTTTCTGTTGATGTTAACTTTCTTATAGAATGTTCTGAATTCTTTCTGTCTGTTGAGGTTTTCTATATATTGAAGTTCCTTTTTTAAGTGGTTTCGTTTCTTTATTCTGTGTATTTTCTTTTCTTCTCTTCTCTTTGTCTGGTAATTCTCTATACTTGTTCTAGTTCGTTGGGTAAGCATTTTTGCATAGGCTTAATTTTTTTTCTGTGTTGCGTCTTTGCATTCATCGTCAAACCAGTGATTTTTTCGGGTACAAGTTTCTGTTCCTATTTCATCTTGTGCTGCTGACTCAATATCTTCCTTTATCCTCTTTCAGTAGGAGTCTATATCTCTCTGGTCTTCTTCGCTTATACTTTGATGTCTTAACCTATTGGTAATATTTTCCCAGTACTGTTTTGCAACAGTTGCATCTCTCAGCTTTTGTACATTCCATTTCTTTCTATCTATTTTTTTTTGTTAGTTAGGTTCAGGTCCAGGTTACCTTGTGTATATTCTTGTGTTCAAAATAGGTGCTAGCGACGGTCATGTTCAGTGCTGCTGCTAAGTTTATCAGTCGTAATCTATTATCGCTACTGATGTTGTGTAGGCTATGCGTTCCTATAGTCGGTATACAAACTCGCTTTCGTCCTATTCTTGCATTCATGTCACCTAGCATTATCTTGATGTCAGTTCTGGGGCATCTTCTGTAGGCTTGTTCTAGGTCTTCGAAAAACTGTACTTTAATGTCTTCTAGTTTGTCGTCGGTCGGGGCATGTGCATTAATTACACTGTAATTCTAATGTAATAATAAAATCTTTATCATTGTATGTCATCAATTTTAACATTTGGTTAAAAGAAACAAGTAAGCAGCTTCTTCTAGTGCCGTCTCCACTAATGAAGGTTGGCTATAACCATCGCAAATTTGTCTCTATCATCTGCTTTTCTTAAGAGTGTCTGTGTCTTTAACCCGGTCCAGTCGCGAATGTTTTTCAACCCCTTTTTCCTTCGATTTTACCCTTCATAATCAGCTGCAACAACTCGTACTTATCATTTATATGTATGTGCCCCAAATATGTAGTCTTTCGCCTTTTAATGGTGGTCAAAAGTTCTCTGTCTCTTCCCATTCTGTGCAACACCATTTCGTGTAATATGATCGGTCCATGGTATCTTCAACATTCTCCGAAAAAGCCGCATCTCAAAAGCTTCCAGTTTTTTCATTAAGTCAACATTAACAGTCCAGGCTTCGACACCATAAAGAAGAATAGAGTGGATATAATATTTCACCATCCGATATCGGATTTGCAGGTTGAGTCTTTGGTTACTCAGAAATTGCCTCATCTTCAAAAAGGCTGCTCCTGATCGCTCTAATCTTGAGCGAATTTCTGATTTCGGATTCAGATCTTCCGTAATCCAGACTGCTAAGGATGTATTTCATTTTGTCCACTTGCTCAATATATTCATTTTTTATCTGGATCCTTGTAATTACTTTAACCCTTTGACTGATAACCATGGTTTTTGTTTTATTTATGTTTATTGTTAAACCAAACTGTTCCTCAGTATCACAAATTGTGTTTAGTAACGTCTGTAGGTCTGTCTTACTTTCAGCGATAATGACTGTATCGTCAGCATAACGGATGTTATGTATATTTTAACCATTTATCTCGATCCCTTCTGTACAGTTTTCAAGTGCTTGCGTAAATAACTCTTCGGAATATATATTAAATAGTAATGGTGAAAGTACACAGTCCTGTCTCACTCCTTTACTTATCTGTTACCCATCCGTGCTATTTCCATCTAATGTTACCACTGCCTGTTGGTTCCAATAGAGATTTCTCACTATGTTAATGTCATTTTTGTCGAGTCCTTTTCTCTTTAGACATTCCATGAGAATGTTATGTTTAACTTTGCCGAAAGCTCTCTCATAGCCTATAAACGCAACGAACAGATCTTTTTGTTGTCTTTTTTAATTTTTAATAAGTGTGACATTAAGCTGATTAATCTATAGTCATTACAGTGTTTGGGGTTCTTGGTTTTTGGTAGCGGAACAAAGGTCGGTAGCAGCCATTATGTAGGTATCTCACCAGATTTGTATATGTTGTTAAAGAGTATAGTTATTGCACTTAAATTGTCTTCGTCTATAAGTTTAATCAGTTCGATATAAACTTCATCTGGCCCAGGGGCTCTGCCAGATTTTGAGATGTTTATAGAATGTTGGACTTCAGATTTGGAGCATCTGGATTGGAGCATTTGGAATATTATTGGAGCTTCCTGATTCTCCAGCTGATTCTCCAAGGGAAAGTAAATGGTAAGAGAGGACCGGGAAGAAGACGCATTTCCTGGCTTCAAAATTTACGAAAGTGGTATAACACGACTACCACTGAACTGTTCCGCGCTGCAATAAATAAAGTAAAGATAGCCGTGATGATCGCCAACATCCGGAACGGATAGGCACTTTAAGAAGAAGGAGCTTCCTCGTTATCAATTTGTGTTGGTTCCGTTCTTGTGTCCATTATAAGACCTTCAATATATATTTAGTCCACACTTGTTTTATTTCAATTGGGTTATTAATAGGTTTATTGTTTTTGTCAATTTATCGGTTAGGTATATTTGCTCGTAATTTTCGAGATAATTCTTTCACTTTTTTATGTAAATTATAATGATCATGCTTTATCTGCAATTCTTCCACTTCGATGCATGTTTACATAATCCACTTTTCCTTAGCCTCTTTTAATTTGTTCCTTGTAACGATAAGACTACCAAAGAGAATTGAAGTACTATTGTAAAAATAATACCTCAATCAACCATGGGAGCTTATCGTCTATACCTTGCCTAGCTCAGTATCTCAAGGGTGAGTTCGTCTTGTCTTAAAATAGGGATTGAACCTGAGTTCTCAGTTGATAGCAAATAAGACAAATTTTAACCACACATATTTACTTAAATGAATAAAAAAACAATAATTAACCCTGCCAAAGCTTAACAGTTAATAAGTGTTACTTATTGCTTCGATGGGCTGCTTGTGTGTTCTAGCTGTTGGGTCCTCCAATTAGAAATTGTGGCTTCTGGAGAGCTGCAGTCACACGTGGCTGTATGTCCTGACCAATTGTTGAAATCCAAATATGCCAATAAAACCAATAAAATTTTGATATGTCCAATAAACCAATAAAATGTCCAGTAAACTGTCCAGTAAACCAATAAAGTTTTGATACGTCCAATAAACTAAAAGATAAGGAACAACTTGCATTAGAAACACATCAAAAAGAAAGGTTTAACTTCCTTGCCATCTTACAAAATTACACTTAAACAAATAGCGTATGGCAAGGATAAAATGAAATATGAATGTTACTACTTAGTTAAATTCTGTTAAAGAGTCCTAATGCATATATTAGGGAAAAAAATGTGCTTTCGAAAGAAAGTAAGGTTACAAATATTGGAAATGTGGTCAGAATTATAGAATAAATATCACAATGAAAGTACTTACCCCAAGAGAATTTGTAGACCATAAAAATGAGTCTTATAATAATTTTTGCCTTCTTTTATAAATTTCAAAAAGAGGCAAAAAATAATCCCACTACAGAAAAGTTGTTTTGACAGAAAGTGGGAGACTGAATGAAGTTAGCACAGATCTCATAGAATGTTGCTATAGATATCATGAAACTAGCTTGTGAGTCAACACGGAACAGAATAGTCTGCCGAACAAAAGTGAGAGGGCGAATATTTATTCTATGGAATGAGAAAGAGAGAAAAAAAATAAAGACAGAGGAAGAAGAGAAAAACAGAGGGCGCCAACTACTTTTATAAATAAAAAATAGTAAAAATTAAACTGAAGATAAAGAAATTAATAAATTAATAAACAAATTAAAATGAAATAATTATTTAAATATAAATTAATAGAGATGTGACGTTTATAACGTTACATCCTTATTAATTTATGTTTTTCTCTGTACTTATTTGGGTTTTTGTTTCTATATTTTCTTCTTTGGTCTATGATTTACAGTATTTCTTGAGTCATCCAAGGTTTTCGGCTTTCTGTTATCTTTTGAAGAGTTTATTTCTGTTTTTGTAACAGAATCTTTGATTTTGCTCCACATAATGGAACAAGTGACGCTAAAATATTTTAAAATGTTTTTTTTAATAAATTAAATTGGAATGAATTTAAAAATTTAAAGACTAATACTAAATGGCTTTCCATTTCTGATAAATTTGTGCCTATTTCTACCACTGCTATATTATTTTTATAGATATTCATTTAAAACACACCAAATTTGTAATTGTACATCATGTTTTTTATTTAAGTTAAATAACTTTTTTTATAAAATACTATTAGTAGCAAGTACTTCCTTTTATTAAACGTTAAGTAGGTTTATTGTTCTATTTATCCAGATTATTTAGTAATAAACCAGATCAATAATTTTCTAGCTCACGTTATCGGCTCCTAACGGCCGCAGTAATACCTTTTTTCACCAGTCTTATATCTCATATCCTGTAAAACCTGTTGTTAAATAATTATCTATGAAAATTCTTTTGCACAGAAATAAATTATATTAAGTACACACCGACAATTTTGTTCTTTTTCTCTTTCTGCTCGACTTCCTTTGAAAGTAAGCGAATCGCCTGAATTACCGGGCAATTATGCAGTGAATTCCTTTGTGTGACGCCCGCTGAGAAGTTGTACGTGTACGAGAAGAGTCCGAGGTTCAGGCTAAGTAAGCAAGCGAGTGGATAGCTTTAATAAAGGCACTTGTCTAGAACGCCCTGCTTCACCCTTTGTTCCAGCTTTATTTTCATTCTAGTACACGGTAAAAAATGAGCAAGGAATTGTTATTTTATGTTTGTCACATTATTTTACCAAAGAAGACGATTTTAAAACGATCAGAAATTAGTTGACTATATAGAAACTTAACTGATAGACTAAGGTAAAATTTAAAAGAAAATTGGGATATTGCATGATATGCTTTCAACAATAGTAAAATTCATTTCGTTTTACCTACTGAGCCTTTTGCTGTAAGGCATTATCCTCGTAGAAAAATCTATTCCATATTCGTTACATGTATTGCCACTCCCTGCCAAGCAGTGTTTACAACCATACTATGATTATAGTAGACATACTATAGTTATACTCCTTTTTACAATGTACTACCATGCCTTTACAATAATCCTTAAATCTACTTATAATTTTCGTACACCATATTTTTACGATGGAATTAATTTTTAATAAAATAATTCAAACCCAAAAAAATTCTGAAATAAAGACCCTGTCGCGACACAGTCGCTGAAATGGTTAAGGTACTGTTAGACGGTCAGATCTGGTTCTCCGTTCAGTTTCAGAACAGTTGTCAGTTCAGTTTGGGCTGTTAGACGTGGTTAGACGATCAGTTTAGTTGTCAATTCTCATTTGTCTTGCACAGTTCAGTGATGGACGAAGATAGCCTAATTGCGGTCGCGTTGTGCTTGGCACTAAAAAAACCTCGAAAAAGAAGAAGTAGATGGAGTAAAAATTGGCTCCTGAACTTTCGCATTTAAATTTATTAAAGGACCTCTATTTTGAACCTTCTGATTGGTCAAACTATTTAAGAATGAGTGAGGATGCATATCTAGAATTGTTGCAGTTAGTAACACCAATTATAAAAAAGCAAGACATTAACATGAGAGAAGCTACTTATATCACCACATGAGAGGCTAAGTGCAACGATCAGATTTTTGGCTACTTTGGAAGTACATACATTCAAGTACAAAGTCTTAAATTTCCTACTGTCATATCAACTCTTAGTTTAAGTATCTTAATACCCGAAACTTGTGAAGCAATAATAACAATACTGCAGGATTATATAAAGGTAAGTGCGATAGCGACTTAGAAAGTAAATCTTTTTGTTTATTACAGCTTACAAAAAATATGTATCTAGTAGTATAACATATTATATATCAGAATACCGCTAAAAGTAACTAGCCATTGAACTTCCTGCCAGACTTAATTCTGGTGTTGAAGCACATTGTTCATTCCATGAATTTACAAATTAACCTGACTGCTGCAGCTGCTACTGCTGTTGCTGCTGCTGCTACCCCCGCTGCTGTCACAGTTGACCTTGTAACAACGGTTGAGTTACTATAGCTGATGTTTGATTAAGGGAACGCATTTGGTCTTCAAATATGCCATCATTCATAATTTTTTTAACGAAAGGTAGCATCTGGGGTACCATATTACTTAATTCTGGTGTAATATACTTACCAAATGCAGTGTGCATATCATCTTTCGTATTATCATTCTTCATTAATCGATCAGCCACCATTTACAGTACTTTTTTATTTGTCACATGAGTGGAGCTACTGGCTAGTCTTTTTATTTGTGTACCTGAGGGTTTCGTATTCGTGAGTCGGGGAACTGATTGTGAGTTATTTTTAGTAAGAAGGCGTGACTCTTCAGATTGATTAGTACTTTCTTCTTTGAGTGAGCGATTTATAGTTTCTTCTGTGGTATTGTCCTCTCCGTCATGTGCATAATCATCAGCGCCAGACGATGAATCTTCCTACAAAAAAATAAACATTTATTAGATACTAGATATAGGTCTAGATTCTATATTGCAATTTAAATTGAGGTCATGTATTGTTTTAGATGCCAGCAACTGAAGCCGAATGGAGACATATTGCCGAGGGTTTTCAAACTAGATGGCAATTTCCTAATTGTCTCGGAGCTGTAGATGGCAAGCACGTACTCATAATACCACCACCAGACAGTGGATCCTTATTTTGGAATTATAAGAAATTTCATAGCATAGTATTAATGGCGGTCGTAAATTCAAATTACGAATTTATTTTGTGTGATATCGGAACTAATTGAGCCATTGCTGATTGAGGCGTAATTATCAATACCAAGTTTCATAAAAGATTACTTAACACTGATTTGCATTTACCACCCGAAGCAAGGCCACCGTCTAGTACCACAAAACTACCATTTGATCTTATTGGGGCCGAAGCATTTGGATTAAAGCCAAACTTCCTAAAACCATTCAACAAATTTCAATTGAACTATGAAGGTATGGTCTTTAACTACCGCTTATCAATAGCAAGACGTATTGTTGAGAATACATTTGGGATATTGGCCAATAGATTTAGAATCTTTCATACTTCTATATATTTGAGAAACATGGAAAATGTTGATATTGTTGTCTTGGCTTGTTGCTATTTGCACAATTTTTTAAGACAAAAGGCAAGCGCTACTTATATTCCAAGTGTATTAAACAGTTCAGATAGAGACCCAGTTCTGGAGATGCGAGAGCTAGTAGACCTTTAAGTGACTGCAAATCGGAACGATGCTAGTAAAGTAGCAAAAAATGGAGAAATAAGTACATACAATATTTACTAAACGAAGGAAAAGTTGACTGAAGAGATGAAGTAGTTAGCACTACATATATGGCATAGTTTTCTGTACCTTTTGTTAAATTTTTGCACCATCACTTAAATTTACAAAACAATAAAAAAATACTTACTGTATTTTCTTGATCTTTATCATCACCATCCGTTGTGTTGTCTATAGTATTTTTACCACCACGACCATCTTGTGTATCATTAAGGAATATAAACAAATCTTAGTATCACAAAGATGGTTCATAATTGTCACCACTTTCGGCTCCGCTGTTAGTAGTCTCCTTAACCTTTTTTCGTTCTTTATTATAAGCTGATCGTAAATTGTTTATTAAATGTATTATATAAAAGAGAAAATGTATTTTGAACATGGAATATGACGAGTCAAGAACAGAGTTTTAAAAAAATCTGCCTGGCAAGAGCTGGTGGACATATTTTGCTGGCTAAATAAGCATACTATAACTGTAGTGGCTGTCGACTAAGCTTGTAAATCTCGCCGCTACGCGCTGTCATGTGTGCGGTACAACTTTTTTATACGCGGTGTCTTGTGTACAGGGTCTTAGCAGCCAGTTGCCTAAACTAGGATTATTTACAAATATTAACCAAGTTAGTTAATCTGGGATGATTTTCCCGCAACTTCAAAACATTAACAAAATTGGGCCATAAATAACACAGTTATTCAAGATCACAATTTTTTAGTATTTTCAATCTTGTTTTTTTTTATATGAATTAACAAAAAAGACGTTTTACATAATTTGAACGGTTATAAAATATATAATCGTGTTTAATATTCAAATGAAGATATAACTAAATATCGACGATACTAAAAACTGTGGCCTCATTAAATAATTAAAATATTTTGACTAATATTTTATTTAAAAATAAATAATTGCCACTAACCCACTTCGTACAATCATATTCAATTAAAATTATCATCTTCTTGTCATAATAATTTAAAAATTAGGTGTAAAAATGATATATTCTGACTTTTTGAAGAGTCTCCTAATACCAGAACTGATTTGATCGTTTTTGTTAAAGTTTAGTTCAATAAATTACGCCCAAAATGTAAATTAGTTTTGTATTAATTAATTTCGGGTAATTATTGCATGATATTTTATATCGTTGAAGTTAATATTTGTATAAATTTATTATACAATTTCTACCATAGTTTAAATGTAGAATGTAATTTGTTATCGATATTTATGAATGTAAATAATTACTAAAATGATATAACAAGTAAAACATGTACGTACATATGTGTTTTGATAGGGAATAATATATTAATGGGAAACAAGTTAATTACATCGTTATGTCATTAACAGCGATGGTACTACAGTCTTAAACATTGAAGGTAGAACACAGTAGACTATAGGCATCAGTTGTACCTTGGCCTTCATTATTCTATTTCTCAGTCGTTCTTGTCCTGTGCAAACCATTGCAATTTGCTGTGCTAATTCTTGTTGCACGTTGCATCAGTCATATCAAACTAAAAGTCACATCAAACTAGTGTTGCCCAAAATCGGTCTTGGTCTTGCAGTCTTGGTCTTGTTCTTACGTTTTCGCAAGACCAAGACCAAGACCGCCTAATTTTAGCAAGACCAAGACCAAGACTGTTCGTGCAAGATTTACGCAAGAACAAGACTAAGCCTGCGAGACACTTGCGTCTTGCAGTTAGGACGGAGTATCGTTTTAGCGAGTATTATAGTTCGGGTATATGCTTAAATACTCTAAGACGCAAAAAAATATGTAATAAAAATTTAAAAAACTGGACTTATGCGCATTACGAACAATACCATAAACATATATCAAAATCATCAATCAAAATATTCATTAAAAACAACACATTTGACACATGCTCAGAGATAATATGTAAAAATAAAATATTTTGTACATTCTTTTCCAGCAGACGACTTCTACGCTCTGAAATTAATTGTCCAGATTTATAGCCGCCCTCTAATCATAAAATAATCTGGCATTGATACCCACTTAATAATTCAATTTTTTTCCCATTATAATTTAGTTAGGAGGAATCTAAATAAACAAATCTTATCGGCCAAATGTCCGTATGACACTATACATTTTCTTGTACAATTTCTTGTATCGTTTCTTAACCAAGAAAAAAATGCATAGTGTCATACACACGTACATTTTCTTATACAAGAAACTATACAAGAATTTGGATCCTACACATTTTCTTGTACAAGAAATGCGCGAAATTTTGCGCACATCGCGTTTTATGTAATTTAGTAATAATGACAGTGACAATCAAATCAGCTGTTTTGCGTTTCATGTATTTTCGTGTGAATTAATTTTTGTGAGATTTATAAAGTGATATAAGAATGGATAAGGATGATGATTTTGTTGTAATAGCAGCTACTGCCCTTTGTTCCACAATAGCAGCAGTACAAAAATTAAAACGAAAAAATAAAATTAAACGTTTATGGAGCAGGCCTTGGTTATTGAGAAGAAATAATAATGAATGTAATAATGTATTAAAAATGTTAAACGAAGAGCTTAAAACTGAGGACCCAAATGCATACAAAAATTTTTTGCGGATGACAGACCCGCAATTAGAAACATTGTACCAGTTGCTTAAAGATGACATAGAGAAAACCAACACCTAGTTAAGGGAATCCATCTCAGGACGCATAAGGTTTGTCAATTTCTAAAGTTAAAGTATAAATAAAGCTTATTAATTAAGTTTAGGTTGCAGGTTACCCTCCGGTTTTTAGCAACTGGTGAAACTTATAGATCACTTATGTATGCATCTCGTATTCATGAAACCACTATAAGTAAGTTTATACCCGAAGTTTGTAATGCGATTTACAATCGTTTAAAAAGCACATATTTACAGGTAAATAAAAATTTAAAAAACAAACACAACCTACATCAGATTTTTATTTGTAGATACCCAAAACTCCTCAAGAATGGGATGAAATATCCAGAAATTTTGAAAATATTTCCAAACTGCATAGGAGCTATGGATGGTAAACACATTAAATTTCGTGCTCCTATATCTGAAGGATCCTATTATTTTAATTATAAAAAGGACCATTCTATCGTTTTGTTGGCATTGGTAGATGCATCTTATAAATTTACTTATGTAAACATTGGAGTGAATGGCAGAGTAAGTGATGGTGGTGTTTTCCAAAATAGCAGATTATGTGCAGCACTCTCGGAAAACAAACTGAACTGCCCTAATGCTAGGAGCCTGCCAGGAAGGGTTTTAAAAATACCAAATGTCATTGTGGCTGATGATGCATTTCCATTAACTACAAAAGTTATGAAGCCATATCCTGGCAGGAATTTAACACATGATAACAAAATATTTAATTATAGGCTATCAAGAGCTTGTAGAAAATGCATTTGGAATTTTGGCAAATAGATTTAGGATATTGTTAACTACAATTAACTTATCACCTCATAAAGTTCAAACAATAACTCTTGCATGCATTGTGTTACATAATTTTTTAATGGAGCAAAGTTCCGCCGCTAAAGAAGATGAATATTCTAATAACAATGCTAGTGCCGGTGTTTTAAGATCTGTTTCCCAACAAAACTTCCGTTCAAGCACAACAGCAATAAAGGTTCGTGACGAGCTAAGAGACTACTTCAATTCCCCAGCTGGAAAATTAGAATGGCAAGAGGCTTCTATACAAAAACATAATAAAAAAAAAATAAATTTTATTTTAAATGTTTATTTATTTTTATTTAAATCTTTTAGTATTGCTTCCTGTACTGCCATAAATACTTTTGTTTCCACATTTGTTCTGACTATTGGACATTTAATTTGTTTAACTCTAGCAGCACAGAACTGAAATAAACTGTCAGTTGCATCAGGCATTGGGGGTTTTTCTGCTGGTACTTCCTTGCTTTTTTTGTAGGTTTGTACAAGAGTCGCTACAGCTTCTGTCATTCCAGCAATACTTTCTTGTTCACTCCGAACTCTTCTTTTTTTGCTATTTGGTTGCATTGTGGGTTCACGACTTGATCTGGGGCTTAAAAACTCATCTATTGCATAGTTATGATCTGGAAAGTTCTAAAAAGCAAAAAATTTTAATTTTTCATCATATACATTGTAATTGTAATTACTTACATCTTGTAGAGTTGGAGAACAAATATTAGAATATGAAGTGGATGGTTCATCATTACTGTCTAAAGTTCCATCTGTATTAATTGTGGCATCTATTAAAACTGTTCCATCAGAAGCATCTATATTATCTATACTATCAAATGATTCCCTTATTTCAATACCTGATCCCTGAAGGTACTTATCAATTTCATTAAAATAGTATAGATTTGATATATATATATATATATATATATATATATATATATATATATATCTACAAAATATTTTTACATATTAATAATACACAAATACATATAATTTTAATTAAAATCTTACATCATCAGCTCCAGCACCACTTTTGTTTGTAGCAACAATTTTTTTGACTTCAGCCATGTAAGTCGTGCGTAAGGCATTAAATTTTTTTGTAACATCCAGTACGGTTGTGCCTGGCCTAACTAGACTTAACTCATTAGCAACAGCTTCCAGGGCAGTTTGTCGAGCGTGTTTGTTTTTATATAATGCTGATTTTACATTGTACAAATTTTTATGCTTGCCATAATATTCTATTAGCATTAGCACTTGGTCTCTTGTCCACGACATTTTACAAATTAGAAATTTATTAATTTCTTTAAAACTTTAAAAATAAGAAATAGCTAGAGAACTTTTTAAAACTAACCAAAAAGTAAAAAATGTGGTTTGTGTTATAATATATCTCTGGTTATAATACAAATTATAATCTATTTGACATGTGACGTACAGAGGAATGCATTGTAGCCACAATAAATTTCTACCAATCACAACGCTCGTTATATTCAATTTCTTATACAAGAAATTGCATAGTCTCATACAGCTAAAAAATTAAATGCAAGAACTTGTACAATAAAATGTAATAACACCCTACACAATTTCTTATATAAGAAACGATACAAGAAATTGTACAAGAAAATGTATAGTGCCATACGGCCATAAGACTAAAAATTGTTTCTGCTGAGTGTGCGATGAGATCATTCGGTTAAACCAAATTTGCTGAAAGAGCGCGATAATATTCAAAAGTTTATTAATAACAGATAATGTAGCTTACTGTGTAAACAAAATACCGAAATATTTAGAATAACGAAGTAACGATAATATATAATTCTCGGTTTGTTATTAGATACTTTTTCGACATCACTAAACTTCATTTGACAAGTTTACAATTTGACATGGGGGACAAAGATTCAAATAGTTTTAAAATAGTTGGAGTAGTGAGCGTTGGAATTATAGATATAAAAGACCTAAAAGCAAATTTGATGAGTTTTTCGAAATAATTTATGCATCCCAAATTGCTTTGTTTGAATTGTGCCTACATAGAAAGGTTAAAATGAAAATGAAAAACAGAAACACTACAGGTTTAAGGAAGCATCTAATATCTTTTAACAAAAAAGAATTACAAATATTTCTTCCTGAAAAACCAAAATTCTGGTTCCTAAAAAAATATTCCAACTACTTTATTTTGGTAAATTAATGTATTTATTAAGTAGATATCTCCTTAATTTAAAATAACTTCTTTTGATTATCATTGCTTTCTTACCTATTCTTTATTTTTTCAAGTTAGTTTTTTATATAAAAGTAGAGCTAAGATTGTTAATAACATTTATGTTGCTTTAATAAGTGCATTATAGTTTGTTATCTTATCACCTAAAGAATATGTGCCCTTGATACCTTTATTTGCCACGTACCAATCTTTTTTAAGATTTCCATTTCATATATGGTGGAGGTCCATCAATACCTTTCTAGACAGAAAATGTTCTTTAAAATACAGTCAAGTTTATGTCATTAATTTGGTTTTTTTGTGTTTTAACCATGTTTGATTGACTTTCATGGGGCATGGTAGATAGCTGGGTTAGTTAGAGCATAGGCACGGATTGCTTAGATCGTGGCTTCAAACTTCACTAGTAACGTTTAATAAATAGCAATAGGCTAATGGGTAACTGCAAGACTTGCAAGACTCTTGCTGCAAGACCAAGACCAAGACCGGGAGTGCAATACGAAGACCAATACCAAGACCAGGTGTATTGGCGCAAGACCAAGACCAAGACTGTCTAAGTCTCGTCTTGTTCTTGCATTTGGGCAACACTACATCAAACTTCTGGTGAGCCAAAAGTATTAAAACTGTAGATTAGCTGGACCGCGAAACTTAATCTTCGATTCCTTACTCAGTATAGCGAAACGCATGGGTCGCTCGCTCACGAAGCGACGAATACCACAATATTCTGGAGCCAAGTGCACGGAATGACGTATCATTTCTTAGTGCCGTTTGTCGGTTTCGTGGTTCCTATAAGAGCAGATGCACATGACAATTCACATAGTGTTCACGTAGTGCGCGCTTGTCAGGCGTTGAATGTGCGTTGCCGCGGTCGCCCTGGTTCAGTTTGAAATAATAATAATTCACGCACTTGACTGTGAACATGTGTACGATCACATGTCTCTCCTGGTAACTTAAAGCGTGCTGCAAACGACTTTGACGACGTTGGTCCTAAACGCGCGCTTGCATGTGAACGATAACATTTTTTCTGTGATACTTGGAATGCGGCGTTAGGCAAACACGGCGTCAAACACCCTCATGTATATAAAGTCTTGGGTTCGCCTTTCGGATACCCGGCTAGCTCGTGTATTTCGTTTGGAGCGTCAACTTGCCTCCAACCTGATTCGATTTGGAGACAACTGCTATGTATGCAATTTGACTGGCCCGATACATCTGTCAAAAAGTAACACAGGTGTCCTAAGGTCAGCTCAGCGATTAAAGAAATCTCGCGTAGAGGAAAAGAGCAAAAGCTGACTGGATCCTGATGTTCAGTGTGCATAAGGACTGCGGGAGCACGGCCTATCTATCCTTTTGAATTGAATAGTTTTCAGAAAGAGGTGTCAGAAAAGTTACTACAGGTATCACTGGCTTGTGGTAACAACGATATCTCTTGGAATTTCGAGAGTCAAAAGTTTCAAGTAATGTGACTTTACTAGGCAATCGTAGTTTACTACGATTGTGGCATGAGCCCTTATTTCCATTGATATTATCGGTTTACAGTTGGATCGATCCTTGCTAATAGACTAGATCTTTAGACGGAGGAACATGGATATTATAATCATTTCGATGTTGGAACTCGGATTGTCTGTAGACGACTTATGTACCTGGCGGAGCAATTTCCACGCTTCGATCTATTGAGTCTCAGTCGTCAGCTTGGAAGTTTACTTTGTCGGTTAGATGAAAAAATTAAGACAAACTACTGATAATTTTAATAAAATATTTATTAAATTCTTAATAAAAATATCCAGAGCAAATTCTTTTGCCAGATGTTTGCCATATTTTTCTTTAATTAAGTTGTCTATTTGTGGCGTGGATTTATCGGCGGAAATAACTTTTATAACTCCGTTCAAGCGGCGTTCGTCAATAATAATAGTGTTGCAGGAGATTTGTTTCCTTTAATCAAATAAAATAATTGTTCATATTTATAGGTACGAGTACGATTTCCAAACATTGCCAATATTTGAGAGACAAGTTTTCTTATTTCTTGGTGTTAAACAGGCAAATACTTATATTATACTGTGTGGCATAAGTTAGGGATA
Organism: Diabrotica undecimpunctata; assembly: GCF_040954645.1. Classification (NCBI taxonomy): domain Eukaryota; kingdom Metazoa; phylum Arthropoda; class Insecta; order Coleoptera; family Chrysomelidae; genus Diabrotica; species Diabrotica undecimpunctata. The sequence continues at coordinate 121,982,131 of NC_092811.1, forward strand.
TTGTCAATATAATGGTAATGGTACTTCATTCTGCATCAATTATTTGTAAGTAAACAATTAACAAGCATTAAACCGTGGATCAGCAGAAACACGTGGAAAGTGATTGAACAAAGAAAGCAACTTAAAGTTGGCCCCTGTGATCAACAGACATATAAAGCTTTCTCCATAGATATTCAACGAAGATGCCGAAAAGACAAACAAGAATACATCTCTGAAATCTGTCAAGAAATAGAAAATCACGGATATCGAAATGAAACCAAAGACCTCTTCCGGAAAGTGAAAATTCATGCGAGAGAATTTAAACCCAAGAACTATGCAATAGAGGACAAACATGGTATTATCATAAGTGATATCGACAGAGTGTTGGAAACATGGAAAAACTATTGTTCAGAGCTCTACAGGGAAGAACACGTAAATCTAGGCCACACTTCAGCCCTCGAAAACATCGCATACAACCCTGAACCTGAAATTCTGCTGTCCGAGATTGAAGAAGCTGTAACTCACCTCAAGAAGAATAAATCCCCTGGCTGCGATGATATCACGGGAGAGCTCCTTCAGAACATGGGAGACAAAGGATGTTACATAATGTGGAAACTTTGTAATCAAATTTGGAGATGCGGAAAGTGGCCCAGAGAATGGCGCACATCATTGTGCATACCAATCCATAAAAAAGGAACAACTACAAAGTGTAGTAATTATCGTACCATCTCACTGATTTCCCATCCAAGCAAAATATTACTAAGAATCATTAAACGCTGTTTGCAACAATACTTAGACAAACAAATTCCCCAAGAACAAGCAGGCTTTGTCAAAGGGAAGGGTACGAGAGAGCAAATCCTTAATATGCGGCAGCTCATAGAAAAGGCCCGCGAATTTAAAATTCCAATAATAATCTGTTTTCTAGACTACCAAAAGGCATTTGATTGTGTAAAGTGGGAAGTTCTCTGGACAGTTCTTCATGAGATGGGAGTTCCAGATCATTTGGCAATATTAATTAAAATCTTATACGAAGATAACTCAGTTAAAATAAGAATTGAAAACCAGCAATCTGATACCTTCAAAACCAGCAGAGGTGTACGACAAGGGTGCATACTATCTCCAGACCTGTTCAATTTATATGGAGAATACATAATGAGAATACATAATGAGGAACGCACTCGATGGATGGAGAGGCGGCATCTCCATTGCAGGAAAAAAGATATCAAACTTAAGATTCGCAGACGATACAACACTGATAGCAACATCTGAAGAGGAGATGTCGAGACTGATAAAGAGAGTAGAAACCGAAAGCAACAAGTGTGGGCTCAAGATTAATAATCAGAAAACAAAAATCATGATTGTATACCACGCGAATATCCTCCAAACAACAGGCGCACTAAATCAATTCGAGAAAGTAGACGAGTTCACGTATCTAGGATCTTCCTTAAGCAATGCAGCCTCCTCCCATACGGAAATTCGCAGAAGAATAGGGATGGCCAAGAACGCGATGAGTCGACTGTCAAAAATATGGAAGGACCGCTCTTTATCCAAAAAACTCAAAATGAGACTGGTACGGACACTCATTTTTTCAATCTTCAGTTACGGTGCCGAAACATGGACAATAAAATCAGAGGATAGGAAAAGGATTGACGCATTCGAAATGTGGTGCTGGAGACGAATGCTACGCGTCTCGTGGACGGAGCACAGATCCAATCAGTCGATTCTCGAAGAGCTGAACATTCAGACCAGACTCTCCTCTCAGTGTCTTGCAAATGTTTTAAAGTTTTTTGGCCACATTGCGAGAAGAGACAATGACAACTTAGAAAGACTAATTGTGTGCGGAAACGTAGAAGGACGTAGAGGCAGAGGACGCTCACCTATCCGATGGTCAGATCAAGTACAGGAAGCCACTGGAGAGACGTTTTCCGAGTCCATGAGAGCAGCCCAAAATCGCAAGAGATGGAGAGAATTGACAGCCCGCATTGTAGGAAATCACGATCCTCAGCAATGAGGAAACGACAAGAGAGAGAGAAACAATTAAAAAATATTATAGTTTTTAAAAAACATGAAAATTTGAGACCTTATAAAGATAATCAGACCAAAAAAAAAACAACATTCTAAGTATTGACAAAGCACCTGTACAGTCGTTTGAAAATGACCTTTGTTGTCTCAAATGTGATAAACAAATAATTGTTTAAAAACTATTTGACCGATTGTGCTTCAACTTTTACCTAAATCATTTTTTCTCGTATCTCTGACGACAAATGAGTAATTAGACTTCCTCGCATTAATATCACACCCTGTATATATAAATAAACTGTTGGCCCCTGGATCATAAAAAATATTGAATCTCGTTCAGCATCGTCGATTTACAATCTCATCTCAACGTGCGCCATTTGTTTAAATTGTCATGTTCTCGGAAAACTGTAAAACTAATTTTACTTCTTAACCAAGTGATACGACCAGAGACAAAAGCAATTTGTGGAGTCATTCACAGTTATGCACTAAAAAGTTAGGCTTATCGATATTATGAGAACAAAAAACTAGAGCAGGTTTTTAAATTATTTTAAGATGAATGGTTTTATATTAGTTTTTATATTGGTTAGGACTTCTATTTTATGTCGAAACTGTGGAAATTTCATTTGATGTGTCCATTACAAAATTTCTCGTGTCTGTAAAGTTAGCATATTCATTTTATAAGGCCATATGCAGACCAAAACTATAATTTATTGCTAATTTATTACGGAAAGAAAATAATATATTGTTGTAGCCGTTTTCGAGAAACAGTTGAGTATATTAACTTTACGGTAAAGCTATGTAACGATGAGTCCAAGCCATCACCGTTAAATCAGCGTGCGCGCGAACCAACCCATGAAGTAGGAATGTATCGACAGTAGAAAGGGCAAAACTAATTACCAAGCTCCGCTATATAAACCGCAACATTTCCTCATCGAGAGAGAATCGACAGGTGTTGACTGAAGGTTCTCTTCTTCCCTACCCCGGCTTGTGGACGTGTTGAGTTCACAAGTTGTTCCGTCCCATACCGCCGTTACCCGAAGAGCGTGTTGAGCTCTTCACTACCCGTACTCTGAAGCAGTCGTGTTGAGACTGTCGAGGAGTGTCATATTAACCCGAATCACTTAAGGGACGTGTTGAGTTCCTTTCCTTTCTTTGTACCTATCGTCCGCTGTTATTGAATCGATACAACGTTCCCGTAAAATTTCAAATACACACTCGCTTGCCGATAATACTAATTTCATATGACAAGGTCAAACTTAATTTGAATAAATAGGCCAGGTACTGAGAAGACTAAACCAAATTGTAAATATGTACATAAGATTTTTGTCAATTTAATTTAAGGAAGACAATAAAGTTTAATTTTTATTTTGAACTCTGTCTCTGACTGTCTAAAAGCTACCCGGATAGTGACTCCCACGAGAGGACATCACAAATGGCGCCCGAGCAGAAAAATACGTTTTAAACAATAATACCGACCGAATTCCGAATTTTATTTTCATGAGACAGTACTACATTTCAAATTTTAATCAAATACAGGGTGATTCACAGTTCAAAAATAACAGACGCTCCGGAAACGTCGAAGGTTAGTTGGGTGTACCTATTAAAGAAAGACGAACTTATAGCCGAATTAACAAACAGAGAACAGCCGACGGAAGGGAATTTCAGCGAGCTAAGAGCGAGATTAGTTGCGATCATCAAGGCACCAACTCAAAAAGGCCAAAACCCAGAGGAAATAGAAGAAAACCAGATGGAAGACAGACAAAGAAAGATGGAAATAGTACGCAAATGGGGGTTACACTTTGACGGTTCAAGAGACCCAATAGAATTCATAGAACGGTTGAAAGAACTCCAGACAGCTTACGGCCTACAAGACACCCACGTTCTACAAGCTCTACCAGAAACATTAAACGGGAAAGCATTACTATGGTACAGAAACAATAATAAATATTGGAACGAATTAAAAGACTTCGAACAAGATTTCCGCAATTTCTTCGTTTCCTCCGTTCTCACGCAATCTCTGGAAGCTCAAATCCGGAACCGACTCCAACGAAACAACGAAGGTGTAAAAGACTACATCATTGATATTCAAACAATGATCAGAAGACATGGTGAATTCAATCACCAAGAAGAACTAAACAGGATATACACCAATATGAACCCGAAATACAAGTTGTATATAAAGAGGCAAGACGTATCGTCAACACAGGACATCATCAGACTAGCGGAAGAATATGATATGGTCCAAAAAGAAATATATAACAGAAACAATACAAGGTGTGACTGGACACAGGCAAATAGTCGTAATAACAAAATACAGAATTTCGACAGACAGACTTGTTGTTGGAGATGCGGCCGCAGAGGCCACAATAGAAGAAACTGCAGAGCTATCGCTGTACTCTTCTGCAGCCATTGCGGAACCCGAGGAACAACTTCCAATAACTGCCAATGTAGAAGCCGACCGGAAAACTCCAACAGGACTGGACAAGAAGGAGGCAACCCAGTCAGCATTTAGAGTCCTCCCTAACAACCTCCAGCTACGCACACTATACAGATCAACGACCCCACACAACGATAACGTTCAGCAACGGTAAAAAGTTAAGAGCACTAATAGACACAGGAGCCCACCTGTCGAGATATAGCTAGCATAGCCCTAGCTATATCTCGGTAAGGAAAAAGTGTACAGGGCCCATCTTAGCGGTATATTTTATTGCTAATTAATTGCTGTTGATTGGTATATTAACCAATCTCCAAAAGCTGCCCTGTCACCCCTAATCTAATCTCTGGAATATCGAGACTCGAAATATCGACCAAAATTCTGAAACCAGAAAAGTGAACCGCTTTGAATTAATTGCTAATTTATTGCTGAAGTTTTATACCAAGAAATACGTACTTTCGGCAACCGTTTCACAAAAATAATTTCCCGACTTACTTGTTGGGAAATTGTTCCCGTCATCTTTTAAAGCAAATCTTATCCATAGCGAAATAGTGCTGATACAGTTTATAAAAAATAATGTATCATTTGAGCTAATCCTCACTTCAACATTACTCATATTAGCAGTTTCACGATTTTTAGACAATCTTTTTGGACATTTCGAGCGAATATGTCCCATTTCATGACAATGATAACAACGAACTTTAAAAGTATGTTTGCTCTTAACTTTATATTTATCATGACCAACAACGACATGCGAAGGAACAGGTACACTAGTAACTTCTTTTGTTTTTGAACGATCATCTTCTGCTAATAAACTATTTTTCACAAAATCTACGGTTACTTTGGATGGATCAGAACGAAATAAAATATCAATGGATGTTACAACTGAACTAAATCTGTCAGGCATTGCAGATAAAATTGTGGTAATCTATTTTACCTCTTGCATCATTTAATCCTCTTAAGGTTTTATCAAAATCCACCAAAAACTCATTTAAGTTGTCGTCTTCTTTAAGTACTAAGTTGCACATATTTTTCTGGATTTGTACTCGAGACTAAAGTCCTATGTTATGGTAAACAGCTTTAAGAGCTTCCATCATTCCCAACGAAGTTTCTTGGGTTTCAATTACATCCAAAACATTATCCCCAACTAACTGAACAATAATATTACTTGCAGTCGAATCACTTTTAACAAAGTCTTTGTACTTATCGTCACTTCCAGCAGGTTTCTCTTGAGAAATGACGTCAAGAACGCCATGTCTTTCCAGTGTTCTTTCCAAATGAAATTTCCACGACTTAAAACCGGCTCCATTAAACCATAAAAAATTGATTGCTGGACGAAGCCATAACTAAATGACACACGTGCAAAAATTTCGAACACAATTTTTCCTGCAAACTACACTTATAGCAGCACAAATTTTACTTCGTTTAAAACACAAACTTAAAAACACTTTTCTAAATTTCTGCAGCTGGGCACATAACCTGTTTATGCAAGTTAATAATAATAACACTGTTTGGGAAAGTATGTACTATTTCTTTTCATATTTTTACATTTAATATTTTTCTTTTAGTGTACTATAATGTGATCTAATTCAATGTTGTATTCTGACGACTTTGTTAAAATATATTGCTTCCTGTTATTTCGTAAAAGCGAATTGTTAAACTAGCTATCTCATTTATTATGTTTTAAGTACGGAGAATTTGACTTCTTTTGTTATTTTTGTGTCGCCAATACACACAAGAGTAAAGTATCGTATTACCGTGACAATTAACTTAAATTATCGCCACTCAAAATCGCAATACAATAGAGTGATTTATAGGTATTCCCTCTTGCTACCGACCACCTCGAAGCGTGGACAGAGGGTGGTTTCTAACGATCTCAAGACGACACTGACACTTCATCTCTAAGCAGCGAACGAAACCCACCGAGTTTTTTTATTCTCGTGCTATCGAACCTCGGCGTTCCTGGGCGTCCCGACATGGTACCAACGAGATTCCACTGGCTAAGAATCTTACGACATCAATATTTCAAAGGGTGAGTCTATACTCTGTGTACAGACAACAATAATGAGTAAGGCCAATTAATATCATAATTTATTCACAGTTGTATTTGCTATTTTTCGCTAATTTATTTATAAACAAAATATTGCATTTTTCTTCATTATTATTTATCTAATATCATTTAACCAGCGACCTCTTAAGTTTTATACAAAACAAACACTATTATTATATTTAATTAGATAAGAAATAAGTTTTATTGTTTTAAAAGTACAAGTGTAAGATGTACAGAGACCAGTGACAAGTGACAAGTAATTCATCAGACATCAATAAAAAGAAAACATGTTGCCAATATACATAAAATAATTATAGTACTGAATTGTACCACAACATTAGTTTGGTAAGCTTTTTGCTATATTCTTTGCATAGCCCAGATAGTATTTCTCTTAAGCTACAATATCCATATAATGGAGCAGCTACGAGATATAGTTCATATTTGAATGCTAATTATTTGCTAATTTAAAGTACTCCTCAAAACTGTTTCCTACCGATCTCATTCCCTTAAATTCACAAAAAAAATGGAAATAAACTAGTGTTAATTCATTGCTGTAGTTCTGAGCCTTTTATCAATTCACCATCCGAGAAACAATGAGCAAGTACTGTAACTTTCGAGAAACAGTGAGTGTTGTAATTTAAGTATGAAGCTACAATAATTTAAGTGATTTGACACAATTTATTGTAATATAAATATTTCATTAATACTAGACTAATATAAAAACCATGCAGTGCAGTTACATATTAATGTTACATATAACTGCATAAATGTGTGGGATTCACGAACTATTGTGATGTTCCCTTTAAATAACCTCCAAAAATATTGTCACGAAATCACTTCTTATGGTAGAATATATCTATTAAAATCGAAAAATCTTGTTTGTTCTTTGTAGAAATAATTAATTCCTCGTTTGTCATACAAATTATTCACGTGCGTGTTTTTTACGAGGAAGCAACAAAAGCCGTTACGGTTATAATTTTGGAATGATCGTGATGTATATTTATACTGTCATAAATTTAACTTTTTGTTACGTGCTAACCGCAAACTGAAAGGGAAATTAGATTAAACCGAAGGTAATAATGCACGTTGATATAAAAGATATTAAATGGCTGTATTTAGATATATAATTTTAAAGTACTTTTTCTGTTTTCTTATTAAGCTCCAAATTTATTTTTGTTGACCATAGAACTATGATTTTAATCTTTGAATCGCCTCCGTGAATGCCTCCCAGTAGTATGTCTTTGTTTGTGCAATTTGAGCGTTTTATTTACTATTTTTTTTATATTTTTCGTACGACTCTGCGGTTTTCCGGGCTTTGTGTCTGAAAAAAGCTGTTTTCTTCGCGCAACATTTTTGCTTAACGTCTTTGGTAAATCAGATCATCTTTGATTTGAACTTCACATTTCTTTTTATTATTATATTGTCTAATGCTTCGTTTTCTGCTTCTTTTATTATGTGCTTTAGCTTCTTCAAGCTTATTTCGGTTCCGGTCCGTTTATTACCCACGCTCTTTTGGGAAAACTTTTTGGAAAGTATGAAAATATACAATATTTTAAACTATTTTCAAAAAAATTGCGGAATTTCCATTCGTTTAAATAAAAAACCACTTTGACAATTCAAATTTTCAAAAAAGTCATTTTTTTAGGCGACTATATTGAGAACTGAGTAAAGTTATTGGTTACCTTTCAGGACGTAAGGTCCCTTTTTCAAGCTGTAATGTAAAATAATAAAATGTAATCCCTTATCATCGACCTAGTGTCTTAATACTTATATTGTTCATTACTCAAATTATGTAACTCAAGGGCATCTGACGTTATTATGTGGTTAGTTCCATCTACTTCATTGACTTTTTTCACTGATGATGATCTCATAGCATTGAAAACGTTATGAAAATTTATAAATTCATTTTGGATAATTTTAAAATTTTAATAAAAATCTTATACCATTGTAAAGTTTTTTATATATATTTATTTGTTTGCCCAATTACTAAATTACAATAAGGAGCTAAAAAACTATCCATATTGGACATCTACCAGACGGGGGTGAGGGAAATCTTTTTTGGCTGCTTGAAGAGTAGCCACGGAGCAAGGTACCCATACGGTCACACCGCTATGGGGTAGTGCAGATTAACTGCATCCCGGCAAAAATCTACCACCGCTCCTTACATAAATCTCGAATCATCTACTTAACCTAACCCAACCTAACGAAATTTAAACTTACCTAAGCATTTTGTCAGAATAAAAGCAAAACATAAATTAAACTTATTTTCTTCTTCTTCTAGTGCCATCTCCACTAATGAAGGTTGGCTATAACCATTGCAAATCGTCTCTATTTTCTGCTTTTCTTAAGAGCGTCTGTGTGTTTAACCCGGTTCAGCCGCGAATGTTTTTTAGCCAGGATATTTTTCGTCTACCAGGACCCCTTTTTCCTTCGATTTTACCCTTCATAATCAACTGCAACAACTCGTACTTATCATTTCTAAGTATGTGCCCCAAATATGTTGTCTTTCGCCTTTTAATGGTGGTCAAAAGTTCTCTGTCTCTTCCCATTCTGTGCAACATCCAAGGTTTTCGGCTTTCTGTTTTCTTTTGTAGAGTTTCTTAACACAATCTTTGATTTTGCTCCACATAATGTTTACATTTTCAGTGTTTTTCATTTCTGATGTTAATTTCTTCATTTCTTGATTGATACGAGTTGAAGCCTCAGTACGGATTTCATTTATCTTGAGTAACTGAGTATTCACCTTAGAACTTTTGGATTTTATTATCTTTTTTACCCTAAGTTTCATTTTTGAGACAAGGAGGTTATGGTCTGAGGGGACATCTGCTCCAGGAAAAGTCTTAATGCTTACAATGGAATTTCTAAATCTTAGATTGGTTAGAATAAAGTCGATCTGATTTCTAATGCAATTTTGTTCATTATCCTGTGGTGACCTCCAGGTATACAGTCTACGGGTTGGTAAACAAAACCATGTTTTCATAATCGCCAGGTTTTCTTCTTGAGAAAATTAAGCCAATCTGTCGCATCTAGCATTCCTTATTCCTAAACCATAATCACCTATTATATTATCGACTCGGCCTTTTCCTATCTTTGCATTTAAATCACCCATTATTATAGTAATTTCCTCCTTTCTTGTGTATTGTAGAAGTTGTTTGAGTTGTTCATAAAAGTGTTCTATTTCAGCTTCTGATTTATGTGCAGTTGGAGCATACACTTGTACTACATTAATGTTCACTGGTTTACCCTGTATTTGTAATAATAGCATTCTATCCGAAAAGGGAACAAAATTTACAACGGCTGCTTGGATTCTATTGAAGATAACTATTTCAACTCCTCATAGATGATCTCAGGTGTCATTTCCGGAGTAGTATATCGTTTTATCCATGAACAATGTTCGCTTGCAGCGCATTTCGCTTATGCTTAATATTTCTAGGTTAAGTCTGTTCATTTCTTGAATCGTGTTGTGCGTCTTTCCTTGTTCGAACAAACTCCTAACATTCCATGTCCCGAAATTTAAAAAGGATTTGTTCTCTATATAGTTAGTTGCCACATTCGGGAGGCTCCTCCTCGCTGAGATTGTTAGCACCCCTCGACCATTAAAGGTCCGCCGCTGACTAGGAGCCGTGTGATTGACCGTACTTTGCATGGTTATTGTTCTCGGGAAATCTGACGATCTTTAATGTAGTGGTTTCCCTTTGCCTTCTACGTCCTTATGCTGTTGAATGCTAATAGGTTCATCCGCCTTTGGAGCCAATTTTTCAACCCCAGGGCAAAAAAGTGCCCTACCACTTACTAACTCATCCGTCCGAAGCCGTTGGACAGTTAGTGGGGGATTGCTTATACCGGCAATCACTCGTTGAAATTAAGCCTACAGGATTTTTTTTACTTTCCCAAACCCCTAATCCAGTAATGACATTACTGCTGCCTAATGCCATGTCCTCAGTTGATCCGCGGGTACTTATTTGGCTATGCCTCATTCGTACCTGTCCTGCATATCTGCAGAAATTTTCCCTATCAGCCATTGGGACGCGTCGTGTCGGGGTTGAGGACTTCCCCGCCTAGGCTGTCTTACGCAAAGTACTGACGGGCCCCTACGCAGTTCAAAGCCCCTCCTCCACGCAAGTTGAGACCAGCCACGAAACTTATTGACGTGACAACGTCTTAAATTAGGTTGTGGCTCGGAGTCACTTATGAAAAAGTGTAACGCCCGCTCACGTCTGTTACGATGAGTCACCGAACGAGAGAGAGGCCCGCCGGACCGGCGAATGCCTTGCGTCTCTCTCCCACTCAAACATGATCGGTCCGCTGGTGCGATGCTATTTCTCCTATCATCGTCCTATCCTCAACAAAATCACTCAAATAGAAATTAGTTAAGTTTAAGTTTACATGTACAATGTTTTAGTAAACAAAATATATTTCTATAGTTAAAATTTGTGCAATTCTTATTTTCATTCAATTCCTTGTTCCTATTGTGCAATTTAATAATATTCATATCAATAAATATTCTACCGAGAAAAAGACGTTGTCACGTAAAATCTTCGCCCGTAAAACCGACTTTACAGGCAACCGATTTTTTTTTAAATTAAAATGAAAAACTTGTTTCATATTGTGAAAAAGCTGTAAAATACATCGTTTAAAATGTTTGAAACTAAGAGAAATTTAAGACAAAAATTGGCAACTTGGCGCAGACACTGTCATACTTCAATGCAAATGTCACAATAAAAACAACAAAATATTAATTAGCAAATTTTTATGATTTTGGTGTTTATCAACCACTATTTCGTTATAATCCAGTATTCTCATAAAAATTATTAAATATTCAGCACTAATATGATGTAAATAAAAGGTTAGTAATAATATATAATATAATAATATATAATATAAATAATAAGTTTGTTTTATAAAAATATGTCTCAAATTAGCGTGGTAATAAACCGACCGGCACATTTTATCAATTCCACGTGAAAATTCTCTATTTTTGGTTTAGTTTCCACGTAAATATAACCGTAGTAGAGAATATTTTGTCATAAAAACTTTCTAGTAAAAATTTCAGATAAAATCTGATAAAACTCAATTTCTCAAAATAGAATTTATAGAAGAATTTTTAATAAACGTATTAGGTATGTACTATAAAAAGTTTTCAATTTTTCGATTTTACAGCTTGAAATAAAATATATTTAAAAAGAAAGAATCATCGTTGAACAGTCACTGACACCGTTGTACAAATTACACGGTTGACATTTCCAAGAAAGTGTTACGATCGAAATATTCATTAACTGTACAGTTTATTTATTACAAGTTAATCCTGCGTTGCCTTTCGTAATCAGATACATGAGTGCATCTCAAGCAGCGTGAAGTTTATGGGTCGTAACAGAAACAAGATGCAAGAAAAAAAAGTATGAAGAGACACAAAAGTAATAAAAGCTTAGAAATCTAAAAGTGGCATTTAGCGGATGGGTATAACGGTGAAAAGAGTCTTTTGTATTACAATAACGACGTTTGCCGTTTTATGATTGAGTGGCTAATATGTTAGATATAGTGAATAGGTATATATATTTATAATCCTAAACCCATTTACCCTAAGGTGTCGGGTGTAATGTCTTTAGTTAGTTGCATGTCCAATTTTTCTCCATTGCTTCTTATTCTTTGCTTGGTTTCTTGCTTGTTCTTTGCTGATTTCCCCTGTCTCTAGGATTAAGGTTACATTGTCATCCCATGTCTTCATTGGCCTGCCCCTTGGTCTCTTGGTTTGTCTTCTGGCTTCCCATATTTTTTTAACTCGTCTTTCTTGATTCATTCTAACCATGTATTCATACCATCTCAGTTGGGCCTCTTCAATTTTCTTAATAATTGATTGGACCTTAAGATGTTCTCTGACTGCCTCATTTCTAATCCTGCCTAACCTGGTTATACCCATTATTCTTTTAAGAAACTTCATTTCTATGCTCTGTATTTTCGATTTTAATTTATCGGTAATCGTCCAACTTTCACTACCAAAGTTAAAATCGGCACAAACACCGTCTTGTATATGGTCACTTTGGCTTTTTGGGATACTTCTTTTTTCGACAAAAACGTACTTTTAATTGCGTGGTACATCCGAGCAGTACTTTCTATTCTGGAACTTATTTCAGTTTCTTTAGTTCCTCTGTTCTCTATTTGTACTCCCAAGTATTTGTAAGTATCGACTTGTTCAAGTGTATTTCCGTTACGTGTTATCTTCGTTTGTTTTCTATTTTTTCCACATACCATTACTTTCGTCTTCTCATTATTGATCGTCAAATTTCGTTTAATTAGTGCAGCGTTCCATACTTGTAAATTTCGATTGAGTGCTTCTTCATTTATCCCAAATATCACTAGATCGTCTGCGTATGCGTCTGAAATCCACACTGCATCTAGATTTCTATGTCCGGCATATAATTTCAATGTTTCTGCTCTAGTTTCTTTAATTATGTCATCCAAGACAATGTTAAACAGTATGGGGCCTAGGACTCCTCCTTGACGTAGACCCTCATTTACTATGAACTCTTCGGATTCCATATTATCGGTTCTGATTCTGTTCCTTGTATGTCTATATATACTCATAATGGCTTGCCTGAGTTTGATTTTCACACCTTTCTTTTTTAAACATATGTCAATCACCTTCCTTGGAGTACTATCAAATGCCTTTTCTAAGTCTATAAAGGCTTGGTATAACGCAGTGCTTGAGTTCCGTGCGTTTTGTATTAGTTTCTTGATAGTAAAAATGTGATCTTGGATACTTCTGCCTTTTCAAAATCCACTCTGTGATTGTTCCATTTCAGAATCAACTTCTTGTAAAAGACGTTTTTCTAGTATTCTCTCATATACTTTGGATGGGATGCTCAGTAGTGTTATTCCTCTGTAGTTACTACATTCGTGTCTGTCTCCCTTTTTAAAAATGGGTAGAATAACTCCCACTTCCCAATCTTTTGGTATCTGGCTCTCACTCCATGCCCTATTACATACTTTTGTTAGCAGTTCAATGCCCTTGTCGCCCATATTTTAAGCATTTCTGCTGTGATTTTATCAAATCCAGCCGCCTTACCTTTCTTAAGCTTTTGTATGATTTCTTTTGTTTCTGCTATAGTTATTTCATCTTAAATTTGGTCTTCTTGTTCTACCTCTTCTGGTTCTTTTGTGATAATGTCTACATCGTTTTGGATATTCAGTAGATCCTCGAAATATTGCTTCCATCTATCTAGGATGTGATCATTGTCATGCAGTAAGTGTCCTTCTTTGTCCCTTATTTGCTTTGGTGTTTGTGGAGCCTTTTCGGTTCTTAAATTCTTCAGGGTTTTAAAGAAAAACTTTTCTTTAGAGTAGTAGTCTTCTTTCATCTTGTTTCCGAATTCTTCCCAACTTTTGTTATTCCGCATGCTTGTGTACTACCGTTTAGGAGTGCTTCTTTCAGTATTTGCCAATTTTTGTATTTGCCGTGAATAGGTACCAAAGAAAATGTCATATGAAGACCACAGGAAAAATCACATTTTTGGTTTTGTTCAGAATATTTTTTAAAGTTTAAAACTCTGTGATTATGTTAGTAATAAAAAGTCAGTAATAAAAAGATAAAAATTTGCTATATTGGTTGTTTGTTTACGTTTTATTTTTTATTCATCTACATTAATTTAACAAATGTTTCCCACTGTAAAGAAGCACGTATCACATTATTTCCCTATAAAATCATTGGCTATTTTTTGAAAAAAATAAAACAGAAATAGAACAAATATATCTTTAATGTAAAAAGTATCAATATAACATTGTTATAAAAACATTTTACAATATAATTCCAGTTTTCTATGTCGCATGCCATTCTTGTTAACTACTTGGACTTATCAACGTGTTCCCCTGTTTGAAATGGGCATGTCAAGTTCTTTCCCTGTACGGGATTTTTTCAAACACTTATATCTTTTGACTTATCAAGCTATTACTATGTATTGTGTTACTTAGAAACTATGTAATTAAAGCTACAAAGTGGTATTAAAAACGAGAATGTCAAAAATTGGACTTATCAAGTTCTTTCACTGTGGTCTTCAAATGTTACATCATAGCTAAACAAGTGTAATTTTTCTATAAATATGATTCTAAAGCAATAAGTAAAACATTTACCTTAGCGGCAAAAGCCTCATAACATGATGAAATATTATCAACTGATTGGCTTTTGTAACAATTACAAAAAAACATCGTGCAAAGACTTGCAGTGATTATCGGACAATAAGTCTGATGAGTCACGTTTTGAAGATCTTCCTGCGAGTAATACATGACGGAGTATAGAAGATATTAGATACCCAATTCAGATTTAGGAGTGGCTTGGGTACGAGAAAAGCCTTGTTTTATTCTTCTTCTTTCTATGCCGTCTCCATTAACGGAGGTTGGCGACTACATGTCTAAAAGTTTCTCTGTCCTTTGCAACGTGGAATAATTCGTCTACAGTCATGTTTGTGCAGTCTCGAATATTTCGCAGTCATGACTTTCTCTTTCTACCTATTCCCTTTTTGCCATCGACTCTACCCTGCATGATGACCTACAGAAGACTATATTTATCATTCCTCAGTATGTATCCAAGGTATGCAGTCTTGCGTACTTTTATTGTTCTCAACAATTTTTTGTCTCGACCCATCCTTCTCAGCACTTCTTCATTGGTAACCGTGGCAGTCCATGGAATTCTCAACATTCTCCAGTATATCCAACGTTCAAAGGCTTCAAGCTTCTTAACTATTTGCGCTTTTAACGTCCATGTTTCTACCCCGTACAATAGTTGGGACCAGACGTAATATTCAACAAACCTCAGTCTCAGCGCAGTATTCAGATTTTTATCACAGAACAATTGCTTGAATTTTAAGAACGCTGCCCTTGCCATTTCTATTCGTACCCTGATCTCTTGGTCTGGATTTAATTCTGTGTTGATGTAAGCTCCCAGATATTTATATTTTGTCACTCCTCTATTTGCTGTCCACCAAGGGCTAGTTTTTCATTATTTATTGGACTCCTTGATACTATTATAAATTTGATCTTATCTGTTTTGATGTCAAGTCCTATTTGAATGCTTTCACTATTTATTGCATCTAGTAAAGTTTGTAGTTCTTCTATACTCTCAGCCATAATTACCGTGTCATCTGCAAATCTCATGGTGTTTACGATTTCTCCACCTTGTTTAGTAGGATGAATAAATATAAAAAGAGGAGTGAAACAAGGCTGTATACTCTCGGCTTTACTCTTTAACTTATTCGTATTCTTTACGTATTCAGAGCAAATGTTTTAGGAAGTCTTAATGGAGACAACAGAAGTTATAATGCATGGATTGAGTATCATAGGTTTTTAACAGACAGTTGCCTGGCTTGTTAGCTGATGTTCTCTTGAGAATTAGACGAAACATGTGGTTTCAACAAGATGAAGCACCACCGCAACGTACAATAAATGTTAGGCGTGTGCTAACTAATAATTACAATTACAGCGACAGTTGGATGGGATATGATGGTACTGTTAAATGGTCCCCAAGATCTCCAGGACTGACCCCACTGGTTTTTTTTGGGGTAGGTATCTTGTTACTTTCTCGGGTCCGCGGCCGTGGCGGCCTTAGCTCAGTTGCTGTGGTGCACCGCGTGGCAGTTACGGACCATAAAATGTTTCCAAATCGCCAAGGTTTGATAATTTAAAATAATGATTTAAATCCGGATGTATTAAAAGCAAATGCAATGCATTAACTCTTATTAGGGAATTCAACTAAATTCTATTGATAGATTCTAAAACTATGCGAAAATAAAAAATTCTAATAGGCCACTCACCGGGAGACACCCGATATAAATAAATATTTGGTTAAAACTGTTTCTTATATTAATAGACTACTACTACTATCGGTTTACAGCGTTCTCTAACGCCTTCCGACTCCTAACCGCCATTCTTCTCTATTTAACCATAGGCCTGGAAGGATTTCTCTTTCCTCTAGTTCTTTTTGTCTCCCTTGTGCTGTCCACGTCAAAATCTGTTTCGGAATCCTCTCATCTGGCATTCTCTGTACATGGCCGTACCATATTAACTGTTTTGTTTTTATGTCATCAACTATTGTATGCTTGACTCCCATCATTTCTCGTATTCTCTCATTTGGTATCAGATCTCTTCTTGATTTGCCTGCTGCTCTTCTCCAGAAGTCAATTTCTGTTGCTAGTAACAGTTTCTCTGTTCTTTGTTTCATTGACCAAACTTCACTGCCATATGTGATTACACTTTTAAGTATGGTGTTGTATATGAGTTGTTTGTTCGCTTTAGATATTGTTTGGTCCCACAGAATGCCGTTCATCACGGATATGGCTTTTCTACCCTGTATGTTTCTGTCTTTTATAGCAGCATCGAGTGTTCCATCTTGAGTTATCTTCATACCCAGGTACTTGTATTCATCACAGTGTCAATTTCTACCCCATCGTCTAATATAATGGACTTTTTCCCTCCAATAAACATGGTTTCAGTTTTCTTAATGTCGACTTCGAGACCCCATTTGTTGTATTCTTCTATTAGCTTCCGAGTCATGTAACTCAAGTCGTCATGATCCCGAGCAATCAGTATTTGGTCATCAGCGAAACATAAGGTGTACAGTGTAGTCTCGTCATTGCTGTTTACCGCAATTCCTCTGTAATTTTCACACTGATTTGACTCGATGTGCTCTTTTTCTTTTTCGTATCTGTTTGGGAGTACCGTTTTAACTTTTAGCAGGTGATGATCGGTGCCACATGATGGCCCTCTGGCTACTCGCACATTTTGTATTTTAATTGTAGTTCTCTGTCTTACAATGCTATAATCTATTATATATTTCAGATTTCTGGTCTGTTGTATCCACGTGTATTTGTGTATATTGCGATGTGGATAAAATCCATTTAATATTTTTAAGTTATTTTGTGTGCATGTTGTTATTAATCTGGTTCCATTATCATTTCTGGTATTTTCATTGTGTGCTCCTACCACTTTGTTGTTCAATTCCCGTCCAACTCTTCAACAGCAGAGTCTCCTAGAAGTATGATCTCCCTAGATGTTCCTACTTTTATAATTTCATCGTTCAGATGTTCGAAAAATGCATCTTTACTGTTGACCAATGCGTCCTCATTAATTCCATATACACCTAGTATGGCTATTCTGCTTCCTTTTATCGTGATGTTCATTTTTATCAATCTCTGATTAGTTGCTTCCCAAGAGGTAATATGTCTTCTTAAAGTTTTGCGAATAACAATAGCAACACCTTGTTGTGCTCTTTGGTCTTTAGTTACTCCACTATAGAACAGGTCATAGTGACTCCACTTTTCAGAACCCATACCCTTCTTTTTAGTTTCTGTAAGCACCGCGATATCTATGTCTGCATTTTTGTGTTCTGACATGATTTCTGGTATTTTTCGGGAGATACCTTGCACATTCCATGTACAAAAATTCATTAACCGTTTTCTTTGCTGTTTTCGTCTACTGTGTTTCCAATCTTTTGTTCCGAGGCTTTGGTTAGGCTTCTTAACATTGTACGTGTGTTTTGAATATCGAGGAGTTGGCCCGGTGCCTCAACCCCCAACCTGGAGGGCCAGTGATTTTACATCAGAGTATCCTTCTTCTATGCGAGTTGCTTCTACTACAGCTAGAGAGTCTCACCTACCCTTCAATTTTAAACAAGCCCTAAAACCAGGGGGCTACCACTTCCGTCCTTCAGACCGTTGTGAAGATGTTCTTCTCCGCCCTGGATGCCGTTGTGGACTTCATCTGTGACCCTGGACAAGGGACCCTTAGCAGGTACTAGTTTCCCGGGTCAGGAAACACCTGGAATCTGCGGAAGGCAGGGATTGATTCACTTTCCCTGATAGGACTATCCAAAAAGGAGTTCCTACCCGTACCTATATATTAATAGATTGCCACATAAATAAGAAGTGTAACAGATAACAGACAATATTTTGCATTAGAAACCAGCGCTTTGGGGCAAAAATGCTGGTGATGAGTTAACCTATCTGCGGTGATGAGTTTACCTCCAGTGTTTACATCTCCAAAGGACGCTGGTGATCAGTTTGGATTATAAAGTGATGAGTTCGTACACGTCTCGTCTAGCAAGGTGCTAAGGAAGCGCTTTCTTGATTTTAGGCTGGCTGCAGGCTGCTTTCTTGGCGTGTACTGATCTCTTCCATATCGGGTATGCGTATTCCGCCATTGGTAGAATAGCGTGGTGTTAATAGCGTGGTTTCATTCCAGCTGATGTTGAGTCTATACATGTATACAGAATTTGCTGCAAATAAAAAAATAAACACCAATTTGCCAAATTAAGATAAATTGGTGAATTATTAATAAATTAAAATTAAGTTATGACAAATGTATCTAACGTTCTTATTAATTAATTTATTTATTTATTACTTTCAGATGTAAGATGCAGTTACTGTCCTGACTGATCCAGTTCATTATTTTATATAACTATTGGTAAGTGATAATCATTCTTGTTTATTAAGGCCAAATCGTAATTTAAAAAAGGTCACAATAAATATCGCAACTTAATAATAAGAATATTGTAAACGACGTGAGTGATTCGAATGAAACTAAAAAAATCCGCAAGCGCAGCCGCCATATTACAACTGCGGCAATTCAATTGTTTCGTACTGTTTGGTCAACTAAGGATGGAAACGCAGAATATTATCTACACAATTTAATCATTACTTAGAAAAAATCGTTGATGGCGCTTCAGTTATTTACAATCCCGTTGAAGCCCATAATTGTATGCAATTAAAAAAGTGGCTCAAAGGCCGTGGACATCCACAAAAAAGAAAAAGAAGTGAGCTGATGGAGAGGGTAGATATCATTACTTGTCCACTACACAAATCATATCTATAATTTTTATTTTAATTAATGATGCCAATCGATTGCCAAATGAACGTACCGAATAGTATTGCTACGCCAGTAGCTACGCGTCGATTCGATCTGGCATGTCTCGCAAAACAGAAAACCAAAAAAGGTATATCGATGGTAGGCAACCGTATATACGTATTTCTGACTATTGGTCGTCTTCAGTACGGTGCAGCCAAGTAAGAAAAGGAGCATGTTAACTTGGGAAAGTATCACTATAGGAGCAATGCGACCAATTTGTGGCATTAAAGTTAGAAGACCATAATAGGGCAACAACTAACAATAACCACGGAGGAAGCTACAGCTACCTGGGGAAAGGAATGCCAAACGTTTAAAACAAATGGAAAAGCATAATGTGAGTAAATAATAAAAGTAAAATGTAATGGCATGTCTCGCAAAATAGAAAACCAAAAAAGGTATATCGATGGAAGTCAACCGTATATACGTATTTCAGACTATTGGTCGTCTTCAGTACAGTGTAACCAAGTTACAAAAGGAGCATCTTAACTTGGGAAAGGATCACTACAGGAGCAATACGATCAATTTGTGGCATTAGAGTTAGAAGACCCTGATGGTTTCCAGGGCAACAACTACTCCTGTAGTGATCCTTTCCCAAGTTAACATGCTCCTTTTCTAACTTAGACGACGACCAATAGTCAGAAATACGTATATACGGTTACCTTCCACCGATATACATTTGTTCTTAGTTTTCTGTTTTGCGAGACATGCCATTCCATTTTACTTTTATTATTTACTCGTATTATCGTTTTCTATTTGTTTTAAACGTTTTAACGTTTGGCATTCCTTTCCCAGGTAGCTGTAGCTTTCTCCGTGGTTATTGTTAGTTGTTGCCCTGGAAACCATCAGGGTCTCCTAACTCTGATACCACAAATTGGTCGCATTGCTCCTGTAGTGGTCCTTTCCCCAATTAACATGCTTCTTTTCTAACTTTGCTGCACCGTACTGAAGGCGACCAATAGTGAGAAATACATATATACGATTGCCAATGCTTCGTTGTTCCTTTTCTTACAGATATCATAATAATAATCGATTAAAAAAATTGATTTTCTAATTGACGCACTTTTTTATTTATTTCCTAATTTTTTTTTCAAGAAATATACTTTCTTTAGTATTTTTTTATTTATGTTTCCAATTTTCTTTATTTTTCTGTTACATTTATCAAATCGACTGTCTATTTGTTTTCAGGTAATTCAGTTCAATGGCAGTCCCCTTTCTACCTTTTGAATATATTCGTTTTTTCCACCGTTATTGTCCCACCCTGTATGTTATAAAACCATACTCATTCGTATCTCTTAATTAGCGGAAATTATAAAACGGGTATGATATTTTCGTACCGTTATCGGATCCTATAATTCCAAATAAACAATTTATCAACATATAAATATGATATCAATCGATTAATTTTACATTGTCTATTTCGAATGTTATTAAATATCAAGTCGCAATATTGCAGCAAATATTACGTATGACATAATCGGAAAAATAAATTACAGCTGGTATTTATATGTTCATAGGGAGGTATAACATATCGAGAATTAATAGAGATTCATAAAAAACTAAATCCAAACAGGATGAAATGAGTTACGAAAAAGATAATGGTGAAATTCTGAGTATTCACGGACCACAAATCCACCCGTGCCTTAAGTCCGCTTTACATTTACGAGTACTCGGATCCGAGTAGCTCGGATTTGAGTTACGAGTAGAACTGCGATCGTTTACATTAAATCCAAGCGATCAGAGTTGTTTCAAAGAGAATTTAAAAATGGCACCATCAAGAAAGAGGCGAGCTGCTGTAGCATTAGTGTTATTAAACATTTTAAATGAGAAAAATAAATGTGATAAGTGGTAATGGTCATGATATCCGCAATAGTCTCGTACGCCTTATTTCTTTTGATAATGTCCCGATACTCCCTCAGTTTCACATTCCATAAACATTCAAAAGAAGGTAAAGATAGATAAATTGATCCATTTGATCTGCAGAAAATCTTTGACGTTCACTCGTACAGGAACTCGTACTGCTACTCGGTTTGCGTTCATCTTCAATCCGAGCTCGGATCCGAGTGACAAGAGGCTCCGTGTAGACGTTTATACTTCCGAGTTGCACTCCGAGTAGAGTAACTCGGATCCGAGTACTCGTAAATGTAAAGCGGACTTTATGCTGTCCATTTTTGTCCATATACCGAATTTTCTTTTATACCGTTTTTCTTCCACTGATCTTTATCTAATGCCATTTTTCCACGCATGGGAAAATGAGCAAAAGGGTCCAATGGAATGATTTAAGTATAGTCCTAAAAGAAACAGATGGTAAAAAGGGAAAAATCAAAGAAGCGGCTCTAATTATGCTAAATGACCAATTGTGTCGCAAATTCCTCGGCAGAATGTAGTAAGATCTGGTTACCTATATTAAAAGAGGAAGTTAATAAAAGGAAAATATCACTATTAGTAAGTCAGTAACATATCGAGGATACATCATTTATGTTTTTTAAATAACAAACATATAAAATCAGAATTTGGTGTTTATTGAAAGTAAACTAAATGTAAGACAAAATACTTACCATGTCGGGATAGTATTGTGACGTTTTTTCCTGGTTTTTCCTCACGATTTACTATAAAATCACTAACAGGAGAATTTTATTGTCATCATGGCATGTGGTTGTCTTTTTAAAGACGAACTAGATGCTATGATTTTTTCTGACGGATATTCTCAAGTTGATTGAAAAAACCATTGAATATAATAGACCCCTGATACTTGTCTTTGTCGACTTTAACAAAGCATTTGATACGGTCAATCAAAGTGTATATACACAATGTAGAATAGATCACCGATACATATCCCTCATCAGATACATCTATCAGCATGCTACAGGCTGTGTAAGACTTAATGAAGATAATGGGACCTTTCGTATTAAAAGAGGCGTTCGGCAAGGAGACAACATGTCTCCTAAATTATTTACAATTTTGCTAAAATACGCTTGTAAAACAATAGATTGGAACGAAAAGGGCATCAATGTAGATGGAAAATTTTTAAATAACCTTAAATGTGCAGATGATATCGTTCTTATTTCAGACAGCTTTGATCAGGCACAGATAATGCTCCAAGAACTACATACAGCCACAAAAAGAGTTGGTCTTAAAATAAATTTTTCAAAAACACAATTTATGACAAATTTAGTCCACAACAAAAACATCTCAGTAGAAGACAAAGATGTTGAGCCAGTTGACTCCTATAAATACTTGGGCCATTAGATCAGAATAAGTCGAGACAACCAAACAATCGAACTGAAAAGAAAAATAAACCTCGCTTGGGCTGCATTTGGAAAGATAAAGTATATTTTTAGGTCTAAGATTCCAATGTGTCTGAAAAGAAAAGTATTAAATCAGTGTATTTTGCCAGTAATGACCTAAGGCGTAGAAACCCTAACACTCACAAGAACAACAGTGAGTAAACTACAAGTTGCGGAAAGTGCAATGGAGAGAATAATGTTAGGGATTTCTCTACGTGATAGAATACCCAATGCTACTATACGCAAAAGATCAGGAGTAGCAGACGTTATTAAAAGGATAACAACACTAAAGTGGAACTGGGCAGGTCATGTAGCAAGATCAGTTGATGACCGGTGGACAAAAAGAACTTTGGAATGGAGACCCCGAATACAAGCTAACATAAATAGAGGTCGACCCTCAAAGAGATGGACAGATGACATAAAAAGAGTGACTACAAATTGGATTCAGATGGCGCAAAATCGGACTAAGTGGAAAAGCATGCGAGAGGCCTATGTTTAGCAGTGGACGTTAGAGGCTAGTTGATGATGATAATGATGATGATTCTCAAGTTAAAGTTGATTTAATGTAATTGAATGAACTATTTTACAATAAAGTCGTCCCAGGAACGCAACTCGGCAAATATGGCCAATATGGTTTTAAAGTCGTCTACTTTAAAATGTATAATATATGTCGAAGTTGTCAATATAAATGCGTCAGATAAAATTAAATTATTAGAAGAATTTTTCACCAAGTAACAAAAAACAAAAATTTAATTTATTAATGTTTGTATTTTGAAAACGATTTCCGAAGTAGAAATTGAAACGCCGATATACTTATTTTAGCCTTCAATTGTGGCTTATTTCCATTAAAATAGTAATTACTTTAAAATGCCACAAAAAAAATAGCTTCAGAACAATATTGAAGTTTTTTTGCAGAATTTTGCGGAAAGTGCATCGGATATTGAAATGGAGGTTCTTCAGTTTCTGTTCGTAAGCATCTCTGTTGGGCTGGTGCGAAAAGCTCTCGTCAATATTATTAATGTAGTGATTTGAATAAGTTTAAAGGATTTTTTTATAGATGAAAATGTTCTGTAACCGTAATATATTTTATATCTAATGATGATTCTTGAAACATGGATTAAAGAGTTACGTTCCGCTCCAAAAATTTTATTAGAAAGACTTTTCATCTAAGTTTCGCCTTTCTTCAGAACCTGATGTCGTCGACGTAATTCAGGATTTGGTTATAAGATTTTAGTTTCGCTTTAGTTGGATCATGTTTCTTTGAAAATACGAAATCCTTTGTATTGCTAGGAGAAAACTGCAATCCTGTTCTCTTGGAAAGTTTTGTAGTACTTGAAGTGTCGTTTGTGACTGACGCTGAACTAAGAAGATGTTTTTTCCTGAAAATACTAACACCATATACGGATGTACCGAATATAATCTACTAGGAACAAAGCTAGAATTTTTTGGTACAATGTTATTCATTGCGATTAAAAATGGGTGCCTTTTGCTTGATATTTCATTGAAGATGTACAGGGGTTGACTCTTACATCCAAAAATTGCGGTGGTTGCACAATTTCCTCTAATGTCTCGTGACTTTAGTTATCTGATATTATCGTAGCACCATCACTTAAATGCAGTTGCAATTTCTATGAACACTTTAACAGTTTCACAAAAGTTTGTTTGTTCGCAAAAGATTCAAGAATTTCAGATTCTAAATAAACGATATTATTAGTAGTATTTCGGTTTTGTCGAAATCCACTTTGCTCGTTAACTAATAGGTAATTTTCTTTTAGTACTCATAGTAATGATTGGAGAATTAATGACCCAGCAAATGGGTGCTTTTTACTTAGAATAAATACAAAAATATTACACTTAAATCTTTATTCGGAAGCACACCATAAAATGCATAATTTTTGTCTAAAAACATATGTTCAGCATATGGTATATACAATTTTTACTGAAATTTCACTTGTCTACTTGTTTCGGTAGGAGCAATTTCGTAATTACAGTTGCAAAGTTTGCTAACCGCAACTTTCATGATCATTTTACCATTTTACGCGAATATAAACCCATGACCCTGATTTAAAATGCTGGGTTAATAATCGTGCTGTGGTGTAAAAGACATTCCCACTTACATACGACCATCATTATTTAAAGACTGAAAATTTCTTTCATTCTAAACGACAGCCATCATTTGTTAAATCTGTTATACATTGTAAATATCTTCAGAATGGTGGCATATTTTTGCAAATGATTAATAGTAAAAAGTAACTACGTGGAATTATTTTACGTGGTATAAAGCAGAAGTTGGCAAACTAACTACATATCGATGTTACTTTCTGTTTGATCTGTTTCTGTCTGGTGATGTATTGATATATTATAATGTTTGTGTAATAAGTTCGGTTACCGTTCAAAGTTTTATGTGTTATTGGGTTAAAAAATGTATTTTTTGAAAATTTGTATGGACATATACATAATATAAGGGTTCTTACTGTTTGGACATACAACATGTGTAACCTAGATAATTAAAATAATGAATTTGTTAAAGTTCTCTTTATTTTATGCTTTATTTGTTAAAACAAAATAGTGGGTAGAACAAAAAAGCATTCTATTTTATTCTTATAATCTTAATTTTATTATTCTTACTAGCGGATCAACTCGACATCGAGTTTTGATGTAAGTTTTGCTAATATTTAAGAGGGGCGGAGACTAACTATCCATCGTTTCCGTCGCCTGGTGTAAATGTTCCAAAAATCCTAAAAATAAACTGTATCGACGCCAATTTTTTTAAATTGAAAATCGATACAGTAGTTTTTTAGGATTTTCAGGAAGATTTACATTAGGAAACGGAAACAATATGATTGTTAGACTCCGCCCCTCTTAAATAAAAAATCGGTTGCCTGTAAAGTCGGTTTTACAGGCGAAGATTTTACGTGACAACGTCTTTTTCTCGGTAGAATATTTATTGATATGAATATTATTAAATTGCACAATAGGAACAAGGAATTGAATGAAAATAAGAATTGCATTACCGATTTATTAGGTATTTTATATATTATTTATATTTTATATATTATATTTTTATATATTATTTTATATATTATTTATTTTATATTATATTATTGATCTTATTATTTTCTACAAAATTTATTTGAAAATTTTTTCGATATATCAATTAGTTGCGGAGATATCGATCATTGAAGTTATTGTTTGCTACCAGTATTTTATATATTTATTTTTTTCAGTTATAAAAAATTACTATTTCCAATTGTGTCTACCAAGTATGGTCACATGTATTTGCCTACATATTAAATAATAATAAGTACAGATAATGTTATGTGACGTTCACTTCTGATTATATATATTTTAATATTTTTAATTTTAAAGAATCAATTTGAAAATCAAAACACTTATTCAGATCGAAGGTTAAAATTTTTGCTAAATAAATTTGAAATTAATTAAAATTTGTAAATGTAAATGGTAAAGTTGAAAATTAAAACATTTACTAAAATTGGAATTTGAAATTCTTGCTAAACACAGTTAAATTCTAACTCCGCGCGTGGTGATTGGTCGGTTTAGTTCGTTTGTTTGGTCGCCCTGTTTTGACAGGTTAGAAGTTATAATTTGTTATTTTAAATGTTTGACTAGCAATACGCGCTGTTTCTTCTCAATCGACTGAATTACGATTGATTGCAGAGTGATTTAAACTAATAATTTACTTAACACTATCAACATTTGTCAATAGTATGACATAACCTATAAACTCAGTTTCTTAACTTTTGTGTCAATCTAACAATTAATCAATCAATCATAGTTTACGATAATGAAATATTAGTGTACAATTATTTACCTTTATTGTTGTAGTTGTTGTAAATGACGAATCTAAGCACTCCACATTTTCACTACAGACACAGCTGACGATACTTTCAACGATTTTCAACTTTAGCGATTCAACGCGCCTAATTCTCTAGTGCCGCAGCGGACCGATCATGTTTGAGTGGGAGAGAGACGCAAGGCATTCGCCGGTCCGGCGGGCCTCTCTCTCGTTCGGCGACTCACTGTAACAGACGTGAGCGGGCGTTACACTTTTTCCTAAATGACTCCGAGCCACAACCTAATTTAAGACGTTGTCACGTCAAAAAACGGAAGTAAAACCGGAAGTAACTTTTTTTTGCATATTTTAGATTGTAAAATGCCACGTTTAAGAAAAAGAAGTCGGTTTGAGAACTCTAACTAACTAACTAACTAAATTTATATTTAAATATTATTTAAATTTAAAAAATACAGAAAACAGTATGATGCTCCGCGCTAGTCTACACTACCGCCTACTGTTCCACTTTTTTGAGAATACGCCACAATTTTACTTTATAATAAGTTTATTTTTTATTTATTTATTTAAAATAAACCCAATTTAAAGTAAAATTGTGGCATATTCCCAACAAAATTAATAATATATTTCGAACTAATAAATTAAAAACAAAGTAATGCTTACCTCATTATTTAATTCTTCAAGTATTAAACTCAAAACGTAGTCTAAATCTCTAAATATCAATCACAACACCTCACACAGGCTGCACTTGTTGGAAACAGAATACTTTCTAACTAAACATAAAAATAAAACAATACCAACTCATCGATAGTGTAAAACAGACCCCATAAATTAAAATCGGAGACAAGAGGATCCCGAATTTTGAGTGGTCATTATCGTTATTCCTTAAGTGGAAACACTTGTTGGTGCATTCCAGCCTTCGAGAATTGACGCGTTGTTGCATTGTGTATAATATTGAATTCCTATACTTTACTATAGGAAAAATTCATTTTATGGCCGCCATTTTTAAACCGGTTCGAATTTTTTAAATTTTAAACCTTAGGGGGAATCTCCTCAACAATCTGTTTAATTATTCGAAAAAAATATTCTCCTATCTATCATCGTTTAGGAGGAGTATTGCGCACAAGAAAAGGGCTTAGCCTTTTAGTATATAAGATTCCAATAATCATCTTCTTCATCTTCAGGGGTCCGCCAAAGTACTAGATCTTTTGTTTTTTTTTTATGTAGGAAGACTTTCCAAGATGTTTTGTAGAGATATATGCAAAAAAAGGACGAAAAATATATTTTTTTAATTATATATCGAAAAAGTTAAGCCCATATTTTACTCACGCATAGTAAAATTATCATTTTTAGTGATTTTAGAGCGATTTATTAAAAAAACTGCGTTTATATGCTTCACACCCAAAAATCGTTATTTTAAACAGATACCCCGTGGACTATTATTACCCGTTTATAAAAAATTTAACCCATCGACTATGTACATAATACGATCCACTGTTTGCATTAGAACAAATGCAAATCGTACACCAAACTAATTTTACATAATACGCCTAATTTTACACTCATCTTCTGTTTATTTTTGTTCAAATTTTAAAACAGGAAACATTAAAAATATCAACAACCTGCCAATAAATCACTGACTTTTTGCTCCCCTATTGTTTACTATTCCAACAATAATCATCTGGTCTTAAAATAGCGGGTTAGGTGTCTTAATTAAGCATTTTTGAAGCGTTGCCAAAGACTATTTAGCAAGCATTGTTTGCCTAGCGATGATGAATCACAAATCAATTCGGAAATAATAAAAACAATTAAAGAGTCGAATTCTCTGGAGGTCTTTTGTGATTTACTGTTGTCGTGGTGGGCATACTAATTTTTATTGAGGTATTAAATGGTCGGCGAAATTGATATAATTGCTATATTTGTTTTCTTTCTTTTTCGGCGGTGTTCAATTTTCTATTTGTGAATAATTTGGAGCTGCTTATCTTTAATAACTCATCGAATGCATTTTATTCTTTTTATCAAGCAGTCTCCTTCTGAAGGTTGGCGATCCAAACTTCAGCACATGTTTCTGCAGATGAACGGTCAAATCTCTTCAGGCCTTTAATTATAAATTCTGGCGTCTTCCTACTAATTTTTTACCCTGTATATGAATCAAAGAAGCTACTAGTCTTCACTTTCCAATAATGGTGTTTAAGATGTCCTTCAATCAATAAAATCTCAAGAAATTATCGTAGTAATGGAAATGCAAAAGTTGGCAACGGTACTGTAGAGGGAATAACTGGTATATACGGTCCGGGTAGTCGTGGAACGGGGTGAAATATCAATTCAATTTTGCTGGAATGAAACTCTGGTCGTCAAGGATGCCTATCAACTACAACCTAGAAAAAAATCTAGAAAGATTCAACAGAGAAACATTGTGCAATAGCAGATTGACTATATAAGGATTAACAAAGGATACCAAAATAGCATAACACGTGTTGCAGCATATCCCGAAGCAAGTATAGGTTCAAACCATAATTCCCTGATTCCTAACTTTTGTTTTGATTGCAAATCATTAACAGAAGGAAATCTAATGGAAAATAGCAATTGATTCAGAGAAGACACAAGCAATCATATTCAAAAATAAAAGAGAAACCCTTGCAAATTATTAACAGAAGGAAATTCAATGGAAAACAGCAATCAATTCAGAGAAGGCACAAGCAATCATATTCAAAAAGAAAAGACACCCTAGTGGAACAGCTGTTAGTGCCAGATAATCCCTTCGAATGGAAAAGAGAAGCGAAATACCTAGGAGTCATTATGGACCCAGGCTTAATATTCACGCAATACAACATTCAGAAAACAGCAACACCCAGAGCAGCAATAAAAGAACTCACAGGTAGAAAAACCAAACTGTCTAGATAATTCGTAGCTCTACGAACAGAAGCCCCAGCACGCAGCGCTGGAAATTTGAATAATTGATGTTTATTTCAGGACAACTTTCAAAAATAATAATAAATAAATACAGGCTTCGGTCATCAAAAAAAAATTAACAAATACGGAGCGTAGACTCGAGGCCCGAGAAAGCAGTTTCAGTTTGATGATACTCAAGCGCATCCGAGTGCTATAGGGGGGAAAGGGTTGGCCTGGAGCATTGGTGCGCGCTGGAGTCGTTCCTGATAACACCAATCAATACACCTCGCTCATATGAATTGTAACACCCCAATGTCATTCTAAGGGGTGTGCAATTCTCTGAGACTGGGTTAATCAAATTGCTTGCTTGTCAGAAATACAATATTGTTGTCATGAGCTGCCCATTAATACAAGAGAAAATAATGGCAGAAATGGACAACCTTTACCAGGAAAGCAATCTCAGCCAACAAAATGGATTCAATGATATTTGGAATACACTCAAAAGAAATATACGAACAGCTACCAAAAGTGCATTGGCAACAAAAGCGGAAAAGATACAGCCATAGATGACAACTGAAATGATTTAATGAATGAAGGACGACTTGTTAAAATAGGGTGAATATAAAACACTGAATCAAGATTGTAGAATAAATATATTGCACATGTTATTGTAGGTTTAGGGGCAGCCTTTGTCAAAAAATGTCAAAATAACCAATAAAAACCTGTCCAATACGTCTATACAACACACGGTATAAATAAACAGTATTCCAATATAATCTTTGTCAACTATAAACTTCTGCATAAAATTTTGATCGTGAGATTAACTCTTGTTTTTAGTTTTATCTTTTTCAAAGCAGATTTGCGGATTTTACCACATGCGAAACAGTTTACCTATATTTGGAGATTGACATAAAAGTCAATAACCAATGTACTGCAAAATCAACTCCAGAATGGATTTATACTTTTCAATTCAAACAACAAATAATCAAAAATTGCTTTTTTAAATAGGTTGACGTTTATATCAATAACAGACTGATTGGAAACATTTTGTAGGAATATACAGCGGAACCAAATTATTAAGGTTTAGTTTTATCGAAAACTTCTGCATACTTATTCAAAGTATATTCAGAATGTCACATTATTAGTCCGGGAACCGAGGCTCATTTTCACCATTTATTACTAACAAGCTAATTTTTCCTGAGTAGCTTTATTTTAACAAGACGCCCAACTTTTGTCCTTACAACATATCATATCCCCGCTATCCCTGTTCGCTACCACAATCGAAAATTTTTCTACAGGAAATTTTTGATCGTCTCATCGAAACGAAGCTATTCACGAAGATTCAGTGTGATAGTAATTTTGATTATACATGAAAAATGTGTTGAATATATCATACCTATTTACAACTTGTATATATATTTCAAACGCGTTTGATGGAGTAGATCGACAAAAGATGTTAAAGCAACTATCTATGTTAGGGATACCCAACAAGTTGGTTAAACTTATACGAATGACTCTGGTGGGTTCCAAAGCTATGGTAAGAATAGATGGGGCCTTTCCCTGGGGGACAAGGTGATGCCTTATCAACAAAACTTTTTAATCTAACTTTAGAAGCTGTTGTTAGAAAACTGGATATAAACGACTGTATTTATCCAAGATCAATGCAAATATGCGCATATGTGGATGATGTTGCCATAATAAGCCGCAACAAAAGAGTATTAAGTAAAAAAGTTATAGAACTGAAACGAGAAGCTGCTACGTTTGGTCTATATATAAATGAAAGCAAAACAAAATATATGGAGTGCACAAAATCGAATCAACATGAGAATCTGAAGGTAGATAACCATACATACAAATATGCCTCCACTTTTCCCTACCTATGCTGAATAATAAATGACAACAACAATCAGTCAAGAAATACAAGCACGGATTCTTAGCGGTAATAAGTGTTTTTATGCATACAAAGACTTAATGAAAAGTAAGTTACTGAATCGTGAGTCTAAGCTTCAAAACAGTAATTAGACCAGTGGTCACATATGGATGTGAAACGGAGACCCTCTCAACCACTGATAAAAATCAACTGAAAATATTTGAGCGCAAAGTACTAAGAAAGATATTTGGACAAACCCAATGCAGCGATGAATCGTGAAGAATTAAAATTAACCAGCTGGATGAACTAATGCAGAGCACAGATATGGCTAGATTTATAAAATCACAAAGACTAAACTGGCTTGGTCACCTAGAAAGAATGCCAGATAATCGAGCTGTAAAAGTAGTCCAGAAATGGAAGCCCCAAGGAAACAGAACAAGAGGAAGGCCCCGTAAAAGATGGATAGACGACGTAGAGAGGGATCTTAAAACCATGAACATCAGGCAGTGGCGATGGAAAGTATCCGACAGGGCAGAATGGAAGAACATTGTTAAGCACGCCAATACTCACAAAGGGTTGTAGCGCCATTAGAAGAAAAAGAAGTTAGAGAATGTCAGTTTTCACAACAACGACTCATTTACAGAAGAAAGTGATTGAAAATAACTTTCAAAATAACAAAGTTTCTGCTTTTCTTTATTTGTTTCTTATTTTCATGTAAGATATACCTAAGCTTATCTATATTTTTTGCTTTGTTTTACATGTTTGTTTATTGATACATGATTTATTTCCATTCGTCATCACTCACTAATTAATTAAATTCTAAGTTTTTTGTCTTGGTTGGTTCGAATACTGATTTTCTTCACGTCGGGAAAAAATCCTGTAGACTGTGTATACTGAAAAAGAGTAAGCTTTTAAAGTGTAAAGAAACTTTTTCTATAACGTCTTCAACATTACCAATTAAAAAAAACACTTACCAATATTATGATAAGTACAATGCCAATTTCCATAATATTTTGGCCGATCCGTTAGTTGGAAATATCAATCGGGTAATCGCATAATCGTTTTTAGAAATACACATTGTCAGTGTCACCGCTCATTAGAAAAGTCATTGAACCAAAAGATAGCCGTAAAGTCGATTAAATAATGGCCGAAGCCTTTAGAGGTGCTCTTGCGGGTCTTCGATGCATCTCCGGTCCCCACCAACGATGGTTGAGCGCGGTGGAGACAGGTGTATAAGTCATCAATTTCATTATCTTCTACGATAATTACTAGTACGGGGGGTGGTTGAAAAAGAAAATGCTTCCAAAATTAGCTTTTCCAAAACGATTTTTATCTCTATAAAATACACTGTTTACATAATGTAACAAATACTTATAGCCGATAGTTTACAAGACCTGGAAATACTCATAAGTAAAATAGTAATGTGTAGTAGGGAGTACGGACTCTCGCTCAATATCAAAAAGACGAAATTTATGAAAATTTGTAAAAACAACCATCATACTAACGAAATCTTGACAGTAGAAGGCCAGCAGATCGAAAGAGTAAAAAAGTACACTTACCTAGGAACACTTATAACAGAAAATAATGACTACACTGCAGAAATCAAAGTCAGAATCGAAAAAGCACGTTCTAATTTTATAAAAATGAAAAAGGTCCTATGTGGCAAAGATTTAACATTAGCTCTTAAAGTACGCCTAACAAAATGTTACGTATACAGTGTACTATACTATGGAGTGGAATCATGGACGTTAAATCTAGACACAATGAGACGACTTAACTCCTTTGAAATGTGGACATATAGAAGAATTATGAGGGTTTTCTGGGTGGATAGAGTTACGAATAATGAAGTACTGAGAAGAATAGGTAAAGAGAAGGAAGTTGAACTTACAATTAAAGAAAGAAAGCTACAGTATCTCGGACATGTGATGCGGGGCGAGAAGTATGGCATCCTGCGACTCATAATGCAAGGAAAGATAGATGGCAGAAAAAGCATCGGAAGAAGACGAATTTCATGGCTCAAGAACCTGAGAGAATGGTTTGGATGCAGCTCAAAACAACTTTTTAGAGCTACTGCCTCAAAAATTAAAATAGCTATGATGATTGCCAACCTCCGTAGTGGAGGTGGTACCTCAAGAAGAAGAACAAATACTTGTTCTAAAGCAATATTTTTTATTGGTTCTTGGCCTCCTTTCTTTTTAATTTTACAAATTTGTCACATTAACTTTCAGAGTTATTAATGGCATACAAATGTACGTGATAATTCATACAAATATCATATTTTCTTTTAACGTATTGATATAATGGAGTTTAATATGCTACGTTTGAATTCCATAATAGCATTTCAGTATTTTCGTATACAGTGTGTTCATAAAGTATGGAATAAATTCGATATTTCCTAAATGAAAAGCCTACCCCCTTTAAAAGCCCCTTTAAAAAAATCTACAACACGTCGATTTTTAAATTTAATCTTCTACATTTTACAATAAAATTTCATTATACAAGATGATACACATTACAGTGCATGATATACGCTTAGAAAATTAATGTTTGTTGATTTATAATAATAATAAATTATAAATAAATTATAATAAATAACTTGAAAGTAATCCAGTAATTAATACATGACTTAATCTTAAATGTTCGAATTGTAGCCCTTGTTATATTTGACAGTAACCCAAACGTTGTACAAATTCTTGTATAACCTTGTTTATGCTTTCTTGAGAAATATTGTTTATTTCTTTACGAATTATTGTTTTTAAGTCTCCAATATTTGCAGGTTACGTTTTATAAACAATATTCTTTAAATGACCCCAAATAAAATAATCCAAAGGATTGAGATCTGGTAACCTCGCTGGCCATTGAATATGTCCACGTCTTCCAATCCACCTGTTCGGAAAAATTTCGTTTAGGTACCTTCAAACATTTAAATCATAATGCGGAGGTGCACCATCCTGTTGAAACCATAAACTTTTATCAAAACCTCTAAGATTAATTGTACTGGGGAATAAATTAACTAAAGTAGGTACGAGATACCCACTTAAAAACTGAAGGTATGTTGGCGAGTTTAAATTACCTACGAAATAGTAGGGTCCAATGATTTTATTTCTTACAATGCCAGCCCATACGTTTACCTTTCGCGGGTATTGTGTATGATGTTCTCGCATCCAGTTGGAGTTTTCTTTTGTCCAGTATCTACATTCTGACGGTTGACCTCGCCATTTAATTTGAATATAGCCTCATCAGAAAAAATAATATTTTGAACCAAGAGAGGGTTTCGGTGGCTGTTATCCATCATTATTTCGAAAAATTGTATTCTTTTATCTGGATCATCCTCGTTTAATTCCGGTACAACTGTGCATTTTACTTACTTTACTTACTTTTACGTACTTTGTGTATAGTACTTACGATGTCAGTTGGACAAGTATAAAAACAAAATTCGACACTCAACTGTCGGCGCCTTTTGTAAAACATAGGCGGCGCAATAGAAATTAAATAATAAACTTTTATTTTTAGATTAAGGTCTAATATTTTGTTAAACAGTAATAATATTGTTAATTATTCACATTTCTTTATGAACTTGACACCAAAGATGATTAAAAGTTACACATAGTCCATTCACCAACGGTAAAATATTGTAAAAACCTCTAAATTTTAAAGAACCACTGGGATTGACATGAAATTTGGCATACACATATAGCTAACGTGTCAAAGAAAAAAAGTGATATTGTGCCGATGTGTATTTTTGCCCTGGGGGTGGGTACCGCCCCTTCTCGGGGGTGAAAAGATATACATCCAAAATAAGTCCGGAAGTGGATAAACTGACTAATTCTAGGCAACTTTTGTTCTATAGAGGTCTTTACTAAATCAATACTTTTCGAGTTATTTGCGAGTGAATATATTCATTTTTCAACAAAAACACCACGTTTTTGGACGGTTTCTCGCAAATATCTCAAAAGGTAAGTATTTTATGGAAAAATGTTGTTAGCAAAAATACAGTTTATAAAAAAGTGAAAACAATATTATATATATGAAGTCTGTATACCCAGCAGAAGAGGAGTTATAGCTAATGAAAAATAGATTCTTACCTATTCGTCAAATTCCATATCGAATAATTCAACGTGAAATAATCAAAAAAATGTTTTTTTACTTTTTTTTTTAATTGTTTAAAGGAATCTTTATTTTTGATTTTTAAAAAGTTTCTAGCATCAAATGTAAGCAAGTTAAGCTCAAAACAAAGTTGATCCCTTTTTTTTGGTAAAAAATAATCACGAATATGATCTGTAAGTTTCGTCGGTTTAAAGAGCTTATTTTTGAAAGATACTTACATGAAATCGGCCAATTCGTCTTCCAGTCGAATTGTCTCTTAGGTTATAGATTAATGGAGAGATCACATTTACTACGGTACACAGAACATATTTTTGACAAGTTGCGGAAGTCTTTGTGGAAATATTCACACAATTAAACACTATCACTATCCGTGTGTCCAGAACTTGAGTCGTCGTTTGTGTTTATAACTACCGGTTCAATTGGTGGTAAAGTAGGATATTCTTTTTCTTTTACTTGAACATGAGCTACACAATTTTTCCAAATGTCAGTTTTGTTAAGTTCTTCGATCACTCTTCTTATATTTTGGACAACAACGTCACTTAATTGGGGAGATTGATTCATTTTCCGCAATTCCTTTTTTACTTCGGCCCATATCATTTCAATTGGGTTGAAAACACAATGATATGGAGGGAGCCGTAAAACCGTATGGCCGTGGCGTTCAAAGAGTTTATCTTTTACATATTCTTTTTGAAAATTTTGTTGCTTAATTAATTGCAACAATTCCTTTTTGGTACATTTACTAGGTGTTGCTATGCCTTTGTTCTCCATAAATTCTATGATATCTCCTTTCTTGGAGCTAGTATTTGGAATTTTGGTGTAGAGTCTAGAATGGTATGACGCATTGTCGATTACTATCACGGAATTTGTCTTAATATTCGGTAAAAGCTGTTCCGTTGCCCATTTTTCGAAAAGTTCAGCCGTCATATCCTCATGATAATCAGCTGATGACTGTTTAATGTTTTTGGCCGATAATAACAAGGCATTAGGTACAAACCCGCTCTTAGTTCCAGCATGTAGAATTATAATTCTTTTTCCTCTCGAACAAGGAGTACTCAAGCAGCACTTTTTGCTATCATCCATCCAGCCATATTGAACTACATCATGGGTGTCAAACCACGTTTCATCAAGATACACAATGTCTCTGTTGTCATCTCGATATTCCTTTATTTTACGTAAATAATGTTGCCTCTGTATCACAATCCTTGTAGATTCCATAATTACCATTCTCTTGTCTAATTTTTTATAACTAAATCCGCATTCTATTAAAACACGCCTCAATGTATCAAGGGATTTATATGCATAATCGGGATATATTTTCAACTTGTCCTGAAGCATTTCCAACGTTGGAACTTTGTTGTCCTGATAAAATTCGTAGACATAGCGACAAATAACGTCTTTAGTGGCCTTATCAATCTTTTTAAGGTTTTGTCCAACTCTTTGACGTTTAACAGAATGATCACTTACCTCCCCAGCTGCAATAACACGTAAAACTGTCGTACGCGCAAGTTTGGTAAGTTCACATATCCTTAACACAATATTATTTTCCGAAAGTGTACTATTTTCGCCTCTTAAACAGGAATATATATTTAGAATAATCCTTTGCGCTTGAATATGTAAGTCCTTATTTACAAATTCCCAATTTATTGGTGTTGGATCTAAAAGAAATATTTTTACTTTTAATTGTTAAAAAAAGTAGATTAAGGGTGAATATTATGACCGAGCATCCCTATACAACTAATTGTTAAACTTGTTTTAAATAAGAATTTACATACCTAAATCGTCCGTTGGATTGTCGCTAGTATTCTCGTTGGTATCACATTCAAATGGTCGCCAAAAAGCCATATTTAATGTATTTACAACTTATTTCTACTGTCTTAACTCAAACTTAACTAAAACACAACACTACTGTTTATATAGTACACTGAATATATCCTTTAGTATGAGAAACCTGACAAGGCATTTTTGACCAGATAACGATAAAGTTTGAGCGTAATAACTTCCGAAGAATTTGACTAATTACACTTCAGTAGTGCCCGATAAGATACGTAGAAAATAATAAGCCACAGCTGCAATGTGGACAATACCGTTAGTGATCAATTACAAATAATGTTTGATGTTAATAATGAAATTTAAAATTGATGATTAAACGTAATACATACATAATGCAAATGAAATGTAATGTGCTTATTAATTTTATTATAAAAATAAAATAATTATAAGTTTATCACGACGACACTGTTATTGTGTTTATTATATGCTTGCCGCCTTTGAAACATGAGAAGCAATTTTTGCCAGATAACGGCAAAGCCAGATTTGGTTTCAGTGTATGCACTTCCGAAAAATTTGACCAATTACATTTCAGTATTACCCAATAAGA
This sequence comes from Diabrotica undecimpunctata, assembly GCF_040954645.1. NCBI lineage: Eukaryota > Metazoa > Arthropoda > Insecta > Coleoptera > Chrysomelidae > Diabrotica > Diabrotica undecimpunctata. The sequence goes on from NC_092811.1 coordinate 122,019,842, forward strand.
TACGTTAAAAAGTAATAAGCCACGCCAATATCCACGTGGACTAATACCAGGAGTAATCAATAATTACAGAATTACAAAGGTTTATCTTTATTTCTATGTTCGCCGTAGAATTACTGACCGAACCCCAAAAATTGTTCTTTCCCAATTCATATCGTTTCTACTATACCGTTGTTTTGCAAACATCGAGATCACTACTAACCGTACGAACAGAAGTGTGCGCATCTTCTTCAAAAGCAAGTAGAACATCTAATGCTGTAACATAATTTACAGAGGGACGACCTGATTTGCGTGCATTTTCAACCGTACCAATTTCTTGAAATTTCTTTTCAATCTTACTTACTGTTGACTGCGTGATGGGTATTTCTGGATATTTGTCATTAAATAAATTACAGTTCTGAAGCTATTTTCTTGTGGCATTTTAAATTAATTACTATTTAAATGGGAATAAGCCACAATTAAAGGTTAAAATACGTTTATTGACGTTTAAATTTCCACTTCGGAAATCGTTCTCAAAATACAAACATTAGTAAATTAAACAAATTTTGTTTTTTGTTACTTAGTGAAAAATTCGTCTAATAATTTAATTTTATCTGACTCATCTATATTGACAATTCAGACATACCTTATACATTTTAAAGTAGACTACTTTAAAATGATATTGCCAATATTGTTGAGTTGCGTTCCTGGGACGACTTTACTTATAAGATAGTTCATTCGATTACATGAAATCAACTTTAACTTGAGAATATCCGTCAGAAAAGATCATAACATGTAATTCGTCTTTAAAAAGAGTATTTGCCGTAGTATTGCGTTCCTGGGACGACTTTATTGTAAAATAGTTCATTCAATTACATTAAATCAACTTTAACTTGAGAATCATCATCATCATCATCAACTAGCCTCTAACGTCCACTGCTGAACATAGGCCTCTCGCATGCTTTTCCACTTAGTCCGATTTTGCGCCATCTAAATCCAATTTGTAATCACTCTTTTTATGTCATCTGTCCATCTCGTTGGGGGTCGACCTCTACTGTTAGCTTGTATTTGGGGTCTCCATTCCAAAATTCTTTTTATCCATCGGTCATCAACTGATCTTGCTACATGACCTGCCCAGTTCCACTTTAGTGTTGTTATCCTTTTAATAACGTCTGCTACTCCTGATCTTTTGCGTATAGTAGCATTGGGTATTTTATCACGTAGAGAAATCTCATAACATTATTCTCTTCATTGCCCTTTCCGCAACTTGTAGTTTACTCACTGTTGTTCTTGTGAGTATTAGGGTTTCTGCGCCGTAGGTCATCACTGGCAAAATACACTGATTAAATACTTTTCTTTTCAGACACATTGGAACCTTAGACCTAAAAATATACTTTATCTTTCCAAATGCAGCCCAAGCGAGGTTTATTTTTCTTTTCAGTTCGATTGTTTGGTTGTCTCGACTTATTCTGATCTAATGGCCCAAGTATTTATAGGAGTCAATTGGCTCAATATCTTTGTCTTCTACTGAGATGTTTTTGTTGTGGACTAAATTTGTCATAAATTGTGTTTTTGAAAAATTTATTTTAAGACCAACTCTTTTTGTGGCTGTATGTAGTTCTTGGAGCATTATCTGTGCCTGATCAAAGCTGTCTGAAATAAGAACGATATCATCTGCAAATTTAAGGTTATTTAAAAATTTTCCATCTACATTTATGCCCTTTTCGTTCCAATCTATTGTTTTACAAGCGTATTTTAGCAAAGTTGTAAATAATTTAGGAGACATGTCTCCTTGCCGAACGCCTCTTTTAATACGAAAGGTCCCATTATCTTCATTAAATCTTACACAGGCTGTAGCAGGCTGATAGATGTATCTGATGAGGAATATGTATCGGTGACCTATTCTACATTGTGTTAGAGCTTGGAGCATTTCACTTTGATTGACCGTATCAAATGCTTTTTCAAAGTCGACAAAGACAAGTATCAGGGGTCTATTATATTCAATGATTTTTTCAATCAACTTGAGAATATACGTCAGAAAAAATCATACCACGTATTTGGTCTTTAAAAAGATAACCACATGCCATGATGATAGTAAAATTCTCCTGTTAGTGATTTCATAGTAAATTATGAGGGAAAAACCAGGAAAAAACCTCATAATACTATCCCGACATAGTAAGTATTTGATCGTGCATTTAGTTTACCTTCAATAAAGGTTTTTTTTAAAGCGTAAAATTTCTCACCCGTAGGAACTCCGAAAATTGGGTCTAAATAGAGCTTCTGGACCTCTGCGTGTTCAATGGAACATTTTCCGAAACCAATTTTTTGATTTTTTCACCTGACTGGCATTCAAATTTTGGTTTTTCGTCTGGATTCATTATATTTGTCCAAAATTGATTACCGCTCAATGACGTTGTCAAACTGATAATAGAATTACCAGACACCTTCGTGACGGATCTATCATAATTGTGTCACTGAGAAATCACTGGCAGGAAGGAGTTTTGTCAGTAGGAAACGTGGCGTTGTTATGACGTTTTATCTGCTAAAGATAGTCTAGTGAAATAGACAATCAAATATTAAGAAGTTGATTTAAACTAATTAAAACATCCGTTGTACATACTTCCGCACATCTCACAGATAAACGAGTATCTTATTTTTAACTGAGCTTTTTTAACTTTAAAATCGACCTTCTTCCGAACTTCTTGTTCAATTATTTACTTCAACTAACATTTCCCTTACCTTAATTATTTATTATTAGAAGTCCATAAATATCTCTAACGTAGCAATTTTTCAAGACTCTAAAACTTTTAAAAATGATTTCTCTAAATTAAGAATAAATACGTGAAAGTTTCCCAACAAATTTTATTTATGACTCATAATAAAAGTTACAGAAACTTGGAACATTTATTTTTATTTTTATCTTTTTTCCTGGAGACACTTTTTTTTTAGTTTTGTCGCACGTAGAAAATAAAATGTGGGTAGATGGTTGGCATTTTCAAGTAAATAACTACGATCATTTCAAAAATACATACATAAGTATTTAACTTATAAAAGTTAATAATAACATAGGTTCTTATAAATAATATTGAGCTTGCATGACATGAATTTAAGATGTCTGTAAAGTTAGCATATTCATTATATAAGGCCGAATTTAGACCAACACTATAATTTATTTGTATTGCTAATTTATCACGAAATGAAAAAAAATATTGCTATAGCCGTTTCTGAGAAACAGTGGGGATGCTAACTTTACGGTAAAGCTAGCCATAGCCACAACTATATCTCGGCAAGGAAAAAGGGTACAGGGCTAATCTTGGCGACATATTTTATTGTTAATCAATTGATTGGTATATACCGAGGTGCTGAACAAATTAAACACCGGCAGTGACCATAGACTAGTTCGTGCCGATATACGTATTGACGTAAAGAGAGAAAGACGAAAACTATTAACAACAAACCCTTTACCGACGACAGACATCTAAACCAGTAATAAAGAGAAATACCAAGAGGAATTAGCACGGAAACTAGTAGCAAATACCTTTGAGCACAAGTATGAACTAGCTGAGAAAATAACTAAACACATACAAACAATCACAAGAAACTTTGTTGCAGAATAAGAAAACTAAAAGAAGCTAAACTAAAACCCGAGACTCTAGAACAGATAGAAAAAAGAAGAAGAACGAACAGAGATAACCCGGACTATAAAGCGCTCAACAGAAGCGTTAAGAAAAATATTCGAAAAGACCTCAGAGCTTATAGAACAAACCAGATTCTTGAAACCATAGAGAACAATAAGAACATGAAAGTACTAAAAACATGTAAATCCACGGGCAAGAATAAAATCATAAAGATAAAAGACGACCGTGGAACATTGTGCTCGCATAAGGAAGAGATCGTTAGAGAAATCCGAAAATTTTATGGGAAGCTGTATACTTCTACTATTCCGAACCCCGGTATACCAACAAAACATATCTTAAATGTGGGATCAGAGGATCTCCCTGATATAATAGAAATTAAAAGCTAAATTAGCCGCTCTAAAACAAATGAAAAATGGGAAAACACCAGGAGAAGATAAAATTACTTCAGAGATGCTAAAAATGGGAGGCACTGCATTAGAAGAGGCAATGAGAGCATTACTGAATAAATGCCTATTCAAAGAACAAATACCAAAAGCAAGCAAGGGGACGCCGCAAATGTAGAAAACTACCGACCAATAAGCTTATTGTCACACCTTTACAAACTACTAACCCGAATAATAACAAATAGATTGACAGCTAAGCTAGATGCATACCAACCAGTGGAGCAAGCAGGCTTTCGTAAGGGTTTTAGCACTATCGATCACTTGCAAACAATCCGGACAGTTATTGAAAAAGCTATAGAGTACAACATACCACTACATCTGGCATTTGTCGATTATCATAAAGCATTCGACAGTATCGAGAAATGGGCTTTCTTAACAGCATTGGACGACGCCAGAGTAGATTCAAGATATGCGCTAGCATACCATCATACCATGGATAATATTTCAGTATGCTAGTGCGGAAGGGCGCTGACCTATACAAATAGCTGAGTTTTGCGCTACTGTGACTGTAGCCTAATATACCAGCTAAGTTTTGACAAGACATGGATTAGATGCGTTGAAAGTTGTCGTGAGAAACGTAGTGATTGGTCGGAGAAATGTATAAAAATATTAAACAAAATGCAGCGTTCTGATTTATTTATAAATGTCTTAAAATCTATACCCACGGTGCGGGGTTATTTTTTAAGTCCAGACTCGGCATTCAGACTTGGTTTCTTTGCACAAGCTGATCAAAATTTAGTCCCTAATATTAAATCCGCAAGAAACCACGACCCACCTTGATCGAGATTTTGTTAAATAAATGTTTGATAATAATTTTAAAAATGAACTTTTTCGCGAACTGAATGTTTTAACCTTGTTTAGGCCTGGGCCTCTTCAAGGAACGAGGTTCTCCCCTTTTTTTTTTTCGGAGTAGTGTGGGTGTGGTAAACGTCGATTACGTGATGTGGTTGTCAAAAAGTAGTGGACTACTAAGAGGCAAGGGGGGAAAGCAGAAGGTGGCTTTGTTTATGTGGTCGATCTAGAGATCTAGGAGCGCAAAAGAGGAAGTGGGAACTGCCTAGCATGCCAGTTAAGGTACTTCAGGGGTTACCAGCCAAGTGGTTGGAACGGCTCTCTATCAGCGTTTGTGGCGCGCAGTCTTTATCTGCGATATTGGATGGGGAATGATTCTAAAATATCGAAATACTCATCAGGAAGTTCGTGTCCAGTGTTGTGAAGAAGTTTAGCTGGAGGGAAAGGAACTTTTCTAATAGGAAGCCTGGTGAATATTTGCCCTCTATGGTTGCAAGGAGTCTTTAGTGTTCGTTTTACTCTGTTGTTCGAACCAGCTATGGTTCTTAGGACATACTTCCTGCTGAGGGTTAGGATTCTGTCCTTGATTGGTGTTATATTGGCTAATATGTATATGTGGACTGATGGATACGACCAATCCTTTCTCATGCAGTATCTTAGTATTCTGCGTTCAGTGGCCATGATGGAGTTGAGTTGGTGGGTCTTCAGAGAGACATGGACGCATGCCTTGTATTCGACGATCGGTCTAACAAAAGTTTTGTATGTGTGCAACAAGGTTTTGGAAGATGTCCCGCCCAGTTTACCGGACATCACTTTCAAGAGGTTAAACCTCTGTCTCATCTTATTTAAGGTTTCCTGAACGTCGGCCTTCCAGTTGAGAGTCCTTGTAAAGCGAACTCCCAAGTGGGGAACCGAGGTTCTGAAGATGAGGTCTTCTCCTAAAAGTGATATCCGGCCCTGGACATCGCGACAATTGGAAGATTTGAATAGAATAGCTTGTGTTTTGGAGGGATTTATGGTCACTCTCCATTTGTTGCACCATCTTATTACTCTGTCGAGGTAGTTTTGTGATCGTTCGAATGCAGACCGTTGTTGTCCACGCTCCCTATGAGAACCTGAGGTGAGGATGGCCGTATCATCAGCGAATAATAGGAGGGACTCCGATCCTTGCTGTGGGCGGGGGATGTCACTATTGTACACTGTGTATAGTATTGGAGCAAGTATTGAGCCCTGGGGTACTCCAGCTTGTGGAGTAAAAGGGGTGGATAAGTGGTCAGCTATTTTGATCCTGATCGTCCGGTGAGAGAGATAGGAATTGATTAACTTAACGAAAGGTGTGGGCAGTTTGGAGTTTTTGGGCGAGGTGGAGTTTTTCAATCAGGCCTGTGTGCCAGACCTGATCGAATGCTTTCTGGACGTCTAGGAATATGTCTATGACGTGTTTCCTTTCGTTAATTGATTTTGAAATGAAGGTTGTTGCTTCTACCAATGCATTTTGTGTGGAGTGACCAGCCCTGAATCCAAATTGGTAATCTGGAATTTGGAAGTGAGCGTCTAGGAATTCTATGAGTCTCTTCTTGAGGATCCTCTCGTAGACTTTACCTAGGGTGCTCAAAAGTGAAATAGTGTGATGACTTTTTCGCCTAGGACAAAGGTTTTTGGGTCATTCTGAACAAAGTTCCGTAGTAACTTTTCTCAAATTTGATTGTTGTCAAGTTATAATAAGCGTCTGAAATTTTAAAAAACGTCATTTTCAAAGCTCTGAAACTCAGTAAACAATCATTTTTTTATCTCAGTTAGAAAGTACTTAAAGTGTGAAACTGTCAGTCATAGGTATGAGTAAATTACTATGGCCTTTTTGACAGTTTCAATCCGTTAATTTTCTTAATAAAATTTTCAAACTTTCCGGTAGCAGAAAGTCTTCTGACATTCCATGTGTCTATCCGTATGGACAATTTTGCTATTTTAAACCGGGGAATTCTTAGAACCCTTTATCCACCAAAGAGTTGTCCAGTAATTACTTAAAAAACTAAAACTTTTTTATCATTTTCATTCTCTGGTCAAGAACTTTTTAGACAACCTTCGTAAAGTATTCAACATGATGAATTATGAATCTCATTTCCGTTGTAAAATAATCGAAACGGTCATTATTCTAGTTAGCTTTTCTAGAATCAAACAACTTCTTTCGTGTCTAAAAGGTGCATCCTTCCACATTGAAACCAACTGACTTTCCTGTCGTGATTAAACTAGATTCCACTCCCTTATTACGCTGATTACTCGTTACTTGGATATCCAAATGCTTATATTTATACACACACGTACACACACATTACCATTCAAGTTGTTTTGAAACCATTCAACCTGCAATTTACGCAGATACATTTTTACGCAAAGCAAAATGTATTTTTGCATTATAGATAGAAAAAGTACTCTTTGTAGAACAGGTACGCTAGTACCTGGCGTCCTTGAAGGTCATGTATAAAGACGTGATTTAGTCCTGGCGATTGTGTAAAATATGTAAATGATTCTATCATTGGCGTGAACTCAAGATTTATATCTTTAAAGATGGATGCGACGTCTTAACCACACAAATGTAATTACTGTAATTAGTCATTAATAGAAGAAAATGGTGGATTCGCTAAAAGAATAAAGTTATATTTTTAAAATACCATCTACAATATTACATAACTAGTAGTTGCCTCGAGACAGAGAGTGAAGAGTATAAGAAACCGAAAGGGTTATCTTACTCCAAGTGTTTTACCAGATATGATGAATTTAAATATTTTATTTATTTATTATTTCTTACTTCCTCATTTCTTAACTTTTCCCACTTCAGGGGTCGTTGTTCCTTACTCTCCATTGACACTAATTTCTGTGTATCAGGTCTTCTTCACTCTTAAGTCCTCTGAAATACAGTTCTTCCATCTTTTCCTCGGTTTTCTTCTACCTCTTCTTCCATCAACTTCTAACAGTTCTATTCTTTGCAACTTTGTAGGCATCCAACCATTGCAGTCTTTGTTCTTGAATCTTTTTTGAGACTGTTGTCACCCCGGCTCTTTCCCTAATTAAGTCCTATCTAATTCTGTCCCTTCTAGTCTTATCCAACGTGCACCGTAACATTTTCATTTCAGCTACCTCCACCTTCTTTTCCTGAATCTTCTTTACAGATCACACTTCACCGCTGTACACCGACGCAGGTCTCACCACACCACACTCTAGTATATCTTTCAGCTCTTCTCCGATTTTCCCTCACAAAGTACTCAGCTCATTCGCTTCCATTTAAACAAACTATCCTGTGGGCAATTTCTTTACCGATAAATTATAGTGTCCCATTTTTTGCTATGTAAGAGCCAAGGTATTTAAATACTTCTACGCGTCCTAGTTTTTCTCCAAGCAATTCTAGGTCCCCAACCATTCTTTTTTCTCCCAGCCACATATACTCTGTTTACTACCTGCTAACCTTAAGTCCGCAATCTTGAATAGCCGTTCTCCAACACTCCAACTGTTAGTCCAACATTTCTCTGCTCTTCTCTACTAACACATCATCATCAAAGAGCATTGGCCAAGGAGTCCCTTCTCTTACTTTCTCTGTCAGTACATCCATAACAAGATTAAACAGGTAAGGACTTAGTGAACAGCCTTGATGCAAACGAACCGTCACTGGAAAACTTTCAGTCAATCCAACAGCCGTCCTTACTTTGGTGTACGCTTCCTTATACATATCCTTCACGAGCCTTACGTACTTCTCAGAAGCCCATTTCTCTCTCATACATCTCCACAGCACTTGTCTAGGAACTGTATCGTACGCCTTCTCAAGATCTGTAAATATCAAACGTAGCTCTCTTTTCTTCTCGCTGTATTTCTCTATCATCTGTCTCAAAGTAAACAAAGCATCCGTTGTCCTTGTTCCTGGCATAAACCCAAACTTTTCTTCTCCTATCGATGTATCTCTCCTCTATAGTTATCTCCAAAATATTTATTGTGTGCAACATTAACTTTATCCCTCTATAGTTTTTAGAGTCCTGAATGTTCCCTTTATTTTTATACAGTGATATCATCACACTCTTTCGCCATGCATTGGGCATCCTTTCTTTCTCATATATCCTACTCATCATTTGTGCCTCTCCTAGTGCCTTTCAAACCTCCATCCACAGGTATTCCATTAGGCCCTACTGCCTTACCATTCTTCATCCCATTTAACGTCTCGACAACTTCATTTCTCGCTATCCCTCGTATTACATAATCATTTGGGATACCGCATCCTCTGACTCTCCTCTGGTGTTCTTCTCTTTGCAACTTTCTGAAGTACTCATACCATCTTTGTTTTATTTCAACATCAGTTCTTAACACTCTTCGATCCGTACTCTTAATCTGCTGCACGTGGGTGATGGCACTTTGATGGCTTGCTTTTTCCCTTGCTTTAGCAACTATCACCGGTGGTGTTGACTAGCTACAGCTACACACTCACCCTAGTCAACACCGACCGGTGATAGTGGATACTAATCCCCAAATTTAAAAGAATTAAGGCAATATATCAGGAGAACGTGGAGACCACAGATAAGGACCTTTATTTGCTATCCATGTTTTATCAAACATTTCTTCTAGACATCGACCAATGGCTCTGGTACTGTGCTGTGTCGCGCCGTCTTGTTGGTACTAGACTTGATTTCTTTCTATCGCTGACAAATTGGACAAATTTGGTTGAACCACGTAGTCCAGTAAGATTTACGTTGTAGAACTATATGAAGAACACATAAAATCACCTAAAAAATTTTCAATAAATTAATAAAATAAATAAATGTCTACATTGACCGTACCGCCCACCTACCTGTTTTTTTCACAAAACACATTAAATGACCATCTTTCTTGAAATGCCATTGGCGGTTTTCGGATGCCCAGTACTGATAATTATGTCTTTTGAAAATGGCATAATTCGTTAATTTTGCCTCGTCAGCCAAAATAATCTTCAAAAAATCTTCATTGCCATCTTTGTGCATAATAAACCATTCACAAAAAGTAATCCTTTTTTAGATTTGCATTATTTAAGGAATGTCCAGTGGTGTAGGAATAAGGCCTTCAGATATGTTTTTTTTTTAATTCTTTGAATTGTTAAAAATTACAAACGCAAATCACGCATTACATCATGTATAAAATCATTCCTTGATGCCAAAACCTTTACATCATTATTTTCGTCATTAACAATTGGCTTATCGCTAAAATTATGTGCTCCAAATGATCCATAATTTTGTAAATTATTCATAGTGGTATCAATTGTTTATCGTTCTGCAAAAACACGACATGTTCGTGCTGCAATCCTCTAGCATTCTTCTTGAATTAATAATAAATTAATAAAATCGAATTTCTTCTTTGATTCTTCTTATAATATTTTTATTCGAGTTGCATGTCCTCTTTTGTATGTTCTAAGAGGCATGTATCATCAGCGTAATTTAAATCTACCAGTATTTGTCAATCACTTGTAAATTCTTCTATTGGAATTTACTTTCGTTTAAACGGAGTCCAGTACAATGTTTAATAATGTCCGTCTAGAAAGTATCCGGAAAAAAGAAAGCAGAATTATAATTTTACGGTATTTGTTTCTATCATTTGACATATAAAATTTCAACAAATAATTCATCTCATTTACTTATACAATCTCCATTTAAATCTAAACACTTAACTAAACGTCCAGATACACCCGAAACTAGGTCAAGGCCATAATTTTCGGTAATGGTGTTCCAGGCCTGTAAAACTGACCGAATCAAACCTTCTTTATCCCGTGGCGCTGCTCGTTCCACTTCAATCTTCATCAGTCCCCATATGTTTTCAATGTGGCTAAGATCTGGAGATGCTGCTGGCCACAAAATTGTTGCCAATTTGTGTTCTTGCATCCAAGCTTGAGTATAAGCAGAAGTATGGCATCTTGCATTATCTTGCTGAAAACGCCACCCCTCTGGATATAAAACATGAGCCGTTTCAAGAAGAAAACCATTTAGGATGTCACAATATTTCGCACTATCAACAGTACCATTAAACCATTAACTATACTGAGAGGTGTAGCACCACGCTGAGATATTGCTCCCCAAACCATTATTTTAGTGGAAAATTTGAACGGTAACATTTTCTCTTGATAGGACTTTTAGATGATTTGCACCAAGCTGGAAACAACTTTCATCAGATATAAAGACATTATTAAAAATCTTCTCGAAAACGTTGACAAAAATCTATTCTTCGTTGCATTTGCAGAGGTGTCATTGTAGGGTTTTTTTTGGATTTCTTGATATGTAGCCTTGCCTTTTCAATGACATGCGGACAGATTCTGGGGCCACTTTTATTCTTCGTTGATTTCCAAATCTGTTCGCTAATTTTCGAAACTCTAGGCGCGGATTTTGTCGTCCTAAAGCAACTAAAGCATTTAAATTGTTTTCGCGAATCTTACGTGGTCTACCCGAAACTGGTCTATGTCTTATATCTATGTCATTTTTTATCCTTTTTATTGTCTCATACACTGCACTTTTTCCGAGTTCAGTCAATTGCACTAATTTTTTAACGTTTCGGACACCCTTTCTATACAAATATTTCATCACTTTTCTTTTTTCTACTTGCGACCTTATTTCACAAATGAAGTCTGTTTACAAACAACAATATTTGACATATGGTGTTTGGCAACATGCGATTTTGTCCATAACCTACTATCGGCACAACCTACTTGATGTACATTTGTCTTAAAATGTTACAAAAAGGAAATCTATTAAAATTAAAATACACAGTATTTTTTTGGCCACCAAATTATAACGATTACAACAACTAGTTGTAACTATTGAAATAATAATTAGAAATACAAAAATGGTTAAAGAAAGACAAAATGGTTCAGAGAAATAAATTAAACATTTATTACTGTCTCAATACACACAGTTACAAAATACAGATGGCACAAAAAATACTGTATTAATAGTTACAAAAATGTATACCAAAAGTAACAAAGAAAACTTACATGTCATTATCCAATTATTTTACAAACTCAGAAAATGCTGCAAAACTTACAAAGGTTACTGGGCTATCTTCTTCTTAGAGTGCCATATCCCTACGGAACGTCGGCGACTACCATGCTTATAATATTGTTATACTGATCTCGGTCTTGCGCTACGTGTAGCAATTGGTCCGCTGTCAAACCTGTCCACTGCCGCAAATTCCTCAACCAAGAGAGTTTCTTCCGTCCTATCCATTTCTTTCCTTCGATTTTACCGTTGAGAATTAGCCGAAGGAACTCATATCTTGGTCCTCTGATTATATGTCCAAGATATTCTAGTTTACGCCTCTTAATAATATTTAATAGAGTTCGTTGATGTCCCATTCTTCGAAGAACTTCTTCGTTTCTGGTTCTGCTAGTCCATGGAATTTTTAGTATCCTTCGATACAACCACATCTCAAACGCCTCGATTTTATTCATGATATCGGCGTTTAAAGTCCAAGTTTCACATCCATACAAAAGTACAGACCACACGTAACATCTTGTAAACTTTTCACGGATTTCCAAATTTAATGAGTTATTGGATAATAGAGGCTTGAATTTTTTAAATGAGTTTCTTGCCTGTTCAATTCTACATTGAATTTCGAAGGATGGATCCAGATTTTGGGTAATCCAACATCCAAGGTATTTGAATCTCTGAACTCTCTGCAGCGGTTGTTGGTTTAATATCAGTTGGGTTGCGCCGATATCCACTTTACTGGTCACCATGTATTTAGATTTATCGATATTTATCGACAGTCCCCAATTTGTGCATTCCATGTCAACTTTATTGATTAGCTCCTGCAGATCGTCGATGTTTTCAGCTAGAATCACAGTATCGTCGGCGTACCGTATATTGTTAATTATTTCTCCTCCTATGATAATTCCTTTTTGATCTTTTAAAGCTTCCCTAAATAGATTCTCAGAATACACGTTAAAGAGGGTGGGAGACAGTACACAGCCCTGTCTTACGCCTCGTTCAATACTGATTGGCTTTGATTATCTGTTGTTGGTATTAATAATGGCTGTTTGGTTCCAGTAAAGTTTGGCAATAAGTTTGATGTCTTTCTCATCTAGTTGGATGCTCTGCAAGGCGGTAATTAGTCTGGTATGCTGAACGCGATCAAATGCCTTTTCAAAATCAATGAAGCACATATATATGGCTTTCCTTACCTCCCAACATCGTTGAAGGAGTGTTTGCATAGAAAATAGTGCTTCTCTAGTTCCAAGGCATCTCCGGAACCCGAACTGCTCTTGACTAATTATTTCTTCGCACTTGTTGTTAATTCGATTTAGAAGAATATGCAACAGTATTTTAACGGCATGGCTCATTAAACTAATGAGTCTACAATCGCTACATTTCTTAACGTTTGGTTTCTTAGGTAGAGGAATAAAGATCGATTTTAATCAGTCCGATGGAATTTCACTGGTAATTGAAAAGTACAGTGAGTTCTTTTACATTGTCATTTGAGAGTAATTTTAGCCATTCGCTGTATATTTGATCTGGTCCGCTGGCTTTGTTGTTTTTAGCTTGGTGTATGGCTTTTTCCACTTCAGCTTTTAAGATTGATGGTCCTGTATTTGCACTTAAGTTAGGTAGTGATCCTCGATCATCCTTAAATAATGCTTTAATGTAGTTTTCCCATTCCTCCATTACTTCGTCTTCTATGACCTTCATTATTCGTTAATGTTATGGGTGTATTTCTTTTGTGTACTGTAACTTCTTTTATTTTCTTATGTGTGTTAAATTCGTCATGTTTTCATTGCAATTCTTCTAGTTCCTCACATTTTGCTCGCATCCATAACTCTTTGGCTTCCCTGATTTTTCTTCGAATCAAATTATGCTTTCGTTTATACTCTTCTATTAGTTATTTCTATTTTTAAGCTGTCTTCTTTCGTCCATCATTTCGATTATTTCATCTTTCATCCACGCTTGCTTTTTATAATGGGTGACAGTTCCACTTTTCGTTGCTGTATCGATGATACCAGTCTTTATGTTATCCCATCTTTCTTCGACTGTTGGTACATTGTATACTTGTGTGATGTTATCTCGAATTTTTTCGTTCATTGTCTGCTCAAAGTGATGTTTAAATTCTTCTTCTTTTAGTTTTTGTCTATCGTATTTCTTTGTAATGGAAGGCTTTTTGATCGTCTTTAATTTTAGGTTGATTCTAGATGCCAGTAAATTGTGATCGGTGGCTGCGTCGGCACTTGGATATGTCTTAGTACATTTACATGAGTTTCGAAATCTATTGTTAATCATGATATAATCTATTTGGTTACGCATTACACTACCATGGCCATCTCTCGGTGATATCCATGTATAGAGACGTCTTTTTGGTTGTTTAAAACATGTGTTGGTGATAACAAAGTTTTCCTCTTTTCAGAACTCCACCAATATATCACCTCTTTCGTTTCTTTCCCCAAGACCGAATCCTCCAGTAATTCCGGGAGTTATGTCTTTTCCTACTTTAGCGTTGAAGTCTCCCATTATTACACAGATTTCGTGTTTTTTTGTGTTATTTAGTGCTTGCTTTAATACATGGTAAAATTCATTAATTTCGTTGTCTGTACTGTTACTTGTAGGAGCGTATACTTGTATTAAGTTTATATTAATCTTACTTTTAATAGTTATCATCATTATTCGCTCTGAAAGAGGAACAAATTTGTCAACCAGGTTTTCAAGTCGTTCCTCGAGAATTATAGCAACACCATTTTCATGAACATCATCCGTTTTTCCGGAGTAATAAGTAATATAACCTCCACTTTTTACAGTTTCCGATCCGGTCCATCTAGCTTCGCTAATTCCAAGGACTTGCAGGCCCAGACGTTTCATTTCGAGTTGTACATTTTTTAGCTTTCCTGATTGATATAAAGTTCTAACATTCCACGTAGCAATATGTTTTATCAATGATCTATTTTTATTTTTATTTTTCCTGGGCTATAAACTGTGGCAAATAAAAAATTATTACAAGTAAAGAATTATCTTTTTAAATGAAAACATTTAAACAACAAAAGAGCTAGGAATACCAAATCAGTTGGTAAATTTAACAAAACTAACTTTTGAAAAAGTTGAATGCAAAGTACGAATTCACGGGGAACTGTCTAAACCTTTTAAAACAAATAACGGGCTGCACCAGGAAGATCCTCTCTCCTGTATACTGTTCAATCTAGCTCTGGAAAAAGTAATACGTATGTCACAAATCACAACCATTGCTTCAGTATATAATAAATCAGTGTAAATTCTCGCCTATGCTGATGATATCAATATTATTGGGAGAACGGAAAACGCTATATAATTAAAAGAATCATCGTCATCGAAGCAGTGAACAAATTTGTATACCTGAGAACGCTCCTTAACACTGAAAATAATACTACCGCAGAGATAAACTGCAGAATTTGCACGGCCAATAGATGCTATTTTGGGCTGAATCTCCTCCTTAAGTCTACAATTATATTTAGAAATATAAAAATAAAACTCTATAAAAACAATAATACGTACAGTCCTAACATGGTTCAGAGACCTGGACTCTAACAAAAAGTAACGAAACCGTGTTAGGATGTTTAGAAAGAAAAGCATTAAGGCGAATCTATGGAGCAGTGAATGACAACGGAGTGTGGAGAAGACGATACAACTTCGAACTTTATAGAATATACCAGGAACCAGATATCGTAAAACATATTAAGATAGGACGTCTGAGGTGGATAGGGCATGTAATGTGGATGAAACAAAATGACCCAGCTAGAAAAAGGCTCCTTGATAGACCCATTGATCAGAGAAGAAGAGGAAGACCCAGAACAAGGTTTCTTGATAACATCGATGAAGACATAAGATATGGGAATACGACAACTGGAGAGAAATTCTTAAGGAGGCTAAGACCCACGCAGGGTTGTAAAGCCAGAATGATGATGGTGATAGGGTCTGGTAGCGTAGTTTTCATTCATTGGCAGGTGTTTTGTCTATCTTAGGTGTTGTACCTATTATTATGACGAATATTACAACCCTGTCATCTCTTATTTCTTTATAGTTTCTATAGACTGTTATAATAAGTATCACACTGTAACTCAAAACACTGTGTAAGTCATATATCTCTAAAATGCTTTCAAGATAATAAAAGAATCTGCAGTAGACGAGGAAAACACACTTGAAGGATATAAATCCCACAAAAGGGAATGTAACCCGCCGTTTTATTTCATACAAAAGTTCATTTCTGGGCTTTTCCAGACTATTTCAAGTTGATGCATACCTCCGGCAACAAGGAGTTAACATTCCACCATAACCATTCTGCATCCTCGGCGCGTCGCGTCGATTTGAAAAATCCTCTTGGAAACACGAGCACACCAAGTAGCACAACGGCGAAGCCCCGAGGGCCATTCAAGGCCTCTTTTGGTCGATACGTTAACGCCGAGACTAGACGCTATAAAAATTCATAACTTTTCTTTTTTGCCGTTATTATCAGAAAATATATGAATATGTGAGGGATGCTGGAGGGCTGTTTTTGTTGCGAAGGGTTGCGAAAAATATTGGTCAAGTTTGGCAGTAAAGCTTTTATTGGGAAATAATTTATCGAGGGTTTTGCACGCAAAGGGATCATTTTGAGGACAGTATCAGAGTAATCTTATTAGGAATTTCTGAATGGTCTGGCAAACATTATATTAGGTTTATAAGATTTATAGGGACCGATTTTAAAAGGCTGTATCACAAGTTAGACGTAAGCCTATATTATGAAAAAAACTCAAATTTAAAATTAATTTTTCTTCAAAAAATAAGATTTGTCGTCCTCCAAAAATACACTTTGTTAGCAACGTTCTCTGCACAATCGCTTGCAGGCACTGCTGGTATTTTGTCCATTTCAATACATTGCCATGGTAAGGAATTATAGTTTTCGTATCTTTATTTCCTTGATCAGTTTAAAGGAGAATAGAAAGAATATGAATATCCATTAGATCTGAGTATTATACTTTTTTGAAATAAGCTCATTTTTATTGATCTAAAAATGTCCTAAAATACAGGATGTTACGTTTAAAAAAAAAAGAGCCGATGACGTCATCACTGTAATGTGTATCACCTTGAATAATGAAATTTTATTGTAAAATGTAGAACATTAAATTTAAAAATCGTGGTGTTTTAGATTTTTTTAAAAAGGCTTTTCATTTAGAAAATATCGAATTTATTCCATACTTTACGGACACACTATATAAAAATACTTTAGTTACTTGTACATAAATGTACTGTAATTTCTTAGTTATTCGTTAAGAAAGTCTTCTACTGAATAATATGGTCTTTCAGATAGATCGGCTTTTGTCAATTTAGGGAACTTATGGAAAGAAGTTGTAGATTTAAGTTGCAAAGGGGGAAGGTTGTTTAATTTTTTTGTCGAATATAATATTTCTTTACTAACTCAGTGGACGGGATCGGTAAATATACATCAAAGGTTGAATTTCTGATGGAGTAGTCATGATTAGGTCCTGCTGGAAAAACATGTAGGTGTTTACGAATTAAGCAAAGAGTTTCTAGAATATATAAAGGGGGAAGAGTTAAAATCCAGTGATTTTTGAAGTAGCTTCTGTAATGTGTTATTTTACTGAGGCCAAAAAGATACCGTATTGCTCTTTTTTGTAATTTAAAAATAACATCAGATTGAGCAGCTGTAATAGAACCCCTAAAAGGAAGACCATATCGAAGATGAGACTTGAACAAAGAAAAATTTATTATTTTGGAAGATGCTAAATTGATTTCCTTCGAAACAGATCTTATTGCATAGCAAGCTAAAGCTAGTTTCTTACTTAACAAATCGATGCGAAGGGACCATTCAAGGTTGCTGTCTATAAAAATACCCAAAAATTTTACAGAATCAACGATACTGATCTGGCTGTCATTAAGAAGCATGAGTTGAAGAGCTCCTGTATAGGATAATGCTACTGTCTAAAGTCCGCTTTACATTTACGAGTACTCGGATCCGAGTTACTCTACTCGGAGTGCAACTCGGAAGTATAAACGTCTACACGGAGCCTCTTGTCACTCGGATCCGAGCTCGGATTGAAGTTGAACGCAAACCGAGTAGCAGTACGAGTTCCTGTCAGTTCCTGTACGAGTGAGCGTCAAAGTGGTGGAAATTCCATATTAAAAATGGCGGACTAAGATTTTCTGCAGATCAAATGGGTCAATTTATCGATGTTTACTGTTCTTTTGAATGTTTATGGAATGTGAAACTGAGGGAGTATCGGGACATTATCAAAAACCTTTTTGATAATGTCGAAATTTATTTAGCCAAATTTATTTTTCACCTTTAAAATGTTTAATAACACTAATGCAACAGCCAACAGCATCTCGTTTCTTTCTTGATGGCGCCATTTTTAAATTCTCTTTGAAACAACTCTGGTCGCTCGGATTTAATGTAAACGATCGCAGTTCTACTCGTAACTCAAATCCGAGCTACTTGGATCCGAGTACTCGTAAATGTAATGCGGACTTTATCCACGTTAAAAAAGAGTAAATTATAGTCGGGCCAGATCTTTATTTTAAGTAGATCAGAAGTTATAGTTGCATGAAGAGTTGCAATATTAGAGTTCCTCCAAGTGATACTGGTATCATCAACAAAAAGAAAAAATTTTACATTAACTTTTAAGTTAGTGATGTTATTTATAAAGATAAAGAAAAATAGAGGACGTAATACTGAACCTTGTGGTACTCCAAATACAATGCTTTTGTAACTAGAGTCAGTATCCTTTGCTCTAACTAGTAGTTGTCCTATTCCTCAAGTAATATTGGAACCAATTCAAAGAAATACCTCGAATTCCGTAGAAATTTAGTTTTTTTTATCAAAATGTCGTGATTTGCTTTGGCATACTCACAAAAATCAGTGGTAGTATAAAGATTATTGTTTAGTGCTTGATAGACCTCATGTAGTACAGAAAACATAAGATCGTTGGTACATTTATTAGATAAAAAGCCGAATTGACTTTGTGATAAAATGTTGTTTTCAACGAGAAAGGACATAGGTAAGTCGGGCTTTTCTTAGTCTCTCAATAATTTTGAATAGGACGGGATGTAAGGCAATAGGTTTATAGTTGCAGACATTAGATTTATCACCACCCTGATGAAGACGAATAATAATGGCTTTCTTTAGGCACTCTGGAAATATACCTTTTTCAAAGGAATCGTTAATTAGTGAGACCAGGACTTTCAACACATTTTTTGGGAGATTTAAGAAAATTTTTATGGATAGTCCATCAGTACTACAGGAAGATTTGCTTTTAATACTACTGATTGTTTGGATCAGTTCATATTTATCAACTGGTCTTATAAAGAATGAATTCGAAACCTTTTTTGAATTGGGGAGATAGGAAATAGGATCTTGTTGTGGCAAAATAGTTGATGTTAGATTTTTTCTCACATTAACGAAGTATTTATTTAGATTTTCAGTGTTTGGAAGAGAAAATGTTTGAGCTGTGTTAGTTTTATTTCGAAGATCGTTTATTATGGACCAAGTTTCTTCTGCAACATTTTTAGAGCTTCCCAGACAATTTTGATAGTACATTTTTTAGCTGTTATAAGTTTTAGATAGGTTAATCTGTACTCGAAGATATATTCAGTGACAAAAAAAGTTGGTAGTAAATTTCTTGATGTACAGTAGTAAACGAATAGTTTTGGCTGATATGCGGATACCTTTGGTAGTCCAGGGTTTGTGATGTTTTGATTTAATTATAATTAAAGGAAATGCCTTATTGAAAATACAGACAAGCCTATCTAAAAAATTACTGAATTTATAGTCCACGTCCACAGAGACAAAAGTGCCACCCAGAAGTCAAGCACAAATTTTGGAATTTACGAAAGTTCTGAACGGAAAAAATCCTACCTAAATATTGGGTTTTCGAAAATGGTTTGTTAAGAGTGTTCAACTTACTGCTTCATGATCAGATAGTCTTGCATTAATAATTGTAGAGCGTACATCAAGGGGTGAGAAATCTGAGACAATATAATCAATTATGGTAGATGTTGTTTTAGTAATTCTTGTAGGAGAAATATCGTGCATTGTGAAACCATATGATTCGAATATATTGACCAAGGATAATTGGGTAGATTAGAAGAGATTTACAAAGAATGTATAGATTAAGATTCTTGTTATAAACCATTGAAAACTCAAAATAGACTTCATTCAACAAAAGTCATATTTTGTTATAGGAGAGAAATCATTTGTAGAAAGAATAAGGGTGCCACCATGAGCTGAACTTGGACGATCATACCTAGCAATTGTGGTCTATTTTTCTACAAAAAAAAAGAGGCTCGTTTACTTCAAGCCAGTGCTTGGTAACCGCAGCTAACGGAGGAAATACTAATTTCTCTAGAAACAAAAATAAAATGTTGCTAAAACAAGAATAATATAATTGGACATTAGATAATAAGTTGGATGGAAATGAGTAATAGAATATATGGAAAATTAATGCTTTAAATTATCCTAAATAGAGATAAAATATCTAAAACGAGAAGGGATTCACCAATATCAATATATCGTTTCTATTTTTAGCCCAAACATTTCTAAAAAATATGTTTTGTACATAATATTAAAATTTGCGATAAATTTTCCATATGATCTATTGCTTTCTATTTTTAAATTCGATATAACAAGACAGTCTATATTTAATTTTCTTTTCTTTTCAGGTAAGTGTTTAAGATTATTGTAGCTGGTAATCGGTAAGGTATTTAAATTATTATAGTATTACAGTTCATATAAATTATAAGAATATTATTAAACAGAAAAATTTCTCTTTCTTTAGCATTTACGCATCTAGATAAGGAATCTTTACGGTATTTTGCTTCGTAAACTTCATAGACCACACGTAAAGAAAGTAAAATCATTTATCTTAAATAATATTTAATTTATACGATACCTAAGATTATTTCAAAATTCAACAATTACACTCTAATAATGATCCTGATTTTTTGACAGTCTTTCTTACCCAAACTTATAACAACTTTCCACTATTATGTCGATATCCTCTTAAATTATAGAAATTATCATTCTTTGAGCAAGTCCTTTTTTTTTAGTCCCGTTGTGGAAGAAGAGCTCTCTCAAATAATAAAGTCTCTAAGTAATTCTAATTGTAGGGACGTTCACAAAATTAATAGCAAAATTTTTAAAAGAAACTTACCAAATAGTTTTAACACCTTTCACTCATCTTATTAATTTAATTCTATCAACTGCAGTATTTCCGGAAGTACTAAAATACTACTACCTATCTACAAAAAAGATGATTCCTCAGAAACTGACAATTAAAGACCCATAAGCATTGTTTCTATTTTTGGGAAAGTGATTCAAAAGATTATCAAAAAACAATTTTATTCCTATTTTGTGTCAAATAATTACTTTAGCAACTCACAATATGGATTCAGAAGTGCTCGTTCTACTACGAACGACGAACGCGATATTTAATGTTGTGAGCGAGGTGATCGAGGGGCTTGAATGCGGCTTTTGACTGCGTTTCACACGACATTTTGCTCCACAAATTAAATTACTATGGAATCAGAGGTATCCGTCTTAAGCTTATTACTTCTTATGTATGTGGCAGACACCAGGCGGTAGTTTCTAAAGGTCATTAGGACCTCTTTTGTTAATTATTTATGTCAAAGATTTGCCTAAATTCTTATCTCCATACAAATCCATACAATTCGCAGATGATACGACATACGTTATATCCGGAAGAGATAATGATGATTTAAAAATGTCTTATGAGAAAGTTTCTATTAAATCTAGCACAAACATGGTTTACTACAAACAAACTAAAACTAAAATAAATCGCAAAATTTGGTTATATCTGCAAGTAATTTACATAATGATCCAGATAACAAAGAGATTGTTAAATTATTGGGAATAACCATATATAATTGACTGAACTGGTCGGCTCATATCTCACAACTAAAGAAAAAGCTATCAAGTTCATTATTTGTTATTCGCCAACTAGCAAGGGTTGTCAACTTTGAAACATTCAAATGACATATTTTTCTTTATTCCACTCTCACCTAAACTATGGATTAACCATATTTATTATTTTATTTAGCGTATGGCTCAATACATGGAGTAAATACAGTAATAATTGTAAAAAACGTAAGTACATAATTCAAAAATACAAACATAAGATTATATAAAAACGAACATAGACAAAATACAGATAAAATACAAGATAATACAAAGAGATAAGGTTATATCTTCAAGTCAAGTTGAGCTATCCATTCAAGGCTTGCAGGCGTAGTTTTGAAAAAGTCTTTTGGGTCCCCTCGATATGTCCTCAATTCACATGTCTCCACTATGTGTTGGATGGTTTGATCTGGAGCTCCACAGTCCCAGCTGGAGGTAGGCTGTTTTCCCCATTTATGTAGGTTGTGTGCGCATACTGCATGTCCCGTTCTAATTCGGTTTAGGCTCTTCCATATGTTTCGTGGCTGGTCGAAGCCATCAGGCTTTTGGACTGGGTCAATAAGGTTGGATACTTCAGGTGGGGCTTCCTCAGTCCACAGCGTGCGCCACCTGGAGGTAACATTGAAATCACCTGCTGTTAGCTGTTGGGCTGTTCTTATGGGTGGTTTTCTGGATGGGAGTCGGTTTGCTGCTAAACTCGGGATGTCTTCATGGATTGGTAGTTGCAAGTTGCTATTTACTTTCGAATACTCCGTTATCAAGGCCTTTTGTCTTCGTAGAATCGGCGGAGGAATATGGCTAAAGATCGGAAGCCAATATAGTGGAGTAGTCTTGATGCAGCCGCTAATCATTCTCATTGCTATATTAAGCTGCGTATCAATTATTTTCACATGCCGACTATTTAGCCAGACCGGTGCACAGTACTCTGCCACAGAATAAACCAAACTTAGCACAGATGTTCGTGCTAAGTGTGTCCGCAGATGCGCCCCAGTTGGTACCACAAAGATTCTGGATAAGGTTATTTCTACTACTTATTTTTTGTACAGTTATTTGTAGATGTTTTTTAAACGAGAGAGTCCTCTCCAAGGTAATCCCCAAAAATTTTGGGTAGGGTTGGTAGGGTAGTGCTACATTTCTCATTTTGACCTCTAATTTTTGGTTTGCCTGTTTGTTATTGAGATGAAAACAGCTTACCTCAGTTTTATTTAAGTTAGGTATCAGGCGCCATTTTGTGAAATATTCATATAGTTTGTTGAGGTCGTTTGTCAGCACGGTTTGAGTAATTTCAAACTGTTTGTGTTGTACTGGTATTACTAGGTCGTCAGCGTAGCCAAACTTTCTTCCATCAGTGTCAGGTAGGTCCGATACATATAAGTTGAAAAGTATCGGAACAAGGACTGATCCTTGGGATAGTTCATTATTTAATTACCTCTGTTTGCTTATGTCATTACTGTGGATTACCTGGAAGTATCGATCAGAGAGCATGTTGTTTATTAGTTGCCATATTCTTTGGCATGAGATTAGTTTGGTTAGTTTATAGAGGAGTCCCTCTTTCCATACTGTGTCGTAGGTAGCTGTCAAATCCACAAAGACTACAGCCGTCTTTTCTTACTTTTGGAAGCCTGCTTCTATATGCGTAGTTAGACTTAGGACCTGATCTGCGCAGCTTCGATTAGGTATGAAACTTGCTTGTTCGAATGGGATATTTTCAAGAATTTGTGGGCCTATTCGGTTTAGGATAAGTCGTTCCAGCAGTTTAGAGCAGCAACTGAGAAGTGCTATATTAATCATATGGATCAATTCAACAAATGCACTCAACAAAGAAAACTATCAGGATTTTAGCAGGGGTTAGTTATCTAAACACTGCCGACCTTTCTTTATCAAATTCAAAATTATGCCGCCATCTGAGCATCATATTACATGAATTTGCCCATTAGATTGATCTGTTGAGTGTGGAAAAGTACTCAATTAGAGGTTCAGCGAGGGGCTCATGTGGATGTTTGTAATAGGAGATTATAAACACCCCGAAAAAATAATCATTATATTCAATGCATCAGTCAATAAAATAATTATAGTCAGAATGACCGCTAATATTCGAAAGAAATAAGCACCAAAATAAGAAAGACGTTTCACTTTATATCAGTATTTTGTAATTTCATTATATCTAGCCAATATTTTGAAATGACCTTTTATTTTGGATTTTTGGTTCACGCAGAACATTTTGTAAATATCTCATTTGTAAAGAAATGTTGAAATATGCTGTATGAGTCCGCTAGATGCAAAACTTTGTATTTACTGTATAAGTCAAACTGAGTTATTTGCAAAAAACTGATAAATTTTGCAAAAAACCTTAGACATAATAAATGGCACTTTTTTGTGATAGATAAATGCTTTATTAGGTAAAATATAATGATTTTTTTCTTAGAAAAGTTATTGGGTTTGCTAGAAAAGGAAGAAAAATTTGAAAATACCGAGTTTTGCAAGTGAACTATGTAAATACAGATTTATGCAACTAACATTTGCAAATACATGATAATAGTCAACCATTAACGATATTAGTGGTTGTTATATTAGTCTGTTTTCTAAACCTAGTGTGTTAGGAATAAGGAAGAAAGCATGTGGAAGTAAACTTTTAGTGAAGTTTATTTTTATCCAAAGTACAAAAGGTATTACAAATTATAATATGTATATATTTATATTAATTCCTAAACTCTAAGTTCCTCTGGGTCCTCATCATCAATATGATCATTTTCTGCAGCACTCTCGTTATTATTTGCTTATACGCCAGTATCTATAATTTTATAAAATTTGAGATCCGGCTGGTCTCTCCACTTTTTACCAAAATGGTTTTTTAAGGAGAGTGCCTATGGACGATTTATCTCCTTTCAATGAACATCCAATCTGTTGTAACTTTGGTTTCAATAAAGAAATCTTTTTCCCTTTTCGTATTATAGACTTGCTGAACCCTATATCAGAACGATAAAATATTTCCCCCCCTTACCGTAGCCATATAATCTTTGTCCTTAGAAAATATAAATCGTTTCGTTGCATTACATTTAAAATGCCACTGGGAAGGTTTTTTAACAACAACGTCACTCGTCTTTCTCCAGTCTGATATCTGCCAGTCTTTACCAAGTCTCAGCACCTTTGAGTGTTTTCCAATTATGTCTTCATATTCTTTTCTGTTTATTACAACGTTCTTCTTTTTTATCTCCCTTTCTATCATACCGAAAATCCTATCTGGTGGCAAAAAGGAATAACCAACAACAGGAAACGTAAACTCCACTTCCTTGATGTGACCAGGTGCTTCATAAACCAACCAGTAGATTATCATAGACATCATCGTGCTATTTTTGTTCTGTCCACCACATCCATCTGCAAATAGGTGAACTTCTTCGATTTGATTTTTAAAGTCGAATTTTATGAGAGTATCATGTACAGCAGAGGCAACAGCATTTGAATCTTTTGGATGTTCAAACTCCAGCCACACATATGACGTCACATTTGCAGAAGAAAGATGGGATTTCGAATTTCCAGCCACGATGGTGAAATTATAAAAATTTATTTGCTGTGAGAAATAAGCCGCCTGGTCGGGAAGCTTTGGCAAAGAAAGATTTTTTTGACAATCAAAAGAAAATATTTGTATGTTATGATTTGATTCATTTTTTAACAAAGAATAAAAGGCTTTAGCTCTTAACGTATGAACTCTCTGCTCTGTTATAACCTTTAACTTTTCTTCTTCTGAATTTTCTTTTCTCAAAATTTCCTTCGCTCTGAGACACGCAGAACAAGCATCTACTAAGGGAGTGCCGAATGATATGTTGTAGTGTTCATTAACGTATGTTCGGAAATATGATAACTTTACGGAATGATGTGGATGACGTTGACAATACATTCTGTAAAGCTTTGTAAAACTCAGATCACATGGTAAATACAATCTAGTCGATCGTCCTCTATTATAATGACTCTCTGCACCGTTCAAACGCCCCATAAATGTTTGGATAGATAATTTTATTGGATCAAATCTACCTTTTGTTGTATCTCCCCCTCTTCTCTCTTTTGGTATTTCACCCCGGATAACAAACGTTCTTACAACACGCTCTATTCTTTCAGAACTTAAATGAGTTATTCCAAGAAATGCTGTCTTGCATACTCTTAAAAGTCCACCCTCTACTGTAGGAACAAAATATTTAATTGAAATTCCATGTAGGTTTGTACGTGATCTCTTGGGCTTTTGACCTTCACAAAATTTCTGCAAAAAAATATCTTGTTTTATTTTGTCAGTTGTTGAATACAGATTATTATGGAAACGCTGAATGTCTCGCATCTTTAAATCTATACAACAATACACTTTCTTTGTATGGTTACAGGTAGGAAAACCGGGTAAATCCTTAGGTTTATGCCTAAAAATATTGACAATAAGTCCCAAACCTATCTAGTTAATTGTAGACACCTCTTACCTCTTAAGTTTCATTACATTTCGTTTCCATTTTTCTGTTTGTACAACTCGTTTTCTCCCTTTTCCTTTTTCACAAGGTCTAATATGCACATGAAGATCCATAATGTTAATTATTTGCAATAAACTTGGTGTTTTTAGTACTCAAATAACAAACAGTGAAACCGGTAATGGCGAATGATGGAATAATTGACATGTGCACATGAGACGTGTCATGTGACTCTGTACCCTCTGGATGATCGATTGAAGGTTACACAAAGAACGGTACTAGGCTCGGGCTTCAGTCTGGTAGAGGTATCTTGGTCGGGGTTCTTGTTACAGCTCAAATATCTCGGATCAATTAAAGAAGAACTTACGACACAAAGACAAGAAGTTAGAAGAGAAGATAAGAGATAAGAGAAGAAAAGTTATTTGGGCACCACCCTATTTTTAGAGGAACAGGGAAACCTTAAGGCATAGAGAATACGATAATGAGAAAGATAAGATACAGTTAAGATACGCGAGAATAAAATAAACCGTGAGAGAAAAGGTATCTTGATCGTGCGGTACACACTCAATATTTCGACACAGATACACTAATTATACGATAAAACAAATAACATAAATCAGTAAAAATGCCTGAAAGAGATACACCATGCACAATAATATATATTCATATCATAACAATAAAAATAAAAAGCAAAAAGTTCGTCAACAAAATTATATTGAGGTATATAAAAAAAATACACTATAACAATCTTTACGGCACAGTTAGATGACACGAGATAAGTGATTGATTAATTTATAATCGAATAAAAACAAAAAATATCTTTTTTGGGAAAATAATTCTGCATAACGTAGTATTCTCAAGAATAGAAGAAAGCAAGGGACATTATAATAGTCAATATTCGTCAAACAAATTATTATTATGCCTTGAGAACACTTAAACGTTTACCAAAAATTTTTTTATTGAATGTGATCACCTCAAATCTATATATGAAATTTAACATAAATATACCCTACATTAATATAAAAGAAATGGTCCGTAATTTATACATATATTATATCGTAGGTTCAAACTCATAATAGTTCGTTCCGTTTAACCATAAACAGCAAGGTCACTAAACTAAACGTTATAAATCAAATTCTTACGGTTTAGGTATCAAAGTTGAGCTTTAGTCAATAAAATTTACTACTCACAATTAATATGCCACAGGTGGATACAGATAGTGGCGTTAGGCCTTCAATAAAGTCACTTGACACTTGGTCCTCGGCAACAGGTAGCTACAGCAACGAATTACGGTTTTCAATCCGTAATTCCTTGGTTTGATTTCGGCAGACGAGAAGATAAACAGCCAAACAGGAATAGCACAGGTAATAATCGGTAGTAGAGATGAATGATGAATAATGCACAATGAATAGTGAATATTAAATAATGGCTAATGGCTAATCGTTAATGGCTAATGGTTAATCGGCAAACAGAAGTGACCTCGTTCCTTCGAAGTGGAACACGTCTGTTGGACAAAAGAGAAAATATTTAATATAGGACTCACTGTGTAAAGATAAATAAGGGTGAATTGAAAATCCACTTACCGCCGATTGTCGAAGATAAGACCGCTTGCCACAGGAACCAACTTGGAAATGAATATCGGATTGTGAATTTAGAAGGGCTTAGACAAGCGAAGGTTGAAAATAGGGAGGGGATATTGGCTGAAGGATGCCACGCGAAATTGACATTAAATATCCGGGATATTGGGGTTCATTTTCGTAGCGTTTACCAATAGAAAGTAAAGTTTCTACGAAAAACAACTCTTCTGATTTTCTGAGAAGGTAGCTCGGAGATTTCACAATAGGTGCTTTTTCCTTTGTTATTAGGAAAGATTTTTATGTAGCAAAACAAGATAAAAAGAAGAAGAAACATTTGGCGAAGTTATTTCTTTGTTAAAAAAAGGCGTAACAAAACGAAGGTATGCAGGCATGGGCGGCGTGAAAATAGTTTATTAGAGGGAATAATTTAAAGAAATTATGAACATGCTTCACAGCCCTTTCCACGATGTAAACTGGGTGTACTGAGTTTGCATCGGAACTGTGAAACAAGGAAGCATGGGAGAACTATCGTAAAGACAAGTTGAGAAAAACAAGGAAAGTTTACGTTACTACGATAACACATACGTACAATATGACCAAGTAACATTATAACATAACATAAACGATACACTAAATAGTATCTATCTAACACAATAGACAAAACATAAAAGTAATTCTACAAGTTTTACAAAAGTTATAAAGGTATATGCTTAATAATTATAATTTTTACAAAAGGTATGAAAGTACAAGCTTAATGAATTTATTTAACCTATATAATATTTTTATACAACTATGTTAATATATACACTTATGTGTCAAAAGGTATAAGAGGGTATCCGCTCGATATTGTTACAGCAAAATAGGACACGTAAGGCAGACAAGGCAATATGGAGATCGTTAAACAATGAGCGAGAGAGTGAGTTCGTCGCGAGATTGTTAACGTGAGGCACCTTGGTTTAAATAACACTGTATCAATAGATAGTCCGAGTATTTTGCTTAGATATCATCACTAGAAAGATAGACTTAACCTAGTTTCAGTGGTGTAAGAAGATAGCTAAAAATCCATATAACGGTACTTATTGAAATATAAGCGGTAATAATAGACGATTAATATGCCAACGTTTTTCGTAACCCGGCATAAAGGTAATAAGACTAATGTTAAGTTTTGGTTAGGTAGGTAGGGAGTTTGTAACTAACAAGGAGAATTGTAATGAGGATTTGCGTACTTAGTATCTCTTAATGATTATCAAAAGTCTATGCAGTATTAACAAGAGATTGAGATTTAATAGAGTTAAAAATTATATTTCAGTAATGTGGTTGCAAAAACCCGAGGTTTAGGAGCAGGGGGTACATATGGTACATAATTTTTCAGGTGCACATAGGGTATTTATTCTGGTATTGATGGGACTAACCTCTTAGGCACCAAAATTAACACTAAGAGAGTCATTTAATTGGCCTCATTCCGGTTGAAGAACGACTGAATTCTTACCACAGATGGTCAATAGAAACTAGGATCCAGATACTATTTTCGGCGAGTCAACTGGCGAACGTCCGCTAACATCAGTCCTAGCCTTCCTCAGTGCCTAGTATCTCTGGCAGATGCTGATCTCTATGACGAAAAGGGGTAGAGAAGATGTTATTTCTATGTTGGGTCTCACATCAAAAGTTAAACCAAGTAGGAAAGAGAGTACTACACGATTTGGGAATTCTAAACACGACAGAGATGTCACAGCCGGACAGTGTGTTTAGGGATTTAGGGGAAGTCTTGTTAGAAACACTGTATCAGTAAAGATAAGGTATAAGGCAATTGTACTTTTTAGAAGGTAAAGGCAAGAAAATCTTAGGTTTTCTTAAATAAGGTAGTCCTTAATTATTCCATTTGGAGTCAAGGTAGTTTTATTCAAGATACGATATGTTTCCAATTTTCTTTGGAAGGTAAGGTGTGTTTCTAACAGATAAGGTACCCTTCAATTTTCATTTGAAGGTAAGGTAAATCTTTTCCAATTTTCGTTGGAAGATAAGGTATATTTTCAACAGATAAGGTACCCTTCAATTTTCATTTGAAGGTAAGGTAAATTTTTCGTTGGAAGGTAAGGTATATTTCCAACAGGTAAGATATCCTTACATTTTTATTTGAAGATAAGGTAAAAATTTTTAAATAAAGGTAACACACGATAAGATTTCTTCGCTTGTAAGGACTACAGCACAGCCTATATAACGATTATTTTATCAACGCAATGAGGTAAGGTGTGTTATAAGATAGGACGAAAAATTTAAGATAAATCGCATGACGTCGAAAGTAAAAATAAAGACATAGATAGGTAGAAATCAAAGCAATTAAGACTAACCATGAATTATAGGGGTCTCAACAAACATCAATTTACATGGACAGGTAAGATACATCGGTATAAAGACATGAGAGGTGTTTTCACGAATCTTGTTACAACAATGTATGTATGAGTGTCAGATAAGAAATAGTACGAAATAGTAAAATAACCGTTTTTACTACAGACGTATTATAACATATATAGATATTTGAGGTAAACGTTCCTAGTCAATAAAGTTAGATGTGGGCGTTAGACGACAGTTACAAAAGGTATAATATATATATTTCTAGCATGGTAAATAGTTATTCTTGCTCATTTTCTGAGACTTCGGAATCAAAAGAGTCACTATAACACGGCTTTAAATCTTTTATATGCCAGCGTCCAGCATTAGTACCATCTTCGTTTTTTATTTGATACACCAGACGAGAGAATTTTTTAGATATTGTACCCTTGACATACTTGGGAGCAAGCTTAGACATGAAACGTTTTGGAGCACTACTAAGAACAATATTTTTGCGCCACACGGTATCACCAACAGAAAATTGAACATCTCGTTTGCGGAGATTATAGTATTTGGCATTTCTTTCATAGGCTTTAGATAGGTGGGTTTGGACTTCCTTGAAGACAGTTGACAATCCAGTTATTTCAGAGGCATATTCGTCTCTGTTACCGGGAGAGAATTCGATATTTTGGAGCTGGTCATAGGGACGATTATAATAATCTCCTAATAAGGGAACGTTGCGGGCAAAATTCAGAAAAGCTGGGGAGTGTTGAGTAACTTCATGGCGGGCGGTATTAATAGCTTGTTGAATTTTAAAAATTTCTCTATCCCATTCGGAATGTTCGGTAATATAGCTGCGAATAGCGGTACAAATGGTACGATTACTTCTTTCTACGAAGTTGCATTGGGGGGAATAAACGGCAGTGAACCAGATTTTTTGAACTCTGTATTCATGACAAAGATTCTTAAGAATTTTGCTATTAAAATTAGAGGCATTGTCGCATATGATGTGTTGGGGAACACCGAAAGTTAAGAAAACATTATTTTCTAGGAAGTTAGCGACATTCTGAGCGGTAGCTTTGCGTAGGGGTTGTATTAACGTATATTTAGAGAACCAGTCAGTCACGACGAGTAACCAAGAGAAACCTTTTTTACTGCGCGTGAGGGGACCGATAAAATCAATAGCAATTATTTGCCACGGGAACTCGGCTTTCTTCTGATTTCCCATTAAACCCATTTGAGGAACATTTGGAGCTTTCTGTGCTCCACAGACTTGGCAAGAACGAACGTATTTGAGGACGTCTCTCCTCATCTTCGGCCAGTAAAATCTCTCTTTGACCCGGGATAAAGTTTTAAAATAGCCTAAATGGCTACAAGTAGGAGGTTCATGACAGGATTTGAGAACGTCGTGTTTCTGGGGAGAAGGTACTAAAATTTTCCATTCTATTTCGTTAGATTTAAAAGGTAGACAGGTAGGTACATACTTATAAACATATTCATTTTCTACTTTCCATTGGGGGAAGTTATCTGGATTAGCGATAATTTTTGACCGTAAGTTATCATACCAGGGCTCGATTCTATTTAGATCAACATCGAGAGAAGCTAATTCGGGACTTACAGGAGTTTCGTCCAGAGGGACTTGTTCGTGCATTCTACTGAGTGCATCCGGTACTTTATGGCAGGATCCCTTTCGGTGAACAAGAGTAAAGTTATGTTGTTTGAGGCGCATGGCCCAACGACAAAGACGACCAGAGGGATTTTTGAGGGTAATCAACCAGAGAAGGGAATAGTGGTCAGTGATGACGGTGAACTTGGTTCCTTCAACGTACGGACGAAATTTTTCAATGGCGAAAAGGACGGCAAGGCACTCACGTTCTGTGACAGAGAAATTTCGCTCGGCTTTAGTCAGAGATCGACTAGCGTAACATATAACTTGTTCGCTATCATCTAATTTTTGCGTCAAAACAGCTCCAACTCCAGTATCACTGGCGTCGGCTTGAACGACGAAGGGTTTCGAAAAATCTGGTTGAACCAGTACGGGGGCAGATACTAAGGCTTGCTTGATTAAGATAAAAGACTTTTCAGCTTCAGGATTCCAAGTAATGGTTTGTTTCTTTTCTTTTCCTTTACCCTTTAGGAGATCGTTTATTGGAGAGACAAGGGTAGAGAAATTTTTAATAAAACGGCGGTACCAAGAGCAAAGTCCAATGAAGCGTTTAATTTCGGTAGTGTTTGTAGGTCTGGGATAGGTTATCATAGCAGATATTTTTTCGGGGTCCGACCGAAGAGAATTATCACCAACGATATAACCGAGAAACTTAAGGGAAGTTTTGAAGAACTCGCATTTATCTACGTTAATGGTAAGATTTGCGTCCTTTAGCTTTTCTTTAACTTTAGAAAGAAGAGAGATATGTTCTTCAAAGGTAGGGGAACATACTATTATATCGTCAAGATAACAAAAAATAAAGGGTTCGAATTCAGGTCCGAAAATTGCATCTACTAGACGTTGTTGTGTTTGTGCTGAATTACACAAACCGAAAGGCATAACGGTAAATTGGAATAACCCTCGACCTACTACGGCGAAAGCAGTTTTTTCACGAGATGATTTTTCCAAGGGGATTTGCCAGAAAGCTTTCTTAAGATCAATAGACGAGATAAATTTTGCACCTCGTAAAAGAGAGAGGATCCTATCGATATTTGGAAGCGGGTAGGTGTCATGTTTAGTGACATCGTTTAAAGTACGACCATCAAAACAAAAACGAAATTCGTCATTTTTCTTCCTAACCAACAAAACGGGTGAACACCAAGAACTACAACTGGGTTCTATCACACCTAGCTGGAGCATTGAATCTAGTTCCTTATTTAAGATATTCGACATATATGGAGACATAGGGAAAGGACGTCGCTTGAATGGTTTTGAGTCGCCTGTATCTATTGTCATTTGAATTTTATTTGTGCGGCCTATACCTTCAGCGCTACTAACTTCGTTAAAGTTATTAATAATTTTGTTCGCTAAGGTACGGTCGGTTGGACTAAGAGATTCTAACGAACAAAGATGCGGGAAGATAGCTTCTGGATTGGCCATAGGAAAAGGATGATTTGGTTTGTCGGACTTAGTATTCCATTGGTTGGTATTAAAATCAATTGAGAGACAAAATTGTTCAGCAAAATTACTTCCAAGGATAAAAGAACACGGTAAAGAAGGCACTACAAGGCATTGAATTACTCTAAAGACATTATCGGCAAGAATAGGTAAATCTATGAGACCAGTTACTTTTTTATTGGAACCGTCTGCTAGAGAAACTGTCGAGTTAACGGATTTATTTATTGGAATTTTATTTTGATTAAGAAAAGCGAGACCTTGTTGTCCGGCACACGTAATGGAACAACCGGTATCCAATAGTACAGTAAAATCTTGATTGTAGATATTTACAGATATGTAGGGTCTTTTATCAGTCTTTTTAGAGATCACAAGGGGACAGACTTTATTATGAGAAGGAAGACGATAGAAGTTTCTAACTTCCGTAAGGTAATTTTTCCACTCATTTTCGGTCAAGCGGTAGGAGTTTCTATGCGAAAAGTCTCGGTTCTTATTCCATTGTTTTCGCTGACGGGAGTTAAAGGTACTTCGGTGAGATGTAGGAGAACGGTAATCTCGAGGTAAATTATTCTGAATTCCATTTGAAGAATAACTGGAGGATCGGGAGATATCGGACTTTTTGGGATGTCTGGGAATAGAATAGCCGATAGTATTTATTCCGTACGTTAGTTTTTTGGAGGATTACAATTTGTACATTGTGGGAAGGTAACTTGAGATTTTCCACATCGATAACAAAATATTTTCCTCGGACGACGACATTCACGGTGACTGTGTCCTTTGCCTTGGCAATTCCAACACGCAGTGGAAGAGTTTGGCTTAGAAGTTAAGGGAGGTACGTAATTCTTGCCTAAAGAACGGTTCGTGGGAAAGGTATTACTAGAAAAATTGTTTCTAGACTGAAAATGTCTCGGAGGGTTTCTCTGGGCATCCCTTTGGTTTTCTACGCTAGAAATAGAAGGAGAGTCACGTTTGAAAACTGAGGCAGCATTTATTTCGACGGTATTAATGAGAGAAGATAATTGGTCTACGGTATCCACCGTACTAGTGGCTATCATAGTAGAATATTCCGGTAGGAGATTTGAACGAATATAAGAGATTATGGTTTTTTCGGAGGGCTGTCTCGGTAATCTCTTTATTAAATTAAGTATGTCTGCTTGATACAGAACGAAAGGTTCATTTTTTCTTTGCTTACGGCTTTTGATCTGATCCCACAGTTCGTCTTCATAGCCATGCGGAAGGAATGTGAATTTAAGTAATTCGACCAGTTGTGGCCAAGAGGTAAGTTTAGATTTAACGCTGCTAAACCATTTAGCTGCGTTACCTGAGAAAAATTCCACGGCAGATCGGAAAAGTATCGCTTCGGGAATATCACGCGATTCAGCAAGATTTTGAATTTTTTCCGAGACACTAAATAGATGCTTAGGATCACCGGAAAATTTAATATTCCAATCACCTACATTGACAGGAGTATTAACATGGACGATAGGGTTAATGGCTGGCATAGGAGCTTGTGAAGTTAAAGGTATATATGCAGGATTCGAGTCGGTAGTGATTATTTTATCATCTAGGTTTGCTTCTAACAGAAGGCAGGTAGAGATAGCTTCGTCTTTAAAATTCGATTCCACAGGTTTCTGTGGATCTGGGGTTAGACGTTGTAGTCTTAGGGAAAGATGCAATAAATGGGCCTTTGTTCTTTTGTAGACAGAATCACTAGGGTTTCCTTCAAATTCAGAAATAAGATTTTCGACTTCGGAAAAGATAGTTTCGATCTGGCTTGATTCATCTTCAAAGATAAGGGGATTTTCCGTTAGATCGATAATCGGAGTGGCTTTCTGAAGGGCTTTCTTAAGGATAGATTTTTTTTCGGAAAGAGTTCTATTTGACTTAATACCTCTGATTTTCAGTTCGTAATCGATCTGATTTACCTTGAGATAAGAGATAACAGAAGAATCCATTTTTAAACTCGTTTAGATAAAAAATAGTCGAGAGAAGAGAAGATACTTATATTTGAAGACTGCGTTGCGGTGCTATTTTTTACCATTTAGCTACCACATTGGACGATATTTTCTTGCTGTTAGCTACCACATTGGACGATATTTTCTTGCTGTTAGCTACCACATTGGGCGCCATTCTTTTCTGTGTACCCTCTGGATGATCGATTGAAGGTTACACAAAGAACGGTACTAGGCTCGGGCTTCAGTCTGGTAGAGGTATCTTGGTCGGGGTTCTTGTTACAGCTCAAATATCTCGGATCAATTAAAGAAGAACTTACGACACAAAGACAAGAAGTTAGAAGAGAAGATAAGAGATAAGAGAAGAAAAGTTATTTGGGCACCACCCTATTTTTAGAGGAACAGGGAAACCTTAAGGCATAGAGAATACGATAATGAGAAAGATAAGATACAGTTAAGATACGCGAGAATAAAATAAACCGTGAGAGAAAAGGTATCTTGATCGTGCGGTACACACTCAATATTTCGACACAGATACACTAATTATACGATAAAACAAATAACATAAATCAGTAAAAATGCCTGAAAGAGATACACCATGCACAATAATATATATTCATATCATAACAATAAAAATAAAAAGCAAAAAGTTCGTCAACAAAATTATATTGAGGTATATAAAAAAAATACACTATAACAATCTTTACGGCACAGTTAGATGACACGAGATAAGTGATTGATTAATTTATAATCGAATAAAAACAAAAAATATCTTTTTTGGGAAAATAATTCTGCATAACGTAGTATTCTCAAGAATAGAAGAAAGCAAGGGACATTATAATAGTCAATATTCGTCAAACAAATTATTATTATGCCTTGAGAACACTTAAACGTTTACCAAAAATTTTTTTATTGAATGTGATCACCTCAAATCTATATATGAAATTTAACATAAATATACCCTACATTAATATAAAAGAAATGGTCCGTAATTTATACATATATTATATCGTAGGTTCAAACTCATAATAGTTCGTTCCGTTTAACCATAAACAGCAAGGTCACTAAACTAAACGTTATAAATCAAATTCTTACGGTTTAGGTATCAAAGTTGAGCTTTAGTCAATAAAATTTACTACTCACAATTAATATGCCACAGGTGGATACAGATAGTGGCGTTAGGCCTTCAATAAAGTCACTTGACACTTGGTCCTCGGCAACAGGTAGCTACAGCAACGAATTACGGTTTTCAATCCGTAATTCCTTGGTTTGATTTCGGCAGACGAGAAGATAAACAGCCAAACAGGAATAGCACAGGTAATAATCGGTAGTAGAGATGAATGATGAATAATGCACAATGAATAGTGAATATTAAATAATGGCTAATGGCTAATGGCTAATCGTTAATGGCTAATGGTTAATCGGCAAACAGAAGTGACCTCGTTCCTTCGAAGTGGAACACGTCTGTTGGACAAAAGAGAAAATATTTAATATAGGACTCACTGTGTAAAGATAAATAAGGGTGAATTGAAAATCCACTTACCGCCGATTGTCGAAGATAAGACCGCTTGCCACAGGAACCAACTTGGAAATGAATATCGGATTGTGAATTTAGAAGGGCTTAGACAAGCGAAGGTTGAAAATAGGGAGGGGAAATTGGCTGAAGGATGCCACGCGAAATTGACATTAAATATCCGGGATATTGGGGTTCATTTTCGTAGCGTTTACCAATAGAAAG
Organism: Diabrotica undecimpunctata; assembly: GCF_040954645.1. Classification (NCBI taxonomy): domain Eukaryota; kingdom Metazoa; phylum Arthropoda; class Insecta; order Coleoptera; family Chrysomelidae; genus Diabrotica; species Diabrotica undecimpunctata. The sequence continues at coordinate 122,056,754 of NC_092811.1, forward strand.
TAAAGTTTCTACGAAAAACAACTCTTCTGATTTTCTGAGAAGGTAGCTCGGAGATTTCACAATAGGTCCTTTTTCCTTTGTTATTAGGAAAGATTTTTATGTAGCAAAACAAGATAAAAAGAAGAAGAAACATTTGGCGAAGTTATTTCTTTGTTAAAAAAAGGCGTAACAAAACGAAGGTATGCAGGCATGGGCGGCGTGAAAATAGTTTATTAAAGGGAATAATTTAAAGAAATTATGAACATGCTTCAACTCAAACAATGTAAGCGATTGGCCAATTGCAATTACACAGTTATGCAACTGGCATAGGCTGACAAATACAGAGTTTTGCGTCTGATTCAAGATTTCTAATGCCTTTTTCTTAGTAAATACCTTACTTTGCTGCTGAATTTCTACATCAGCAGATAGCTATAACATGTGACAAATAACTATCAGCTAAAACTCAATTTTTACAATTTTTGCAAATGCAGAGGTTTGCATCTAGCGGACTCGTATATAAAATCTACTTTTTATATTAACGTCAAAACAATTAAAGTTATTTACAATCATGCATCAAATATATATTGTTTCCCAAGTAAACTGTTTAAGTCAAATGTAAATGCTTCTAATAGTACTAAACCTTTGTATCAATATAAACTCTTGACTTTTCCTTATCTCGTAAGAAGATTTCTGTAAGTAATAAGACGATTACGCCGTAATCCAATTCTTGTTTTTCCTCCAACTTCCTTGTTCTAATACGATTCTGTCCGGAATAGAATTTTTAAAATCGACACCAGACATAAATTGTGAAGCTGTAGAAATCCCTTCGGGGTGTATGTACGCGAGGGTGGAAAAATTGGAAGCAGGTTTGGCACCGGAAAATTAAATTTATGTATAACCATAAATTAATAAAGTAAATTTTGCCGTAAGAACGTTTTTCCATGTTCTTATAACCTTAACAACTGTGCCGGGGGTGATATTTGTAAGTTATCGACGGGAAATAGTCATTTTATCATTATTTTATGGCTGGAGTTAAAATTTTGTTTAGCAGAACAAAAATGACAGAAGAAAAATTGTAGGAAGTTTTTAAAGGAGAGTTTTTCTTATATATTTTTTTAATTTTATAAATACCGCAGACTTTTTAGGTTCCTGTATTGACAAATTTTCTCCATTCTTCGACGTCCTTATTTTTGGTCTCTACTTTTGAACATTTTTCTATTTAACATCCTTTTCCTCTTTATCTAATCATATTTTTGGCGCATCTTAGCAGGTTTTAATTTAAGAATATTCCGTAGGAGTCCTACCTTTCTAATCCTTTTTTGTATCTTTGCATTTATCTCTTGGCTATATTTTGTTTTCTTCTTCTTTCCGTACCATATAAGGTCTCCCTAACGTTGGCAATTACATTGGAGGGGTGTTTACGATTTTTAGCTACTCGGAATAGTTGATCGTCACTGCGTGTTCCTATCTAATCGCGAATGTTCTTGAGCCATGCCATCTGCTTCCTTCCAATTCCTCTGCAGCCCTCGATTTTACCTTTCATGATAATCTGAAGGATTCTGTGATGGTCACCTCTAAGATCATTATATTATAATATTATTAGTTGGATCACTAGGAAGGGTTACGTAGGATGAATCATGATTAAGAATCTCTTAATTAATTCTTCTTCTTCTTCCTTTGCCCTATCCGTTTCGGACGTTGGCTATTAACAAGGCTATTTTGACTTTGTTTACAGCACCTCTGAACAGTTCGGTCGATGTTAGTCCGAACCATTGTCGCAGGTTATGCATCCATGAGTGTCGTCTTCTTCCCGGTCCCCTCCTACTGTCGATTCTTCCTTGAACTATTAACTGTAGCAGCCGGTACTTAATATACCTCATGACATGTCCGAAGTACTCAAGCTTCCGTTTCTTTACGGTGAAGATTATTTCTTTGCTTTTGCCTATTCTCTGCATTACTTCCACGTTAGTGATGTGGTCTGTCCAGGATATCCGAAGAATACGGCGATATATCCACAGCTCAAAGGATTCTAGTTTCTTCAGGGTGGCTTCCGTTGTGGTCCATGCCTCTGCTCCATAGAACAAGACCGGGAAGACATAACACTTGACCAGTCTTAATTTTAGTTCCATTGAGATTTTGCTTGTGAACCACTTTTTCATATTTTTGAACGCGTTTCGCGCTTTTTCAATTCGTGATCTTATTTCTGTTGACTGGTCCCATTTTGTGTTGACTGTGGTTCCAAGGTATGTGTATGTCTCCACTTGTTCTATTTTTCGGTTGTTTAATGTCAATTGCATCGGAGGTTGTTGTGTTTTGCTGATGAGCATGCATTTAGTTTTAGTTGTATTGAGTTCTAAACCATATTCTTGACTTGCTGTGTGTATGCTTTGCATGAGTCTTTGAAGCTCGTTGCAGTCATTTGCGATAATAACTGTGTCGTCAGCATATCTAATATTATTGATTACCTCTCCGTTTACTTTGATACCCTCCGAAACTTCTCCCAGTGCTTCTCTGAAGATTTGTTCAGAGTATATATTAAACAGGAGCGGCGAGAGGACGCATCCCTGTCGTACACCCTTTTTAATATCTATCTTCCCACTGTGTAAGTTGCCCATCTTTATCTCAGCACTTTGGTTCCAATAGAGACTGGTTATTATGCGCAGATCCTTGCCATCAATATGCATCTTCCTGAGCATTTCCATGAGTTTATCATGTTTGACCTTGTCAAATGCCTTGGAGAAGTCGATGAAGCACAAGTGGACGTCCTTTGTGCATGTCTCTGCATCTTTGAATTAAAACTTGCTGACTGAAGATTGCTTCTCTTGTGCCCAATGCGCTTCGGAATCCGAACTGTGACTCCGATATATTTGCTTCGCATTTGTTATATATTCTATTGTGTATGATTTTGGTGAAAACTTTGGTAATGTGATTTATCAAGCTTATTAAGCGGTGTTGATCACAGTGTTTTGCACTTGGTGTTTTAGGTATGGCTACAAAGGCGATCGAAGCCATTCCTCCGGAATCTCCCCTTCGTCGTAAAAGGTGTTAAAAAGGCCTGTCAGAAAATCGAGGAAGTGGTCATCCGTTTCGCATAGGAGTTTTATGATCTCGCCCTGTATGTTGTCGTATGTTGTGTATGTTAATTAATTAAAGGCTGGAATTTGAGGAAACGTTTAATTTCTTCAAAGAGACTTTGGATCTATCTAATATTTTATTGGTTTATAGGTTTATTGAGATGATAGAGTTCTTGTTTAATTCTACTTGTTTTTCTTTTAAGAACAAATATTATAAATAAATTTTTTTTCACTCCTGTGGGAGCCAGTATCTCTCCTATTCTGGCTACATATGTAATGGACAATCTGTTGGATATTGTTCTCCAGGTTGTTCGTTTTAACGTTCCTTTTATTAGAAAGTATGTTGATGACATTATTATGTCCTGTCCACTAGGTTTAGAGACTGAGCTCTTAGACATTTTCAATAGCTATGACTCCCACATTAAATTTACTCTTAAAAAGAGGATCAAAGCCAATATGTTCCTTTTATTGACACAATGTTCACCAGAGCACTCGATAACATCATTATAATTGATTGGTTTAGAAAACAGTGTAACTCTGGGAGATACCTCAACTATCATTCTTACCATAAGTCAAGCATGAAAGTTAATCTAGTGAAACAAATGACCACAAGAGTTTGTAAACTGACTGACCCTGTCTTTAGAAAGAAGAATCCTAACATCCTGTTACAATTGTTCCTACATAATTCTAACCCCGAATCTTTACTCAAGAAAATCATCTTCAACACATCTTCTGTTATACTCAACACAGGTACTATGAAAGTTAGCTCTGATTCCCATTCACTGACTAACAATATTGCTAAAATCTCTTTTGTATCACTTCCATTTATTAAGAATGTCACTCCCAAATTGACCAGAATTTTTGATCAATACTTCTTCTTCTTTTGGTGCCTCTCCTCTGTGGATGTTGGCAATCACGTTGGTCCATACAACTTTGTTGACAGCTGCTCTAAATAGATGTATGATAGTCATTCCTGCTCACTGTCTGATGTTCTTTAACCACGATGTCCTTCTGTGCCCTTGAGATCATTTGCCTTCTATCTTGCCTTGTAAAATTAGTTGAATTAGTGGATACTTCTCATTGCGCATCACATGCCCTAAGTATGTCATCTTTCTGATTTTCACGATACGCATAATTTCCAGATCTTTATTCATACGTTGGATCACGGTGTTGTTTGTAACATGATGGATATAGGAAATTCTGAGCATGCGGCGGTAGCACCACATTTCGAAGGCTTCTAATCGTTTGGATGTTGCCTCCGTCAAGGTCCAGGCTTCTACTCCATATAAAAGGGTAGAAAATACATAGCATCTCAAGACTCGTGTTCTTATATCAATGTTCAGGTGCATATTACATAAAATCTTCCTGAGGCGATTGAAGACAGCTCTCGCCTTTTCTATACGACATCTTATTGCCTGTGAGTGGTCCCATTCCTTATTTAGGCTGCATCCAAGGTATGTAATTTTGTCGATTATTTTCAAGGATTCATTATTAGCTGTGAATTGGTGCTGTATTACGTCGTTTTTACTTACTACAAGAATTTTGGTCTTCTTACAGTTTAATTCCATGCCGTATCTGTCACAGGCTTCCACTACACGGTCTATTAATGTTTTGCAGATCCTCCGCATTATCAGCAATCAAAACCGTATCGTCCGCATATCTTAAATTGTTTATGAAATCACCATTGATTTTTATACCTTCTCTTAAACCATCAATAGCTTCCCTGAACAGCATTTCCGACTAAGTATTGAACAACGTCGGTGATAAAATGCAGCCCTGACGTACTCCCCGTTTTATCGTGAATTCTTGTGAGGTTTCGTTGTCTACTGGTACAGTTGCCCTTTGCTGTAAGTATAAATTTTTATTTAGGCGTAAATCTTTGTCATCAATACTAGATTCTTTAAGTATCTGAAATAATTTTTGATGTTGCACCTTGTCAAATGCTGTTTCAAAGTCTATAAAGCATGCGTCGACTTCGCAATTTACGTCTCGAGCTCTTTGTAGCAATACTTGTATGGAAAATAGATCTTCTCGCGTTGCCAGTCCGCTTCTAAACCCAAACTGAACACTGCTAATGTTTTCTATATATGACAGAGTGAATAACAGAAAGAAGGATTTTGAGTGCATGGCTTATTAAGCTTATAATTCTCATTCTATCTAATTCACACATGCTAACAGAATAGGACATTATTTCGATTTTCCGAATGTAAAAATCCTATCCACGGAGAGTTAATATTCAAAAAGATTGTTTCTCGAGATGGCATTCATTTTCCAAGAGGAAAAAACCTTTAATAAAAAGACAGATAACAACAATTTGAGCAACTTATACTCATTATTGTTAACTTTAGATAACTAAAAGTCTACTAATAAAGGCAATTCATCGTCAATAATATAAGTTTCATTATATGTGATATATATTATTATCTCTTCTACTTCATAATAAGTCTTTTTGCCTCTTTTTTTTTCAGAAAACCTTTACATAGGTTATCAATTTAAGATCCAACGTTCTGTCGTTTTAAGTTAAATATTATGAATTTACAACCAATTGTTTTATTTCTAATTAAGTATATGTATAACCTAGAATTTTTATAATATGACTCCATTGTCTCTGATGATTTTCTAACATAATTTTATTTAAATATTAGCCCTTAGTTTTTTAAATTTGTGTTTTGTGTAAAAACGTTTTTAAAACAAACAATTGTTTATTCCATTTTCTAAATATATATATTATCTTTTTTCTGGCCAATTTTAAGCATTTTTCAAAAGTTCTGAAGCATATGGACATACTTTATTCATTCATCAATATTTTAGAATAAAAAATGTCAGAGATACCATTAATGTGTGGTGAAACAGTGACTTCCTTTAAAAATTAAATGATTTAAATAAAATATATGAAAGTAGACGATTTATCTTCAATTCGAGCTCCACTATTCTCCTACGCGTGTTTCAAGGTTTTATCTCTCGTCAGGGAGACTTGTAGTAGCTTAATAAAATGTAATGCTGTTTATCTACATAGTTATAGTAACATAAAATGACTGTGTACGCTAGTAACGACGTCTATATGAAGTTAGGAGAAGTCTTTTTGATAACGAATTAGGTGAACTGCAAATCAAAGCTTACTAGAAGCTGTTGGATTTTATTCCGACAATACATCCACAGTTTACCATTACAAAGCACCTCCGTTTTGCACAATTAAAATAAATGTAGACGATATACCAATTTATGGGCATACATTACAAACTAAGAAATGTTGGTCTAACCAGGTCTTCTTGTGCTCAGTTTTTTTTATTGAAAGTTCTTAAAGTTGTGACATTTGAAGGCAAATATGTCATAAAATGGTTTTATGACATGGTTTAAGAACATGGTTTAAAAAAACCTCAACGGAGCTGTTTCGAGCCGCAGCGAGCAAGGTCATGATTGCCAATATGATTTCCAACATCCGAAACGGATAGGAACCAGAAGAAGAAGAATGTCATAAAAACAAAAATAATAAAATATTAATTGACGATCATCCAATAGAACAAGTGAATCATTTCAGGTACTTAAGGTGCTGTACCAGTTTGCACAATAAAAAGAAATTTTTCTCTTAACACCAAAAGAAATGTAAATATGAACTCTTCTAACACATTATAATTGAAAAGAATGCAAATACGTCCCTGATTCGTTTCATACATACATTCTTATGTAACAGCATCTACTTATAAAGTTTATAGACCATAAACCCATATCCCTTTTCTTGTCAGCGACGCTTCTCCTGTTCTGACGATAAAAAGGGATCGGCTTCACCGAGAACTTGAAGTATTCGGTGATTTACGAGGTGTTATATTAATTTCGTAAGCTTCCACTTTCCCCCTGATCTTACAGTTTTCATAAACTCAAATGTTTACCAAAAATAAACAAGACGTGATATAGTAAGTTTTCCTAAATTTTGGTGTGATGTATGTACTTGCAAATGAGATTATATTCGTCAATTTCTTGATCATATTTATTCAAGTGATTATGAGTTTAAGTTATTAAAGAATGTCAATTCGTCTCCTATAACGTCTTCTTAAAATATACAATATACAATAAATTCTGATTTGGGAGAATGGAAAAAAGTTTTGTCAAACATATGCAGATAAAGGGTGGACTCTAGTAAGGTATGCCATTGAATTTAAATACATAAATTGTTCTTTATTAGAATTTAAGAAAGAAAGACTTCTACTACAAATAAACAAGTTGTTAGATACAAAAATTATTATTGATTTGATAGCTCTTGGACTTCCAAATTATTTAGCTGACAGACATAACAAAGACACCAGGGCAAAAAAAATCGTATTTTGAAAAAAAAAAAAAGAAAAAATACAAGAAAATCTTATAAGATTTTGCATTATACATAATTTATTGAATCAATACATTCCTGATAAGAATTTTTAGAAGTGTAAAGACAGAAATCATCGACGTATTGCAAAATATTACAATTATTACCCATACCATGTAGATCCATAGTAAGTATGGTAAGAAAAGTAAGTTTAAGATAACGTTATTATTTACCAAATGCACGCGAAATATCTAGAATTATGTGGTGTTGCTAAATAATTATTATTTGAGTAGGACAATTGGATATCAGTAGTTAATTGTGACAGTCGATGGTTCCGTTTTTCTCCGAAAGCCTCACTGAGCTACCAAGAATATGCTTTTGTTTTCACACCACCATTCCAATCTAGTTTTCAGGATCCATTCAAGTGTTTTTAGTAGACATGACATCAGATAAATAGGCCTTAAAGAAGTACTATCGTTTATTTTAGGTATAGGAATAACCAGACATTGCTTAAGATAATCACAATTACCTTCTTGTTGTTAAATATTTTGCATAGATAATATACATCGAGTTAGAATCTATGGAGGGGGCATCACGTGACTAAAAACGACCTCACTTCGGCCATATTGTTAAGATTGTTTTGACACTTTTGACAGATCGTATATGTTTGTTTACGTTTGTTGTTTTTCGAATATTTTTAGTTTTATAATACTTTTATAGAAACTCTAATAATATATTGTGATAGTGCATAATAATGGTTTGTTGTTCTCAACGTAGTTGCAGTAGCAGAAGCAATGTTAATAAAAAATCTTCAGGAATAACGTTCTACAGGTTAGTATACAAATATGAAAACAAAGTAATGGCCCGTACTTCAGAGAATAAATTAATAGTATTTGACTGTACTAATTTATTTTTATGTATAATATATCGTGTTTTTAGTGTTTACCGCGAGATAAATAAATCATAGTTTATTAAAAATGTATTGCACTTTTTTAGATTATGATTAAATCTTCTGAATAACTAGTCATATGTTTATAGTAGTTTTAATATTATTGAGTGCGGCCATGATCCCACCGCCATATTGGTATCATCGTTAGCCACGCCTACCTACGCCGTTTTTAATACACACGTTAATATGCTCATAGCTTCTCCAACGCGATTGACGCGATGATAATATATAACAATTTCGGGAAGATTTGTTAATATGACGTAGTTTATAGAGTCCATACCTAGAGATGTATTTTTTGAAATTTTAATGTTTGCTGTAAGTTCCCTCGGAGTGATGGGAGTTAGTAAAAAGTGGGCATCACTTTGGTTATCTGGTATATTTATTGGTAGATGAACAGAGTCGGGAGCAATTTTAGATAAAAGTTATTTTACTGCCGATTCATCGTTAATGGTAATTTTTTTCTGAGACTGAATTTTTTTACCCTTTTCCAAATGTCTGATGAAGGGGTTTGTGGGTCCAGATCCAGAGGCTGTGGGTAATGTGTTGTGTGGGATGGCAAACAATTTGAAGGGGTTTGCCTATTAAGAGAAGAGCAATACTGTACCCAGCTAGATTCAGCTGTTAAGCGAAAAGTACGTTTACACATAGCCTCGTTTCTTTTATATTCAATAAAATTCAAAAGAGTTAGATTAGATTTAAACCTTTTAAAATCATTTTTCCTTAATATTAAAGCAGCTAGGCACTCCTCATCCCACCACGGAGGAACTTTTACAGGTTTAGTTGACTATTTAATTGGTGTGCAAGATTTGTTCGTAGTCCTTTTCGTAGTGACTATTCGCTTGGCTATTTTTTATCGATTTTGAGCTTTTTTAATCAAGGCATCCTTCTTCATTTTAATAAAGTCTTGAGCAGTAATCTCTCCAGTTATTTTTTTACGAACTCTCTTTACTGCTGCTGCCAATACAGGCACGTTGCCTCATCAAGAGCCTTTCCGGGAGTTATATCTCCATCAGTAATTGATGACTTGTTTGGGCTACCGTGCAAGGATATTTTACAACTGATTCCAGAGGGACCTGGTTGAGGAGATTCTGATCTAACTAGAGAATTTATTGTTTCAGTTTCTGATAGAATGTGTGTCAAAAATGCATATTCTGGGATTATTAATGGATTAAACGGATAAATTCCCGGATTTAAATGCAGAAGCCGCTTTAAAATAAAGTAAATTTAAATGCAGAAGCCGCATTTTGGACAGTTGCTGAGTTTCCCCATGCTCAACGTAAGAGTTTACCAAACTGAAGGCGTTTTAGAACCTTGTTTGTGTTATTCTGTACCATAAAACGGCATTCAGCATAAAAGTTACTTTTAAGTGACTTAAAAAAAGCACGATCCAGAGGCTGTGGGTAATGTGTTGTGTGGGATGGCAAACAATACTGAGCAATAGTGTACCCAGCTAGATTCAGCTTTTAAGCGAAAAGTACGTTTACACATATTCTCGTTTCTTTTATATTCATTAAAATTCAAAAGAGTTAGATTAGATTTAAACTTTTTAAAAGAATTTTTCCTTAAAGTTAAAGCGGCTAGGCACTCCTCATCCCACCACGGAGGAACTTTTACAGGTTTAGTTGACTGTTTAATTGGTGTGCAAGATTTGTTCGCTGCATTTGCCATAGAATCTAATAAGAATAAAATCATCTCGTTAGTATTATTAATAACTGGCTTCAATGTCAACGCTTCCTCTATGGTAAGCCTAAATTGCTCCCAGTTAGTATTAGACATCGACCACTTAAGTGTAGATATAAACCTCCTATTTTCTATTTTAATATTATTGATAGACATTCGAATAGGAAAGTGATCGAATCCATATGTATCTTGTGTAACAGCCCAGTCATAAGTTGAGCATAAATTGGAAGATAAAACGGTGAGATCTACAACAGATTTGGCATAACCTGGAGGAGTAAACCTCGTAGCCGATCCATCGTTCACGATAATTAAATGAGGAAAAGAATCCAAGGCTTCCACTTATATATTGCCCACTGAAGAACATGCATTTGATCCCCATAATCCGTGGTGCACATTAAATCCCCAGACATAATACAGTCATTGTTAATTTGTGAAAAAAGGGTGACATAATCTTGCACTGATACTTTTGCTTTTACTCATCATCATCATCACGTATCGCTACAACCCTGGGTGGGTCTTGGCTGACTGTACAACTTTTTTCCAATTTGTTCGGTCTTCCATCAACCTAGGGTCAAACGGAATGTTCATTTTCCGGAGATCTGGTTGGATGTTATCTCCCCATCGCATTCTGGGACGTCCGAGTGGTCTTTTGCCTGTAGGAATCTCCTCCCATACCAGCTTTACAAGTCTCTCGTTATGCAGTCTGTGCACGTGGCCTGTCCATCTTAGTCGCTGTGAATTAATTTCTTGGACAATATCGGCGTCATTGTAGAGTGCTTTTAATTCGATATTGGTTGTGATCTTATTCTGGTTTGTGGTGATGTCATGGTGAGATCTGTGGTGAAGTATTTTTCGTTCAAAGCGTCTGAGCTTTTCTTCGTTTACTTTGGTCATGGTCCACGTTTCGCATCCGTATGTTATTACAGGTCTGACGATGGATTTATAGATTTTGATCTTTGAACTTCTTGTAAGATTTTTTAATTTTATGAGCTTATCCATTGCGAATAGACAGCGGTTTGTAGATTGGATTCTGTCTTTTATTTCTTCAGTAATATCGTTGTCAGCTGTGATTACAGCCTCCAGATACTTAAAATGTTGTACTCTTTCGAAATTATAGGTGTTGACCGTCACATTTTGTCCTATTCTGTCTCTTCGTGTCGTTCTATTTATACACATATATTTCGTCTTCTCTTTATTAATCTTCAGCCCTACTTCACTTCTTGCTCCTTCCACCTTGTTGAAGATGTCTTTCGTGCATAGGATGGAGTCTCCAACGAGATTCTTGTCATCTGCATATGCGAGCAATAGCTTGGGACCTTGAACCGATAGCAATTCTGTTTTTATTTCGGCCGACCTCATGGCTTTCTCTAATACAAGGTTAAAAAATAGGGGAGATAACGCATCATCCTGTTTGGGTCCACTGTTGATTTCAAAGCTGCCAGACAGTTTATTATTTACACGTACTTTAGATATTCCACCCTCCATACAGACTTTGGTCATCCGAATGAGTTTCTTTGGTATTGAGAACTCCGCCATGACATTCCATTCTTGGCTTCTTTCTACGCTATAATATGCCTGTCGAAAGTCTATGGAAAGATTGTGTAAGGGTCTGTTATACTCTCATCCCTTTTCTAGAAGTTGTCTCAGCATGAATAGTTGATCTATTGTTGATCTGTTTGCCCTAAAATCGGCTTGATATTCGCCTAGGACATTTTCAGCATTAAATTATAAAGCGTAAAAAAATAATAAAGGATTGGTCTACTAAGGATGATGTTTGAGAGGGTTTTATATGCCGTGTTTAGGGAGTGAAATTCCTCTATAATTCGCGCATTTTGTTTTGTCCCCTTTTTTGTGGATTGGCACTATTATGTTTTCCTTCCATCGTGCTGGTATCCTTTCTTCTTACCATATGTGCGTTATTGGACGTGTACGAACTCATCACTGTATAGCCCCCCATAAAATTATTAGACCCTCGGAGATATAGTAAACTGATCATTTGGAGATTGGTAAACTCATCACCGCAGATAGGTAAACTCATCACCGGGATTTTTGCCTGGTTTCTAATGCGAAAGATTGCCTCTTACCTGTTATACTTCTCGTTTATGTGATAATTTAATAAAGTCAGAAATTATTTTAAGCAAGTTACTTTAAAATTTAACTGAGATATTAATATGTCTCACGGTGTGGCCTATTAGACGTATCTGCCAATCTAAATGGTTTTGAGATCTAAAAATTTAGTTACATAGGATTTCGATAGTGAACTTTATAATGAAAATATTTGTCAACATTTGCTATTTTTAGTTTATTCGTCTTCCGGGTTTGGACCGTGTCATTTGTGAGTGACCCAAAAGTGGGTTCATCTCGACGTTTCGCTACAATTGTATGTAGCTTCTTCAGGAGAACAAAAAGAAAAAGAAACAAAAGACAAGAAGATGGGTAGTTAGCAACGGTAACTCAGTTACTCAACGCAACCAGAGGCGAATACTAACTACCAAGATGGGCATTTGGTCACAGTAACTCAACTACTCAACGCAGCCAGAGGTGAAAACCAAACGGTCCAAACCCGGAAGACGAATAAACTATAATTCTGACTCTGGCCGTGGAAGCCTACGATTTCATTTGATTTGCTATTTTTGTTTATATCGGAAGTAGTCCCAACTTCGTTATTTGATTTTCATTGCATTTTTATATTCCTCATTGAATTCTCGAAATAATTTGTTAAGCATATATTCGGTCTAAATCTTACTGTTTTGGCGTTATTTGACTATCTTGAAAATAATAGACGATTTTGGACAGGAAATAAATATAAAATGTCTAAAAAATAGGAAAAGCTAAAAACTTGAATGTGCTATTAGTGCATTGAAGTCGAAGAAAACTTAATTTTTTACACGTGCAAAGGTTTACATTTTATGACATCATTGGCGGAAATTTTTAAATATGAAGTAATCAGCAACGCATATTAGAGTTCTTTTAAAAGCAATTTTTTTACATTTTTTTTGTTAGTTTTCGCCATTATTTGTAGGAGTCAGATGAGTTGTTCATTTCATTTTATAAACATCATGACAATTAACCTCAATTAGTGTAAGATAATAAAAACCAAATAATTTTTATGCTGTAATTTGTACTAATTTTGTTTATTGTAGCACTCTGATGATGCAAATAAAGATTTGAGAAAGCTTGGTAGACTAAACAGAGTACTTCTTTGTCCTATCTTCAGCTGCACACCCAAATAGTTGTGTTTTGTAGTCTAACTGATCAGCGTTGACTACAAGCGTTTATCGCTTTTTCATATATATATATATATATATATATATATATATATATATATATATAACAATGTAACTTTATTTAACAATTTAATTAGAAATCTCAAAATGTAATATCAGAGAAGGTAATCTACAGCAACAAAGTAATATTATGCCTTGCCTACAAAAAACATATTATACAGTTAACTTAAAGAACTTAATTACGCTGATTTTTTTCTGTTTGATTAGGATTAGAAAACTAGTGCGAAACAACTAAACAAAAACGGTATAAAATTTCTACTCACCAGTTGTATGACATTTAGCCTTACACCCTTTCGTCGCACAAGTCGACAAAAGGCAATTCGATTTTTTTAGAGTTTTATTGAAATTTGAAATTATTGATAATCATTATTTTTTGTCCGCGTTGGCTCAAGACGTAATCAATTAGCAGTTCACTATCCATGTTGAAGAAACAAGGGCAAATGAAGAGAAATTTTTCATTTCGCATGATTTTAGGTAGCTATCAGTAGAATTTTGTAGAATTCCCAAATAAAAACCAATAAATTGCAGTTGCATTTAAGACATCTGGATTTGGATTATACTGTGAAATTACCAAAAACTAGCCGGTTGCTGGGATTTTATAGTCTATACCTGATCCGGGGTGCAGGTAGGCCAGTGATCAGTTTACCAATCTCTTAGGGTCTATTTTGAAAACCCTACTTTTATGTCGGTGATGAGTTTGTACTATGTACTAGGGTATTTATGGTAATTGGTGATGAGTTTACGTGTACCCGCGTTATTAGCTGGTGGATTTGGCAATATAGTGCGTCTCCCCCATATTTCAGAAGTTCTTCTTTTGCTTTTACTGGTCGGTATAAACTCAAAATCGTATACTTTTGTATATGTCAATAATAACGTTTACGCCACAAATTTCCAAGTTTTGATTGAAATTATTAACAAATGAAATAGGTTCGTAATTGATGTCCTATGACTTAAAACTATTTCTTTTTTTTAAAACTATTTCAATCATTTTACCATCTAAATATATCATTATACTATATCTTTAAATGAACATTCCAAATAATATATGTACATAGGTATATAAGAATCCTTACTTCTTGTGGATTAGATTAAATGAAATGCTAATAATAACAAGAAAGTTCAGAGATTAATCAAATATGCTACACGGATCAATTTATTAAAACTCGACTTCCACAATGACGCGCCCGTATTATTTTCATATAATGACTTCACGCCACCCACTTATTTGAATACGAAACAATAGTATACCTTTCTAAGAGCCGGAGTGCCAGACAGCGTGCCTTTAAGGACGCGAAACAATACAAATTAAGAATGATGGCTTTTTATAACCCCTGCATCCCCAGTCTCGATGATAATACGCACACGAAGGGTCACCTGCCTCGGCAAGAAGAAACGAAGGACCCACTTCCGTTTTGTGTGGCTGAAGTACGCGGCTACGGCCGTAGAATTCTTTTGTTTTTGGCTTAAGGCAGTTTGCGCAACTATTTAGTGAAAGGTTTTCCGGAATTTGAAGGACTTCTTAGAGAAGAAAATTGTGCGGCGGTAGTCTTTTTTGTTTCTTTTACGATACGCTCTTTTCCAGCTTGATAATAATCTATTAGAAAAGTACACATTGGTTGTAAAATGTTGCAAAATTTTTATTTGTATCTGGTATGTAACTATGAAAAATATTTTACAACATGCAAATTATGAGTAAAGACCAACTACTATTTGTAAATATACACATCCCAATTAAATTGTTGCAAATACTCTAGTTTTTCATAAAAATAGACTGATTTAATTTTGTGGTATAAGGTTTAATGGTCGAATAAATGAATTTTAATCAAATAAAAGGCAGATATCGAGCACATATTGGGTGACATCAGGAGAGAAATCTCTCATTCTCTCTTATAACTTTTGAGTGTTTAAATTCCCCCAGAGACAGAGTAAGAAGTGAGGAAATACGAGCGAGATGTGGTATAGAGGAAATAAAAGCGTGGACCAAAAGAAGAAAAGTGGAATGGAATCAACACATCTAAATAATGACAGAAAATAGAATAGTACGAATAGCAAGAGACAAATCGCCAAATGGAAGAAGATCATTGGGACGACCGAGGAAAAGATGGTCAGACAACGTCAATTGAGGCTAAAAACCGAAAGGCATTAAGCCTATTTATAAATTAAGAAGAAGAAGAAATTCCCCCAATTATGAATTCAGAGTGGATGTCGTCGAAACCTGGTGCTTTCCCAAGCCGGCAACATCTTTAAGAGCGGTCTTTATTTCTTTACTTGTGAAAGGGCTAGAATGTTTGGTTCGATCGATTCCGGTTTCAAGGTTTTTAAATGTTTGTTCACGTCTCATGTATGAGCTTTATCTCTAGTCGCTCTTGATGTCATATCAATATGGGATACCATTGAGCTTATAGCAGCTTTCAGTTCTGACTATGAATAAGTTAACCTGCAATCATTTGGTCTGCAGTTTCAAAAAAATTCTGGTGTAATATACCACTATTTTGACACTATCCCAGGATGCATTATTTTCGTTAACCTCTAGACATGCTCTTCTTGGCTAGAAAAACCACAAAACATAACTCATGAGATGAATAGAATTGCGATGGAAAGGCACAGGAACAATTAGTAGCAATGGAAAAACTCTTTATGTCTGAGTAGTTATAGCAGAAATCCAAACTATAAACATGGAATCAGAATCCTAATAACTGAAATTTTGCGCGTCTCCGTAAAGAACATTGTGCCAGCTTGCGAAAGAGTAGTAGCTATTCAAAAAACTTTATAACCAAGTAAAAACTTACAGTGTAATTCGTATATGTGTGATATTAAAAATCCAAATAAAGTACAATTGTTCAGAACGAAAGTTTTCGGTCTTATCCGATCATCTTTAGTGAGGTTAAACGTACTTGCTAAATAACCTCATCGCAAGCAGTGGATATGTTTAGATTATATATTCTATATAGATACAAATTCTAAATTAAAACGACATTAATGAACTAAATTGCTGGGAACACTATGGCCCCTACTCGAAACTACACCTACATCTGGGTTGGGTCAGTTAAGTTGCTTGGTGAGCCATTACTCCCCAATCACTACTGAACAAAGTTTCAACATCTACTGTCGCAACGACGCATCATTTCTCTTTACGGCGTGAACTGTAGGCCTAACCATATTACCCATCGCTTATAATTTTCTTATCCTCTAGTTCTTCCTTTAGTATTTCTCTGATCAGGGACTCCAGTAGTTTGCCCAGAGTATCCAGTAGCGCAATTAGGCTATATGATTTCACGTGCTCGGGGTCTTTGCTTTTTTGGCAGCTGCTAAATCATTTGCTTACTTTACCTTTACTACCGTACAAGCTTGTGGGAATGATTGTGCTCTATTCTTTATTCCCAGTATCCAGGTTGAGTTTATTTGCGCCATCTCCTTAAGAGCTTCTAATGGCATTCCATCTACTCCAGGAAATTTTCCATTTTTCATAGCTCTAAGGTCATCTTCAAATTGCATTTCGAAGTATTCGACTCCTATTTCAAATAATGCAGCTATTGTCTTTTTCTGCATTAAGTCTATGCGAGCAGGTGACTCTCCTGTGCGAGTCATTATATATTTTATGTTGATTACCTATATCCTGATGTATCTTTTTCCTAAAGTGTTCATAAACTCTTTATATTGTTCTCTTTTAATGGAGTGTCTAGGAGTACAATATATTGAACTATATTTACGGTATGTGTTTTCATCTTCACACATACTGTTGTACCTTGAATGTGCTCAGTTGCATATTTTAATTCCTCATGATGCAGGATGTTATCTTTAATTAAGCGACTTTAATGCAAAGAATATCCACTGGAGCTCTATTTACATTACAATTTACAAGCAAGTACTGAGGCCAGTATGGGTATATGGGTGCTGACTCTGGGCCTGTACCAAAGCTAGTAATCTACATATTATCCAGAGATTTCAAAACAAAGTACTGAGAAACATTGTTGATGTTCCTTGGTATATCCGTAACAGCAACCACTAGGACCTGGGTATGGAAACTGTGACCGAAGTAATCAAGAGAACAGCAGCAAGTCACGAGCAGAGGCTACATAGTCATGTGAATGTCGAGGCAATCCAGCTTCTTGACATCACTGAACTTAAAAGAAAGCTCATAAGGACAAAACCATTTGAGTTAGTGTAAATGTGTAACAGTTTAATGTAAAAAGCCGAGTATAGTGCTGTGATGTTATTGCACGTTAGTTGTAGTGCATTAGTTGATAGATAAAATAAGAGTTAGCCGTAGAGTAAGCCTTTACATTTTGCTGTTTATTAAGTTAGGTCAGAAAATAACTGATAATTGGTCATTTGTGACCAGATAGCAGTGTACAAATACCGTACAGGTATACAAAAAAAACCTATATCGTCATTCCACCAGTAGGTTTATCTGCTTTCTTCGTCACTGCTCTAAATGTGTTACGTTTCTATAAGCATCCTTTATCATTTTGCACACACTCTATATAACGTTTTTAGCACGTATAACTAAGTATTCATTAAACTATAGTTCTACGCGAAAAAGCATACGATGAAACAATTTTTTTTAGTTTCACATCTCTAGTTAGTTATTAATAGGTATAGATCGGATATAGATCCATGGACCCTACTGTATCATTCTTCGTATTCGGGAATAAAGTTTCTGAATCCACCTGTTAAATTCTTGCTAAGTGCGTCCGCCCTGTAAAAATACATATAAACAGGTGACTGCCGTTGTACTACGGCGACAAGATAAAAGTGCACGAAGGGTCCGATGCAACCAAGCAACGGAACAAACGGTCGGTGTGCATCCACCATAACTTTCTTTTAGTCTTCGACTAATTCTGTAACCGTCTTTGTTGCGTGTCCCAGTCGCATAAAAAGCGTCTTCTCTTCTGGAAAACGTTAAAAGTAAAGCATCACAAAAGGACGCCGCAAAAGCGCTCTACATAACAATCGACGATGCCATTACTGTTTTTTGGGTTGATGGTGCAACAAAAACAGTTTTAATCGATACAAATAACAAAAAAAAAACAAAATAATTGGTTCAGTATGCGCTGCACAACAAATTAAACTTTTAGTTAGCTAAACTAATATTTTTTTGATTTAAAGAAAATTTTTAAGGTTTTCTAATTTGGACCACTTTTTAAATATCCATTTTATTATAATAAATATTTCAAAATTTTATCATAAAAATCTTTTACCAAATACTGTAATTCCAAAATATTATATTCCAAAAAATCACAAATAATAGATACATAGTAGTTTATATTACTTTATTTTTCAAATAAAAAAAATATAAACAAAAGTCCAATTTGGGATACCGGCATCTTTAAACATGAGGAACGTATTAAAAAATATATATTACCATAACATAAATTAATATTCAATGTTTTGTAACTGGTAAACTTACTCTAAATGTAAAAAATCTGTATTGTCATGTAATTATGAATCTCAATCCTAAGTTTTACAATTTGAACAATAAAATATTTTAGTTCTTAGCGATACATTGGCACATTTTGAATGAAACCAAATTTATCGTTTCTTCGACTGATTCAGCCTCGCATATTTCACAATACCAGCTATCAGATTTAGCTACACCTAATTTTTAAGATCGGAGCATCTAAGATCAGAATAGCCATGATGATTGCCAACCTCCGTCGCGGAGATGGCACGTAAAAAAGAAGAATTTTGCTACCTTTTTTTCCCAACCAATTTTTGACAATTTTAAAGTAGTTTTAACCGATTTTACTTTAGATGTCTCAGCTCGTTAAATAACTTTAGATATAATAAATAATTTTAGAAAAATATCAACAGAACTAGAACCTTTCTAAATATTTCTAAATATATATTCTATTCTAAATATTTATAGAACCTCTATAAATATTATATAGATAAAAATAAGTATTGTTATTCCATTTCTCTGGGTAGTAATTTCTTTTTAGAACACAAGTTTCTATTTGGTATATTCCGTCACACGGTCAGGAGTATTCTCAGGTTCTTCATCAGTATCTGAGGTAGAATCGTCACCAGGTACATAATCAGACTCTGAGGCAGCATAAGGTTCTTCCTCGGATTCATTTTCAGAAATATTTTAGAGGGTTTCAATTTCTTCTTGAAGCTCTTTTTGTGTTAGAAAACGTCTACGTGCCATAGTAAGTCTGCAACCAAACAATACGAATGCGATAAATACGACCCGGTATAAACCACTACTGGGACACTAGATTCCCGTTGAGAAATTATGGTAAAATCGATGAAAACAATATCAAAAATAAACAATATATATCACTAACCCATGTTAATTGGCAACTAAATTATATATAATCGGTTAAAAAAACAGAGCAGCTACTTTTTCTTTACTAAAATTGTATTATTTACGAGTTGCTGATGCACGTGTTTAGTTGACATCAATTTATAGATTACAGACGTGATATGTAGTTCGCATACTACTGGGTAATGATTAAGCAATGTCTAAACATACAGATGCGTTCAAATAACATGGGCTTTGGGGACACACAGATGCCCGCAGATTTTTTGAAATCCGCTGGGACATATATGTCCCTACAGTAATGAAAGGGTTAACTAAGATAAGTAACTTAAGCGGCTTATATAAAAAAGATTATAGCGAGTAGATGAACCTATCTGGGTTGTATAACAGGAATTTTATTGGCACGACCAAAAATTATTTCTTTTTACAAAAATTACAGTTATATACTGAGTGTTTTTTTTTTTTATTTAAAAAAATAAACGAAAATTAGACAAAACATAACAATCATAACCTACTATGACGACCATAACTTACTATTACTCGTTATAATTTCTCTTTATAATTTAGCACACATAAATGTTTCTTTCTATAATAGTCAATATGTCACTTTTTGATATCATTACGATATAGATAGTAATGATTTCCTATACTCTGTTTACGAAGTTGTACAATTACGGATTAATTACAAACCTACCGTTAACAAATGATCCATATACTACTTTCATTACAAACGATCTGATTAGACACTTAAATTTATGGCAAAATAACCACCTGACGGGGCTTATATTAATCCTTTTCCTCTGTGGTTGCTATTCTAGTTCATAGTAAGAGTTTATTTTAATTGTACAGAACCGGCTTCCTGAAAATATAATGCGCTTTAAATGTATGGAACTCTTAAATTATTTCATAAACTGCCAATATGATGACTATGAAATTATTTTACAGGATTATCTACTAGAAAAAAGTTCTGAAACTATTTTTTTGTGGTATTTCTAACTTAAATACGTTTATTGTTATATGGGAATAAGCTACAATTAATTGTAATAAAAATAACATTGTTAACTGCTGTTCGATGTTTCGATTTCCACTTCGAAAATCCTTTTTAAAAAGATTACCTATTTAAAAAATTGTAATGTGTATTTTGATTTATAACCAAAAGTTGTTAAATTTCTAACTAATTAACTTCTAACTTTTTAACTAATTTTTAAAGAAAATTGGTAGCCCAATATTGATAAGCTTCTCTTCAAGTATATTTACGTCACCATTTGCTGAAGTTCTTATTCCCTGTCTCCTTTTTTGAAGAGAAGTATTGTCAAACTTTCATTCCAATCATCTGGGACTTCGCCTCTGTGAAGACATTTGTTGAAAAATTTTTTCAATTCTTCGTGAATAATTTCACTCCCCTCCTTCAACATTTCTACAAGTATTCCATTTGGACGGGAGTCTTATTGTTCTTTAGTTGTGCTATAGCTTGTTTTATTTCAAAGGATTCTATGTTAGGGAGTATTTCTGAGTTGACATTCGTTATCTTTCTCTTAATATCTTTCTTTGCAGTGTTATCTGGGTTCTTGTTTGAGTAATCTAAATCACAGTAAAATATTTGATTAACTTTTAGGATTTCGTTCTTTTCTCTTATTTTTTTTCCATCTTTATCCTTCAATGAGATTATTATAGGCTTTCTTAAGTTTGATCTTAAGCATTTCAGGCCTCGGTTCTTTTCTATTATTTGTTCTACCTTGTTTTCATTGTAGATCCTTAAATCTTCCTTTACTCGCTTCTTTATTTGTTTATTCAATTCTTTGAAACCATCGGCTTTCCTTCGCTTAGAAATGTGCGTCTCTTTTCCATCAACTGTTTTGTTCCATCACTTATTCTGTCTTCTTTATTTTTCGTTTTCTTTGCAACAGTCAGTCCTGCTTTCAAGAGCTTTCGTTGTATTTCTTTATTAATTGTGTTCATGTCAGAATATTCTTGTTGAGAATGTTTTACAAATTCTTTTCTTAAGACTTCTCTTTACCCATCTCCCTTCTGTCGCATTTTAGTTTAATCTATCTGATTACTGAATAATTATGTTTCTACTAGTTTTCGTCTGTTTAACAAGAATCCTTGCTATTAAATGGCGATGATCGCTGCCAGTTGTGAATCGATTGAGAGCAGTTATATCTTCAAAAATGTCTTTGTTCCCACAAAAGAAGTAATCAATCTCGTTTTTCGTCTTCTTATCGGGAGATATACACGTCCATTTTCGGTTTGCTAGTTTCTTGAAGTGTTTGTTCATGGCATATAAATTTTGTTGTTCTAAGAAGTTCTCTCTTTCGTTTCGTGTGCTATAACCATGCATCTCTATTTTAGTTTCAGTATTTTCTTCTTCTTTACCCAATTTTGCGTTGAAATCTCCCATAATGCTGGCATACTTTGTATCCTTTTCTTCTAATGCTGTTATCAAATCTTCGTAGATAGAACATTTCAACTACCTCTTCCTGATGTGTTGTTGTGGGAGCATACACTTGTATAACCTTGATCTTGGTTTTATTATCTAGGTCTATTATAATATAAGCTACTCTTTTATGTAGAATAGAGGTTTTTTATATACCAGGTACTATTATATACTTTCTCTACATTATTGGAAAAAGGATTTTGTTCCAAATCGAATTGTTTTTATGTTCCAAACGCATTTTATATAACATACTGGATGAGATGTTATCTATACCACGGGATTTATTGTTTGTTAATTTAAAGCATTGTTCAGGTTCTCATAAGAGAAATACCGATGATAAAAAGGAACTATGTTTGTTAACTATGATTATTTGCTGGGTAATATCATTTTCTATCCATGGTGGGAGGAGGTAGAGTTTAACTTAATTCACGTATCCAGTCATCTTTAGGATTGATTGAAATCCTATTTGTTTGATTACGATTTTTATGTTGGTTTCCTTTCTTCCACACTTCTTTAATTGAAATGTTTTTTATTTTCCTTTTAGGTTCTTTAAAAGTTTTTTTTGCTATTGCGTCAAATCTTTTATATTCTGTCAGAGTTACTGTAATCACAGCTTTTTTAATATTATCAATAATAACCGTTAATGGTGTTTTTGGTTCTGTGGCGTCTAATACACAAGTGTAAAGGTCCCAATTGGTAGCTTTAAGTTTCTAGATAGTATACTTTACTTGTTGAATTGTATTAGTTGGTGCTTAGATCTATAAGGTTCTTTTAAAGTCGACCACGTAATTTGTTGTGCTATGTCATGGGTAGATAACCTTGAGCAAGAGCTGGAAGAAAAGCATGCGCTGAGCAACCGCCAATATGGTTTTAGTGCCAAAAGGTTCACCATAGATGCGGTCACAGAAGTGACCTCTTTAGTCACGTAAGATAAAAAAGGGTATCTCTCATCCTGTTTGACGTCAAGAATACCTTTAACACGGCATTATGGGAAAAAATTATGTGTAGGCTAAGAGAATTGTGTATTAGTGAGTACCTGGTCAACGTGGTTGACAGATACTTTATTGACAGGTCTATAAGGGAAAAAGATACCAACATCAGGTTGTCGCAAGGTGTTCCGCAGGGTTCGGTACTACTGTGGAATGACCTATGGTCCTGTGTACCCGTGGATTGGGGTGCTAAGGCTACAGATGCCAACGGGATGTACTCTTGTAGATTATGCGGATGATCTCGCACTGGTTGCGAAGGCGATTTAGAAAACGGATATGGCTAATGAGGCTAACACAGCCCTCAGTCGTATTAGTAGGTGGATCAGAGAGAACGATATATAGCTACCACTTCAAAAAATTGAGGTAGTAGTTTTCAAAGAAAGCTGGAAATTCTCTCTTTGCTTTATAGTGGAAACAGTGGAGGTTGCACCGGTTAAATCCGTTAAGTATGTCGGAGTCTGGGTGTCGGAAGAACTAAGGTTCGGAATTCACGTCCAAAAGACGGTGGAGAAGGAAAACCGAAGTCTGGACTCTTTGGTACGGCTAATGCCGAACATTGGAGTCCCAGGTAGCACCAAAAGAAGAAAAATGGAGTTTTCCAGTAGGTGATGATCTAAGCTACCCCGCGTGTGGTATAGCATACTGAGCATTGCGAAATACGCCTAGCTGATGGAAACTTCGCAAAGGCAAATGCTCCTCAGGGTACTTAGCGTCTACAGGACGGCTTCAACTGAGGTTCTATATGTCATTGGAGGAGGATGGATGGAAATATAAATGAGGAAGAGAGGGAGAGAGAAGAGTAGCAGATGAAATGGGCGAATGATTGTGGAAATGCAAAGTGGACGAAGGAGCTTATTCCCGATTTATTAGAAACTTCCGAATGGCAGTTTTTTTGCATCATATTGATCTAAGAATGTGACGATATATTTAGATCTAAAGATGATTTAACTAAGTTTTCTAGCTCTTCTTTATTTACATTTATACTTTTATGGCTTAATCTATAACTATCATAAGTTTGAATTTATCATACTCAAGTCTGAGAGGGGTAAAGCCAATTGATTACTAATGTTACTTTTATAAATATGTATTGATATATAATATTCCTCCTATAGGTTTTTGAGTTCTAAGAAAAGATATAAGTTCCTTGTGTAAATTTAGTATTGGATCTGGACTAGTTAGTCTCTGTCTTTTATTAGTTGGAATATTATTAATATTTGTTCTATTATGAAGGAAAGAATCGTTTACTGTTGAATCTTTGAATCTATTAGCGAATTTCTGATACATTTGATAAATGATTCTAGTACTGAATACTCGCTATGGAAGACCACCAAGAATTTAAAGAGACAAATTATGTAAACGCCTCCTATACGAAATAAACAAGGAGGTTGGGTGAAAAATAACGAACAAAAAGCATTAGTATTTGTAAACTATCTCGAAAGTGCTTTCCAACCATATATAGTAGACATAAATGAATCTCTACCAGAAGTTGTGCGACAAGATGATGTGGGTATTCCTTTAACCACACTAAAAGACGTTAAAAATAAAATAGATACGAACGTTAATCCCAAAAAGTCCCCTGGCAAGACCTTAAGGAGCTACCTAGAAAGGCACTGATTACACTTACCAAGATAATTAACGCATCGCTTTAAACTATGTTCCACATCTATGTAAAGTAGATGAGATTATTATGATCCCAAAACTAAGCAAACCGCCACATAAAATGACGTCGTATTGGCCAATATCCTTGCTACCGATTAAGGGAAGGCTGCCCGACCGTTCTGACCAATAAAGAAAAACTAAGCCAAAATACTAAAGAGCTAATAGGTAAAAGAAGACAGCTGACGGTAAAATTCGGCTCCAACTACACAATAATGAAAAAATTAAATAAAGATATCCAACAGTGAATCCGAAAAGACGTAAGAGAAAACTATATAAGAGAAATAACTAAAATTATTCAAGAAAACAAAAGTTTTGAGGCGAAATACGAACAACATAGGCAACAAAAATATGTACAAAATAAGAAACAAAGATGGAACCGTTACTACTGATAGAACTAAAATCATTGAGGTTGTCGAATCCTTTTATCGCGAAATGTACGAGAGCAGCGACGAAAGGCAAGATCAGCCCCTGCTCAAAATCACAAACCAGACATCAGCATTAATGCCAGAAATAAGTTAAAGTGTATTAAACTAAGATATTGAAACTAAGAACGCTAAAGAGTTTAACTTGGTATTAATAGATTCTGTTAGTTAAGTTAGGTTGGAATTAAATTGCTTATTGATCTTATAGACTAGATTGTAATCATAAGAACATCATATTAATGTCAAATAAAAAAACCTCATCAAATATAACTGAATAAGTTTGGGGATCTCTGCGGAATAAATAATTTATACTATAAATAACTTGTTTTGAATTCTATATTGTATGAGCATGCAATTTGCATTTTCAAAATTTTTGATATAACTAACCTATAACTTAAACATTCAGTGACCTTCATAAACGTGATCTTAACGCTGTGTCGCGCCGGTTCTGCCTTACCATCTTGATGACCGACATACCATAGCCATTGATGCTGGTTTTCCGAGCTCGCGGTCCGTTATCCTGACATTCACCTACCTAACAAGAAACGAGCTACGAAAGCCCTAGGGACACTAACGCCGCAATCACGTTTTTTAAGACTTAATTACGGGAAAAAATGTTCGTGGTTTTTATTCACGTTGAACGATAAACAAATGGTGCAAAGTAGGATTTCGAATACGTTACGGTGTGAGAAATAAATGCTTCTGTAAAACGGTGTTCTGTACATATCATTGTTTTATTAAAAATGTCAAATAATCTGTCATTTTCTTATTACTATTATAGGCCAATTTAGACATCTTAGATCTTAATAGATCTTAATCGACACAAGTATATAGCGGGTTTGACAGTTGAAATGTATAGGATGAAATGTTACAAGACTCTCATCTAAGTATTCATCAATTTTTAAGTGGAACTATTTTGAACTTGTCTATTTAGAGATTTGACATCAACAGACTACTACAGTGCGCCAATACTACTCGGTCTATAGTATTATATGCGAGGCAAATTCATTTAATGAATTTAAACTTTAAGAAGTTATAATTTTTTAGAAAATCATATATCTACGATTTTTTGTTCTAAAAATAATTTTTAATACTAAAAAACTGATTCGGTCAAATTTAATAACAGTATATGGAAAAATTATTTCTAAATAGCAATTTAATAATGTTTATAAATAACATGTATTTAATATAATTATATTTTAAACAGATAAATAAAAAAAAACAATAAAAGGCGACTTATATAGGCGAAATACGATCAATTATATTAACGTTGTACCCCAACAGAATGGGTAGCGGGTGGATACTTCTCTGCGTTCCCGGCAGGGGATAGATATACTGTCGCCAAGGTAACCAATCACGACAAAGATTGTTACTTTGGCCGGCCAATCACAGCGCTCGTTATTAACTAGGCTGTCATTGGCCTCTCGGCGGAAGATTGCTGCAAATTCTCAAATACGATGTGTATAAAAGAGCAGCACATCTTTCAATCGGGATCCATTAGTTCGCGGATAAGCCACATTAAGATAACAGGATCATAGCGACAATGCGCTGTCCTGAGTTTTTGCAATCGGTTAGGAAACCATGTTGGGGTTCTATTACCCAGGACCTCCACATGAAGAGCATTTGGCTGATAGTTGTGCCCCTATCGCGCATCAGAGTGCTATAGGGGGAAAAGGGATGGTCTAGAGCATTGGAGCGCGGTGGGGTGACTCCTGTAACACACCTCGCTCCAATGAATTGTTACACCCGAACGTAATTCTTAGGGGTAAACATTTCTCATAGGCTGGGTTTAATCAAATTGCTTGCTTGAATCGGGATCCAGTCGTCATACACTACTAGCCCCGCTAGACCTTGTTGGCCTGGTGTGCTACCACGCTACTTTGAGTTTTATTATTTAACCAATATCCTGCTATCATCGAAGACGTCGAACCAAGAATATTTTATCCAATTTAGAAGTTCAATTATCAAGAGTACGAGAACCGGCGTGTCAACTACAAAACGCTTCCTGGCAGTAGAACACGACTTTCTGAGATAGAAAAGACATTGGTCTTAGAACTATTTCAAATTGTGTTGAACTGACCACAGCGTTATTTGGGCCTGTCACGGTAAAGAGCGAATGAAAGCCCCGACGGGGACTTGTAATTGCTTTTCCGATCAGGTTGAGCTGCAATAACACTTCGTCGCTAGAAACCTTATGCAAATAGTAACTATAGGGAATACTGTTAGCGAAAGGTAGCAACACGAAGCGACAGGCAGCAGGAAGAGTCGACATTGCCGGCATTCTTGTGCCTCTCTCGAGAATAGGGAACGCGGCTACACGAAGTGAGAAGGCCGGCATCTCTGTGGAATTTGAGATATACAGCACGCATCAGAATTCTAACACAAATATTAAGTCATTGTAAGAATATTGTCTGTAAGAAAACTCGAACTGTTAGAGAATTCTGATTGCCGGTGTTCCCTCACCTACCACAGAGGCTCGGCGGAGCTTCTCACACGTAGAGGCCGGAATCCCAATTTGACTCCTCGAAAGAAGATGGACTTTCGAAACTTGAGAACCTCCTCGAGAGCGGCGGTCGTAGATCGTCCAGAAACCCCTGAAAATCAGGAGGACACTACGGCCGTACGACAATACTTTAAGAATAGCACACCTGCTCACGAGATTTCATGGATTTCCTCAGGCTTCCGTCCTTGGGGAAACTATGTCAAAACCCAAAGTGTTCCCATTTCCACCCTTTCCTCCCTCCACTTCCAAACCAACACGCACTAGCCAAACATGGCGTTTTAGTGGATTAAAACCCCAAAAGTTATTTTCCATGAAAGAGTAAACGGTCTCAGTCTCCGGCGGCTCCAACACCCCCAACCAAGGTAGCGGTTGGAACAGGTTTGAAGCAAAGGGTGCTAAAAATCCCCGGAAACAATCAGGTTACTACAAAGAGCGAAAACTGCATATTACTTCATACAATGTTAGAAACTCCTTTATCAGTCCCGAAGATGATGGAACTGTAGGAAGAGCTGAAAAAAATAAAATGGGACATCGGCGAAATAAGACGAAGAGGAGAAGCCCAAATTACTCCTAAATCGTGACACGTATTTCGGAGGGAAGAAGGCACTTCAAATGGTGGAGTAGGATTCATTATATATAGAAATCACACACAAAATATAGTTAAAATTATCAGCATAAGTCCGAGGATTGTATATCTCATCTACAAGCCAAATGCAAGATATAAACTTAAGGTAATCCAGACATATGCTCCAAAAACTACCAGCCAGATGAAGAAATTGAAGAATTTTATGAGAACTTAGAAACAGCGTTACATGAAACACCCGCATATTGTGCAATAATTATGGCGACTTTAATGCGAAAATGGGGTTTAAACAAGATGATGCAGAAGTAGCAATGGGTAGGTATGGATATGGTGAAAAAAAATGAACGAGGGCAAAGATTGCTGAATTCTTACACCAGGAAAATTTATCCATGATAAACTCTTTTTCGATAAAAATCCTCAACGTAAATGTACATGGATCAGCCCAGATGGCAGTGTCAAAAATGAAATAGATTATACTATAACAAAAAGAAAAGAAATAATCAAAGACATCGAAGTACTCAACAAATTTTCAACAGGAAGCGACCACAGATTAATCCGAGCTAAGATACTATTAAATGTCAAATTGGAAAGAACAAAGATGATCCTAAAAACAAGAAAAAAGAAATTTAATCTTTAATGGCCGCAGTCTCAATAAAAATTAACAAAAAAAGAGATATGAAACGGAAGAAACACGAGAAGAAAATTATGAAGAAAAGATATACACCGATGAACTAAAGGAAGCACTTAGAGAGCTACAAATGCAAAGAGCTGCAACAGGAAAGCTCCATGTAGCAATACAGTAACAACAGAAATGATAAAAAACCGTGGAAAGAGGTGGAAGAAACAGGGACAGCTTGGAAAAAAGAACGGGTTCCAAAGATTGGCAGATAGCATCATTTTTAAAAAGGGTGACAGAAAAAGCTGCAATAATTATAGAATGATAACAATCTCTTTAAGCATTGCAATGAAAATATGTGAAAAGATACTAGACAAACGGCCACAAGATCAGACAAAGACCAAAATGTTTTTTTATTTGAGTCTGAATTTTGTCTTTTATTATTCTTTCAGTATAATAAAAACAGTAATGACAATAGTTAAAATATAGATATACATAGTGATATCGCTGTATAGGCAAAACGTTAGAAAAGAGTTCTACACTTTACAGTGTAGAATTGTGACAGCAATAAATCCGTGTTGTAATCTCCAACCAATTAAAATGTGCGTGAACGCAATTATTTTCAATTTGGTCTTCATTTCTCGTTTCTACCTCCAATAAAAGACCAATTGGATTTTCTTTTCTATCTGCCTATCCTCAATCGAGTTGCTGCCCGGAAAAATTCTATAATCGGTGTGGCGCCAAACCTGTAATTGGAAAATGTTTCAATTTTCCGCAAAAGATTATTCCGTAATTCCGAAATAATCCTTTTTACATTTTGTGGTGTTTGTGGAAGTATTCTTTTGAGATTTGGATTGTTAACTGTGCTTTATGTCACAATGTTAACGATCAGCACCTTATTGACTGCCATTCGGAAAAGAGATTCAGTTATTTGTGCCTATCATTGACTTATGACCAAAGCCACAATGTTTTTTTGCTTCTAGACCTTTCTTTCCTGATATTTTTCGCGATCTTTTCTTTATTGAGTTACCACTATAAAGAGGTTTACACATTTATCTATATGTGCTAAATATCTTATTTTTTTATTTTTAATTACTGTTTTTATTATTTTTGGCTCTTTATACAATTGTTTGCTGCTCCTTCTTCATGATTTGTCTGCCTTGAGATTATTATACTTATACACACTACAACTATAGTTGATTATTTTATATCTTCAATAGGAACCAGCCTTAGTCAGAACCTTGTAATTACATAATATGTATGAAGAGAATCGGTCAAATAATACTCACATGTTCTTCCCACAAATTTAATAACAATTTTATTTAGCGTATGAAATTTCGACACATCTATAATATTACAATAAACATTACAATAAAAGTTAAAATTGACTTGATATAAAAATACTTAAATCATCTCCAGTTTCGACTGGTCGACTCGATCATCGCAAACAGGAAGTCTTGTGAGCTGCCCTCGTAGGCTCGCTGGTGGCACTCCTTCGTTATATGCTTGATAGATTGGACCTCGCCGCAGCTGCATGACGGTGATGTCAGCTTGCTCCATTTGTGCAACATGTCTGCACATCGATCATGTTGAGTTCTGATGCGGTTAAGTGTGCACCAGGTCTTACGTGGTAGGTAAAATCCAGGAGGTGATGCAAGGTATGGTTGTATTTAGTTGAGCTGCCGACCATTCTTGGATCCATTTGGTGATCATATTAAACCCTGTGGCTGCGGCTGATTCTACAGTTTGTATTGGAGATTTTCTGGACCGTAGTCGACTTTTGGTTGCATCTTCTATATAATTATGAATCGGCAGCGCCGTGTTGCAAAAATCTTGTTATATTCTTTGGTAAGCAGATTGAGTCGGCGAAGATATTCCGTGATAGTGGAATGTCGCTCAGCACTGATAGCCAATGTGTTGGTGTAGATTTGATTACTCCAGCGATCATTCTCATGGTGTTATTTAGCTGGACATCTATCTTTTTAACGTGAGCACTGTTGATCCATGTTGGCGCGCAGTATTCAACTACGGAATAAACAAGAGCTAAGCTTGAAGACCTGAGTGTGGATGCCGATGCCCCCCATGTTGTGTCGCAGAGCTTCTGAATGATGTTATTTCTGGTTTTTAGGTTCTCGGAAACTGTACTTAAATGTTCTCTAAAGCTTAACGTTCTGTCCAAGGCCACGCCTAGATATTTTGAAAACTTATTGTGGTTGAGTCGTGTGTTATCAAAGTGGGTTCAACGTTAAGGGTTCTTGACGCCAGATTGTTGTTTAGGTGGAAGCAGGTTACTTCGGTCTTGGAGGCATTGGGGCGAAGTCTCCATTTTTAAAAGTAATTTCCCATAACCACTAGGTTTTCCGTAAGAATCTCTTCAGCTTGTTCTAGTGACTTTGTTTGTGTTAATAAAGCCCAGTCATCAGCATAGCCAAACTTTGTTGATATTGTTGTCGGCATGTCTGCGATGTAAAGGCTAAAAAGCTGTGGTGCAAGTACCGAACCTTGTGGCACACCATTTTTGAGTTTTCTGTGGGTGCTTACTTCGGATCCTATAGTTACTTAAATACTTTGTCGGTGAGCATATTTTCTATTAATCTAGCGGTGAATTTGCAAGGAATAGTGCGTAAGAGTTTATAAATAATTCCTTCTCGCCAGACGCTATCTAAAGCTGCTGACAGATTTATGAACGCAGCAGAACTGTTTAGTTTTCTTTGAAAGCCGGCTTCTATGTAAGTACAGAGAGATAATACCTGGTCTGTGCAACCTTTGTTTGGTCTAAAACCTGCTTTCTCAATTGATATAGCTTTGAGAATTGTGAGGCTTATTCTGTTAAAAATGAGTCTTTCGAGTAGTTTATACATTATAAACAGGTAGAGCAATTGGTTGATAGCTTTTTGATCAGCTGGTTTACCCAGTTTTAGTATTGCTATTACTTTTGAGTGTTGGAATTCCCGTGGGACTTTGCCGGTCTGAATTATGTTTGTGAAGAAATGTGATAGCCAGGTTTTTCTGTATTTTTCGTAATTGAGTATGAATTCGGTGCCGTCGAAACCTGGAGCTTTATCGGGGAAAATGTCTTTAAGACGATATCTATTTCTTCAATTGTGAAAGGGCGACAGTGTTCGGTTTCGATTGATTGCGATTTCAAGGTTTTTAAATGTTTCTTTATGTCTCGTTTGTGAGCTGTATCTCTGGTAGCTGTTGCTTTCGAAACAATATGAGAACCACTAAGTTTGGGTTTATACCTGCTTTCCGTTGTTAAAAGCTTTTACCATTTCCAAGTTTCCTTATTAGAGCCTAGGCTTTCCGACTTGATTTTTGAAAGTTTAGGTTTTTCACTGTCTCAGTCTATCTATCAGTTTTGCTGTCGTGTTGAATTCAGACTATGAATAAGTTCATCTGCGATCTGTTTCCAGTTTCAAGAAAGTTATGGTATAATATATCACTATTTTGACTTCATTCCGGGATATTACAAGTATTAATAACAATGATATATACAGATGCTATCATAAAATCTATGTCTTCTGTTAAATTCCAGCGATCTTGGTTCGAGCTTTATGAAATATTTATATCTTATGTGAAATATTTATATCTTGTGAATTACGAGACTCAACAAGTCAGAGAGGTTCTTTACAATAAAACTATTCGCAGATCTATTATCTATATAAAATCAAGTTAACTGTGATAGACAACATCCTGCATCGACCACAACTATACTTTAACCCAACTAAATGAAAAAAGAATGACTTGAGATAGACCAAATGATCTATTATTCGTGGACTTGACGAAAGCTTATGATACAATACCCCTATGTAGACTCTGGCAAGTACTGGAAAGCTCGTCTATTAATATTACACTTGTGAAAGCAATACTACGTTTCTGCAACGATCTCCGATCAAAAATAAAGATTTATAACCAGGTCTCCGAGAATTTTAGGGTAAATAAAGTACTAATATTGTTCGGAAGCTATTTAGTGGTATTTTCTTTTTATTGATTTCCTCTTTTAATATGAGTAACCAGATCCTTCTGCGACGCAATTGGTCTCATTTGGCATAATTAGACCCGTTTCTTTGATTTTTCTCCTTTTAACATCTGTTTCTTTTAGGACTATAGTTGAATCATTGAACCTAGGTTCATTTTCCCATGCGCGTTTACATGTTTAAGATCTATCAAATTCTTTATGTTTTAATATAAGATTTATGTTCACTTATTGTAACATTTAATGGTTTAGATGTTTCACCTGAATAAAAATGATCGTATTCACAAGGTATTTTATACATACAATTCTTTGTTCGTTCTTGTTTATTGTTATGTTTAGTTTTAGATAAAATAGATCTTAATATGGTTGTGGTTTTGAATGTTGTTGAATTTATTTCCTATCTTTTTAAATTTTTCTGATTATTCTTTTATGTATGGTATTGTTATTTTCCTCGTATTATTCCTTGTGGATATTGTAGGATCTCGTTCTAAGTCGGATCCCGTGTTCTGTCCCATTTGGTCTTTTCAAACGATGTTTCAAACACTAAAATCTACCTAAGTGAAGAAGAAGGAGATCATGTAATTCTTCCTTTGTTTCGTAATCCATTGATTTAAACCCTTTGATTCCTTGATCGGCACATTCAGTGTCATATTGCCTAACCTAATAATTTCATTTCGTATCCCAACCTTTCGCGATATTTTATAAATTTGCTTCCTATTTAGGCGAGCGGTTTACCCCTCAAAAGACGATTAGAAACAGAATATACCGACTAAAATTCTTTTTGCATTTCTAATGCACCAAACCTTTTTTATTCGATTCTATATATTTTTCCAAGATGAAATGTATTTTTTTTTAATTTTTACAAGTGGGCCGGCAATTGTTATTAACAAATAACTTATACAAAAAAGCAATTTCACCGAATTGCTTCGGAATCAATTTTTTTAGGTGTATCTCATCAAAATAAACACTTTTTCTCTCTTAATAATTTTTCAAAAAATGCTTCCTTTTTGAGTTATTTGCATTTTTTTGTTAAAAAAATGCCTTAATTAGTGATTTTTGGGATTTTTTTTCTAAAAGCTACTAAATTAATTGCAATTCTACAAATAGCTTTATAATCTTTAAACCGTCGAGTACAAGTTAGAATATTTTGACAAGGATATTTTTTTTCTATCCTGCTAAAAACGTGGACCCAAATATTTCGAATATGCCTTTCGAGCAGTCTACCGCTAAGTGTGTACAGCGGTTGCGGCGATACAGGCGTGCGGCGCGTAGAAATATTTGGTTAAATTTAAAAAATTAATTCAATACAAATATTACGTACAATTTATTAAAAAAAAGATATTTCTAATTATTTTTATATAGACATATTATAAATAAAACAATTAAAATTAATTTTTTACAATGCTATAATAATGTAATTTTTTTAGGCATACTCGAAATATTTGGGTCCACGTTTTTAGCGAGATAGAAACCATTTATCCTTGTCAAAATATTCTAACTTGTACTCGACGGTTTAAAGATTATAAAGCTATTTGTAAAATTGCAATTCATTTAGTAGTTTTTTAGAAAAAAAATCCCAAAAATCACTAATTACGGCATTTTTTCAACAAAAAAATGCAAACAACTCGAAAAGGAAGCATTTTTCGAAAAATTATCAAGAGAGAAAAAGTGTTTATTTTGATGAGATACACCTAAAAAAATTGATTCTGAAACAATTCGGTGAAATTGCTTTTTTGTATAAGTTATTTGTTAATAACAATTGCCGGCCCACTTGTAAAAATTAAAAAAAAATACATTTCATCTTGGAAAAATATATAGAATCGAATAAAAAAGGTTTGGTGCATTAGAAATGCAAAAAGAATTTTAGTCGGTTGATGCTATGCTTATAGGGGTAAACCGCTCGCCTAATTCACTCAATCGCTAATTGTTTAAAATTTATAAAACACGCCTATTGTACCTTTTTTTGTAAATAACGTCTTTTCTTCCGTAATATATCGTGTGTGTTCATTTTTGTTCTGGTAGTTTTAAGGATTTTAATGTCATCTACGATGCTAATTGCGTGATAGCTTTTGAAAATAAACTTTATAATTAATTTAAAACTGTGAAAATAACAAAGACATCTTAAATATACTGTTTAATTGTTGCACAATCAAGTTTATTTATGCAGTAATTAATCAGTCCTGTAATTAAAAGTTTCAATACAACAACAACACCTTCCTCTGTGTACAATAGCGAATTAATCGAGATTTTGATCTCTCCACAATTACCAATTCCTAGCCTTCGATTTCTTTCGTACGCCAATTGAACGGGTATTAAAAAATGTAATTACACTTTTATTAATTGCAGACTTATTATGGCATTTTACTACTGACCTAAAAAGAAATTGTTAAGAACAAAGGAGTTGTAATTGTCTTGCTTACCAGATGGATCTGATGATAGTTATTAAAATGAAATTATGGTTGAAGGGTAATAAGATGGACGCTTAGACTTTTACTTGCTTTGTATTGTTGACGATGGTTTAGATTGACTTTCACTTCAATTACAAAAAATTTTAAAGTGTTTAAAAAGCCAAATATTTATAAAAATTTTTATGTAATCACTATTAAATACTTTGACTAAAGAAAGGTTAGTCAACAGAGAAACTATTCGAGGAGAAATAGATGGATGAACGCCTGGACTTGACTACTTGATTTTTAAACGTAAGTTACAGGTCATGTTTACTTCTCCTATTAAGATATTTTCCGGTAATTTTGCAGCGCATCAAGTGGGTGTGCCGATTGTAAGATTTTATAGTTTTGTAACGAAAAAGCTAACAAAAGTATGAGAATAAAAAGCTGATCGTTCCCCAAGACTTAACGAAAACCACGTTGCTCAAGTTAGAAGCTTTATTGGGGGTGGGTAAGGATATAGATGGTAGAAAAGTACAGATTAAAGCCAGATAGGTAAACTATAGATAATAATTAGAGAACAGTTTGACAAAAGAAAAACAAGAAACACTGAATATAGCTAAACTACAAAACAAAATGGGCGCCAATGAGTTTTAACCAGAAACTCATGAAGGATCTCAAGATTAAATAAACTAAACATTATATTAACATTTTTCTTAAAGACATCAAAGAAAACATATCAAAGAATTATCAACAAAAATCGTAAAAATTGACATATTTTCCATAAGCTGTAAAAAGGATATATTTTAAATAAGATGCCTACTTTAAAAGATTTATATCATCTCTTAAACTATTATTATTTAAATAAAAAATAATATAACATAAAAAAATAAACCTACTTGCCCGCACAACACACAAGCTAGAAGAAATGTATACCACCTTGTCAAATGAGGAGAAAACTAAGATAATGGCATTAACACCCAACAATAGAGCCAGAAACATCGGCCACCAATTCACGGTTGATAACTCTTTTGAAGTGGTGGACAAATTCACATACTTAGGCTCCCTGATCACCAAGGAGAACGTCATGACGAAAGAAATCAAACGAAGAATAATCCTAGCAAACAAACGCTATTTTGGACTGAGTAGACATATGAGAAGCAGAAACTTAAGCCAAAAAACAAAAATAACCATATACAAACCCTTATACAACCAGTGTTGACATATGCGTCGAAGACATGAACCTTTTCCAAGGCAGATGGTATATGGTGATGGTGGTGATGAATATTCGGTGGCATCTGTGAAAATGGTGTTTGGAGAAGGAGGTACAACTACGAGATATATCACAGATATAAACATATATTTGGTGGTAAAGACGTAGTATCCTTTATAAAAATAGGAAGACTAAGATAAGCAGGACATCTGGCAAGATCACAGCAGAACAACCCTCCTAGAAGAATCCTTGTGTCACAACCCGTGGGAAGTAGAAGTAGGGGTAGGCCAAAACCTACACCACATCTACACCATTCCTCAGGTGGAGGGATGGTGTAGATGAGGATGGTAGACAAATAGGCGCAGCAAACTGGCAACAGTTGGCAATGGATAGAACTGACTGGCGTAATAGACTTGGAAAGGTCGAGGCTCTTTTATAGGGCTTCAGCACCAATGATGATGATGATGATGATAACATAAATTATCAAAATAAAATATTTATGCACTCACTTAAAAGGTTGATGGCATTCGAAGAAAGGGCCAAAGTTTAGTGCTCTCAAAAATTTCTTCATACCTCGTCGGCAAATCATATGTTGGTATGAAGTGTATTGCCCTCTCGGCATAAATCAGATACTAGAAAAGATCTGGGAGTGCGTAACGGCATTACGAGTGAATTGCCAGTGGAACTCTATAAATTTACGAAAAAAAGGAACTCTTAAAAATGAAATTAATTAACAAAGCAAAGGATGAACTTTCCATATAATATGTAAGTAAACAAAACTTTAAACAACGAAAATAGCAACGTCTGAGTGCATATTGATATTCAAGTAACAACTGGCAAATAAGAACGAAATTGGATATTGGTTTTTTTTATAAGTTAGCCCAGAGCTAATTAGTTTTTGGGGAGGGAAAGTGTCGTTTTGTTCAAAATATTTGTTCTCCTGAGAAAATAATAACACTTTAACAAAATTATAGGCTAAAACCAATAAAATTCTAAGAGTGATCATGCAAAATATAGAATACTGTAACCCCAAACATAATTTATTACGGTAAGGGAACTTTTAAGTACATACACTTGACATATATTCGAAGCGATAAAAATAATAATATCTAGACTGAATTAACTGAAAATACAGTCTCATTAAAATTTTTAAATTAAGAAAAATTAACAGTTTTGACAAGTGCACCAATAGGTGATAATAAGAATTTTGGTATACTTTATTTGTATGCACAAATTGGGGACTGTCGATAAATATCGATAAAACTAAACACATGGTGACCAGTAAAGTGGATATCGGCGCAACCCAACTGATATTAAACTAACAACCGCTGCAGAGAGTTCAGAGATTCAAATACCTTGGATGTTGGATTACCCAAAATCTAGATCCATCCTTCGAAATTCGATGTAGAATTGAACAGGCAAGAAACTCATTTCAAAAATTCAAGCCTCTATTATCCAATAACTCATTAAATTTGGAAATCCGTGAAAAGTTTACAAGATGTTACGTGTGGTCTGTACTTTTGTATGGATGTGAAACTTGGACTTTAAACGCCGATATTATGAATAAAATCGAGGCGTTTGAGATGTGGTTGTATCGATGGAGACTAAAAATTCCATGGACTAGCAGAACTAGAAACGAAGAAGTTCTTCGAAGAATGGGACATCAACGAACTCTATTAAATATTATTAAGAGGCGTAAACTAGAATATCTTGGACATATAATCAGAGGACCAAGATATGATTCCTTCGGCTAATTCTCA
Source organism: Diabrotica undecimpunctata (assembly GCF_040954645.1). Lineage (NCBI taxonomy): Eukaryota > Metazoa > Arthropoda > Insecta > Coleoptera > Chrysomelidae > Diabrotica > Diabrotica undecimpunctata. The sequence continues at coordinate 122,094,836 of NC_092811.1, forward strand.
ACGGTAAAATCGAAGGAAAGAAATGGATAGGACGGAAGAAACTCTCTTGGTTGAGGAATTTGCGGCAGTGGACAGGTTTGACAGCGGACCAATTGCTACACGTAGCGCAAGACCGAGATCAGTATAAAAATATTATAAGCATGGTAGTCGTCGACGTTCCGTAGGGATATGGCACTCTAAGAAGAAGATTTGTATGCAACTGGCAGCTCATTGCAAGTGTAAATCTTCGCTAATCTGCAAAAAGCAGGTAAATTGGTCAAATTAAAATCACTAAAAATAATACCCATTTCTATTGGAATGTGGTTTTAGATATTATTTTTCAAAGAGTCCACCCAGTTCACATAGAAATATCAATACAAACCCATGGATTATATACGTAACAGGTATGAAAATCATGGGTCAGTGTTGGAGAAAAGTATACGTTAAAAAAAAATTAATGTTACAAAACTTAATGATTTACTTTCTAACGTTTCTGCTGCTCTTCTCGCTAGTGAAAACTGTGTAGTTATTCATATTTCGACGAGCTACCCCAGATTAAAAAAGGGGCTTTTAGCTGCAGTGGAAGCCGAGATAATGTAAATTTTTCGTACGTATTTCAATCTAAAGTTCCGACCTCGAAAAAAACACGGAGCTGAAATAGTTATCCCCTCCACTTTCTTATGTGGATCTTTCAAAAGTACCTTCATTTCGAAGGGCTGTAAGTTTCGAAAAATTAGATGAATTTTATAGCTATAAGTTTCAATATAAAGTTTAGATTTTCATTCAAAATTTGTGCAAATTTTACTTCTTAATGTTTATAAACAATGAAGATGTGATTTTTTTAAAAATAGTCCCTAACTTTGTTCCTATTGGTCATGGAAGGTTTTTTTTTAAATGTGAGTTTTTTTACCAGCTATCCAATGGTTGTACATACAAGTCTGTAGCTTGAAAAAATATAGAAGTTAATTGTTTATAAGTAAAAAACATAGCCCTTTTTCAAACGTTTATTTTGTAAATAATTTCGATGAAAACGCAATATGCATTTAACTTCTGAGATAGTTTAAGTCTTAAAGAATCCTATGAAATTTGCTAAATGTGTCTAGCATCATTAATAGAGCAAGTTCAATAGTTTAAATATTTAGCCTCAGGGATAAATAAATTAAAAAGCTTTTAAACTATTTGACCGATCAGGGGGAAATTTCGCACAAATGTAAAAGACGGTAATTCCTCGATGTTCAAATGTATTAATAACATTTTATTTTGTTAATAAAAAAATTAATAAAATTTATAAATTAGTGCAAAAAAACTGCTTTTTTGCAAATATCTCCGTAAATTATTTATCAATTTTAGTTTAAAAAACGGGAAAATAAAGATATTCTTGATATAAAAAATGATATAAATATTGTTTATGTAAAATATAAGGGAAAAAACTTATGGACAAAAAATCAAATTGTGACCATAAATTATTGTTTAAAAAAACGCAATGTAAAAATACGAGTACTTTTTCATCTATTCATCATATAGTAACCCCCGCCTATGTCTTAAAAGCTTCAGATATCTGCGAAAAAGTACCTTCATTTCGAAGGGCTGTAAGTCTCGAAAAATTAGATGATTTTTATAGCTATAAGTTTCAATATAAAGTTTAGATTTTCATTCAAAATTTGTGCAAATTTTACTTCTTAATGTTTTTAACAATGAAGATATGATTTTTTAAAAAATAGTCCCTAACTTGGTTCCTATTGGTCATAGAAGATTTTTTTTTAATTGTGAGTTTTTTACCAGCTATCCAATGGTAGTACATACAAGTCTGTAGCTTGAAAAAATATAGAAGTTAATTGTTTATAAGTAAAAAACATAGCCCTTTTTCAAACGTTTATTTTGTAAATAATTTCGATGAAAACGCAATATGCATTTAACTTCTGAGATAGTTTAAGTCTTAAAGAATCCTATGAAATTTGCTAAATGTGTCTAGCATCATTAATAGAGCAAGTTCAATAGTTTAAATATTTAGCCTCAGGGATAAATAAATTAAACAGCTTTTAAACTATTTGACCGATCAGGGGGAAATTTCGCACAAATGTAAAAGACGGTAATTCATCGATGTTCAAATGTATTAATAACATTTTATTTTGTTAATAAAAAAATTAATAAAACTTATAAATCAGTGCAAAAAAACTGCTTTTTGCAAATATCTCCGTAAATTATTTGTCAATTTTAATTTAAAAAACGGGAAAACAAAGATATTCGTGATGTTCTTGAAAATTGATATAAATATTGTGTATGTAAAATATAAGAGAAAAAACGTATAGACAAAAAAATCAAATTGTGACCATAAATTATTGTTTAAAAAAAAACGCAAGGTAAAAACACGAGTACTTTTTTATCTATTCGTCATCTAGTAACCCCCACCTATGTCTTAAAAGCTTCAGATATCTGCGAAAAATTTTGCCGTGAAATCGATGATTTTTGCATAACCAGACTGGGCTAATATTAAAATCACCAACTAACACACAACGATAGTTTGCACTATCGTGCAAAAAATTGAGCATCAGAACTGGATGGTGAATTGTATAAACACCCCACCAATTAAAGCATGGATTTAAAATCAACTTTTATTACTTTACACCAATAATTATAAGTAAATATTTCATTTAATCGACGGATGCAACGATGATTGAACAAAAGTTACGCAATTAATAATTTAAATATTCACAAATAGAAAGAAGCAACGGCATATACGTACTTATGCGACTAACGGTCCGCCGTAAATTTCTATTAAATGATTCTATCAAAGCCGACAAGCAGAATTCTATTATTTATTGACGGAATTTTTTATTCCTGCACGTAAAGTATGCCATGGAACGTGCTGACTGCGACCGCAGAATGCAAAATCAACTGTACAGATTAATTCGTGGCGGTTATGGCCATTAGATTGGATATTATATCAAGCGGAAACGCTACAAACATCAGGTAAAACAGATCGATTTATAGACTTTTAATTTCGTTTTTTAAATAGTACATCAAATATTATGTAAAAACCAGTTATTTTATCCTGCTTTGGTACTGTTGAAACTAAATTATTTTCAATGTAAACTAAAATCACAGACAATAAAGATAAAGATGAATAGGAAGACGTAAATATTTTCAATTGAAAATGCAGACAGACTTTAAACGACTAACAGAGCAAGGCTCAGGTAAATTTGATAAAATATGCAAATAAATGCCCGAAGTTTTAAAAAATGCTATTTTACGAATTTAAAAAAAAATGCATTAAAATGTAAGTAGCATATTATCTGTCCTTTAGTCATCAGCTATCCCTTATATAAGTTGTAGAACCTTCAGAAACCTGTATAAAATTTTTACGTAAAATCGATGATTTTTTCGCACAGACTGGGGTACTGACCACGATTACATATATGCTTCTTCTTCTTTTTCCTTCTTGTACGTAGGCTTTAAAACCTGTTTCTTCTTCAATATTAGCCTCCTAAATTGTTTAAATTATCACACCATCTTTTTCTTGGTCTGCCAATACTTCTTCGTCCATTTGGTGACTTATCTCGTGCTATTAGTACTATTCTATCCTCTGCCAGTCTACTAATGTGTTCGTTCCACTCCTGTTTCCGTTTTGTCACCCATCCATTTATGTCTTCTACATTGCATGCTCTTCTTATGTTTTCCTTTCTCTCCCTATCCAACAGACTTCTCCCTGATATTCGTCGGAGTATTTTCATCTCTGTTGTTTCTAGTAGTCGTCTCGTTTTAGATATGTCAGGTCTTCTCTCCGCCGTGTATGTTAATATAGTTCTAATTGCTACTTTATAGATTCTTGTTTTCATGTCTTGTCTTAGGTGTTTGTTCTTCCAGATTGTGTCATTAAGAGAGCATGCCGCTTTACTTGCTTTTAAGCTTTGTTCTCGTACTTCTTCTTTAACATCTCCGTAACTAGTTATATCTATTCCCAGATATCTAAACCTTGGTTCCTGCCTTATTATTTTCCCAACAATTTCGATTTTTCATCGTAGTGGGTATTTAGATGTTTGGTTTTTTCTGCTGATATTTTCATATTTTATTTCTTGGCTGTTGTATTGAAAATATGTGTTAATCTTTGGAACTCGTCTTCTGTCTCGGCGATTAATGCGGCGTCGTCTGCATAACATAATATTTTAAATTCTTTTTTCCCCATTTTGTAACCATGACCTTTACGTACTGCTTGTATTATTCCATCCATTATTATTGTTGGAAAACCAACTAATTCTTTACTACTTAAATTTAATCTAACGCCGCCTCTGTAGTGTAAATATCAAATCTATTAGTAAAAGAAGACCAGACGATAGTCAGCATTTTTGACACCTCTTCTGCCCGCACACCTCTCGTCCCTTTGCCCCCTCTAGTAATAAAAAGTCAGTCTAATTAAGTTTGTCAATCACACAAGTCGCAAAAGTTTCTCTCTCTCTCTCTCTCTCACCCCGTGCCACACAAGGGCAAATAAGTTAAGTTTTAGTTTAGTGATAAGTGTTTAAGTTGTTTAGCGTAAACTAAAGATTTGTGGAAGCAAATAAACGGCTAAGAAAAGTGTTGCGTATAATTTTCACCCCCACAAGAGGTATAAAACGAATCAGCTACCTATTCCAACAAAATCCTGTAACAACACTAGACAGGTCGCCACGAGGGTTTGGTGCGCTACGGGCACGGTGGAAATAACCCCATCGTTTCCCTTTATGGTCCTTCGACCGGATCTCTTGTGGAAAGTGAATTTAAGAAAAAAGAAAAAATTAAAATTCAAGCCTAAAAGCCGGTGACGCCACATCACGAGATCCTCTCTCCCTCTCTCTCTACGCAGCACATGGTACATGGTTGGTATACATTTCAAGTTTCGTATACACTCTGATTGTCGAATCACCGAGCAATCAACAAGGTATCTACACTCTATTGCTCTCATACACACAAGATAAGCGGATCTCTCTCTCTTACGCTTCACTCTCGACGACACGAACACAGCCACGGAGTCCACAACAGGTGTGAAGTTGTTGACAGTTGTGTTGTGTTTTGGTTTGTTTTGTTTTGTTTATTAAAAGTTAGACTCTAGAAATTTGTAATTTTACATATTAGTAAATTAAACTCATAAAAGGATTTAAAAACTGATTCAAAATAGTAATTTATATGTTATATAATTTGTTATAGTTGTGATCTGTGTGTATATATGGGTTTATATATTATATAAATATATAAATTTGTATATTATACTCTATATCTATAAGAATTATATCAATCTCTTTTAAAAATGGCTTTGGACACATTAAAAACTGAAAGAAAAGTATTAAAAGCAGGTATTACTAGAATTTTCAATTGGTTTAACATTAACCAAGACTCAGAACTTGATATTTTGCACTTTGAAAATAGGGAAAGGCAACTGAGATCCTATTTTCAACAGTATGAAGTAATTCAACATCAGATCGAATGTTCTGAAGATGCTGATATTGAATCTTCAGATAGGGATGATGTAGAATGTAAATATTTTAATGCTCTGGCAGGGATTCAAAGAAAAATTAAAGATATTAATGAAATTGCAAGTAATGTAGATTCTCTCAATATTTCAAAAGGTCATGGCTCTAGACATTCAATAAGACTGCCAGAGATAACAATGAAAGTTTTCACAGGTGAATTTTCAGATTGGAACTCTTTTATTCAACTGTTTAGTACTCTAGTAATTGAAAACCCTGATTTAAATGATTTACAAAGGCTAATATATTTAAAAACTCATGTCAGTGGTGAACCTCTGGAATTAATTAAAAGTTTGGAAGTTATTGACACTAACTTCCATATTGCTCTAAACACTTTAAAAGAACGGTATGATAATAAAGCACGTATTGTTAGTAGTTTAATTAAAAAGTTATTGAAAATTCCATCTCTAGTTAAATGCTCACCACAATCACTTAGAAACTTTTTGACTAATATAAAGCAAACTATGCAGTCTCTCAGTAATATGCAGATTCCAGTTCAGCATTGGGATCTTATTTTAATTGAATTAATTTTAGAAAAGGTAGATTTTAACTCTCATAAGGCATTTGAGTATGAACTTGGTTCCAAGGAAATACCTACATTAGCACAGCTCTTTACATTTTTAGAAAAAAGATGTGAAATCCTTGAGAAACTGCATAGCTCTAATACTCAGACTCAAAAATCTAATTCTAGTAGTTATGCACGTGTGACACATCTCTCTAATATTGAAAATAAAACAAATAATTTAAGATGCTTGTTTTGTTCTCAAAATCATAAAATTTATAATTGTAATGGTTTTAAAAGCTCATCTCTCCAGGAAAAACTGAAGTTTGTAAACACAAGGCGATTGTGTAGAAATTGTTTGGGAACAAGGCACTTTACTGCAAATTGTGGTTCGCAGTCAACTTGTTCTATCTGTCATGGAAGACATCACTCACTCCTTCATAAAGACAATCATGTACAGTACTCAACTGCTACACAAAGATCTCTTCCTCCAGAAGCTCACATTATCAGAAATGATAACAACTCTCTTAACGGAAACAACTCTCAACATTCTCGGTCTAATAATAGCACTAATAAAGACATTACTAGGCCCAATAATCTACATGTCTTTCAACATAATACACCCTTTAATCAACCAGATACCTCATCTCATGATACTCAACACGCTCAATCAGGTATTCAAGCTCACTCTCATTCTCACAGCTTTGATTCACAAGATGTAACTCAGTCATTCTCTGCACTCTCGCTCACAAATGAAGTAATATTGGCTACAGCTCTTGTTACACTAGTGGACAAAGATAAAAATTTAGTACATGCTCGTGCTCTTCTTGATAATGGCAGCCAGACAAGTTTTATAACCCAAGAATTGGTAAATAGGCTAGGTCTTCCTTCTTATAATAGATTACTTAAAATTTCTACCTTATCTCAATCTTGTTCCACCTCAAACAAGATGATAGACCTCATTATCTATCCCTTTAGAACAACACACAATGGATTTAATGTATCTTGTGCTGTACTGCCAACTATAACATGTAAATTGCCACAGGTAAAGATAAGTAGGTCTCACTTAAGTATACCTCATGATATAAACCTTGCAGATCATTCATTCTCAGTACCTGGTAAAATTGATATGTTGTTGGGCAATGACATATATTGTGATCTGTTAACAGATGGAATAATAAAACTTGGAAATGGCCCTATACTGCAAAATACACATCTTGGATATATTTTCCAAGGAAGACTACCGTCACAGTCAATTCCCAACTATCCCTTACACATCTCAGATAATAACAAAAGTTCTTGTTTTTCAACTCAGGTCTCTCTTTGTATCAATTCTGTGAATAACACTGAACCTCTAGATGCACTCATTCAAAGATTTTGGGAGGTTGAAGAACTCCCTGAAAGTCCCATGCTCAGTCAGGATGATGAACTTGCTGAACATATCTTTAAAACCACTACAAAGTTATTACCCGAAGGTAGGTTTCAAGTGGATCTGCCACTACGCTCTTCAGCAGAGCCTAAAAGACTAGGCAACTCCTTTTATTCTGCAAAACAGAGGTTCCACAATCTAGAAAGGAAACTTGTGAAGGATAACACAGTTTATACCCAGTATAAGGACTTCATACAAGAATATCTCTCTCTTGGTCATGCAAAGGTGGTACCCCTCACACTCACAAACCCAATGTCAGATAATAAATACTTTATCCCACACCATTGTATTATTCGTGAGGAAAAGCTCACAAATAAATTACGTGTTGTGTTTGATTGTTCCATGAAAACAAGCTCCGGTGTCTCACTCAATGATATTATGTTGAAGGGGTATAAAACTCAACCAGAACTAATTGATACTCTCATAAATTTTAGAACATTTTTATATGTTTTTACCTCTGATCTCAGGCACATGTACAGGCAAATTCTCATAAACCCCACTCAAAGATATCTCCTAAATATTCTCTGGCGAAACTCCCCTCAAGATGAGTTGCAATGCATCCAGTTGAATACTGTAACATATGGTACTAACTGTGGCAACTTTCTTAGCTGTAGATGTCTATTAGAGTTAGCTCGCACTCATCAAGAATCGTATCCTCTTGCAAGTGATGCTATCCTCAATGCATGCTATGTGGATGACATGTTGTATGGTGCTGATGACCCAACAAATCTCTTAAAGGCTTATTTTGAAATCACAGAATTATTGAACAAGGTAGGAATATCAGTACACAAATGGTGTTCTAACTCTCAAACATTTTTGGAAAATGTCTCCTCTCGTTCTCATGATTCAAATTATGTTATAGCTCCAGAAAATGGTAATAGCAAGGTATTAGGACTCTACTGGAATGCCAATTCAGATGTATTCTTAATTTCTGTACCCCGGTTCTCACAAGAATCACTCATTAAAACCACCTATACTAAAAGAGAAGTTCTTTCGCTGATAGCTCAAATTTTTGACCCTGAAGGTCTCGTTGCTCCGGTAGTAATTATTGCAAAATTAATAATGAGAAAAATTTGGCTTGCAAAAATTGATTGGGATGACCATCTTAGCTCTGAAATTTTGAAAGAATGGCTCAAATTCATTCAAGGTCTATCATGCTTGCAGTCACTCAAAATTCCTAGATGTTTTTTCAAAAATAAAAATATTAGAAAAATTGAAATTCATGGCTTCTCAGATGCTAGCATACATGCATATGCTGCATGTGTATACATTCGTGTTATTTATGACTCCAACACTTTCTCTTGTGCTCTTATCGCCTCTAAAAGCAGGGTGGCTCCACTCAAAATTGTCAGCCTTCCCAGACTCGAACTCATGGGTGCTGTTATATGCTCAAAACTCACCCAACGAATTGTTAGTACCCTCAAAATCAGAATCCCACAGATTGATTCTATAAATTTGTGGAGTGACTCAGAGATTGTTCTCGCTTGGTTAAAATCACCTCCTTCACGGTGGACTCCCTTTGTTGCCAATAGAGTTGCAACAATACAACAAAACTCAGAATTTATCTGGAGGTATGTTAAATCCAAGGAAAATCCTGCAGATATTCTGTCTCGAGGTATATCACCATTAGAACTTCCGAACAGTGCACTCTGGTTTAATGGTCCACATTTTCTATCCCAAATTGATTTAGATCTTACCCTCTTCAACTCAAAAAACAAAATTAATCACGTTCCAGAGGAAAGAAAATCTCAGATTGTACATCATGCTCAAGTCTCTTCCTCGTTCCTAGATGAACTCATTCGACCATTCTCTTCATTTACAAATCTACAAAGAGTGATCGCTTATTGCTTAAGATTTGCTCATAATACCAGGAAACCATCAGAAAAATTCTCAAACAATCTTTCTGTAAGTGAACTCAAATCAGCTGAACTCAAAATTGTCAAACTCATACAAGATGACTCGTTTTCACAAGAAATTTCCCTTCTCAAAACTAAAAGGCCAATTACAAATAAATCCCTTTTGTCCATGAACCCTTTTCTGGATGAACATGAAATGTTGAGAGTTGGTGAAAGGTTAAAATATGCCTCTGTACCATTTGACCAAAAGTATCCTCTTCTCTTGCCTTCTAAGAATCGACTAGTGAAACTCATGCTAAGAAGGGAGCATATCAGATTGTGTCATGCTGGTCCGCAATGTACACTCTCCAACTTCAGACTAAAATATTGGCCTCTTGATGCTCTGCGGGAGATCAAAAGAATTATTAACAGTTGTAAAATATGCTTTCGTTTTAAGGCTCAAACAGCATCTCAACTGATGGCAGACTTGCCAAGAGAACGTCTAGTGTGTTCGCAAGCATTTACAAATGTTGGAACAGACCTAGGTGGACCATACAATCTCAAAACTTCCAAACTTCGTAAGGCTCCTATAACCAAATGTTATATTGTTGTATTTATCTGTATGGTCACTCGAGCATGCCATCTGGAACTTGTCTCCAATCTCACCACAGAATCATTTGTGCTCACCCTCAAGCGTTTTATCAGTAGACGTGGCAATCCCTCTGTCATATTTTCTGATAATGCAACCAACTTTCTTGGCTCCAAAAATCAATTGAAAGAATTTGCACAATTCTTGCGGAACCAAGATACTCAAAATTCAATAAAGAATTTTCTCACTTCTTCTGAGATTACATGGAAATTTATACCTCCTCACTCTCCACATCATGGTGGGATATGGGAAAGTGCAATAAAAAGTGCAAAGTACCATCTCCACAGGCTCATTGGCAATCTAACACTCACTTTTGAAGAATTCTCCACTGTATTAGCCCAGATAGAGGCTGTTCTCAATTCTCGCCCCCTCTGTGCCATGTCCAATCAGCCTGGTGATCTCTCTGTACTCACCCCTGGTCACTTTCTAATAGGCAAACCACTCACCTCTTTCCCGGAGTCCGATGTAAGTGAAATTTCCTCCTCTAGACTAAATCTCTTGAATAGGTTGCAAAACCGTCCCAAATGGCTCACGTCAAATAAAGATATTAAGGTAAATGATCTTGTCTTGTTGAAGGAAGATAATACACCTCCCTTATATTGGCCACTTGCCAGAGTGATTGAGGTCTTCCATGGCAATAATGGCAAGGTTCGTGTTGTTAATATCAGAACGAAGGATGGAACTTTCACACGTCCTATCACAAAATTGTGTCCATTGCCAGAAGAGTATTCTGTGTAAATATTAGGTAAATGTTACAGTGTATTGTAAAATGTGTTGATTAGTTACTAAGTATAATATTTTTAGGAAATCAGTAAAATTACTCATGTTTTCTATGTTTAGTTGATAGTTTATTGTTAAGTGTGCTCTAGAATTAGTAATAGAGTAGAATTCATCTTCTTTTAATCTAGTAACTTTGCTCTTGTTGTTTTCTCTTGTTATGTCGTTAATTATTTTATTATTTGAAGCAATGCTTCAAGGCCCGGGAGTATGTTGGAAAACCAACTAATTCTTTACTACTTAAATTTAATCTAACGCCGCCTCTGTAGTGTAAATATCAAATCTATTAGTAAAAGAAGACCAGACGATAGTCAGCATTTTTGACACCTCTTCTGCCCGCACACCTCTCGTCCCTTTGCCCCCTCTAGTAATAAAAAGTCAGTCTAATTAAGTTTGTCAATCACACAAGTCGCAAAAGTTTCTCTCTCTCTCTCTCTCTCACCCCGTGCCACACAAGGGCAAATAAGTTAAGTTTTAGTTTAGTGATAAGTGTTTAAGTTGTTTAGCGTAAACTAAAGATTTGTGGAAGCAAATAAACGGCTAAGAAAAGTGTTGCGTATAATTTTCACCCCCACAAGAGGTATAAAACGAATCAGCTACCTATTCCAACAAAATCCTGTAACAACACTAGACAGGTCGCCACGAGGGTTTGGTGCGCTACGGGCACGGTGGAAATAACCCCATCGTTTCCCTTTAATTATATTAAAGAGAAGTGGACTTAACGAGTCACCCTGTCTGACTCCGGTTTGTACTGGTATACACTGTGTTAGTTTTCCATTTATCTTTGCCTGTATTCGATTATGGAAGAAGATGTTTTCGATGGTTTGTATAATATTAATTGGTATGTTTCTTTTATACAGTAGGTGTAAGACGTCTTTGACTTGGACTAATTTTTCTATTAGTGACTATAAAATCAATCATAGATTTGTGCTCCCTGGAGTTTTTAAATGTATATTTATACTGGAGCTTTTGGTCGAAGAATGTATTACTGATTCTCAGTTCATTAAAAGCAAAGAGATTATCCATGAGTTCTCCATTTGCGTTGACATGGTTTTCATTAAATCTTTGTTTTACTCCTGGAACTATTTGGAATCATTTTCGATTCGTGCATTAAAGTCACATATAAGAATTAAGGGTTCTTCATTAGGTATTTCATCCAGGATGGTTTGCAATTGTTCGTAGAATGCCTCTCGTTAGGTTTGCAGTCCTCGGGGCTGTAGATAGATATGACATTTAATTTTTGTTCGTCCATTGTGATGTTCATATGTATTATTCTTTCGGAGATATAACGGCAGTTATTTATGTTTTCTTTAAATTTTTTATGGACAAGTTTACATACGCCTGCTCGTGCTCGTTCTTCTTTCTTCACTCCACTGTATGCTAGAAAATATTGGTTATAGTCTCTTTGGCCTTTACCTTTCTTCTTGGTATTTGGATTGCACAAATGTCGATGTTTTTGTTTATCAGTTCTTCTATTATCTCTTGGTCTTTGTTGTTGAAATAAGTAATGTTCCATGTTGCTAATCTGATTGTCTTATTTTTCCTTCTCGTTTTCCTTTTCTTTGCGTGGTTCATCATCTTAGGTTCCGTCTGGTTCCGAGGCTTTATATCGGTTCTTTGAGCTTGTTTGCTTTTACAATGGGTAGGATGCTAACCTGGCCAATCAACTCTCCTCTTTTATCCGAGCTTGGGACCGGCTCTGTGCATGAACGCGGCTTCTGAGCTACTCAATTCACACAGTCCTCGCCCTCATAACCCCCAATGTTGAAGTTCTGAATCTGGCGGATAGAAAAAAATTGTGTGAAGTGTGAACTCTTCTATGAAATTTATGACAACGTTATATTATACAATGTATCAAGTGAACAATAGCAAATTCAGCATTTGTTCAAATACAAACTCCGACTGTAGCATTTGCATAAATAACATCATTAAACATACATACATCATTAAACTCGTTTCTTCGAATCATTTACTTTAATGATATAACCCGTTTCAAACAAAGTGTCAATATTTTACTATATTTCCTTTCACTGGATCGGAACCAGACCCTCTCCATGATCTATTTTCAGATTTTATTTTAATTTTATTGTCACCGCCGCCTACTTGTTCAAATATCAAGTTGTTGAGTTGAGTTTGACGCCGAATCGTCGGACCATTCATTTTAAACGAGTTGAGGTGTCGACAGATAGATACACTGTAATAAAATAGACGGGACTATTGCATTAATTAATTTTTAAAAATGATATCTTGTTTTTATATATTAAGTCTATTTATTTGCAACCGGCAGCTCATTACAAATGCAATCAAAGGAGTAAAGACAATATTTACCATCCAACAAAAACTTTTATCTCTTGTCCGATCAATTAAAGACGACATTCCAAATGAACAACACGAGTTTATGTACAGAATGTACATGAAACCCAAACCAGTCAATTACGGCATCAAGATCATGTGTTTATGTGACGCAGAAACACATCATTTGGTAAATGATTTTGTGCTATACATCCCTAAAAGATCAGTACTTGCTTTAGTGGAACCAATTACCAATAGTAACCGAAATGTTATATATATTCAGGGATTCTACAGTATTCACTGCCTTCCCTCACTCAACCGTTTCCATCTCTCTCTGTTATTCCATTCTTCATCGTTTAGGCCTCTCTTACTCATGGCGTCGTCTACTTGGTTCTTCCAGGATCTTCGGTGCTGTCCTCTTTTCCTCCTTCCTATGGGGCTCCATTCGGTTATTCTCTTTATCCATATGCTGTCTCTAGTCGTTCTTACATGTCCATACCACTTTAGTCTTTTTTGTTCTATATGTGTTAGTATGTCTGTTTCTATTGGTGTTCTTTGCTTTATTTCGTCATTACTTCTCTTATCCATTCTTGTTACTCTGCAGCATCTTCGCAAGCATTCCATCTCTGTTGCTACTATCTTACTGCTGTTTTTCTTGTTTATGATCCAATTTTCAGCCCCATATGTCATAATACTTCATACTAATGTTTTATAAATCTGTGTTTTTGTCTTGCTCGTGTTTTTCTTGTCGGATTGCTGTTTTTGTTTGTCCTAATCTTTGCTTAATTTCTTCCTCAGTTGTTGCCTTTTTCGTAACTATAAACCCCAAGTATTTGAATTTATCCTTTCCTTTGATTGTTACATTGTCGTCAATCTGTAGATCTTCTATGTCTTCTTCACTTGTAGATAGGTACTCTGTTTTCGCGAGGTTAATATCTAGACCAGCCTTGGTATATTCTTCTTGTAGTTTTTTCATCATGTAACTGAGGTCTTCTTGGTCTTGTGCAATCACTACTTGATCGTCTACAAAGCTTAACGTATATAGGTATTCGTTTCGTACCGGTACTCCCATGCCTTCGCATTTTCTTTTCCATGTAGTTAAGGCTTTCTCTAAGTATATTTTGAATAGGGTTGGAGATGTGGAACAACCCTGCAGGAGATCTTTTGTTGTGGTGGAGTCTCCTATGATTCTTGTTTCCATTTTAATGGTCACTTTATTTTCTTCATACAGATATTCTTTTGTAGCTTTTATGAGTTCCGTCTGAATTTCTAATTTGTACATTGCCTGCCACAGTTCTGACCTTGGTACCGAGTCATACACCTTTCTCAGGTCCACAAATGCCAAATGTATATCTCTATTTTTTGCTTTTTTCTTTTCCAGTTGTTACAGTGTGTATATATGGTCTATGCATGATCTTCCTGCCGTGAAACATGCCTGATCCTCCCCGATTTTGCCTTTTATCGCTTGCTCTATCTTTTTTCGCAGTATCTTCCTATATAATCTTCCTATTGATGATATTACGCTTATTCCTCTGTAGTTTTCGCATGGTTTTCTATCTCCTTTCTTAAATATAGATATCATATATGCCTCCGTCCATTCCTTTGGGACCTGTTCTCCATTTATGGCTTTCTGAAATATCCATTTTATCGTCCGGTGTAATTTTTTTGAGCTTTCTTATTTTTGATTGCTGTTATGGCCGTTCTTATTTCCCTATCTGTTATTTCTATTTCTTGTTGTGCGGATCTGCTTCGTCTTCGCTTGTTTTCTTTTTCAATGAATTGTGGTCTTTGTTCTGTTAACAGTTCCTTGTAATAGTCCTTCCATTCTTTGTCCTGTTTATTTCCCAATTTAATTTGTTCTTTTGAGTTTTGTTTCAATCCTCTCAGTACTTTTCATGACTCCGAAGTTCTTGTACCTCCTTTGTATGTTTCAATATTTAAGCAGATTCTTTCCCATTCATCATTCTTTTGCTGTGTTATTTGTTTTTTCACTTCTCTATCTTTTTCTCTATATTCTTTATAAACTTCATCGTTGTTTGTAGTCAGCCATTTTCTGTATAGTTGCTTTTTTCCTCAAATAATTCTTTTTGTTGGTTCATTTATTTCATAATAGTGCTGTTTATTTGTTATATGTTCTTTCTCTCCAAGAGCTTCGAATGCTGCTTGTTTTATGCTCGCCTTTATATGCTCGTATATTTCTTTAATGTTGCAGTATCTGAATTCTATTAATTTTTGGTCTAGACGTTGTTTGTATTGATTGTTCTTGGAATAGTTCTATATTGTATTGTTTTCCTCTTATAGTGTTCAACGGTTGTGGTCAAATTCAGTCTGGTTCAGACATATGGTAATCGTATCATATGTCCCTAAAAAATAAAAGTGTAATTATGTTGTCGTCCATGCATCACGACAAATCTGGTGACCAGGAGAGTAAAAAACCTGATATAATAGCTTTTTACAATTCGTCGAAAGGGGGCGTTGATGCACTTGATCAAAAATGTTCACTTTATCATTCAGGTCGAAGATGCCATCGATGGCCTTTAGTTATTTGGTATTCCATAATTTGGAAGAAAAATTGGTAGAAAAATTAAAAAAAAAACTCTACCTTCTAAGCAAAATATCTCAAAAGTTGTCACTTTAGACAGACTATCTATAATTCAGCACTTAGATATTTGACGTTTATTTTAAACCTACAAATTCACCTAAAACTAAGAGATATTACATAAAAAATATTTATTCGTTCACTCATTTTAAGTATTTCTAAGGATAAAGAAAATGTTCATTATATTTACGGAAAAACGGAAAATCTGACATCAATGTAAATGCTGCTATAAGATCGGCCGTACTACAAGACGCTAAAAACCAGAATTTATATAAATACTGCAAGCCTTTTCGGAAATAATTCAGGCATTCCATACTGAAATCGTACGCTTTTATATCACTTAGACTGTCAAGTTCAAGACGATTTTATTGGTGGTAAAAACGAAAAATTTTACCTTGAAAAAGTTGCAGAAAATTAGGAAAATTCGATTTTCAGCAAAACGCACCCTGGTTCAACTCTAAATTTCCTTTTTTTTGCTTATCTCACGTGACATTTTCAATGTAGTGGTTGAACTTCATATTGAAATCCAACGGTCTATTATTGTTTTTCTGGTTTATGAACTTCTGGAGAATAAAAACGTACTGTTGGTAAACTTTGATATTCTTTCAAATCGACATCTTAGTTTGTCTTGATGCTGATATTGATTTGATACAAAAGAATAGAAATAAAACAAAGTAATGACACCGGAATAGAAATTTGTTTGAGCTGTTATGGTATTCTCGCTAGTTACCGGTTAGCATTCAAGGTGCTGCATGCAATAATGGTTTTACTTTTAAATGAATGATTTAATTATGCAAACAGTGACGTACTGGGTAAATAAACTATGGCAAGGATACCATTGAACAAATAATTAAATGAATGTTTTAAAATGTGATAATTAAGCAAATTTTTAAATAAACCTAAACTTATTAAAAAAAAATCGGTTGCCTTTAAAGTCGGTTTTACGGGCGAAGATTTTACGTGACAACGTCTTTTTCTCGGTAGAATATTTATTGATATGAATATTATTAAATTGCACAATAGGAACAAGGAATTGAATGAAAATAAGAATTGCACAAATTTTAACTATAGAAATATATTTTGTTTACTAAAACATTGTACATGTAAACTTAAACTTAACTAATTTCCAACGCGCCTAATTCTCTAGTGCTGCGCGCGCAGCGGACCGATCATGTTTGAGTGGGAGAGAGACGCAAGGCATTCGCCGGTTCGGCGGGCCTCTCTCTCGTTCGGTGACTCATCGTAACAGACGTGAGCGGGCGTTACACTTTTTCATGAGTGACTCCGAGCCACAACCTAATTTAAGACGTTGTCACGTCAAAATGATAATAATATCATTAATATTAATTTAATATTTTTTATTTTATTTAATGTTTATTTTATATATTATTTTATATTTTTTATATATTATTTTATATATTATTTATTTTATATTATATTATTGATCTTATTATTTTCTACAAAATTTATTTGAAAATTTTTTCGATATATCAATTAGTTGCGGAGATATCGATCATTGAAGTTATTGTTTGCTACCAGTATTTTATATACATATTTATTTTTTTCAGTTATAAAAAATTACTATTTCCAATTGTGTCTACCAAGTATGGTCACATGTATTTGCCTACATATTAAATAATAATAAGTACAGATAATGTTATGTGACGTTCACTTCTGATTATATATATTTTAATATTTTTAATTTTAAAGAATCAATTTGAAAATCAAAACACTTATTCAGATCGAAGGTTCAAATTTTTGCTAAATAAATTTGAAATTAATTAAAATTTGTAAATGTAAATGGTAAAGTTGAAAATTAAAACATTTACTAAAATTGGAATTTGAAATTCTTGCTAAACACAGTTAAATTCTAACTCCGCGCGTGGTGATTGGTCGGTTTAGTTCGTTTGTTTGGTCGCCCTGTTTTGACAGGTTAGAAGTTATAATTTGTTATTTTAAATGTTTGACTAGAAATACGCGCTGTTTCTTCTCAATCGACTGAATTACGATTGATTGCAGAGTGATTTAAACTAATAATTTACTTAACACTATCAACATTTGTCAATAGTATGACATAACCTATAAACTCAGTTTCTCAACTTTTGTGTCAATCTAACAATTAATCAATCAATCATAGTTTACGATAATGAAATATTAGTGTACAATTATTTACCTTTATTGTTGTAGTTGTTGTAAATGACGAATCTAAGCACTCCACATTTTCACTACAGACACAGCTGACGATACTTTCAACGATTTTCAACTTTAGCGATTCAACGCGCCTAATTCTCTAGTGCCGCGCGCAGCGGACCGATCATGTTTGATTGGGAGAGAGACGCAAGGCATTCGCCGGTCCGGCGGGCCTCTCTCTCGTTCGGCGACTCACTGTAACAGACGTGAGCGGGCGTTACACTTTTTCTTAAATGACTCCGAGCCACAACCTAATTTAAGACGTTGTCACGTCAATATCAATTACTTGTATAAATAGATGATCTATATTATATATAATTTGCGCCAAAAAGGACGCTAAAATCAGGAAGCTTGTGAAATACAATCGTGTCAATTGACACAAGTGATATAGCCTGACATGAACCTCTACATTGTTATTCGAATAAACTGTAAAAACATTCTATGTGATTATTACAACGTAGGAAAAATCTTTAGTTATTCTTGCTTATACATATTACATTGGGTACTCCAAATGCTCTTACAATTTCGCAGAATTTACTGAATTTGGATTTATGTGAGCATTTTCTTGTTAAGAATGGAAAAACCTTCAAGCTTTTTTTTTTATTATGGACCATGCTTTCCGAGCTGGTTTTTGCAATTTTGGTTGTTTTTTACAGCCTTAGTCAACCACTTTTATCTGTTGCATGTATACTATAAACGTGATCAATAGTGTCGAAAAAGTCTTGTATAAGACATCAATATTTTGAGATAGTCTGATTAATATTTTCTTCGTATGTGAGAATCACTATTCCTACAAATCAGGCGTAGTTTTTAATATTATTCTGTACTCAAACTAAACATTTGTATAATAAAGACTAAAAGTTTTAATTTTATTTTCACTTGCAAAACGTGTCAAAAATCTGTTCTTATATCTTGTCAAATTTTCGTTATTGTGTGAAATATTTTCTCACGAAATCATTTTGGTAACTTATCTATTTTGACTAAGCGTTAGATTCATCTGTACTTACCCGTAATAAACCTTTTATAAATTTACCGCTTTAATACTTCATGTGCCGTGCTATGTTTGAATTTTTATTGTCCCTTAGAAGGTCCGACCGAAAATATACCGTTTGTTAGAACTACTCACCTTGCCCTTTGGACTAAATTACCGCCGGTTTTTGTCTGCAAATATAGAACATAATCCCTAAGAAAAAGATATACCATTAGGTGAAATAAGTTCCGTCTATTTTCGACTATTTAATGATGAAAGAGAAGAACTGTCATTAGAAATCACCGAGGATACCGGACCACCAATATTAAGAGAAAAAGTCATCTATGCCATCAAAAACACAAAAGAGGGTAAAGCTACTGGAACAGATGATGTGCCAATCGAATTATTAAAACTCATCGATGAAGATATTATTGATGTAATGGTTGAACTCTTTAATCTAATATATCAGACTGCCACAATCCCCAGACAATGGCTGCAATCGACCTTTGTACCAATTCGCAAAAAGTCAAGTGCAACAACTTGCTCAGATCACAGAACAATAGCTCTAATGAGTCACACACTTAAAACAATTTTGAAAATAATTCACAGCAGAATTGTTAAAACTCTTGAATATGAAATTAGTGATATACAATTTGGCTTTAGAAATGGTATGAGTACAAGAGATGCTTTGTTCGACTTGAATGTGCTGGCTCAGAGATGCATGGACATGAATTAGGACATGTACTTATGTTTTGTAGACTTTGAAAAGGCATTTGATAAGGTGGAATATAAAAAGCTTGTAGATATATTAAAAAGCAAAAATATTGACAGTCGTGATATGAAAATTATATCTAATTTATATTGGCATCAAACTGCCAAGGTAAGAGTTGACAACCAGTACACCCAAAATATCAGAATACAGAGAGGAGTCCGCCAGGGTTGCGTGCTGTCCCCACTTCCTTTCAATGTCTACAGTGAAGCGGTATTTCAAAAACCGCTCTCAGACTCAATAGAAGGTATATCTATCAATGGAGAAGTTTTGAATAACTTACGTTTTGTAGACGATACAGTAATAATGACGGATAAAAACAATGATTTACAGAACGTAATGCAACGCCTTAATGAACGCTGTCATGAGTACGGACTGAAGATAAATTTAAAGAAAACTAAATGCATGATCATGACTAAATCTACACATGCAAATATCCAACTGACTATTGAAGATACTGCAATTGAGAGTGTTAATAACTATAAATACTTAGGAACATCGGTAACATGAGATGTAGACCAAACCAAAGAAATTAGGACACGCATTGAAATAGCACGTGCATCATTCATTAAACTTAAAAAGTTTCTTTGTTATCGGGATATAAAGTTAGAACTACGCCTGAGAATGCTTCGATGTTACGTGTTATCTACTCTTCTTTATGGCTTGGAAGCGTGGACACTAAAACAAGTCCATCTGAATAAGTTTGAATTTTGGTGTTACAGAAGAATCCTACGAATATCATGGATTCAAAGAATGTCAAACGTGGAAGTAACTAGAAGGATAAGAAATGAGGCGGAAATAATATTAACTATCAAAAGACGAAAACTTGAGTACTTAGGATGTGTGATGAGAGGCCAAAAATACGCATTATTACAACTTATTATGCAAGGCAAAATCCGAGGAAAGCGAAATGTGGGATGACGAAGAATATCCTGGCTTAAGAACT
Source organism: Diabrotica undecimpunctata (assembly GCF_040954645.1). Classification (NCBI taxonomy): domain Eukaryota; kingdom Metazoa; phylum Arthropoda; class Insecta; order Coleoptera; family Chrysomelidae; genus Diabrotica; species Diabrotica undecimpunctata. The sequence goes on from NC_092811.1 coordinate 122,115,274, forward strand.
TAAGGGAATGGTTTGAATGCAGTAGTGCAGAACTTTTTAGATCGGCAGTCAACAGAGTCCGCATAGCCATGGTGATTTCCAACCTTCGATAGAAGATGGAACTTAAAGAAGAAGATTTTCGACCAGCCACAAAGTAACGGTATCTTCCTCTGTAAATATTTGTCCATAAAAAGGAATATTTTTTCAATTTTATTTTATTTTCTTCTATGAAAGATGTAAGCGAAGTTCGACTAGTATGTTACAAGACCCCTGTCCCAGGGTAAGATATTTTTTGTACGTTTTTTTACTCTTTATATTTTTATTTCTTGTTTGTTCGACTATTTGACTGTATATTTTCCCCATTTAATTAGGGTCTAGAGTTAATTCCAACGTTAGTCCAACATTAATCCAACGTTAGTCCAAACGTAATCCAAGGTCAATCCAAGGTTAATCCCAAAACAATTTAAGTTAATCTAACCTCAATCCAAGGTTAATCCAAAGTTAATCCAAACGTAGTCCCAGTTAGTTCCAATTCCAAACGTAGTATCAACTTAATCTCCGGTAGTTTCAGATTGTCTTACGTTGGGAATATAAAAGTTTATTTAAAATTCTTATAGGTATATAATTTAAAATCCCTTTCGGGTTACATCACAGAACGTTTTTGAACTAAAAAGCCTATCATCAGCGTCTTGTTACTCAGTGCGCATGAGTTAAGCTACTAAATACCTGGGTAAAAACCCTTTAGATGGTACAAAATGTAATATGTCTACACTTTTGTACCATCTAAAGGGTTTTTATCCAGGTATTTAGTGGCTTAACTCATGTGCACCGAGTAATAAAACACTGATTATGGGCTTTTTAGTCCAAAAACGTTTTGTGATGTAACCCGAAAGGGATTATAAATTATATACCTTTTATAAAAGATTTTAAATAAACTTTTGTGATTGATGGTATACAGCTAACTACAGGAATTTCATTTTCCTTGTGGATTAGGAATAGTTTCCCCTAATTCAGCGGCCATCTCTTCCTCTGTTCGCATGGAGCCCCTCTTGTACTTAAGAGTTAACTACATCATTGTAGGTTAACGTCCAATGATCTGCTTTACAGCTCAATCTGACTTATTGTGAGTACATTGCCTTTCTTTCGTCAGACGATTTAAGTGGAGATATTTTAAGTTAAGAAAGTTACACAATAATACTAGAGACTTGATATAGACGTTGCTTTTTTAAATCTTTTTGTATATGTTGGTAGTGCATATATCATGATTACAGAATTATTGTTAATTGCAAACTGCAAGTTTTTCACCTCTATGAACGACCCCGCCCATAATCTACCAGCACTGAGCACCGTTTTCTTCGAGCCCATTATGTATCGGTGTAATAGGATTAATACTTAAAAAGTAAAGTTTGTAATTTATAGCTTTTTTCTTAATTTGTATTATACTCCAAATAAACAACTTCATATTTCCCTGGTTTTAACTCCTAAGTAGTTGTTCCGTATATGTTGGAACCTTAATTCTAGAAATTTCCTTAATTTTCAAGAAATACTTTCGTATACCATGACTATTCGAATTCTGTCACATGTTTCCTACTGAATAACCTCGATTAAACTTATAATCCAATTCTCGTGTGGTTAAAGAGTAGGCGTCCGTTCAGAATAAGTAATCTAAAACAAGGAGGATTTCAAAGCAACTCCAAACAATGTACACATTGTTTTCATCTTTTCTTAAAATTTTTGTACCCGATTACTCTGTCAAGTAGGACAAAAATCACTGAACTTAAAACTGAAACTCAGCCTTAGACGATGCCCTATTGGAATACCTATCTTCCGCGCCTCTGAAATCCTTCTTCCAGTCGAACCAATCTTGTACAGGTGGGAATTTGCGGGCGGACAGTGAGTCATTTAGAAATGTTATTCTCGCTGCATAAAATTCAATTTCTGCTCCGTCAAATTTGGTGCGAGCACCTCAGTCAATTCAGACTTGAACAAATATCGTATTAATTTTTTTTCTTCTGACATGAGTGGCTAATACGGGTAATGAATGGGAAAATAAACCATCGGACAGAAAAAGTGGGCGGAGAAGATGGATAGACGTGGTTAATGAATGATTTCTCGTTAAGTATTAATTGATTTTCATGTATAATTTCATGTATTTATGCAATAGTATCAAATCTCTAATTGTTTAAGAGTAAGTAAAGTTTGGAGCCAGTTAAGACAAAATTTATTTCAATGATAGTATATTTTATTTACATACAATTTATTTCATTTTCGTGTTATTAAGTGTATAATAACACTGTTCTGTTCGTAACGGAAACTCGCTTATTAGCTAAAATTTCAATTATAGGCTCACACGGTGGAAAATTCGGTAACATCCTGTATCCAAATAACAATCTGCTTATTTAATCGAACGGATTAACAGCCATTGGAACAATCGACTTTCGTAAGATCCGATTTGTCGAAATTACTGGTCGTATTGTCAGTCGGTTTGAACATTAACTGGAAACGTTCAATTTGCTTCGATGCAACGTTTTGTCATTATGAGGCAAAACCAGTTTCGGTGGAAACAGAAAATAATAGTTATTATCGGTTTGGAACTTTGCTATAATGCAGCAACTTTACAATGCAGTATTAACATTCAATAATTTAAACAGTAATATTTGTTAGAGATAAAGATATAAGATAAAAGTTTACAGTTATAATACATTAATGCTGTGCATGATCTTGGTAAAAAATGTCATAAATTAAATCACTCATTGCGGGGACAAAAATAAATTGATTGAATCCAACTTACCTTAGTACAAAAGTGTACACAAAAAAAGTTACAGCCCTTTTTACAACTAGTTTTTTCCTAGTGGGCCATAAAATTGGAATTAGTTTCTACGGATACAATAATTACAAACAGTTCCATCAATAATAGTCAATAATTTGAAGCTATCATTTATTGTGTGAATAAGATTAATATTAAAAACTTTGACATTACAATGGCCTACACATTTCAGGAAATGGCAGATATGCATTTAACTTTGGGTAAGTTGGATCAGATTAAATTATGATTTCAATAAACTATCGGGAATATCGTAGGGGAATGTCAAGGAAATAGTGCAGCAGCCTCAAGGCGTTATGCAGTAAAATACCCCAATCGAAATACACCCGATAGACGATTATTTCTGACCATTGATCGTCGTTTATGGGAAACGGGTACATTCCAACCGCAAGTTGCTGGCAATAGTGGTCGTCCAATAATTGACGCAAGTGATGAAGACATTTTAGAAATCATTGAAGAAGTCCCTGGAACCAGTACAAGGGTAATAGCTGCTCAACTAAATGTTCCTTACGTAAGGGTTTGGAGGCGTTTGAAGGATCTTAAACCCTATCACTTAACAACGGTTTAAGAGTTATTAGTTAAAGATTATCCTAAAAGGATTGGATTTTGCGATTGGTTGTTAATGGAAAACACTCGAAATGTTAATTTTATTAGAAATATTTTGTGTACCGACGAGGCTACCTTCAGTAGAAATGGAATAACAAACCATCATAACGAGCACATTTGGGCCGACGAAAATCCTCACGCCAAAAAAACGACTCTTCACCAAAAGACTTTCAAAGTTAATGTTTGGGCAGGAATTGTGGATACCAATCTAATAGGCCCAGTATTTCTTCCCAACAATTTAAATGGTGATAATTATTTGCAGTTCTTGGCAAACGATTTACAATAGTATTTTTGGAAGAAGTGAATATTGCACTAATGAAAAATATGTGGTTTCTACAAGATAGCGCTCCATAGCATTACAATAATGAAGTCCGGGAATACCTTTGCAGGCAGTATCCTGGTCAGTGGATTGGAAGGGGTCGTGACGCATCTATTTGTTGGCCGCCCATAAGTCCAGGTCTTAACTCCATGGACTTTTACTTTTGGGGGTTTATGAAAGAGAAAGTGTATTCTGTAACAATAGAGGACGAACAACAATTGAGGGTTAGAATAATTGAAGCTGGAAATCATTTTCGTCAGAAAAATAAGATTTTTCAGCGCATTCGGTTTTCCTTATTAAAACGATACCGAATGTGTATTGAAGAAAATGGGGGTCATTTTGAACATTTATTGTAATATCACATTTATAGAGGTTATAGACATTTTTTGTACTTGTTAATTCATTTAAGCCATTTATTTAGTTGCACGTAATTTTTTAAAGGTTAATGGAAAGGGCCGTAACTCAATAAAAACTGTTTTTTGAAAAAATGATAAGAGGCAAAAAAATTTGAAAAATAATGTGTTAAACTAATGATGCCACAAAATTCATTTGATTTGAACGTACTCAAAAGTTTGGGGGGGTTTAGGGTTGCACACTCCCCTTAAAATTTTTCTGTGCGCTTAGATTTTATTGTTTCTTTTGTATGAAAAATGCTTTCAGAACAAGAATGTAACGTGTCCGTTTTTATTACAAAATGTCAAGTAGTTTAGAAGATAATGCAAAAAAACAATTTTTGTTTTGTAACTTCAAAGGGTTGTAACTTTTTTTGTGTACACTTTTGTACTAAGGTAAGTTGGATTCAATCAATTTATTTTTGTCCCCGGAATGCGTGATTTAATTTATGACATACCTTTTTGAAACGCCCTGTATGTATATAATTTGCTTATTATGTCTGCCGTAATACAAACCCCAGCACAGGTATTACATCATATCTCCGTTGTTATTGGTCCAATTGAAGCGTGTGATGCGTTAAACGAAAGAACAAAGGATAAGAAATATACTGATATAGAAAAAACAAACAAAATGACTACCAAAAGGGCAGTATACTTTATCTTAACGAAAACCGCTAATACATCATATTTCTGTTGTTATTGGTCTGATTAAAGCCTGTGATGTGTTAAATAAAAGGGGAACAAGTATTATATGAAGATAGAAAAAACAAACAAGGCGACTACCAAAACTACACGTTATCTTCGTTATTACTGAACGTATAGCGACATATGAGATATTAGAGGACGCTATGGATAAAAATAGATTTAGTTTAAGACAAATTTTGATTTATAGATTTAAAGAAGGTCTCTGGCTAAGTAAAAAATACACAACTGATTGATCCTAACATACGACATAGCAAATAAAAGAGGAGGATATAACGAATATATTAAGAAATAAAAACAAACTAGGCAACTACCAAAAGGGCACTACACTGTATGTTCATTATTAACGAACGTATAGCGACATGTGCCGTTTGAGACAATGGTATGTGGAGAATGAGGTACCACGAGTGACAATATTACAAAGAATCCTCTACAGCAAATTATGCAAAAATACAAAGATTGCGCTGAGCAGATCACCTTACAACAATAAATAATAACAGAACATCTCGCAGAACTATGGTGGGACATTGGCCAGTAGCAAGACCAAGGAAAAGGTGGAATAAAGAGGTATTGAGGATGAACAACTGGAGGGAAGCGGCCAAGGAAAGGGATATTTATACTCTAAGAATGAGTATACTCTAAGAACATCTCCTTAACTGTTGAGCATCTTTTCAATCAACGTATCGCAAGCACAGCGAGATTTGCTCCATACGCGCAATACCACTCGTCTCATCAGCGAGAAAAGCAAAAAATTTAGCTTCCTTTACTTCACCAATGATCTTTTGTTGAGTTATTTCAACAATAATGTTAATTATTTCATTTTGGATTTGAGGGCTCATGTAAAGGGCATTCTTCTGAAAAGTTACCAAATGCTCATAAAATATCTTTATCCCCAGATTCGGCTGCATACCGTAACAGTGTTCGAAAATTACCATCATTCTGAGATGATTGTTCAGACTTTGGGGTATTGTGGATCCGTCTTGAATCAGTTTTACCGCTTAAAGGTATACCTTGTTTGCTGCAAAAATTATTCCATTTACGATAGGGACTCTCTTTTTTCGGTTTTCCTGTTGCTGTCTCTTTCTTTTAGAAGACAACTGCTCATCGGCTGAAAAAGTCTGTTAGGCCTTTTAATTTTATTAATGTTAATATATTTTCAAGGGGGGATTTGAACCCCCAAAACCCTCCCCGGCTGAGCCCGTATGTGAACCTGGTTTTTCGGTTTCGAAACTAGGTCGTGTCCAAAAATAGACCAAAAAGGTGTTAGTATCAGTTTTTTGGGATGCGAAAGGAATTTTTTTTTGTGGATTATTTGCAAACTGGTAAAACAATAAATTCTAAATATTATTGTAACCTTTTAGACCAGCTGAAGAAAAAATTCATAAAAAAATACCCGGTTTGCGGAAGAATAACATTATTTTTTATCCAGACAATGTACCATGTCATATGAGCATTTTGACAATGGCTAAAATTTATTAATTAAAGCTCGAATTGTTGGAGCATCCACCGTATTCACCAGATTTGGCCCCTGGTTTCTTCTGTAGTCTTGAGCATTGTTGCTGTTATAATATCTACATCTAGTTCCTTGTTGAGTTTGAGTTTATTGATCGCCAGTCTTACTTCGCTTTAGATTATATCATGTTCTTCTTCACAAGAAAGACTTCATTCTTTTTCAGAATAACAATGATAAAAAAGATTTAATTATATCAAAAAATTTGACATAACTTGATCATACTGTATATTCATCCATTTTTTTCCAATTTCCCGTGACTAAGATATTAACTGTCTATTCTAAATATCAAAATAACATAACATCACAGTTCACTAGCTCTGGGATGTTGGCACCTCATTGATCGAATTTCGTAAAAAAAATTATACCGTCTGAATGGTCACGTTTTGGTCACAAATGGTCAGTTGGTTTCAGCTTTTGGTCAGTTCTGGTTAATTTTTTATTAAGGGTTGAAAATTTTCAAGGACAAAAAAAGATGTTGGCACCTCATTGAACGAAATCTATAAAACAAATTATTGTATTCGATAGAGATTAAAATGCTGACAAATGGTCAGATATATTGAGCGTTTGGTCAGTTTGCTTTTGGGGTAAAAATAATTAATAAAGTTGCAATAACCTTAGCACGCAAGCGCAGTCCATTAAAAATTTTAAAAATACCAGGATTGCAGTGCCTTGCCGCAATAAACATTTTAAAAATACTAGGAGAACAGTAGGTTCCCGGGTTTTCCTAAATCACTATGTTACAGCTAGTATTTCTGAAATATAATTATACCATTCGAAAGATCACAAATTATTCTCCAATGGTCAGATATTTCCAGAAATTGGTCAGTTCTAAGTAATTTTTTATTAATTATTGAAAATTTTTCAAGGACAGTCTGATATTGGCTTCTTATTAAAATATTAAAATTTTTACAAGACACCAAGTCGTACAGTGTTGCGCGATTTAGAATAAGAGATGAATTGTAAGTTTTCACCCAGAAACATTCTTTAGATTCTAATAACAGGAAGCGGTTATAGTACAATTTGTTGATATCTAGACAGTGTAACAGTTGTTAGTGATAATACGAATTCTAATATATTTCTTTTTTTTGGATATTGGACGCAATTAATAGTAATATATTCCAACGGGATTAACTTGGCAGATAGGTTTGGCAAATACGCATCCTAAGACACATGTTCTCAAATATACACCGTTGTCACGTCTAAAAATTAGTTTTTCTCGTCTAATATCATTATTTATTTATCATATTTTTGTAGAATATCCAATTTGTAATTTTTAAATCTGATCTGATTTTTATACCATCATTTTATTTATTCTTTTATTTTAAAAATGTAAAAAAATATAACTTAGATGCATAAATTCACAACAGTTGTAATTGAGAAAATTGGGAAGAGTTATTAAAGATCCTTGAAATCAAGTGTCCTGCTATATACTGTATTCTGATTCAAGTGTTCTGCTACTGTTTTCTACTTGGATTTTCAGTTAAAAATTCACATTAGCTAAGGTCTCCCTAGATTCTCTTACGTTAGGTTGCGCAGTTGTAATTATTTTTATCATAACAGGAGTGTCTTAAGCAAGAATCAGATAGCTCGTGGAATGATACTCTTCGCTTCTGCAAAGAGAAACGATATTAAAACGAGAAACGATATCGATATTAGCGATCAGAAAAGAGACAACAGTTGGCACCCCACGTTATTGTGAAATTAGTAAATATTTGCTTTTTGGTAAATGCATTCGACCTATCCCAAAATGTAGTCGGACCATTCCAATGGTCATTCCAAGTCTGTTGTACGCCATCAGTATTGGTGGTAAAAATTTTATTAAATTGGGTAATTTATACAATAATAAAAATTCCAACACAAGTTTGTTATATTTGGATATGCAGTGCCTTAGCTTCTGATTTTTTTGAACTGGATCGATTTGCCGACAAACAACGGAATACACAAACACGTTGTGTTTGTTCTCGTCTTTATATTCTTTCTTTTTCTATTCCGTATTTTCTATTTCTCTTCGCCGATGAAGAATGCCACTTCACGTTCTGTGAGACCGCTCCTTTACAGGAGTATGCTTGTAACTTTTAAATTTGTAACACTTTAATAGAGACGGGAATACAAGTAATGTTGTTTTGTATATGTTGTTGTAAATAATGTAAAATTAAAGCTTTATTCTTCATTAACCGTATAAAGTTCTTGATACCTAAGATTAGCTTAAAGTTCAGTCATAGAGGGCTGTTTTGTATTTGTGAGACATTGCTCGCCCATAAACAGCATGATGAAGCAGTGCAATATAATTTTAAAAGGTAGTAACACAAATATCTTCAACACCAACACCAAAGCCATTAAATCTAGCTATCTGCCGGCTTCGACCTCTATATCATAGTGTGTATGTCTAGCATCGATACATGGAAGTCTTTATGTACGTGTATGTGTATATATTCACATATATGTGTGTATATGTATTTATTTTTTTCTACATGTGTGTATCTGAAATTTCTACTTGTTTTTATTCTGTAAAATGTATTTGTTATAAAGTATAACTAAATAATTTACTATTTTTGTTGGCAATAAGCCACAATTTTACTTAAAAATAAGTTTATTTGATGTTTTGATTTTCGGTTTCCGAAGTGGAAATAAACTTATTAATCATGGTTTATTCCCAACAAAAATAGTAAATTACATTAAGATGCCACAAGAAAATAGCTTCAGAACAATATTCTTATTCATATTTAATACTAGTATGTATACTAGGTACATGAGATCAAGGTCACGTGTTTGATAGCATGTACGTAAATATATTTAACAAACATTAAAATCATTAATAAATGTTAAAGTTGTATATACAATGAATAAAACAATAATGGAAGCCATCTAGCTATACTATTATATAATATTTACTTAAAAATTAAATTTTAGTTTTAGTTTAGTCTTTAATCTTTAAGTTTAAAGAAATATTGAAAGACAGGCAACACTGTACGCGTCAGCTGTTCTAATCTCATCATTTTCAATCTCATTTCGGAACATACCCTAATATCATCTGTGTAGTGTTCCGTAATGAAAATTGGTTCATTTTACTTGTATAGACGCATGCGCATACTCTTTGATACTAAAATAGGAACAGCTGATGTGTACAGTGTTGGTTGTCTCTTAATATTTCTTTAAACCAATATAAAATTGCTTTATATAAATTACATTTTTAAGTAAATATTTAAATATTATATAATAGCTAATCTCGTGGCTTCGATTATTGTTTTATTCATTTTACATACGCATACGACTTCAACATTTATTAATGTTTTTAATATTCGTTAGATTTATTTACGTAGATAAAAATAAAAATATAAAACGATCTAAGTAACCTTAATCTGAAAAAACTGGATCAAGACTTAAAAAAATACAACTAAAATGAGGAAAGATGAGCTGATCATGTAACTGTGTATCTACTAATATCCAGTTAATGCAATACATTATTTTTGTTGGGAATAATTTGACTTTTGAGAACGATTTTCGAAGTGGAAATCGAAACATTAAATAAACTTATTTTAAAATGAAATTGTGACTTATTCCCAACAAAAATAGTAAATTATTTATTTATGTTTTAGAACAAACATATTTTAGAGAATAAAAACAAGTAGGAATTATACATACACATAAAACAATATATGTATATACAGACACACACACACATATACGTAGGTACATAAAAACATCCATGTATCTATCCTAGACATACACACTATGATATACAGGTCGAAGCAGGTAGAAAGCTAGATTTAACGGCTTTGGTGTTGGTGTTAAAGATATCTATGTTGCTATCTTTTAGAATTATATTTCATTACCTTATAATGCTGTTTATGGGCGAGCAATCCGTCTCACAAATGTGAATGGAAATTTTTAACTGAAAATTGAAGTAGAAAATTTTAAAACTTGTTAAAACGGTTGAGAAACCAGTTCAGTATAAAGTTAAGACTAAGTTTATTTTGTTCTAAAAGTGAATATAATTACAGTTTACATTGTACTAATCTCAAGTTCCTGTAAATGACAGATGGTGCTAATATTTAAATTTGTTTAGTTGATATCAATATTTTAACAACCCCACTTATGAATTAAACAAAATTTATAGGTTACCTATAACAAACAGTCTCAATAATATATGCAGCTTTTTAGCAACTAGACCTTTAACAGTCAACACATTAGCTGGAATAACATCAGTAGGCATATATTTTACATTAATTATTTTGTCAGATATTAGGTCTTTCAAATAATGACATCTTACATCAATACGCTTACTTCTTTTATGATACATTGGATTTGCTGATAGGTTTAATGCACTTTGATTATTATTAAATAAGGTAATACATTCAGTTTTTTCAATTAAATCACTTAGCAAACCCCTAAGAAAAACAGCCTCTGACAAGGCCGTATATTCTGCCTCGTAGCTAGATAAAGCTAATGATTTTTAAAAAGAAAAAGACAGTTAAGATTTGATTTCACGTACAGGGAGCCTGTGCATCCGCTTATACGTATTTCGGCCTAATAGGCCTCATCAGAACGGCTTTCGCAGTCGCTCTTTCGTTAGCGGATGCGCAGGCGCCCTGTACGTGAAATCAAATCTTAACTGTCTTTTTCTTTTTATTCCGATATACTCTGTACGAGTACTAGAAACCAATTCGCTAAGGATTTTGCTTAGTTGAGGAGATATGTTGTGGAATGCAATTTTTAGATTCCCCATTTCTCTAATAACATCTTTATCAACGTCTGTTTTGCCTTGAAATTCTTAAAAGGCACAGATTAAAGCAGAATTCAGAATTTGGTTTCGAAAATTAGTTTACGGATTCTAATGATTTTTGTTTTGCACTTTGCCAAGATATTGTAGAGCCACAAAGCTTAAATACATATCCAGTAAAGGATCTTACAATCTAATGTATTGCTTGCCCAATGAGAGAATGTGTCAATCAGAGAATAATTAATAGTATCTTTTAAATACCCCAATACTCTTTTTGTACATTTCAAATAAGACTCAGTATATACATTGTTAAATTGGCTCAAGAAACTGACTGTAAATGATATGTCTGTTCTGGCCAAAACAGATAAATACATCAAACTACCAATTACCATCTGATAAGGAAACTTACTATCATCAATTGTTAAAGATAATTTTGTTAAAAATGCGAATTATCAAAAAGAAAGTAAAATAGAGTAAAGTCGCAATGGCACTGGTTTGACAAGTGATAATGTGTATATTATTTTATCTATCGATGCATGCTTTAAAATCTCACACAACTGACACTTTAAACTAGTAGCGTTGAGCGCTTGCTGTTTTTTATTTCATCTTTGATGCCACGTCTTTGTAACAACTGAAACCCTCATTTGTGAATTCAGTTTTTTTAAAGTATCCGTTGAGAACAGCAGCACTAAACGCATGTTTTTCGGATGTTTTAACCTTCCGACATTTATTTTCATAGTAACCGGTTTGTTTACAACAATAACATCTAATTTTCGACAGATCTCTGTCTCTCTTGTTATTCATCTGTCATCACTTCTGTAATTTTCAAACTGTCTATTGTGATTGGTTCTGTTACTAGTACCACTTGCAAACGCACTTACCAACATCACTTTCCATGTCCAATACTTTTGTTTTCATTAAATCAATGGAAATAACAACCCCAACAACTTTTTTTAAAGCGTCCCAAATTTCTTTAGCGGTTTTTGCTTGTTTATATGTATATATAACGATGGATCAAGCAAAAGAACTAACTTGGCTTTAGCTTTTTCTTGTTTGTCTACTTCGGTTTCAGTTCCGTCCAAACACGTGGACAAACCTTCTAGAACAAGATAATTTTGCACTGCGAAACCCAATCATTGTAATTTTCGCGGCCTAATAGCTTTGGCACCGTAGACATGTAATTCACTGCTATTGTGAACCTCAAAACTTACTAGTATACAACGTTTATCTTATTTACCGACGGAAAAAATGGTCTGAGTCACTATAACCTGTTAAAACATAAATGAAACGAACCAGTTGAGTATACGGTTAAGACTACTTTATTTTGTTCCAAAAGTGAATACAATTGACAGTTTATATTGTATCAATCTTAACTTCCTGTAAATGACATATGGCGCTAATATTTAAATTTTGTTTACTTCATATCAATATTTTAATAGAAAACAGTCGCAGAATACTTGAGTCAGAACACAGTATGTCTCAGAACACTTCAGAATTTTCAGAATCTTTAATGACTCTTAGCAATTTTCTTAATTTCAACTGCTATGACTTTGTGCGTCTAAGTAATAGTTTTTTACATTTATTCTAATAAAAGAATAAGTAAAATGACTGCATAAAAATCAGATCTTTAAGAATTATAAATTGGATATTCTACAAAAATATAGCAATGATATTAGACGAGAAAAACTAATTTTTAGACGCGACAACGGTGTATATTTGAGAGCATGTGTATTAAGATGCATATTTGCCAAACCTATCAACGAAGTTAATCCCGTTGCAATATATTTGTATTAATCGTGTCGCAATATCCAAAACAAAGAAATGTATTACAATTCGTATTATCATTAACAACTGTAACACTGTCTAGATATCAACAAGTTTTACTATAACCGCTTCCTATGATTAGAATCTAAACAATGTGTCTGGGTGAAAACTTACAATTCATCACATATTCAAAATCGCGCAACACTGTAAGACTTGGTGTCCTGTAAAAATGTTAAGATTTAGATGAGAAACTAACATCAACTGTCCTTGAAAAATTTTCAATAATTAATAAAAAATTACTTAGAACTGACCAATTTCTGGAAATATCTGACCATTGGAGATTAATTTGTGATCTTTCGAATGGTATAATTATATTTCAGAAATACTAGCTGTAACATAGTGATTTAGGAAAACCCGGGAACCTACTGTTCTCCTAGTATTTTTAAAATGTTTATTGCGGCAAGGCACTGCAATCCTGGTATTTTTAAAATTTTTAATGGACTGCGCTTGCGTGCTAAGGTTATTGCAACTTTATTAATTATTTTCACCCCAAAAGCAAACTGACCAAACGCTCAATATATCTGACCATTTGTCAGCATTTTAATCTCTATCGAATACAATAATTTGTTTTATAGATTTCGTTCAATGAGGTGCCAACATCTTTTTTTGTCCTTGAAAATTTTCAACCCTTAATAAAAAATTAACCAGACCTGACCAAAAGCTGAAACCAACTGACCATTTCTGACCAAAACGTGACCATTCAGATGGTATAATTATTTTTACGAAATTCGATCAATGAGGTGCCAACATCCCAGAGCTCAGTTCACTCTTTCGCTGGTTGAACGACTCACCACTGTCATCTTTGATGAATCATCTGAGATCGACTTTCGGAACCACATGTTAGTTATTTTGGGTTAACCTCATAGTTCTTCATGCCAGCCAAATCTTTTATAGAGATGAAGTATGTGTGTAAACCTTTTGTGTGCTTTAGATTTTCGTGATCTTATCTTTAGATATAACACATGCTGTGTCATTCGCATTTATTGAATTAACTAATAAAAGCAAATCAAAACCGTTTCACATTTTTAGATTAATAGTTTTTTATTATTAATTTATACACACCTACAACACTTGAAAAAGTACTATTTTCGACAGATTCTCACAGTCTTCATTCAGACCGTCAGTTGTAACTTTTATAGCTATAAACAAATAAAACTTCTATTTACAAAACAACCAATCTCCACCCTGGCAAAATTGCCGTAAATCGTAATTTTTTACCGTGAATATATTTGTAAAACTTGGAACCACAAAATTCGTTATCCATATACTTTGATCGCTCAAAATTAGTTTTTTGTTGCTAGTTTATTGGTTGTTATTAAAATACTCTTATAATTAAGGAAAAATATTTTTGGAGATTAGTTGGAGCTATTTTGAAATGAACAGACCAGGAGATTGGTTATTTTGTAGTAAAAACACAAATGTTCAATCACATTTTAGTCCTCATCGTTATTCTCATCTATGACTGATTCAACATCAGATGTAAAAATTTCCGATAGAATTTTTACTGGTCTTATGATTCTCAATTTATATCTTGAATTACTGACATAATATATGACTGCAGCTATATGAGAACACGACCTTACAGTGCGTATCCCATTTGCACAGTCACATGCGTGGCGCAAAATACCACCATATCCAACTGAGTCAGGTTTATATTCAATGAAGCATTTATAGGTCTTACTGCTTATATGCCTGGATCTTATCAGTACTTTAATAATATTTAGTTTCATTGTAATGTACTTCAAATTGATGTTATTGCTATCATCCATCAAGTCAGCCAAATAGCAAATCGCTTGACCTAACTGATAGGTTCCCGAAAAAAAATTTTGAGGTCCCTTTCTGTCATCTCTGGAATGTTAATGATTTCTTGCTATGTCAGCTTGCTCGTTGTAGTAGGACGTCTTGACCACCTGGCTGTCCAGCTTCTAATGCTAAAGTATTCTCACCTTAATTAGATTTTAACATTCTTTCGATTATTATATCTTGTAACCCATTATCATTTTGATCACCATTCAAACGCTTAAACTCAAATTCTTGATCTTGTGATAACAAAAACAATATATAATTACATGCTCTAGGGTAGCGCCTTATACTTACTGCAATTGATATTAGTAAGTAAGCACAATTTAACTTTCACAAATCAACCTTTGACGATATCTCAAAATTCACATCTACTATGATACACAACAGTAAATGAGACACTCTTCGTTTCCTTAATGAATCGATAAATAACTCGATCGATACAAAATATTGATACATATCGCACTTGATGATAATTTGAGTTCGAGGATATCGTAACTGATGGCGGACACATACGCGCGCCTATGTGGTAACTTTAATATACTCGATTCTTTCGATACTTTTCCATGTGATTGATAGTTTTCAAGATCCTCGATAATATTGCAACGGATTTTAGGAGAAGAGGATTTTATAGGACCATACGCGCGCCTATAGGATATATAGCGCCTATAGCCTATAGGATATATGGCATTATAATATTCAACTCTAAACTTCGATTTGTCCAACTACTTTGAGAATTTCAATACGACTCGAGATTTTAATTGGCAACGGATTTTAGGACAAAGCGATGA